>NC_080849.1:32712148-33428398 GCF_030435755.1 Ochotona princeps | reverse complement strand
GATTCTTTTTCTTGTTGTGTTGCCAGGATCACTGTATCTACAGTTCCGGCAAGTTTCACTGGGGAAGCCTGTGTGTCCGGGATGGTAGAGAGTCCACCAAGGCTGGCGACCCTGCGCAGCTGTGGAGCGAGCCAGCTCTCCCCCCACCCGGCCTCCAAAGGCCGCCTGAACCCAGCCAGGCACTCGCTGTCTCCTGCAGCCACCCTTTCCAAGCTAGCAGCAGTTCATTATTCATACTAGCTTGAGTCCTGGGTCCCCTTATGAGTAGAGACTAATGTTCATGTGGAATGGAGTGATCTAATGTGTAATGATTTTTTGATATGAATTTCCACTCCCTGGAGACAACAGCAGCTTCACTGTAGCCACCTAAACAGGGTGGAGAGATCTGAAAAGCTAATCTCTCATCTCTGTGGTTGTTTCTGAGTTCTATCATTTCTGAGTTCTCCTCTTGAAGGGCCTGATGCCAACAAGCGCTAATCCCCCCAAAATGCCCTTTGATATCTATTTGGAAAATAATTGCTAATCTGGTTGTCTGCTTTGCTGAAATTCTGGGAAGGTACACATATAGGTAAGCATACTCATTTTTGACTTCCTGCTGCAATGATTGCGGTGTTTCACACACATAAGAAAAGGGGTCAGGTTTATATCACTGCCAAAGCACAAAAACAAAATTCTTCTTTTTAAATATGCTAGCTCTAGAGTTAATGACTTCTCTGAAATTTTCACTGCTTCACAAAACATACCTTTCGCTAGATTGAAATGAGAGCAATGAATCTTAGCTACATGGGAGGATATTGGTATTTTACATACTGTTGCCACTGGAATAAGGAAATAGAGAATTACTGAGTTTGATTTTAAAATTGGCTTGAAAATCTGACAAGATATTTCCAGGGTTTGAAGTGTCTGTTTTTATATTAAGGAGATGGAGCTTTAAAACAACAGCCTTAAATTTTCTGTTCTTTCGCTTTAGTACTTTATATGACTTCTTTTCCTGTTTTTCTATCCTGCTCTATCTCCTGTTTCCAACTGCAGGTGATTTTCAGTTGTCCTCACTCATCCTGCTGTAAGCATGGATATGCTAAGACATTAGATAAGTGATATTCTTAAAAATCTCTCACCTCCCACCAAACTCAAGTCTGACCCAGCCCAAAGTCAAGGAGGTCACTTGGAGCAGTTGCCTTAGGTGGTCAGATAACAAGGTAGCCTCTTCCTAGAGTGGCCTCAGGAATGGTTGGCTCCAAAGAATTCAGCGGGGATTGGAGGAAGACAGATATGGGGCAGAAAGTGTAAAAGAAGAAAAGATGTCCAGGTCACAGGGATTATGCGCAGTTCAAATAATACGAGGCTAATCAGGAAGTGACTGCACACTGGCCTCCTCCGGGGCTCATCAAACCAGCACCTATCCCCTGATTAACCTGTGTGTTCCATCAGCCACATAAATTAGCACAGGCCCACTAGCCTTGAGCCTGGAGGAGATCAGGCTGTGGGAATGTACATGTTTTAATAAAAAATGGCTATGTACCCGACCCCGCCCCAGCATCCCTCTCCAGCTCAGCATTATCATGCTCCCTGGCACCTAATGCAGCACTGCCGAGTTACCAAATCTGGTGGATTTGGGGAATACAACGGAATATTTTGTGACAAGATTTTTGTGCAACCCATTTGCCTACCTCGGTGTAAAAAGATGTAAGTAAAAAGCACCATGTGGCTCCGGTTCCTTGGGATTCTTATTCACACAACTTTAACAGGATGTCTGCTTAATAGAAGGAGATTTTATATGTACGAATGTGTCTGTCATGCTGCATCCTTGAGTAAGCATCGCAATTCATGCTCAAAGCTTGTTTCAGATGACTGTGAAACCCAGGAAAGATAGCGAGACTTCAGGAAAAGATTTAGGAGCTTATAATGGTGTATGCCATTACTAAAAATGGAAATGGACATAAAGGACCTCTCTTTCCATTTATGTTTGAAATTTTTGTTTAGCATGCCAGCTTTCTATGCATTCTCTTTCTTGTCTTATCTACGCTAAAACGCATTTAGTAATGTCTAGCACTGCAGTACCTGGGTGCTTAGGTACTAAAAATGCTTTAAGGATGCAATTTGAAGACTGATAAATCAGGTCTGTTTAGCTCAGGGGAATGAAAAAGCTAAGTGGGATTTAGTAGAAGGGAAGAATATTCCTAAAAGGCATTCAGTTTGAAGCCAGTAAGCTTTTTGAAATAGAACCTAATTTGAAAGCAGAGAGGTCATGACTGAAGTAGAGGACTGGTCGAGACTATCACATATTAGCCATTTGAAGGGAAGTTTCTTTAAACACCAAAGATGGAATATAGTATAGCTTCCCAAAGTCAGCAATGGAGAGAGGATGCAGGAGCTAGATGAATTTTTGGAAAGTGGGATGGACAGCCAGAAGCAGTATTTTAGAAGCTAATCCTGAGGAGGCGTGAGAAATGTGTTTGTTGAATATTCATTATAAACTCAAAGTTAATGGGTATGCGGTTTCCCCTTCAAACTTCAAATGTTATGATGTATCTATGTTGTCACTCTGTACATTTGAATTTGAATGCCAAGAGGCAATTAATAATCTTTCCAATTAAAACAAATAATCTATACGCTCTTTACCTCATTGCTCCTTTTCTCCCAAAAAGGAACTGCAGGAATCCCACTCAGTGGTGTGTGTCAGCTTCTCAGTGGCAGTACCTGAGGGGAAACAAAGACTATCCCATTCTTTGTTACAAGGAGACAAATTATAGTTTTTGTTTCATGTGGAAAGTTTTAGGGTGGCAGCTTGACAGTAAATTTCATCAGAATCCACCCTGCCAAAATGCCAACATTGTTCTTCATTCATTTTAGCATAAGGTTTAATTATTTGCTGATTTTTGATACCAGTCAGTCATTCTTAGCATCATTGAATTGACTCGGAACCCTGGATCAGTAAAAAGCCTTATGTTGCACCATTTTATCGTAACAGTGCAATATAGATGAAAATTACATCTGTGAAGATGATATTGTGTATTTGGATTTTCTGACTCTAATGGCTGGAGCCAATAACCTGTAACCAATCACTTGCTTTTTTCTATCACAAAACCTAAACTAGTAAGGATTACATCTGTCAAAGAAGCCAAGTCTGTCACCACTCATCTAATCTTTACAACAGCATTATAACTAGTTACAAACTAAAGATGGTTACTTCTGTGACTGCACATTTAATGTTTCATAACTTTCTTTTGTTCCAGCAGTACACACATTATAAAGTGCACAACATTAATAAATAGAGGCATAATGAATGTGACTAATTGATTTTGGCAGCCAAAGATTGGCATACTTTTTATACAATGGGGACTCCATTCAAAGACACTTAACTGCTACTGAGAGCAAGTCTTCAATGCAATAATACTTTCTGATTTGGATCATGAGTGAGGTGAGCAGAATGCAGCTACTCTTAGTCTCTCCACCACTCCTAGAACTTTTCCCTATTTTTTGCTTGTAACCTTAATTTATGAGATAGTGAAGTAAATTTAAGTAAGTAGGAATTTTGCAGCACAATTATCAATGCTGTATCCATAAGTTTTCTGTTATAAACTATAAATGTAGAATATGAACAAGAGCTACAAACTTTGCCTCTTCCTGTTTTTGGACCAATTGAACTACATTGTTTTGCCTCAGATTTTTAACACTAAAATGGGGTTGTCCCAGTGAAAACATCTACTGATAGTAACCGATTTATTTGGAGACAAAGCAAGCTTATTAACTTGGAAAGCCAAATGCCAAAATAGAGCTACTGGTAGATGCTAGTGAAAAATTAATTCCTTGAAACTCCAAGGGAAAAAGTGGGACTGGGTTATACAGTTGGTCTTACCTTTAAAAATTTGAATGGCCTTCACAACCAATTTTACCTCCTTTATAAAATCTTCCAGTACTAAATTATTTACACAGCTACAGTATAATAGTATATATAAGATCAAATTGGGTGTCACCAAGCATTAATCAGCTAAGTGTCATTACAGGTACTTAGCAACTTACCTGTTAAGCCTTGTCATTTGAAACCAGAGATGGGGCACACAAACTTATCACTTAGGATAATACAGTCTGATTTAAGAGGAATGAAGCGTGGCTGTTGCAAAGGTTCACAAGAAGTGAAGTTTGCAGTAACAATAACTTCTTCAGTCTGGCTCCACCAAAGCACAGCGATGTTGCATTTGGCTGCAATTAGGAAAAACTCTTAATGGGAAGTCAGTCATTTCCAAGCACAGTGCAATTGATTTTCCACCAATCAGAATAGGGAATGAGATGCTCTAAGTCTATCATTAAAATATTTATGAAGTCATATTAAATCTGGTCATTAGTTCTGGCATTTCAGGTTAGTGAAGATTTTGCAGTTACTGTGATGACATGACCAAGAAAAGCGATTTTGGAACTTAAGCACTGAATACCACCTTTGTTTTGGAGAGTTTTCTTTTTCTTAACTAAGATATCACTTCTCTAATTGCGAACTGTTATGAGTCGCCCTAAACTGAAATTGTGTTTACCGGGAGAGACTGTACCCTCAGTCTGTGTGTATTGTATCAGTAGTGAGATGGTTGAGTACTGACACCTAAGTTTCCTTTGTAAAAACCCCTTGTAAGATGCAGAAGTATTTTTTGATTGTGATCTAAATAACTCATACACCATGAAAGAAAAGAGTGAATATTTATTATGTTCTTACTAGTAGGTTGTTAACTTTGGGATCTCCGATACCATTTTTCAAAAACGACTTCGCCCGTTAGCTTAAACAGTGTCCACCTTCCACCGGATGTTCCCACCTTTGCTTCAGTGTTCTGGATTCAAATCTAAGGCAGTTGTTATTCCAGAAGCACAAACTGAAGATTCTAGCTTATTTCAGATATTAGGGCTGACAATCATATAGTCATCAATGACTGAATTCACCAGTAATGAGGAGATTGGATTTAATTATTTTAGGCTGTTTTTATTTGTCAAGAATAGTCAAAGGAAGCCAGTTTCACCCTAAAATCTGCATATTCTGTCCACAGAATTCATCATGTGGGCCAGTTGTGTGTGGGCCAGTTGTTTCCCATGCCAGACATCGGTTGAAAACAGCAGAGGTGGACGCCTGAACAAAACTGTCAGAAAGATAAATTGAGAATACCTATTATTAAAAGTACTTAAAAACTACAAAGCAATGGGAAAACATTAGCCGTCCAAAAAAATTGTGTATTTTTCAAACCACTCTAGGCAACCAGTGAGGTTAAATTTAAATTGACCTTTTTTATTACAGCAATTGTTGAATGTTTAAAAGGGAAGGCCAAACCACTAAAAGAAGGAAAGCAAAGTGCATCATATTCTGTCTGTGGATTACAATACAGTGCCAGGGACATTTTTGTGGAATCATTATGGAAAAATCTAATGCCTATTATAGTTCATCTTTCTCCCCCTTGTACAACTTGATATGTACACACACACACACACACAGAGAAACCAATTGGATATAATCTAACAATTGAGTTTGTGCACCAAGTCTTCCTGTGAACTGACCATCTTGAGTCGACTGCAGGTAGGAGAGGATTACTAACTCATGTTCTCAGCGTGCTCATACCTGGTACTGGTCGGGTCACACTGACGTAGATACAAGATAGTACGTGTGTCGAGTCGGGTTCTACACATGCCTGGTAAATAGCTCATGTTATTGGGTGTAGGAACTGTGTTCATACTGTACTTAGCAGTAGTTCACCCAGTGGAGAGTCATGTTGGCAGGTTTCAACTATGTTTTTTCAGAGATCATTTTATAGATATTTAACTCTCTTCTTGCCTCTTCCCTAGATTTAAAAATCAGGGTTTCACTGTTGTCTATTGTGAACTGCTTTTTGTTGGGAAGTGTGTGCCTCTTTTGGTATGTGTTTGGGACCGGGTGCACGCTACACCTTTTCAGTTCCACAGGGATAGGACCAGATGGAAGAATTTGATTATCTAGCAGTAGAGGACCAACTGTTCAGTTGGATACAGAACCGGGAGAAAAGGGTTGAAGAGATCTAAAATGGCTGTCGTATGTGGAGCCAACAGTTTCCGAAGGGAACCAGGCAGGCACTGAGGTGTAGTAATGCAGAATCTCTTCCAAGTACCAGCTGGGGCTTTCAGGAGCCGCTATCCCCACAGCAGACACTCAGCAGGCTCCAAGCAGCTTGACTTTACCATATGTGGAACTTTTTATTCTCCACCTCGCTCCCCAGAGGGACGGGCCACAGGGACACCAGAGGCAGGTGAATTGCTCTTAATGCAGAGCACTAAATCACTGGGTTAACATGAGAAGCCTGGAGAGAGGAAATGGATCTGCACAAGACTGACTTGGAGTCTGTTAACCTTGGAGCTATTCTGAGCACCAAAAAAAGATACCGCATAATGTTTCATTAGGCTTTCACCTTGTGCACACCCTCTTTTATGCGAGTGACCTTTCCATCCGCGTACATATTTTCTAAATGCTTTTAAAAGCCATTCAATACTTCAGAATGCTAACTGTACATTTTTTATTCACCCAGAATCATACCTTGAAAGTAATGAGGGAGCTGAACAGCGCTGCAATCTGTGATTTGTGGGAATTTCTTGCTTTCTCTGCGTTCAGACACCCCAGTTTGACAGATGGGACACAAAGCCACAGAGCAATCCATAACTCCAGTTTGTATCATAAATTTTTAGTCCCTCCCCCTTCACCAAATGCCTACTTAATGGTAGCTAGAACACTCCAGCGACAATGTTGGCATGGACTGGTAGAATTTAAGGCACTACTTCACATTGGCAGGAGAAAAACACCTTTTTTGTTTTTTGTCTTTTGATGCAAAGATCAGGAAGCGTTGATGAGATTTAAAAATAACAACACCTACTTGGATCCAACAATGACAAACAACACAAATTTACTGAAGGTGGTTCTGCTTCCGAAATTTTGATCCAGTAAGCCCTGTTATTATCTGCCAATTTCATGGAATTTATTTGATTCACAGAGGCTTCTGTCACTTTGGACTGAGTTCCTGTTAGAGGGAGTACACATATTTGTTCCTAACAATTTTGTCCATTATTACAGAAGCACTTAAATAAAAGATAGGTTTTTGTGTGTTCTGAAATTCTGTGATCTTTGGGCTGGTGTGGAATAAGCAGCGTATAAAAAAGTGTGGAGGACTGGAGCGTGAACCTCTGAAACCCTAAGCTGTGTGTGAGACAGGGCTGCTAGAGGAACTGTCAGGACATGCTGTTGAGGAGCACGTTGGTCACCATTTCCCTCTGAGTCGGCCAGGACCCAGCAAGGTGAGCTGGGCTTACCTGTGCTCAGACTGACACTTAGCTATCACTTCTTCAAGCCTTAAGGAACAAGAGCTGGACTAAGGTGAAACCAGCAAAAGAACAGGGATGAGAAATAGATCAAGTAAAGTCAATTAAAGTTCAGTATTGTAAATGAAAAGACAACATATGAAATCATCTTCCAGCACTGCTCACATATTATCCTGGGATGCCTACCTCCTTTATAACTTGTCATAGATATATAATGCTGACCTCTATCTGTAACAAATAATAATGTATAAAATAAATCAAATAGTGCACCAGTAATTGTGACATCATTGCTAGTGTTGCCTAATGAGATAATTGTACTATCATGTAAAATTCTATCAGTTGTTCAGTCATGTTTTCAATAAAAATTCATACTAGCAGGGGCCTGAATGTTTTTGCCATTATGTGAGTGAATTGCATTGCTGAAGAAGCTGTGTTCTAACATAAGGAAAAAGTTGATTGGTACTTTTATACTCAAAGTGTGTAGCACAAAGAAAATTGACATCAGACATTACAGTAAATTATGCTTCTCTTGGTGGATAACATATGCATGTATTTCTACATCTTCATATGTGTTAGAAATAATGCTTTTCAGTATTTTTAGTATGTGGGCATATCCACCTAGAACAAAACAATATACAATGGCAACATGATAGCAAAACCTCCTCAAAAAATCCAATTAACTTCAGTATATGCATTGTGACAAATTCTATTTATCTGGTGAATTTCAAATTTACTGTTACTTTGGAATTTTGAATATCAGGATAGAAATTCATTTTGTTTATGTTTCCCATTTGCACCGTAGTGAAAGTGTAGGAGATGAAGTATATAGCAACAGGTTTGATTTGTAGGAACATCTCTACCCTCCGTCTTATTAAAAAGAATAGAAAAACTTGAGTATAATTTAACAGCAGAGTTCAGAGATGAAGCAAGCTTTTATGAGAGATTGTTCTCAAATCCATAGTTATTAAATGAAGCTTTAAAAAATGAATAGGACTTCTGTGTTGCGACCACTTTTGCAGGGTATAGACTCAAGACAGGTCGGCAGCTGCTAGAATGTTGACGATAGGCTGTTCCTGATGATTTAAGCCGGCTCGACACACAGAGTGGTTCTTTTTGGTGTCATTTGGCAGATGAAATGGTGTTGCGTGATAAGGAAGAGCTCAGGGTATGTGCCGTTTCTTGTGCACATGTGCTAGAATCACTGCAACTCATAAATTCAAATTACTTTTAAAAGCTGGCCATGATACATTTGCTCATTAACCATATGGAAAATGGCACTCAGGAATTTTCTACAGTGTGTTTTCAAAGAAAGAATCCAATTGCAGGCAGACATTCCTGGGAACAGTGTTTATGCAGCTGTACTTGTGATTAAATTACACCAACTCAGACGCACATGTAGCCACAGAACTTATTACTTGGAGTCCAAAGCACCTTGTAAGCGCATGAGAACGCTCATTGTGATGTGTTTGGGCCTCTCGGCCACTGTATCAAGCAAGCATCAAAAGTCATGCATGTGCTCCGAGGTCTCCGGAGAAGGAGCTGTGGGACAGCCCAGAGCCGCTCACACTGCACGAGGAACTTTGACAGTCTACCGGGGGGATGGTGGGATTGCTGCTGTCAGCAGTTCCAACAGTGCAAACAGTGTGAAGAAGCTTCCACAGGGATTGAATTACTGAAGACTTCTGCTCCGTGTTTTTTGGTATAATTGAGAGCACAGAGGGAGCTTGATTTCTCTGTCTTATGATTTGAAGGTGAAGACAAGAGCCTGCAGGGCTCTGTCAGAGTTATGGGCATGCTCAGCCCAGACTTCAAAAAAATCTAATTCCCATAAAACCGTACAAGGCTGAATTGCTTACCTGAATATAAAAGATTTACTTTCACTGAATCATTTAACACACAACCGTATTAATTGCATTTTGAAAAAGAAAAACAGCACAGGATACAGTGCAAGTGAAAAACCATATGGGCGTGTTTCAAGACTGCTTTGGTCTGAATGCATGCTTGAAAGTGAAACCAGTGGGTGCAGTTCCCCCGCCACACTTGGCCACACACAAACACAGAACAGGCGAGTTGTGTCTTTTGGAAAGAGCACCAGAGCCACAGTGAAGTCAAGGTGCTTTGTTATCTCTAGTGACAATGAATTAATACCCCTGCTTTGTCTTCTGGAAGTGTGGACATAGCCAGGTGAACTGCGCTTACACTGCACTGGTGGACGTAACTGTTATTCATGTTGCACAAAAAATAGTTGGGAGTGAACAATGCCAGCTGGTTGTCTCCTATCGCGTTTGGTGTGAGGAACTGAGCACCCCCTCCCGGGGGCAAAGGGATGGACAGCAGCATGATCTGCTGGCAAGAAAACCACCTTTCTTCCTTTTTCATGCGCAGTCTGACCCAAATGCTTACCTTGTACGGGGACAAGCCAACCGTGACAACTTGGTCCCCGGGTGAGGGCAACGGTCTCCTGAGGTGTGTGCCCTGCATTGCCTCGCCCACATGCCGTGTGCATGAAACCCGTGATAATGCTTAAGGCTATTTTGACTTCCTTAGTTGCTTTCTTTGCAAAACTGATGCAAAAACAGGGTAAAAATGAGAGCCTTCTTGCAATGGTAGCTTGCTGTGTGGTCTTGGAGAATGTGTCTTTGTGTCCACAGTGCCTTCCCAGAGAATGAAAAATGTCCCCGCTTCCAGTACCACTTTGCTTCATCTCCCAGGCTTGGCTAGCCTGCCCTCTCTCGACTCTTTGAATATCCCCTTTTCCATCTGCAACCAAATTAACCCACCACAGGGACAGCCCTGGAAGGCACAGAAGCTGCTACTGCGTGCCCATGGTTCACCACAGCATACTTTATTTAACCATTCCTACTTCAGGCACCGGGAGTGGGGATGGAGCAGCACCACCCTAGAACAAATACCAATTGTTAGCTTCACTTTTACGTCGCCAGCAAGCACATCTTTTCCAACTGGGAGTAATATCCTGTTAGCTATGTTTAATTCTTATTTTACCTGGGGGATTGAGAGTACCAAATGACTTCAACTGCTCAGGCATTACATTTCGGTCTGTCCTCTCCTTCTGCCCCAGTCTTTCTCACATACTCCTTCTGGGACCTTGCTATCATTTCCAGTGAAGGGCTAGCTTTTCTGCAAACCCAAAGCAGCAGGCCTTACTCAGGAAAGAACCCTTCTGAGCGGCTGAGAAGGAGAAGGCCGACTGGCTGCAACCCCTTCATGCGCATTTTCCACCTAGGCTTTTGGCAAACCCCCATGCCTGTCCCAGAATTATTCATCCTTCATCAGCTCTGCCTCTGTTCCCACCTGGCAGAATGCGTGTGAGCAAGGCTGTATGTACGCATGTAACTTTGGGTTAGAGGCAGTTTACCTTTGGTCATGAAATGGGCACTGTGTACATGGTGTTACCACGGGCATTCTGTTCCAATTGCATTTTGTCTTAACAACAAAGCCCCCCGTGAAACTCAATAAAATTACCAATTTCACAGTTGATTTTCTTTCTGCTCTGCTCTGCAGCCCTCACACTCCTGGCCTGTCTCCACACACTGCAGGGGATGGTGTCGGACCAAACCAATCAGACGGTGTTAAAGAGGGGCTTGATATAAACCAGGCTGATCTTAATTCTTATTAGTATTTCCAGCAACTTTTAAATCGCTGGACCACCTTTGTCCTAAAGAATACCACTCTCTGTTTATTGAGCTACAAGGCAAGTTATCCATGTGGTCGATTAGACCACAGCACTCTGTGTGATGCCGGCATAGTTGCATTGCACGGAACATACGCATGTGGATCCTTGATGTATCTTTTACTAGGCTGCATTTTTTTTTCCTCTGATATTATTGATTACACTAACTTTGGTCATTTAAAATCAATCAAAGCTGTAGGACTTAAGGTATATAAACCATGGATCACTGACTAGAAAGCAAGCAGTCTAGATCTAATTCAGCTACTAACTAGCTGGGTAATCCTGAAATATGGCTGCTGCTTACCACTGAAGCATGAGTAAAATGGAGATAGGCAACTGAAAAAAAATATATGCACAAGTGCTGTTTTATTATTTTCATCTTGAATATTTAAAAAAATAATAAACATCTTACAAGTGATTCAGGTCTCAGCGTGTGACACCATACCAGATCTTTTTAGTGACACACCAAAAATCTGAGCTGATGCTCACTATAAAGGAACTAGCTGTAAGTCACCTGTCTCTTGTTCTGTGATGAGAATTCTCCAAGTGCAGGGAGAATTGACTCTATCTTCATAGCTTCTCCCTTCCTTTCCAGGAGGCACATTCAGTCCCCAGCCCACACCCAGGCTGGGCGTGGATGGTGTTGGTGCACTGAAGCAGCCTGGCAGTCACCTTCATTGCATTCTTAAATCAGGTGACAGACTGTGTGTCCCACTATCCAGGTCCTGTTGAACTTGCTTTATACTCCCTAGAATTATTATTATTATTATTATTATTATTATTATTATTATTATTATTTAGGAAATATTTAACAGTGCTGGAGATGCTTGATGCATGGATGATTGATCCATGGGCTTAATGAATGAAAAGACAAAGACTTTTATGGTCATATTTACCTTTGGCTCAGGGAATACACAATAAAAGCCAGTTGAAAAACGTGTGGAAATGGAATTAAAAGATAAATTTATCATGCTGTAGCAAAAATTTGAAATTCATGTATACACATTTTCCGTGAGTAGCTTGGATATCACTGATAGATCTAGTAATATAGAAGTTGTTTGGAAGCTTTGCCTTCTGAGTTATCAAAGGACCTCATATCCATGCGTTTTAATAATATATTGGAAATCCCCCTTCACTTTTGTATCTTTGTTATTTAACCTTGTTTCTTAACTTACTTTTGTATCTTTAGTTCGATTGAGGCTTATTCTTTTTGTAGGTCTTCATAAATGCCTTACCATGATAAGTATCTTTGCGTAAGAGAATTAGGGCCTTTTCTCCGTCAGTTCTCAGCTCACTGAAGCTGGTGCTTGTGATATTAAGCATCAAATGGAAACACCTGATAGGTTCTTCCCCTCCTGTTCACTTGCAGAAGAAGGGAACTGGTTCAGATCAGCTGAAAGATGACCCAAGCACTAGAGTTCCCTCCGGGAAACCGTGAGTCACAGAGGACATTTAATTTTACGTACATTTTCTGTCCCACACCCCCCACTTCCCCGAGGACCTGGAAGTTTAAAAGTCCCGTGGAAGACAGTTCCCATGTGTGCAGGAGCTACTGCTGATCGTGTTGTAACCCGTCGTCCTGGCTAACGAAGTGGTTAGGGAATTTGAGGAGTCACCCTGTCTTTTAGGGCGAGAAATCAGAACATTAGTATACGTAAGCTAGCAGCATCTTACTCATTTGGAAATATTAAGTAAATTGTCTTTTTCGGTGTTTAACCTACTCTGCATACATTCCTCTGTGCTTTGCTGCAGTAACTCAGGCTACTAGCCTATACCTTTACTGGTTGGTGCTGTGTGTGTGTGTGTGTGTGTGTGTGTATGCATATACACGTACATGATTAGCTCATCGAGGAGGTCTGTGATTTTCATAACTCACTCTCTTTAAAAGAATATAAAGTATGGTTAAATCCAGTAGTTTACATCTGTCTTCTCTATAGCATTATTTTAAACTGTGACTAGTGGGAAGAATTGAAGAAATGTAGCATTTTATTCATAATCAGCCTTCATCCACAATATTCGCCATTTCACCACACACCATGAACCTTGAGATCAGCTGCCAAAAACCATTTCCCTTCATTGTGTCCATAAATAGTGGCATTTCTACTTTCTGGACCCCAGCACCAGCTGTCACACTCGATTTCTATGACATTTTCTATACATCATTCCCAAATAACTTTAATTGCCTTAATATAATTTAAAATCCTTTTGTGTTGAAGTAAAACTTTCCCAAATCTTGCTGTGTCAATCACTCGTGTGTGTGTGTGTGTGTGTGTGTGTGAGAGAGAGAGAGAGAGGAGAGAGAGAGAGAGAGAGAGAGAGAGAGAGAGAGAGATTAGGATATTATCCACCGTCCTGCCTCCCATCAGGTGAACCAGGGGCAAAGCAGACAAAGGGAGTGTGACACACCACAATGCCTCTAGTTTGAGGTGGTCTCGTCACAAGCTTTCATAATGAGTGTATTGCATAGTATCATGAGCTATCCTGACTGTGACCTGCCTCAGGAGGTCCCATGCCACATCTGTATTAACAACTAAATCTGCTTCAAGGTAACCTTGTTAGCTTGCCACAGCTGAGCCAGCGGCCTCAGGAGGTATTAGACCAGGTCCCCAGAGAAGCCTGGTACTTCTGCTCTCCCTAAATTCAGTTTGGTTTCCAAAATTTAACATCAGGACCTGCTGAATTTTATTTCAAATTATCTACTATAGCAACTGTAGCAGAAAGCAACACACTACACACACCCCTAAAAATTGGCAAGCTCCCCAACTGCCATCTCCAATTCCCATTATGGCATATGGCTTGTGGCTTTCACATGAAAAGCAATGGAAAATATCAAAAGAATTCTCATCTTGATTTCTGTTTCTTTTCTCACAATCGGAGCATACAAAATGCTGCAAAAAACACAAAACCTAGAGAACACATGTGTGTGAAATTATCTGTGCAAGTTGCTCTTCCACGCCTGAAAACAGGAGTAGTAAATAAAGCCCATGTGACTGGAGCAGTGTGATAAGTATGATGAGGTGTGTGTGTGTGTGTGTGTGTGTGTGTAATATGGTATATATATGAGAACAAATCTCTACACTGCAATGTGTTTACTCTTGCAATGAATTCTTAAGAATTCTTGTCTCATTTGCTTCAAATTAATCAGACAGCGTGGACCTGGGCCAAATGTCAATCATTCATTTGTTTCTTCATCCATCTGACCATGCTCTTGACATTAAGAGTAATAAAAAAGCACACAAACACCTTGGAAAAAATCTGGGTCACCAACCCAAAGCAAGATTCTTGGAATATGCCTCATGCAAGGTATTAACCTCTGATGAGTGAATGTTTACCCAGTGTCCATCCTCAGGCATCTTACAGTAATGTTGCGCTTTGAGCAGTGAGAGAGAAACACAGGGCTTTTGTTGCTAACTCAGACTGTGACACACAGAGCTCCACTCTGGCCTATGATTGCATGTATCCTGGACTGAGTAGTTGCATGTATCCTGGACTGAGTAGTCCCATGTCCTCAAAGCATTTCCTTAAGTATTTTCTGGTAGGGATTAGGGATTAGGAAAAACTTTTAGAGTATTTTCAGCTGTTATTTGCAAAGTGCCTTGCACTGAGCTAGGTGTCTTGCATATATTATGTTATATAATCCACCGACATAACACTACTGCAAAGGGAAGACTGAGGACGAGGGTCACTGGACCACTTTTCCAATGCCCAGCATTGTCATACATCTGATTACACTGCCACCTGAAATGCCAGCATCCTGCATGAGCAACAGTTTAAGTCCTTGATGTTCCAATTCCAGTTCTGATCTAGCTCCTTGCTAATATGCTGGGAAAGCTGCAAATGACAATGGCCGAAGTACTTGAGCCCCTGCCACCCACATGGAAGGCCTGGATGGAGTTTTGGGCTCCTGGCCTTAGCTGCGGTCAGTTCAGGCGTTTGCATCCATTTGGGGAATGAACCAGCAGATGGAAGATATTCACTCTCTCTCTCATTCCCTCCTTCCCTCTTTCTCTCTAGCTCTCTCTGCCTTTCAAAAATGTAAATAGATTCTAAAAGGAAAAAAAAAAACACATGTCTAGTCCTGAACCAACATGTGAAATGCAGTTGACCTATATCAAATTTCTACATTTTGCATACAGATGTGGCCTATTTGAAGACCTCTGAGCCCTCCCAGCCTTGTTGAATTTTCACAGCTCCTTCTGTCTCTTCACTGTTCACCCTGGACTTTGCACTGACTCCCAGAATTGCTGCTGTACCAAACTTGAATATTTTCATTATCCACAAATGTGAGTCACTTATTTGATCATTGGTTTCCAATTCCACTTCCCTACAACCACCAGTATTATTTTTAATTGATTTTTTTATTTGTTTGAAAGACAGCATTTCAAAGAGACTAGGAGAGACAGATAGAAAATCGTTCACCTGCTGGTTCATTCCCCAAAAAGCTAGAGCTGGGCTGGTGCAAAGAAAGAAGACTGGCGCCTCTTTCCAGTCTTCCATGTAGGCATAGGGGCTCAAGACTTAGATCATCTTCTGCTGCTTTCCCAGGCACCTTTACAGGGAGCTGGATCAGAAGTGGAAACCCTGGGATCCAAACCCACACCGATATGGGATGTTAGTATCAAGGGCAGCGGCTTAACTGGTTACACCGCAGTGCCAGATGCTGGCTCTCATCAGTAATATTGACGCTCTGGTTTCTTTTGTTCTTCAATGTTAAGTCATTTCTCCTCCACAAAAAGCAGCACAATTATTTTACATATTCCCTCATTAGCCTGTTTTCTCAGCCAGTGCAGGGAGATAACAAAGCACCAGATGCCTATCATCATATTCCCCATTTTGTTTCTCACCTTGCCCCAGGATATTCCTGGATGATTGGGGTTATGAAAAAATCTGAAAATTTAGCAAATGAATTTACTGTGGAGGAAATAAAAAGCAAATCCTGGTGGAAGAACACATCGTGCTCCCTTTGTAGAATATACCCCGGCAGGGCAAGTGTGTGCAACTTGATTGATAATGATCGGCTTCTCAGTTACCTCCAACCATTTTCTTGTAACTGGATGCTGAGGCAGCAGCACTGCATGTTTCCATGTGCAGAAGCCCCTGGACCAGGGTGACCCGGCAGTCACTCTTGATGGACAGGCCTGGGAAAAGCAGTCAGCCAGTCTGCTTGGCCACATTGTGTGTTCCTCTTGGTCTCCAGGCTCTTCTCATATATACTAGTCCCTCCTCTCATTTAATTTTTTTTTTTACTTTTCTATTACAGCAGGGACCATGTACAGGCAATCGTCATTTGTGAAAGCTGTGTTCTCTTTCCCTCTTACCTTTTTTTATTTGAAAGAATGACCAAGATGATAAGACAGAGAGAGGAGAGAGGGTGGGGGATCTTCTTTCTAAGGATTCACTTCCCAGATCACCGCAACAGCAAGGCTGGCCAGGCTGAAAGCAGGAGCCTGGAACTCCATGCGGCTGTTACACATGGTGGGCAGGGCCCAAACACTTACACCAGCTTCCACTGGTTTCCCAGGTGCCTTAGCGGGATTGGAAGTGGAGCAGTCGGGACTGCAGCAAGTGCTTTTATAACACACCAGGGTCACAGGCCATTGCACCAGAAAGCTGGTCCCCTGTTTAACTTTTTGGTATTCCACACCTACCCCGCTTCTTTTTCCTTCTTGTTTCATTCTTATATTTTTTTATTCTTCTAAATTGTTTTGTGAGGTTTCCCTTTTAGTGCTTTAGATTTCTTACATAATTATGTTTCCTTTTCGTCTAGAGATTCCTACCCCACCCACCCCAAGAAAGGAAATTAGAGACTAAAGATATATAGAAAAGTTACTTCTGTTTGTTGAGCAATCTTTATTTTTTTATGTGATGGTTCATTTTGAAGCTATATAAAATATAAGCAAAATACCTTCAGAAAGTTCATAGAAGTGGAATTTAGATTGTTTTCTGAGCTGTAAGAAAAATTTAAATCAATGCATAGAGGTTTTTACATAATATATATTTCCATGAACTTTTTGAAAGTCCTTTAGGTAGAAAAATTAATTACAACTCTATCCTAATAGTCAAGTTGAAATACTTTGAAATATTTTCTTCAGCATTTTTTGGCATACATAAAAATACACCTGAGCTTGCATATATGATTTTAAAAAATGTACGTGCTCTTATTATCCAATGTAATACCTGAAGTTGTTTGTGCTTTTCTTACTAAATATTGGCATAGAATGTGTATATTCTCATGACATTAAATACTCTTTAATGACCTCATATATATAATTCACATTTCCATATTGTTATGTGTTTGTCGAGTATATTGACTTCATTAGCCTGTTCTAGTTCTACAAGTCAAGTACTCCTATTGCCATGTTCATTAGAGAAAACCAAGGCCCTGGCAGGATCGGCACCTCGCCCAAGGCCTCACAGCTCACGGTTGTCAGATTTGACCTTAGGAGCGGAAGACTCAGAGACCGTGCAAGTAATTGTTTCTGTGCCATAGTGACTGTAAGATCGCCCTCATACACTTGTGTCCATCTTAATTTAAACATTCCCCTTGGACATTTGACATTGTCTGAGTTGGATATTTTGAATCATTATCAATATGTCATTCCTCTAAACACTTCTGTAACCAATATTCTATAAACCTTGGCATTACTGGTCATTAGCTCGTTAATATCAGTTCCTATAGGTTGGAGGTATAGGAGCACCCCTAACACTCGTAGACTTTGAAGTTTCTGGTCAGAAATGTTGCACTGATGTGTATTTCTACAGATATGAGTGAGAAAACTCATTTGTCATATCCTTCACCACAGTGAATAATAAACATTTAAAAACTGATTTTTAATTTTAAAAGTATCTTTGCTGTGTAGCAACAATTTCTTCTTAATTTTGCATTTTATTAGATTGATTTTTCACTTTTATTAGCAATCTCTGTTTCTGATTGTAGAAAAATTTTTACTAATGCTCTATGTCCTTTAGAAAATAACATTTGCTGTTTTATTACTGATTTCCAAGAAGTCTACATTTTGGACACTGTGAGACATTTCAACATTCATTATACCATATTTCCTTTTGTTGCTACTTGCCTTCTTTAAATAAATATGTATTTGAAAGGCAAAAATATCTATATCTATATAATATTATATATGTGTATATATTATATATAATATATCTATATCTGTATCTATATCTATAGATATAGATAGATATCACTGGCATTTGGAAATTACAGCAGTCAACAAATGAAGAGCGCACTCTTGCCTAGCTTGTGGCTTTAGCAACACACAAACTTTAAGTCAAGACTCCAATGGATTGGGAGCTGGCTGATAGTCGAGTGTTTAGACACCTCCACATCATGCAGGAATGTTTGAGTTCACTCCCTGGAAGGCACACTGTTGGCTCCATTTGTGGAGTTCCTGCCACCTCATGGGAAACCTGGATCAGGTTCCCAGTTCTAAGCTTTAACCTGGTCCAGCCCCAGCCATGGTATGGTTTGGGCTAGTTACATCTTAAATTTGAGGAGGAGATGGGAGTTCTTCCTGTCTGTTTCTCTGTGTGTCTGCTTCTCAAATAAAGGCTATTAAAAAATAAAAGAAATGAAGCAGGATTTGAATGGATTAAATCAGGTCCAGTCTTGGTACTTTGTTCATTGGAATACTTAAAAGTATTTAAGTCTGTGTGCACATATGTAATTTTGCACCTCCCCTTTAAGGAAGTGGCAATCATGAGGAAATGTTTCTTCTGAAATAAGAACATGGCTTGGATTATTGTGCAGTAGAATCCCCAGAGCAGAATGCAGGGACTGCGGGTCATCATGGACAGATCTTAGGAATGACCAACCCATGGCTCCAGACATGCGCTTTGCACCTGGTTTCCAGAGCGTTCTCATATTAGAAACTCTCTAAGGTATTTTTCAGATCGGCCTCTGGGTTTATGTGACAGCATCCTCATCTGTGCCTCAATAGTGGATGCTCGTGCTTAAAGATACTGCTTGTCTCACCTTTGCTGCATGTGACAAGCCTACACCATCTGATTTGGGTTCTTTACAAGAGACTTATTTGAGTTATGTGTCAGTGCTTCTGCTAAATTTAAACATGACAGCACAAATAAAATTCCTTCTTCCCCTGTAGTGCTTAGGATGAACTGGGCACCACAGGTTAGGGTGAAGAATTTGCCGATTGATTTATGGAGATTTCTTTTTTTAAAAAAACATTTATTGTTATTGGAAAGTCAGATATACAGAGAGGAGGAGAGACAGCGAGCAAGATCCTTCATCTGTTGATCCATTTCTCAAGTGGCCGCAATGGCCAGAGCTGTGCCGATCCAAAGGCAGGAGCCCAGAGCCTCTTCCGGGTCTCCCATGCAGGTTCAGGGTCCCAAGGCTTTGGGCCGTCCTTGACTGTTTTGCCAGGCCTCAAGCAGGGAGCTGGATGGGAAGCAGGGCCGCCAGGATTAGAACCAGTGCCCACATGGGATCCCAGCTCGTGCAAGACGAGGACTTCAGCCACTAGGCTACCACACAGGGCCCTATGGAGATTTCTGAAGTCTACTTTCGCCTGTTCAGTTCCCTCTACTTCACCTCCACCTCTGTTTCTTAAAGCTCTCAGCCTTCATGTGAGTATGAAATGCCCATCGTTTGAGCATGAAGGGCTACATACATGGTTCATATATGCACCTGTTTCTACACATCTCCAGGGAGTCTTTTCTTCACCTTCCATGTTTACTGGGCTGACTTGTGTATACCTTGGTGACTAATTAATGAAGAAACCACCATGTGATTTTAAAGATGGTGCAGGGATTTGTAGCTGCAGCCAGAGTACATTTCTACTTTAAAAATTGAGCCTAGCGGCGTGGCCTAGTGGCTAAAGTGGTCACCTTGAACACCCCGGGATCCCATATGGGCGCCGGTTCTAATCCCGGCAGCTCCACTTCCCATCCAGCTCCCTGCTTGTGGCCTGGGAAAGCAGTCCAGAATGGCCCAAAGCTTTGGGATCCTGCACCCACGTGGGAGACCCAGAAGAGTTTCCAGGTTCCCGGCTTCGGATCGGCGCAGCACCGGCCGTTGCGGCTCACTTGGGGAGTGAATCATGGGACGGAAGATCTTCCTCTGTCTCTCCTCCTCTCTGTATATCTGACTTTGTAATAAAAATAAATAAATCTAAAAAAAAAAGAACTGCTCTAATAGTTGTAGAAAGAAACATTGCATTTTGAATTTGGCGAGTTTTACCCTAACTAGCTTGAACAATTGAAAAATCAATAAAATCAATAATTTTTACAGTGTGTGATACTGTCAGTTTGCTAGTAGGAATTGACTATTGAGGTGAGTAGGTATGAATTTGGAAGATGGAATGACAAAATCCAGAACTAGGCATTTCTTCATGGTTCTCTAGTCTTTTCAAGATTTCTTTGGCTTCTTCTCCCTTGACTCCATCCCTAATCCCTTCCAACTGTTGATAGTAGAACTGGGAGGACTCAGGATTATATAAGGGAGTGAAAGAGTCTGTGCTTGTTCCTTTCTGTTCTCAGTGTCAGGACTGTTAAGACTGTCACTGTGCAAAAGTGTGCTGGGAGAAGAAGAGGAGGAATGAGTTATGGGACAAAGGAAAAAAAAATTCAATCCTGTTCGAGCCTTTGAAGCGTTAGACGATCCATCTGCCTGTTTGAGTCTGAAGCCGAATCCCTTTTTAAAATGCATCAAATGTTTGAGTGTGAAGTTCGGTCCTGACAGCATCTGTGATTCTCTGTGGAGACATTTGCAGCACAGTTTCCCAGACGCTGCCTGTATTCACACGAGAAGGGTTTGATCCAAAGACCCAGCCAGACTGGGACCCTGTGGCGTTGAAGTAGACAGGTCGTTTCAGCAAGGTCCTATGAAGTCTCAGCAGCCAGACCCCATAAAATCAGAGTGGGACGAGCCAAAGGCTTTTAATTCCAACCTGAAGCGATGCTGTTGAGCTTCTCATTATCCTTGGTAGCAGAAGATAACAGGAGAGCGGATAGGATGGAGCAGGCTTCCCTGTGACTTCATAAGTCCTGCTTGGGATAGAATTTTTATGGACAGAACAGGAAGTAATTTCCTTTTTTTTTTTTAAAAAAAGAGTTTTATTAGAGAACCATAGCAATAGGATTTACATTAATATGGCCGAACTTAGAATATTAGTGTATATTCCATGAAACTTGAACTGTTAGCTAATCAATGTGCTCTATTCTGACAACATTGGCATCAACTCATGTATCAAAATGCATAATAAACACTCATGAGCATAACAAAATACATATTTTTAAAATATTCTCTTATTTTTATTGGAAAGGAAGATTTTACAGAGGAGAGACAGAGAGAAAGATCTTCCATCCACTGGTTCACTCCCAAAGCAGCTGCAACGGCTGGAGCTGAGCCAATCTGAAGCCAGGAGCCAGGAGCCTCCTCAGGGTCTCCTGTGAGGGTGCAGGGCCCCAAGGCTTTGGGCCATCCTCGACTGCTTTCCCAGGCCACAAGCCTGGAGCTGGAAGATAGATGGAGCAGTTGGGACACAAACCTGCACCCATATGGGATCCTGGCACATGCAAGACAAGGACTTTTGCCACTGGGCTATCGCACAGGGACCAGAAAATACACATTTAAAACCCCAAATCTGAGTATGTAACAACTTGTAGGTAATGATTTTTATAAAAGCACAGTTTAAATTTTAAGATACTTGCAGATAAACTAAGCATTTTATAGTGTTTTGAGGTATTTTTGCTCAGTTTCACTAAGGGTCACTTCCATCTCATCATAGTCTTCCTCCGATTCTGTTACAGGAATCAGTGGTCTGTAACTTTGTACCTTAACCTTATCTCTAGTGATACATTGTTTTCTTTATTGCTAAGAAAGTAGCAGACACAGTCAAAGGCTACATTTAAGAGTGAAGATTTGAAATTCACTCCCCAAGAATATGCAGCAGATCTCAGACATGTAGTTGCAATACTTCAAGCTGTCTGGGCTCAGATCAGTTTTCTGTTACAGGATGTTCTTCTGCTATGGTAACACAAGGTATAATTTTCCTGACACTCCTTGAATTATTTTCTTCTTAGTTCTCTGTGTAGCAATAGTAGCATGTCCTGGCTAATTAAGTAGACTCTCAAGAAGGGACTTAAAGATTTGGAGATTACTAGATGACAATTGCTTTAAAAAATGCATAGAAGATGTCATAGTGTTGCCTCATAAAAGTTATGCTTTTGAATTATTGCTCTTTGATACTGTGTGGGCAGGGGAATGGTACGTGGTGTTAGCGTTTCTCTTGTCTAAGAAATAATCATCAATGGACAGCATCCAGAGTATCAGCTCTTCAACGCGTACCCCACAAGGAGGAATGGGGGCTTTGTCTAAATCTTAATCTGAAGTCACTCATTGTGCAACACGCATCCCCCAGTGAACAACTCTTTGAGATTGCCACTTCTGCCTATTCTGGTGCTGTTCTAGCCTCTAAAGCTGGGTCCTGGACTTTGGTATCATGTGCATGTGCTGAATGTAAGCTTTGACTTTCTGACTAGCCTGTGTGCTGAATTCACACTCTGATGCAGCTAGAAGTGCTAGCTTGGACCACCTCCTCCCCTATACCTCACCAAACCTTAAGTGAGTGAATTATGGTGCAAGATTAGTATAGCATACCAGTCCAGCCAGCCCTTCCAAAAAGAGCTGGTTCGACTTAGTAAATCATTCATTCATTTATTTATTCACTTAACAGTGCATTGGGAGTGCAATTATAAGCAGGTTACTTCCACCCATGCTAGTGGTCATAACAGTGTGAATAATTATAATGTGTTAAATCACCAGTTCTTAGGGGAAGGAAGAAGTGACTGGATAAGCATGCCTCCGAGAGTCAAAAGGTTTTGTAAAAGAAGAGATTTCTTGAGAGATGAGGACAGATTTCTAGGAGGGCCAGGCAAGGAAGGTGCTGAGTCAGGAGAGAAGGGTGTTTGTAGAGCATGAAGGCGGGAGAACCTCAAGAAGGTTTTGTCCACATGGAGTAAAATCCTTGGCCTACTGTAAAGCCCTTCATGTATGTGATTGCAGATCTTTTTCTTGGTTCTTCTCCAAGATCAGCATCCTCTGTTTCCATCACA
The DNA here is from genome assembly GCF_030435755.1 of Ochotona princeps. Taxonomy (NCBI): domain Eukaryota; kingdom Metazoa; phylum Chordata; class Mammalia; order Lagomorpha; family Ochotonidae; genus Ochotona; species Ochotona princeps. Next base: position 33,405,300 of record NC_080849.1, on the reverse strand, counting down.
CTCTGTTCATATGTCCTGGTTTCCAAACCATCATCACTTCTCTTCTGAATTTTCCTTTTGGGTCTCTTGCTCACTTATTCATTATCTAATACATGCCAGGGCTTCCATCTGAACATGGAAATATCAAGATATAGAGCTCATAGTCAGTAGGTAAAACGAGGAAGGAAGGAAGGAAGGAAGGAAGGAAGGAAGGAAGGGAGGGAGGGAGGGAGGGAGGGAGGGAGGGAGAAGGGAAAAGGTTGAGTGAGTATTGGTGTCTGATGCCTTTGGAGGCGTGGTTCTTGTCATTATTTCTGCCCACAGAACAGCTGATGTCTGTGATTTTCACCACCAATGCTTGGTTCACCCAGGAGGCAGGTTCTCTTGGGCACCACAGACTTATCTCTCCTTATGGACTATAATTATGATTAAACACCCAGAACAGAAACATATCTTCATTTCAGTGCCTCCCTGCAACTCTAAGAATCAGGAAAGCAAAGGGTACACTGAAGATAACATACAAAGCCATGCAGATTTCTCAATCAGAGCGGTGCCTATAAGAATTCAGGTAGCAGTGTATAGACAATACATTAGGAGGATCAAGAAATAAGACCAGCTCTTACACCTGATTCAGCCTTAGATCATGCTTAAACATCAGCCAGTATGGGAGCATACATTAGCCATAAAAGATGGACTCCTTTTAATGGAATCATTGCCTGTATATGTATCTTATACTGAGAGTTATGAGTTATGCAAGAGCATGAACCTTGTTTATTGACTTCATATCTTCTGTTTACCAAAGCCAACTTAAATGCTTTACCATTTAATCCTCTCAGTAATTCTCTGAGAAGAGTCATTCTCTAACTCATAGCTCACAGATTGGAAGATATCTGTGCTGACCCGATCCTAATGTAGAAGTTACTAGTTACACCTCTCCTGCTCCGCCAGCACCCTGCAGGAGCAGCCTTCTCTAAGGTTCAGCATCCATGTGGGCAAGGAAAGCCACACCTTCAACCTCATTCCATTCCCCAGGCACCAGAGAGCAGACCACATGAGCATTTCCATCTGTCTCTAGAGTGTCAAGTTTTAAGGGTGAGATGAAGAAGGAAGTGTCCTTTCAAATTAGGAAGACACAATAGATGTGCCGCTTCTCCTGCACATTCGCTTTAAGCTCTAAGTTCATTTATGTCAGCACACTAGAAACGGACATAGCAGAAGCTGGTGCTTGTATCAATAATTGATGTGTTGCTATATTTGTCGCACCAAGCTATTATAGTGTCCGAGGAATACTAGCCTTAAATAATTGCATCATTTATTCATTTCTGATGTGAAACATTAAAATGCCACATCTTTCCAATGCCTTTTTGAGCTTTAATGTATGAAAAATAAAAGTTTCCTTATTTTAAAAAATTCAAACTCTGAAAACTCATAAAAAGCAGTTATCTTACAGTGGACATACCACCCTTTGCTAGCACAGATTTGGGCTGGATGGCTACAATACTGAGTATTTTGCTGAAGAGCTTTTAATTTCCCCGTAGAGACTTATCCATCAGCCTACTGTGTTTTCAGAATATGTATACCTGAAAGAAGATTAGAAAAGTAGGGATGGAGAGGGAGAGGAGGGAGGGAGAGAAGGGACAGAAAAGAAACATTTTCGTTTCTTTTAAAAGATCCAAATAATACATGGAATACAATGAACATAAAACAGATGACAGATGCGAATAAAATGTGACCAAAATCTTTGAACTTTATCCCAGTTTCAGACCACAGGAATATCCATCCCCTGGTGCGCCTCGTGTCTGTACTCAATCAGTATAACTAAGAAGGGCATAAATAAGTCCTGTGCAAATAATTATGTTGGGTCCATTTATGCCTCACATTCATATATGCCTGCCTAATTGAATCGAGTGTTTAATCCCAGGATTCATTATCTATTTCCCTATCTAAGTCTTTTTTCCCATTTATATTTAGCACCCAGCTGTCCCGTCCTCCAAATGGTCAACTGTAGTCCCGTAAAAGTCTCAAGATTGGCCTCCCAAACCCTTAGCTTTGTGCAGCAACTTTCTCAGTAGGGGGCAGTTGGGTCTTGGTGCCTCTGGATTGGAATTGTTAAACAGAGCAGGCTACTTACAAATGGAGCTGGAACATAGACCTTTTAGCAAGCATTCAAGTAGAGTGAGGCCAGGTGTCAGTCAGGACAAGGTACTACTACTGCCTTGTGTAGTAGTCAGAATAAAGCAATAAAAAGATCAGTAAAAATGCTTGCTGGAAGTTATTGATAGAAAAATTCTTTCTGCACGAAAGATTATAAACAGAGTGTTATCTGAAGATGGATTTGTTTTAATTTGGCATTGATGTATTTGATACCTGGTAGGATCAAAGAAAACAGAATCAAAGAGAAATACAAGCAGGCCTGCTTCTCTGAATATAGGCCTCTTTTATAGATATAAAATCTCGGGACTGGAGTGCTCAAATTTATTTGTACTGATGTTTGTTTAAAGATCAATATTAAATAAATTGGTCTGGAAGCTATACTCATAAAGCAGCTGTCGAACTAATGTAATCCCACAATGCCATTTTGTCTACTGCATGAAACCTGGTTAACTGTGTACTTCTAATAACATGTGGAAAATCCGTTGAAAAAGAAAATAACTGAGCTGGATTTTCTGAAATTGGATTGAATTGCAATTCAATGTAAAGGCAAGTTTTAAAATATATGTCTGGTTCATTTCTTGGTGATGATGAACTGTCTGTTTTTTATGACTATAAACGGTTCATATAACCTAAAACTACCTTAGGAAAGATAAAAAAAAATTTCTTCGTAGACTTTTATTCTGCCTTAATATGAAAGGTAAATCACAAGACTTGATTTAGATTCTTAATTATTAACCTTATTGTTCAATATGGTCTTATTTTTGGCATTTGCTAATTGATTTGCTTTTGATTATTATCTATGCAGTCAGTTTGTTAACTGGGCATGGTATATACCTGTAGCTTTGTAAATCCTAAGCATTAACATATTTATCCTTCTCTTTATCTTCCAAAGATTTAAAAGAAGAAAACCAAGGCAGAAAAAACTGTGTTGCATAACCTAGACAGTATGTGTGAAGTCTGGCCCCCACCATGTTTACCAGCCATATTTTGACTATCAGTTTTGTTCTACATACAAACAATAATCCCTGACTCCTGCTCTCAAAGAATGTAGATTCTAGTTGTGAATGGGAGACAAGATTTACTTATAGAGATTATCTGAATGTAGTATATCATGAGCCAAAAGTCACATGAGAAGGTCAAGTTCTAAATACTAAAGAACCGTTGATTTCATGCACTTATGTTTGTGAGTCTGTCACCCATGAGACAAAGTACTTCAACTGGGCTTGACTGACTCAGTTTTGAGGTTTTTTTGCTTTTTTGTTTTGTTTTGTTTTTGTTTTTTTTTATTTGCTTTGGGGAAGGAGAATGAAAGAATGACATGATGTTATATAACTTTAAGGAGATAGTTATAACAGTTTTTAAAAAGACTTATTCATTTTTATTGGAAAGGCAGATTTACAGAGAGAAAGAGATACAAAGAGAAAGATCTTGCAGCCACTTGGGGAGTGAACCATCGGACGGAAGATCTTCCTCTCTGTCTCTCCTCCTCTCTATATATCTGCCTTTCCAATAAAAAACAAACAAATAAAAAGCAAGCTACACACTTAAACAACAAAGATACAGTCACAAACGTGAAAGTTTTCTGATAAAACTAGCTAGTGCGATGATCAATACTCTTCTTTTTCATAAAAAAAGGTCATAAATTACATCCATACTTTTATTTCACAGATTTTTCTTCCTTTCTAGTTTTTTAGGGCTCTAGATTTGTGTGACATTTGGGATAATTAAATAACTTTTTTGATTCATTGAAAGTGTTATTACTCATCATTTGCTTGGGAGGATTGGAAAGCGCAGTGGTTAAGTAAGCGAATACTTGAGTCACATCAATATATACCATACTAAGGCTCTACACATGACACATGCTAATTGCATGAACTGGAGCAAAAGAAAGAGAGAAAAGGAAGGAAGGAAGGTGAAGAAGAAAGAAAGAAAGAATGAACAACTGTAGCTATTGATAGGGCTGTTTTAAGGTTTAAATAAACTCTGGAAAAATTATTTAGCTCCTTATTTGTACATTATTTAAACTTTATAAATGATAACTATTATTATCATCTTCTCAGCTAGAGATTCCCCATGTTGTCATATCCTAAAATGTGAGTCACACCTTCATTCCCACTTTCTAGCTACCAGGAACTGTGGAGATTTGGGGGAGCTTAAGCATTAGCAAGGGATAAGATACACTGTATTACTAATTTGTAAAAAAAAAAAAAAACAAAGAACATCTAACCCAAGGAGAAGATAGAATTCACAGTGCTTCTGAAAATAACTAATGTAAATTTTATAAGATTGTCAGTTCTTGTCAACTCATCAGATTCTTCCAAAAACTTTGTCATTCCTCAAAAAGTCACCCTGATCTCACAAAATTGGAAGTTATGTTTTGTCATTTGGGACTGTTGTCCTAAGTGACTAAGGCTAAGTCAAGTGGAATTTGTCTCTTTGAGCATTTCTACCTTCCAATATAGCAGGAGGGACTTCTAATATGACCTGATAGAACAGGTTTCTGTTGTTATTTTGTTGGTCATAGTGGTGTTTTGTCACAGACTCTACAACTATTGAGAGTTAGAGGATATATGGATTAATACTACCAAAGAGGATTAGGAAATTAAATTCTCTCTTCCTAAAAGTCTTAGCCTTCATAAATTTAGGTCTCTTGTTCTTTCGATTGTACTGATAATAATGGTATTGGGGGAAATTCACAGAATTCAGTCAGCAGAGGGAAATGGCCAAGTGGGGCAGTTATTCCTCTTGGAGGCTAGCTGGCTCTGCATGGCTAAGAGAACACATAATGGACAGTGGCCAGAGAGGCCCTGCGTGATACTGAAGCATCAGCCTGGTTACAGAAGTCAAGGTCAGCATCCAGCACAGTGTGGAAAGCTGTGTCCACCACTGGGGCTACGGAGATGGGCTTTTCAGCATGAAAGGGCGCAAACTTGGAGGAGTTCCACCGACAGTCATCTGCAGCCAGCAGAGCTCTTGCATGCTGGTGAGCTCACTTACATATGTGGGTCACACAAAGGGGAGAATGAAGCTCTTTGTTCCATGTCTGTGGGATAACTGAGTTTTGTATGATATAAACAGAGGCTTAGCACTGCAGTGGATAGTGTCTTGGACAGCCTGTCGGGACAATAGAGCTCCAGCCTTTATCTTAAGAACAATTCTAAAATGACTTTTTCCTTCTGCGTTTTCTTGTTAATCAAAGGCTGATCAAAATGTGAAGATGCTTTCATTTGAGTAACTTCAATAAATGCCTCCTTTGCTTGACTTGACTTCAAATGTTTCAGCCTTTAGTTCCTTGGGTGTTATTCTGTTTTGTTTCTTTTCCTTGAAATCCTTGATCACATATAACCAAGCAGCAAAGTGTTACATTTCTTACCTGGATTTCCCATCTCTCTGGCATGTGTTCAGTGTTCCTAAGTGACTTCAGTTAGCATCTTGATTTAACCTCGTTCAAAATCCATGTATATGTATCCAGTAGCTGTATTTCTACTTTTCTTAATAAAGATGTAAAACTTAAAGTAAAATTGTGGCTGATTGTGCTGAATTATTACTCTAAGATAGATTCATCAAATCTCCCAGCTGTATAAGACAGGGCTTACTAATGAAGTTCCCTATCAAAAAGAAAAGCCTAATTTTGATTTGGCTTAGGTAATGAACTTCTTTTTCCTGGTGTGATTATCTGCATGGGGTGGCTAAAAGAGTAGCAAGAGAGAGTGTGCTCACAGAAGCATTATGCAAAATGTCTTTTGTCTCTTTTTGCCGGGATATATTAAATTTTCAATGTAGTCTATGTAATATAAAATTATGATAATGACTTTTGGCCCACTGTGAAGGCAGCTTGCTGGTCCTGTGCGTGTGTGTCTGGCTTGAGCACTAGGGTACACTGTGGGAGTTGCCTTTTCTATTAACAAACCTCTAGATACCTAATGATGAATTTTCTTTCACCAAATGTTCTCCTTTTGTCTAAAATACAAGCATTTTCTAAATTGCTTTTGAGAAAAACAAGAGAGGCAGAGAGGTCTGTGGCACTAACAAGGAATATTGAAACAAAGCAAGGGATTCAGTTAGCATTATTCTTGTAATTATAAACCAGCCAGAAGGTTGCTCGTGTACTCGTGAAAATATTTACCATCGTATTGGTGTAACTGATTGCATCACTTAATGAAAGGACAAATTGAACAATTGCTCATTAAATATTTCTGCTTTTTCTGGTCATGTGAAATTTTATGGTTGAATTTATGATAGATAGCTCTGGCAACTTTCAATATCCTTCTTATTGGGGGGAAAATGTTCATTTTTATTTTTCCTTTTCTCATTTAAAAATTTTCAAAACCATAAATATATAAAATAGCAGAAATCTTTACTGTTCTAGTTATTCAGCTTATTTCACATAGGGGAGTTGAGGAAAGATCTATGAAAAATTCACAAAACTGTTTAATATCACTTAATCTCTTAATACTGCCAAAAGTTCACAGAAATTTGAATTAAAAGGTTAGTTTACTTTGATGCAGAAAAAAACACCTTGAGATCTGTGCATATAAACATACTTCAAAATGCTCATGGAAAATACGTATCATGAAAACCTATGTCTAGATTTTGAAATTTCCTTGCGTTGTTTGTGACTCTTCTGAAGTACATTAAAGATCATAATGAAGGTTACTGCTCAAAGCCACTACCACTAAAGGCTTCTACACAGTACCATCCTAGCTTGGAAGACCTTTTCATCATCTTAGAGCCACTGTCAGGACCCACAAGATAGTCTGTCTCATCATTGGTTACCCCCAATTCCTACTTCCTTCATTTTTCCTCTCTCTCTCTCTCTCTCTCTTTTTCTCATGCTGTCTCTATCCTGAAGGCAGACATCTACCTGAAAACAAGACTCTTGCTATGTGGTAGTTATTACCTCAACTTGTATTTTCAGCTTGATGTGATACTAAACTTATATTTAGGACTTCATTGTTATTATGCAATGTTTGTGACGTCACAAACTGTAAACATGGTATTTGCTATAGAATTACCTTTGGAGAAAACCCACTCTGTAATACAGTATTATCAAGGCTTATATGTGTATGAAATATGAGTCCCAGTAATTGACACTAGAGATGCTATTTCAAAAGTTTTCTAGGAACCAGATCTTGGTGAGTTCTCCAGTTATATTAGTGATTGTCAGAGGAAAGTCAGTACCACATATCTTTTGTGTATTGATATCAATGGGAACAATCAGTAGTAGGTATGATTTTGTTTGTAGGCAGATTAATAATTTTGCAACTGAATCAAGATGACCTATTAGAGTAGTTCATTAGAATTGTTTTTGAATATCAAACTAACATATACATGTGAAATAGTACTCTCTTAAGTAATTAATTCTCTTGAGTTTTTTTTTTGGAATAGAAATTATTCAAAGTTATATCAATAATTACTTCTTCTACCTTTCCTAGATGCCAAAATAACATGTGGAAGGGAAGATAGCGTAAAGGACCTATGCACATCTAGATAATGAAATCAAGTATCATGAGTTGGTTCCAAAAGATACCAGTTCTGCCATCAGTTGACTGTAGCTTTCTTCTCCCTTGGGCTTTTGGACTAAAAGTCCCATCACTTAGTCATTCCAAAACTCAGTACCCCCACCTTGCCATGAGTATACTGTTCTTCAGGAAAAAGTCCCAGAAATTCAAACATAAGGAAACCAGGGTAGGAATGAGACCGTGGGTTAGCCATTATTCCATTGAAGTTCAGCAGTAATAAAAACCAATTCCAATAACTTCTTTCAAGCAGTTTCACTGGGGGATAAGAGGTATTTTTTATGTAGATAATGATTATGGCAACTGGTTGACCTTATTTTTAAAAATTGATTGGAAGTATAGACAGTGATGCATCGAGTAACGCAGCTGTGGTGCCTAGTGAAGCTGTCTAGGTTTGGTGACTGCCAGAGTTGGATGAGAGGACTTACAAGATCTAGGAAATGAGGTTGGGAAAGTCCAAACGTTGTCAGTCTGGTTTATTTGATGAGGATCTGTGCTTATGTGACTGTTTCGCTCTCGTAGCCAAAAAACTAGAATCTTTTTGGTCCAAGCTCATCCTTCCATATGTTCCCCTTTTGGTGTGATGGGGGAGGATGGTGGGAGCAGCCCTTTAGGAACAACATTGAGTGTTTTAAGCTGCACAAGATGATGTTTGCATAGTGGAAAAACAGTTCTTGGCAGCACATTTCTATGTTTTTGCCTTTAATTCAGTGTCTGTGTTTTATCAGCTAAACCAGACGGGCGCGAAAGGAGCGAAAACTTCCTTGCACATGGAACACTGGAAAGTTAGGCTAGTCACCTCCAGTCATATGGAGATAGTGTTTTTAAAAGGGTCAAGGCACCGTAATTGGAAAACTGGGGCTTATTTTATTTAGACTTATTAGAGTCTGTGGCTGAAAAATCTAAGCATCCAGGAATCATTTACAAGATGACCAAGCAACCAAGAAAAGCTCTAAATTAAACATAACTTAACCTGTGGACAATAAACACTGTCCTGGATGCTCACCAACAAGTCCCCAGTCAGATGGCCAGCAAACTTGCATCTGCTGCAGATTGCAAAGAGTGTGTCCTGAAGCACAAGTGCACACAGACAGACTTCACTCTGCCAGAGGTGCTCAATGTTTGCTGCACAGCCACTTGCCGGACTGAAGGCTTGTCTTTCATTATAGAACCAGAGGACCCAAGAAGGGCAACTTAGTTTCTTGTACCCGAAGGGGAAATAGTTCCTAAGGGAAGTCTTGCCTCCCAGCCTGGGTTTCATTTCCTAAGGTCTTGCAAAAAGCACATGGGTGATATTGTATTTAAAAAGCCATTGCATCCTTTAGTGCAGATTGGCAGCCCTACACTCTCTGTTCTATTCAAACATCAACACCAAACTTTTCCCCTGAAATTTCATTGAAGCCAGCACGCCATTTTTAATGTAGCAGTGAGAGGATGCTGAGAACTAATTCTTCTATTCCAATCAAAACACCAGGCTCAATAAAGCTTCAGCTGCCACTTGACTCTCTAGCACTTTTGGTCCTCCAAAGACTGGTTCTCATGCTGGAGGCCATGGTCATTGCTTAACATTCCATTTTCCTTTCCTTTGATCTGCTTGAGAGAAATCAGGTAAGGCAAGGTTCAAATTGATAGGTCCATGTGAAGGTATCTGAAGAAGCAGGAACACTTTATAGTTGATGCATTTCCACTCACTGAGTCAACTGGTCAAATATCTGCTGTTTGTTGCTCAGCCTAGTGGTGAAGTACTAATTGAGTCGTTTTCCAGGAGAATGTTTGGGACAGACTTTTAATTTCACTTCAACCAAATGCAGAGTTTATTTTCTTCTACAACTCTTAGAAGTTGTATGTGTGGTTTGTTTGCTCCACTAAAACGTCATCAAGATATTGGTAAGGCCAGTTAAAATACCCTCCCCTCCTGATGCTCATTGTTTGGAGCTCTGGTTTGTGTTTTTAAGAAACTAATTTATTTTCTTTATATGGAACACAGAGACATACCCACAGATAGATGCAGAGTTCTCCCAAGGGCTGGTTCACTCCCCAGCTGCCCACTATAGATAGGCTGATACAAGGAATCCAGAATTCCATCCGAGTCTCCCATGTGGGTGGCAAGAAACCAGCTGCCTCCCAGGGGCACAATGAGCACACAGTTGGAAATGGGACAGAGCCGGGACTCAAATTCAAGAACAGCGATTTGGTTCGGTGTCCCCAGCAGCACATCAACCACTACGCCAAGCACCCCCAAGTCCCCAGGGATCTGCTCCTTAAAGGAATCATTCATCATTCGTACCAGAATGACACTGGCCTCATCCCACTCTGTCTCCCCACGTGTTGGGAACTGTAGCCATTATTATTCCACCCAGTTTTCTGCATCTTCCAGATAATTTAACTGAACTGCTGCTATGCAGGATATGCTGACTGGCACTTTTCCCATGCTTAATGTGTTAACAAAAGCCAATAGTGTCAGTTTTAACAGTTTTAGTTAAATTCCCACGACACTCTTAACAAATGCTGAAACCTCTGCCATGTCTTACCCTGACAGATTTCCTGCCGTCATTGCACACTTAAAATAAATGTCATCCCCAATCAAAAAGTTCACATTTTCTCTGACAATATAATTTGTTACTTTGTTCCTGCTTTATCTCTTTCTCTGGCAAGGCACTCTTAGACAAGAGATGTTACTTTTCCTCATGTTGGCTACTGGCCTTTTTGTTCTTACAGTGTCCAAGTGGGATGAGAAATGGAAGCGAAGGGGAGACTGTCTCTTTTTTCCATTCAGCAACAGCTAGGAATTTTGCATCTGTGTTTGATGAAGCAAACAAAATGGAAATTGTAACACCATACTGTGGTCTCATTTTCCATCAATATATGAATCCATTCAGGTTACTGCAATGAGATAGTATAAACTGAATATTTTCTAAGTTAAAGAAATCTATTTCTCACTGTTCTGGAAGCTGTAAGTTCAATATCAATGCACCTACAGATTCTGAGGCTGGTGAGGACCTCTTCCTGGTTCATGGACAACATCTACTTATGCCCTTCCTTGGTGGGAAGGACAAATAGTTAACTGAGGTTTCCTTTGTGAGGCTGCAAATTCTGTCCTCTATGGGTTTCTAATCATGATTTAATCAACCTGCCAAGTCTTATGCTATAACCTCGGGAAGTTAGCATTTGAACAGATTTTTTGGTTGTCAGAGTCAAGATTTTCCCTCCGTGGTACCCAAGACCTAGTCGCTGTGTTTCTTAATACAGAGTACTTCTAAGTAGGAGGAAAAGGACTTTGGTTCAAAACAAGAAGGCACTCGGCAGATGACAGCTTCCTTTCCATGTTTGTCATGGCTTTCCCAAAAATCCTGGACTGTTTGCCACATACTGCCTGAATGTTCACACGACAGCATGTCTACATTGACTCTTTTGGCAAAGCTGCATGCTACAGATGTGTTTGCTCTTAAGGACATGTCATCCTTTTAGGCCTGGTTGACACACGTGGAATACCTCCACAGCTGTGGTATCCACTCAGAATTTGCATCTTTACAAAGTCTACCTTGTCACACAGATTTTTCCTGGTAGAAAAATTGTCTTCTGTCATCCAAACAGCCAAGACGCAACCCTCTTCGACAATGTCCTTCCTTGATGGACTTCAGAGAGTGCCCTCTAGGTGCCCTTGTGCCTGCCGAATGGCCAAGCCGTGTGAGTTAGTGGATAGAACACAAGGTGGATTGCAGCTTCACACCCGGAAACACGGAGCTGAGCCTGTTCTCTTGTGTCAGCTTCAGTTCCTCAGTTTCCTTTCATGTTAAATCAGGGGGTTGAATAGAACCATCTTTAGTGCTTTTCCAGAAAAAAGTCTTATGATTTCAGAAACATGAAAAAGCTCTGTCACATGCAACTATTATTGTTTGATCAAACATTTTCTGCTCGTTAGGATAAAGACAGTCCACAGCTCTCTATCAATGCCTTATTGGTAAAATCAGCACCTTTCTTCCTGCTTCACCTGGGCTATGCTTCCTGCTCCCACCTTCTCCTCCCTTTCCCAGAGCATAAGAGAGCAGGCTTTCTCAGCAGCTGGTTAATTTCCCTGGTTTCACACTACTGTTTAATGATCCGTTTCTCAAGTGCCACCTCTCTCATCTACTGAAAGATAGGTACAAATTGTCCCTATAAAAATTAGAACATGACTCAGTTTTTTTTTTTTTGCTTCAGAATTTGAATCTTGAAATAACTTTTCAATATTCACTTTTTCTTCACAAAATCTTGGGTATGTGTTGAGGCCTCTGAAACCCTGTGTTTTTAGGAGCTGAGAGAGTGGGTACCTTTACCTTGCTTGGTTATTTCCAAAGGCGTGGAGGTAAGTCCCGAGGAGGTGACTGAACCAAGGAGCAAGCGTTAGGCTTACTGGTACCTCAGCCTCGCAGTCTTCGGCCATAACAGCATCATATATGAGTGCTGACTTGAGTCCTGGCTGATCCACTTGTGACCCAACTCCCTGATGATGTGCTTGCAAAAAGCATAGAAGAATGGCCCAAGCACCTGGTGCCTTACATCAATGTGGGAGACCCAGATGAAGCTGCAGACTACTCCTGACTTCAGCCTGACTAAATCTGCCCATTATGTCGTCATTTGGGAAATGAACCAGTACATAGGAAGTCTCGGTCTCTCCCTCTTTGTTTCTTTCTCTCTCTGTCTCTCAATCTCTCTCTCTCACACACACTGCCTTTCAAATAAATACATATTTTATTTAAAAGAGGGCTAGGAAAGAGATTACGTGTGAAATTACGTTACCATGCCAGGGCTTATGGAAAGGGCATTTGTGAGCACCCTTAGGTGGAGAAAGACTTTGTTATTGCTTTTAGTGAACTATGGACTTGGAGTCTGATATCCTTAGGATCAAGCCCTAGTTTTGCCACTAACTAACTAACATGTGACTCTTACCTATTCTGGGGTTCATTTCCTCCTCTGGTAAGTGAAGATACTGGACTTAATAGCCGTCCTAATTTTTGCCTAGTAAGTTTGAAGCTTATTACTGGAGTTGATTGAGGGTTGATTGGGGATTGGGGTGTGCACCCATTCACAATCCATTCATCTGTGCATATGTAAGGGAGTGATTAATCCAGACATAGGGAATGATGGGGACAGACTTGCTTTTGCACTCGAATCTTCCTTATAGCCCTGTGAGAGCAGTCTGTTCTGCTGGGGACCTGTTCTGCTCGGGACCTGTCCTCTTACCTGTGATTGCCTGCCTAGTATAAGGTCCAAATGTGGTAACACAAATAAATTAACCATTACCAGCCAGTCAAATCCTGATAACACAGTTAACGCCTTTTAGATGCAAGCAGAGCTGTCCAGGCAGCCTCCTCCAGATGTGCCCAGTCCTCTAGGGGAGGCCACCTTTGCCCCACTGTGTGAGACCAGGTTTAGAGACATGATCTTCACTACGTGCACATGCTGGACTGCAGCCAGGTTAGTAGGTTTGTTTTGGCTTGTGTTTGGAAAAGAAGGCCGTTTGCACCATGATGCACACCATAGCAGGCAGAGGTGTTTTCAGTGAGGATATCAGAAGGAAGGGTTATAGATTTTGACTGTTTTAGGAAGGAGTGTCCTTCAATGATATTGTGAAAGCATGAGAAATGGGACATACTTGCTTGTATCAATGCAATTAGGTTTAGATCGGATATTGTAGTGGGGAGACTTGACCTGAGAGGGTGGGAAGAGGAGTGGATTAGAGGAACACAGAGGAGAATCCAGCCCATACCCACCAGGCCTATACCTCCCCCAGGTGTCATTTGCCTGATCATCTCAGTCAACACCCTCATAGACACATAGCTAGGTTGTTTGCTTCAGTAGTTTAAATTGGTGATGGGACTTTCTATTTGAAATTCTCTGGTGTGGAGTGGTTTATTGATGTAGAGACTATTTCATAATCTGATAACTATCAAATGGGTTTCTTCTTTATCCCTAGACCCCAAAACAGGGACCCTGGCATCTAGTCTGATGCCTCTATAATTATGACCAGAGAAACAGCATAACCTAATGGTTGAGGACACTTGCCCTGGAGCTTAGAATCCCCTAGTTTTCCACTTAGCCCCTGTCTTGTCAGGCGGCCCTGAGTGACTTGCTCACCCTCTCTGAATCTGAGTGCATCTTTCCATGAATATGATAATCGCAGCAATTGGCAGTAATACCTCATAGGGCTGTTGAAAGAATTAAATAATGCATACAATGAGCTCAGAGCAATGCCTAACAGAATAATTATCCACCCAATGTTAGCTACTGTGGATGTTACTGCTGTTGTTCTGCCAAAGTAATTTTTACCCTTTCTTATTCTTTCTTTTCTTCCTGAAAGTTGAAAAGGTTGAACTGAATGATAGACATTTTCCTTCATCTCTAAATTTTATTGTTATTGACATAAAATATTGGCTGTAGATAAAGCTATTGACTATATAGAAGCATTTGAAACAGATTGACATAACCGTGATTTTAACAGATTGCTCTGCAATTAACAAATTACCTTTATTTCACAAAAAAATGAAAAATTTTTAAAGAAACTATGCAGCCAGAGGAAGAAAACATTAAAATCCTCACTAACACCATGTTCATGTCTTTGGAAAATTTGTGCTGCATTTCTTTGAGTGAAACATCTTGTTGATTCATCTAAAAGAAAAAAAAATGAGGGAAATTTCTGTCCAGCTTAATTTTCTCTGATTTTTTTTTTTTTGTTGAGCAGCAATAACATATTTTATCTTGTATAATCTTTCAGAGCCCTTCACATTTTTAACAAGACATAACAGCTGTTTGTGTGTTATGCTGAAACACAATATTGACTAAGCTGACATATAGATTAAAAAGCAACCAAGGAATAAGGAGTATTGTTTTGGTATATAAATCAAAAATAATATAGCAACTGGTCTTTCAGTGATTAAAGCTGCCTTCCCCTTTAATAACTCTCCAAAGAAACAGGAAATGTAATTTCCCTACACCTTTCCTGGGGCTCTCCAATCAGCCAGGTCCTCTGGGGGTTCCCTACTGTATATTCCTTCATCAACATGGAGTCCCCCAAGGGGCCCACACACACTCTGTTAAAATTAGCTGTGTTCCACATTAGTGACAGGAGCTGAATATTCCTCGGAGGGGTACACAGTTGTATGGTGCTGCTTCCTGTTTGAGCAAAATCATATCTTTAATTGCAGAGAATTTTTTTCATTACCTGTTAATTGATAAATCATGCTTTGCTCCTGCTGCTGTAGCATGTATAGCAAACCTGAGCATGAGGCAGTCTGCTGCCCCACCCCCACCGTCCTTCCACCCCCAGACAAAAAGGATGAGAGGCAGAGCAGACAGAGAGAAAACGGGCAGGTTGGATCCCTGGGCAGTAGCCTGCAGGAGACGGCATTCAAACAAAGCAAAACCGTATAGAGAGATACAGTATATATAATGAAATAAGATAAATATGCCATTGGAAGCCTTTCCCCTTTCCTTTCCCCTCCTTTTGTCATTCTTGTCCTTTTATTCACATTTCTAATCTGGGTAGCAAGAGGCCACTGTCTGGGGAAGAACAGTAAAAATCCTGAGTATAGTGAAATAATTTAGTTGATAATTCCCCACTGTATAATTTTCTACGCTTCCTGCTAGCTGACCTTGTGGGCTCCTGTCAGGTTGCTAAGGGAAATCCAGCAGGACTCCAGCTCTGTTCCTTCACTTTTAAGAGGTATTACAGGATAGAGTGGCGTGTTTGTGGCAGCTTAGGTATGGGGCTGCACGTTCGTAGTTTGATCAAATAGTGCTAAGCAACCCCTCCCCACCACTTGCCTGGATCCTCACCTCCCACCCCTCTTTCCAGGATAGCTGTGAGATGGAGCTGCAAGCAGTTGAGCTGGAATCGTGAGCTTGATGGATGTCATCAAAATGTGCCTGGATCCCTCGGGGCGTGGCCAGGGGAGAAGCCTGGCTAAGCTGATGACATCTAATGGAATGCAGAACCTTTTATCTGACACGTCAATCTTAGTCCAGATCCCGGCTGGTTGAGAACCTGCAAGCTTGGCAATAAAGGCTTGGAATGCACAAGCCCTGGTCCCTTACTGTCTGAGGTCCTCTTGGCGTCTCCCGGCTTCCTGGGCTGCACTGGATGCAGTGTGGGCACACAGTAAAAGGCAGAGGAAGCAGGTGGGGAGGCTGTTTTTATTACGACGTTCACAAACCATGCGAAAGTTACCCTGCTTATTATGAATGGGACGTAATACCCCGTTGATTTGTGTCCAAGTAATTCCCAGGTAATTGTAGGCCATCGATCTAACTGAGCAGGAGCTATGGCGGCTGTATTCCGCTAGCATCGTGTTGCCGCACACCTGGCAACTGCAGCATCATTGCGTGAAAAGACCTAGAACATTTTCTTCTTTAAGCTTCCTTTGGCCATGGGGGAGTGTGGAGAATGTAGGGTGGCTTTTGAGGTCGCTGTTAGACCCCTGTGGCAGCCCATCCACAAGCCTCGCTCTTTCACGTTTCTTCTGCTGGTATCCAGCAGCTCAGACAGCTTCCTGTTCGTGGCAGCTGTTTATAGGCTGCCAACACTAGGACAGGAATTGCATCAGCTGGCTGGTGTTGTGTCTCAGCTGTCACCAAGAGAGTGTAGTAATATTCCTGATTAAATGTCATTACTCTGTGGCACCAAAATGGGAACACTGACATGATTTTGGATCTATTCCTGTTATAATTCAGCAGTAGTAGCAGATGACGTGTGCTGTGGATTAAACACAGCTAGTTTTTTTTTTTTTTTGAGCTTTATTCTAGTGTAGACTTGGAGTTTTTATCAGTAAGTTTGAACTTTATACTCATTGGTTCCCTCAGGCCTTTAACTGATGTGTGTGTGTGTGTTTATGTGTGAAGATCCTAAGTAACACACCGCTGAACACTGTCACACAATCAGTAGCTGCTGTCACCTAAACTAATGTGGTTAACGTCCCAGATTAAAATAAATGGATGATAATAAAAGTTGATTTGGTAGCAGTAGGTAAAACTGTAGCGTGAGGAAATAAAGTTTGTTTCTGGATGCTTTTATTGCATATGCCTTTACCTCATTATTCAGAGCATTCCAACATAACTGTCTAGACACACGGTATTCTCCGTTAATGCTGAGGGATTTATTACTTGTTGGGTCATAACTATCTCTAACCAACTTAAATTGCTGTGATAGACTGTTATGTGGACATTATGGGGAAAAGCATAGTGTTAAAGAATTGAAAAACAAATACAATTTTAAGGGAACAAAGAGCATATTTCTGTTTGCCAGAATTAAAACTTTGTCATGATTAAATCACAGCCTCATGGAAATGCGTTATCAAACCTACTCCCCTGTCCACTTTCAACTCCTGTAGTGACTGTAAGCTCATTGCCAGGTGGGAGCAGAGAGGCAGTGGGGGGTGACATCCGACACTTTGCCACAGATGCTTGTCAGGTCTGTGTCACAGCCACAGACACACGTTCATCTCAATTAGGATCATAAATTAGGCTGTATTTGATATCACTGCGAGGAGATGCTATTTATTTAACTCTGCCCAGAGACCTTATATGCGAAAGAGCTTCCTCGATTCCTGACGCTGTCCTCTGACCTGACATTCAGGTGATGGCGTGACATCCTTAACTAAGCAATGATGATGAAATCCCGCGAACCCCACCTATCCAGCAGGCCTGTGCCTCTGCACTTTGGAAGCTCCCCGGGAGTTCTTCAGGGGCCCACTGTTGGTGGACTGCTCTGGGCCACGCAGCAGGATCCGAGCTCTTCTTTGGCATCTGCCTGTTTCCAGATCGGGGGCCTTGTCTCCTGCTCTTGCTGGAGAAGTTGTAACACTGACAGGCAGCAGTGTTCCCTTTTCCCCCCTTTTATTACAGTAATTTATAAGATATTTTAGCTAACAGGAGAACGGCCCAAGGGGGCATTCTCATGTTAATTACCAAATGTGGGCTTGTCAAAATCAAATAGCTCCAGGAATAATGCAATAGCTCTGCATCATTATATTGTTTGGCCCTCAACCCAATATTAGCTCTTTTTTAAAATCTGGGTTCATTAGGCTTTTAAATTTAAAAGAGGAATCACTACCAGGGGCCTTCAGAAGGCTCTAAGACACAGTCAGCAGCTCAAGAGCTTAATGCAAATGACATTAAAAAGATAGTTTCATATCCCATGCTCAGGGAAACAGCAAACAAAACAAGAAGATCTGTGCCTGAGATGAGAGTATTGCTTCTCCATCTGCGCTCATACTCCTAAATGAAAGAAAGCCAGTTCTTCATATATGATCATACTACAGGTGTACAGTGGCTCATGTTCCCCTCCTAAAGATGCCACCATTTGGTGTCATCCAAACATTGAACCATTAGCTAGGAGCTACAAGAATAGTATTGTTAAGGAACATGTACTGAAAGCAATCACAGATTTGAAGTTACAGTGAAGTTCTTTGTCCCAGAAGCAATCTCTCCATTGACTCTCTCCACTCCCTCCAGTGACTGCCCCTTCCAAGGGCTTAGCCAGGCTTCCTGTTTTAGCATGTTTTCAGACTTCAGGAATTTGTGTCTTTAAGTTCCAAATCTTAGATAGGAAAAGTCAAATAAAATTTTTTTTAATACTTTTCTTTCCCATTTATGCCATGCTCTTGGTTGCATGTAGGAGTAAAAGTAGGTGGAATTGGTGACAATGTCAATGAAGGACATAAGTAAACAGCTGGTGGTGTCAACAAGAAGTTAAAAGTGAGATTTACTACACTGAACTACAATGTGGATAATCCTCTGGTGCATAATGAAGAATTCACTATATGTACAAGCGAGAATTCATTAGAGAAGTGTGAAGGATTGAAACACAAGCTGGAGGGTATTGCCGTAAGGCTACTGTGAATCAGAGCTTGCGCTTATTGAACAAGCTTTTATTCAACACCTACTATATGCCAAGCTGTATGCTAGACACAAGAGCTCTAAAGACAGATCCAGCAACATGTTCTCCTACAGGAGCATGGGTCAAATGACAAATGAATACTTCTTTTCCAGAGGAGTGTTGGGCTTATGGAAGTTAGGTGCCCAAATTGCTGAAACACATGGAGACGTATTTTAAGGCTGTCTGGAAGGAAGCCCGTAACTGAAATGTGAATAATAGATGTTGAGTTTAAGTTTTCAAGGATGCAGATGAACTTTACTATGTGCACAGAAGTTCCTGGGGTGTTGTCCATGTGCTGAGGGGGAGGAAATGATCCAGGTGGGGCGGAGACGGGGGGCCTTACCACACCCCTCTGGATTTTGTTTGTCAGGCAGGCTCTATCCTGCAACCCAGGCGTTTTCTTTGGGAATGTTAGCAAGAGGGTGATCCATCCTTCCTCCCTCCCTCTTTCTTTCTTTCTTCCTTCCTTTCTTTCTTTCTTTGTTTCTTTCTTTCCTTCCTTCTCTTTCTTTCTCTTTCTTTCTTTCTCTCTTTCTTTCTTTCCTTCTTTCCTTCTTTCTTTCTAAAGCTGCATTTTTTTCAGATTTATTTGTTTATATTGGAAATGCAGATATACAGATGGGAGGAGAGACAGAGAGGAAGATCTTCCATCCACTGATTTCTCCCCAATTTCCACAATGACTGGAGCTGTGCTGATTCAAAGCCAGGAGGCCGGAGTCTCTTTTGGGTCTCCCATGTAGGTGCAGGGTCCCAAAACTTTGAGCCGTCCTCCACTGCTTTCCCAGGCCACAGGTAGGGGGCTGAATGGGAAGTGGGACACTGGGATATGAACTGACTCCTCTTTGGGATCCCGGCATGTGCAAGGCGAGGACTTCAGCTGCTAGACTACTGCATTGGGCCTGGGAGTGACTAGATTTTCTTGGAACTGGATCATTTTGGCATCCATGTGAGCTGAGGGGTAGCACTGGGAACCAGAGCAGGAAGGAGGAATATTCTGTTTGTCATGTTTGTTTTTCTCAGTTTCTCTCTGAATGCTGCCAACATTGCCTGACAACCTTATTCATTTTTTCCTCATTATTATGTCAGAGTCCTCCAAAAACAAACAAATCAAAACCCCAAAGGTGTGTTTTGGATTTTTTAAATTAATATACTGTTTCTTAGAGCAATTTTAGGTTTATAGAAGGTTTAACAGAAGGTGTAGAGAGTTCTCATATGTTCTAGCTCCATCTCCAGTCTACCCTAGGATGAATATCTTGCATTGATGTGGCACACTGCTTTAATTAATGAGCCCCTATTGCTATAGGTAGAGTCCATATTTACATAAGAAAACCTTCTTGGTATGCCACCAATCTATGCGTTTTGAGAAATGCATAGAGCCATATTGCCATCAGACAGTATAGTTTCATTTCCCATTTTCCATGCTACACCAACTTTCTTCTCCGCCTTCCCTTGAGCCCTAGGTAAACACTGATCCTCACCTGTGTGTGACTATGCTGCCTCGTTAGACTTTTAGTGAGAATTTTGGGATAATTTTTTTCAAATTTCCACAAGCAACCTGCTTATTTTTTTATAGGATTTGTGTTAAATCTATAGATCAGATTACAAATACTTTATAGTTTAGCAATATTGAGTCATCTATCCATGAACATGGATTATCTTTCCATTTAAATCTTTTAATTTTTACTTTTATCAGAGCTTTGCACTTTACCTCATAAAGCCTTAAACACATTTCATAGTATTATGAACAGTATTTTTCAATTTTAAGTTTCAATTAGTCATTGATTGCATGAAAGAGAGCAATTGATTTATGGATATAATTGATTGCCCCGCCCCCACACCTATGGGTTCCTCATTTGTGAATTCAACCAACTGCAGATCAAAACTATTTAGAAAATAATCCATTTATATTGAGTATAAATGACTGTTTCTGTCATTATTCTGAAAATATATTGTAACAATGATTTTGATACCATTTACATAGTATTAGCTGGTTATAAAGATGTAGAGATGATTTATAGTATTACAAACATTTTGCTGTATTAAGAAACTTGAGCAGCTGCAGATTCTTGTGTTGGAGACCTGCTTGGTGTCTTGAACTCATTCCCAAGGATACAGAGGTGACATTGTTAAACTCATATCCAGCAACCTTGTTATAATAACTTACTGGTTCTAACAAGTACATGTCGAGTCTTTACATTTTTCTGCCTAGACAGTCATGACTTTTGTGAAAAAGAAACACCTTTATTTCTTCATTCCTATTTGTATAACTTTTATTTATTTTCCTTCTCTTATGGTATTGCCTTTTCAGTATGATGTTGAAAAAAGAATGTTGGGGACAGATATGATTGTTTTGCTTCAGATCTTGTGGAGAAAACTTCTAGTTTCTTTCTTTTTTTTAAAGATTTATTTCTTTTTATTGCAAAGTCAGATACACAGAGAGGAGGAGATACAGAGAGGAAGATCTTTCATCCAATGGTTCACTCCCCAAGTGAGCCGTAATGGCTGTAACTGAGCCAATCCAAAGCCAGGAGCCAGGAACTTCTTCCATGTCTCCTATGCGGGTACAGGGTCCCAAGACTTGGGGCCGTCCTCAACTGCTTTCCCAGGCCACAAGCAGGGAGCTGGATGGGAAGTGGAACTGCCGGGATTAGAACCAGTACCCATATGGGATCCCAGCATGTTCAAGGCAAGGTTTAGCCACTAGGCTATTGCACTAGGCCCTTGATTTCATTTTAATGAAAACTAACTGAGTAGAACAGCTATCCTTACTATCCTTAATACAAATAAATGCATTTATCTTATGTAAATAATTTTACTAGACAATGAGTTAAACAAAGGCTACCCGTAAACTAGACCAGTTTTCAGAACGTTTTTACTTTCTCTCCCACCTTCATAGAAGATGGGAGATGGGATATGATTTGGCCAAAAGCTTCTAGTGGGGTGCCTGTACGGTTGCAAGGGCCCAAACTTTTGAATCATTTTCTGCTCCTTTTCCAGATGCACCAGCAGGGAGCTGGTTTGGAATTGGAGCAACTTGGACTCAAACTAGCATCAGAAAGGGGTGCAAGCATTTCAGGTAGCCGCTTACCCCCACTACACCACACTGCTAGCCCCATAAATGTGATTGTATTTCCTTAATCCAATAAATATTTTCCAGAAAATGAATTTTCGAATATAAACTCATATTTGTTCATTCATCACCAAATCATTCTAGATTTCATCTTTATATTCTGTTTCTTAAAACATTTCTGTGTATGGCTAGGCCAGCTGTTTAAATCATCCTTTTTCTCCCATTGCTTCTATTAAAAGAAGAGTTAACAGTAGCTCTAATTTGTACTGTTATTGTTTTTTTTTCATAATGTTTTTCATTTGTACATGTAAAGAATATGGAATTGTGGGATCAGTACAATGGCTCAGTGGCTAAAAATTCACCTTGCGTGCAGCAGGATCCCATATGGGTGCCAGTTCATGGCCTGGTTTCTCCACTTCCGATGCAGCTCCCTGTTTGTGGCCTAGAGAAGCAGTAGAGGACAGCCCAAAGCCTTGGGATCCTACATCCACATGGGAGACATGGAAGAAGTTCCTGGTTCCTGATTTGGGATTGGCTCAGTTCCAGCCATTGAGGCCATTTGGGGAGTGAACCATCTGACAGATCTTTCCTCTCTGTCTCTCTTTCTCTCTGTAAATTTACCTTTTCAATAAAAATAAATAAATCTTAAAAAAAGAATATGAAATTGTGCTTGACATATAGTGAGGGCTTTATAAACTCTATCCATCATCATTAGCAAATTCATAAAGGACCAAATAATAGTACCTAAGTCAAAGTGTTATTATTTTTATCAATTGAATTTGTTAATACATATGAACATGCAGACCTATGCCTGGTAAACAGGAAATGCTCAATAAAGCACAGCTGTTGTTCCATATTACTGCTGCAGAGTCTTTTTTATTTCCCCTCTATATCTTATGCTATCTATGTCAACTGCAGATCAAAATCTAAACTCTCTATTTTAGAATTCAGTTTCCAACAACTTGGTCTTGATCTCTGGTGTAAGGTTGTTGTACCTACCCACACCAAAATCTCCTCATTACTTCAGGTTGATGATGACTTCCCTTAGCAAAAGAAAACTAACACCCACCCAGCACCCCTCAAACTCAAACTCATGAATGCTATGTCGTGTCTGCCTGTGAAGCACAGCTTTGTAACACTTGTTGGTATGAGCTCTATTAAAAATATTCCCTACCAGTAGTGCCCACCCGTGATGTTTTTAAATCTGGAACAGATCTTATGAATCACTTGGCCCCTGTGGATAAACTAAGCCCGAGTCAGAGCAATGGCTCCTCCAAGCTGGTGCCTCTGGAGTCTGCGGGGGTGAGGTCAGCTTTCCTGCAGTGTCAGAATACAACATGTAGTTATTCTAAAAATTCAATTCTTTGTGCTTTTAGAAGACATCTTACATAATATTTTATGCTACAGATATGCATTATTCACAGTAGATATTAGGACCAAAATTTCTCCTTATGTCCAATGTTTATCTAGTTGTGCCTGTTTCCTTTGTAGGACAATTTCAGAGTGTAAAAGACTCTTATCCGTGTGAACAGACATTTCCAAAATGGTTGTACATGGTTCCTATTCAGCCCTTTAATAGTCCCTAGGAGGTAAATGTTCCTCATGAGTCACTTTACTTATTCCACAGAATAGAGCTGCTTCTTCAGTTGAATAAAGATTTTTAAATAGTACACAGGTAAAGAGAAGGAAGTAAATATCTGTATAACTAATTGAATCTACAGAGGGAATAGGAAAACATAATGTAGTTATTAATAATCCTGCTATTTATATGAAATGAACTATTCATTTGAGGAACTAGAACACTGAGTAGATATTGCTTCATTTAAATTTATAACATAACTGTGTTGGATGTAAGCGCAGTAACAGCAGCCTGACTTCAGTTACAAGTCTGCAATCTGCAAAGTTAGGAGCTGGGAGAGGGAAGAAGGATCTTTAAGTAGTGAGGAAATGTACTGAAAAAAAAAACAAAGGTTGCTTGGCAGAACTGGTTCATGGCTTAGACCAAATTGCTGTGGTTTTACCATGTGGTATGTCTCTATCACCTGGTAGTCAAATCTGCTTTCACGTTCTCAAGGACATTTGTTTCGCTAAGACGTCTGGGAGGAGTCTATGCTGTTCATTGCCACTCTTTCTAGACATCCAATCCTTAACTTTAAAAATCGTAGGAGACAAAAATCACATGCGTGAGGCCCATTGAAAGGAAGTACAATGTAGTAATATTCTGCTGAGGTCAAAAGCTTGCTGTAACTAGACACAGACTGTTAAGATGAAATATGCTGAAAGCACACAGACTAAAATAAGATCTACATTAAAGGTAAAGCGTTAGCAGCTACCTGTTTATTCTACAGGCGACAACAAAATAATATAATCATAATAATAGTATTTAAAAAGCAATTTTGAAAAATAAACCTCTCCTAAAAATTTTCTCTAGAGCAAAATATATGATAACATCACTCGCATTCATGCACACAGACACACACATACTTATGAATATTGACTTTTCAAAAACTCACGTCTATTGGTCAGTTTTAAGGTCCTTGAAGCAGCCACACCATCAAAGGGCTAACTGGTCAATCTTCTTGGTCTGTAACTGATCTTCTCTAACGTATATTTATGTACATTTAGGCTGCCATTTGAGCTGCCCACATTCCATAACCTGACTGTCTGGTTCGAGTCCCAGCTCTTCCACTTCAGAAGCCAACTTACAGTGTTGGTGGTATAGTGGTGAGCATAGCTGCCTTCCAGAAACCAACTCCTGCTCCTGTGTACAGCTCTGAGAACAGCAGATCATGGCCCAGGTGTTTGGGTCCCTGCCACCATGTGGAACATTCTGATTGAGTTCTAAGTTCCTGGCTTTGGCCTGGGTAGGCATGGTTGTTGCAGGCATTTGGAGAATAAACCATGGACGGAAGATGTCTGTTTCTCTGTCTTTCAAAGATAGATAGATAGATAGATAGATAGATAGATAGATAGATAGATAGATATAGATAGATAGATAAAAGGCAGGGAGAGTGGAAGAAAGATTCACCGGTCATCATGTCATTTCAGGAAGAATGATTGAGTCACAAGTTGAACAGAACATGATTTCTCTTGATATCTCTTAGCGTTGGGACACATTTTCTCAATGTCAGTAGACTAAGATTTATTGTTAATCAAACAGCTTTATCAACAGAAAAATGTAAAACGCCAAACTCATGAGTTGAATTAGAGAGCTCCTCTCAGTCAATAAATTAAATAGTAAGACTAATGTTTCACAATGGATTATTGTCTGTCATATTCCCATGTGGTTAAGGCCCAGTTTTCATTGCAAGTAAAACAGAAGAAAATCCTCCACCCTCATGAGGTCTGCCGAATTTCTGTGACCAAATATTGTATAGAGGAGGAATTCATACTTTACGCAAGTGCTGTCTGGTGCCTGCATACTCTTTGCTACTGATGATAAACGCATGATACCACCTAACGGATATCATTTTATACATACTATGTCCATAAATTGTGCTCAACAAAATTTGGTCATATGTTTTGACATAATACTATAATAAGAAAATCAATAAAAGATATAAAACTACTTGAAGTAAAAGTAGTTGTTGTGCTTATTATAGCTTGGGTTTATATAACTCTTGGTCATTCTACATATATCTTTGCAATAACTAGAGTTAAAAATTAGCTTTGGAAGCTGTACTGATGCTATTGGACACACATACTTGACATGGATATTAATTTTTTGAAGTGTGACATTTCTGAAACTGGTTTAAATTAAATGAACAGAATTTTTATGAGTGATAAGTGGTATCAAGACAGTTAAGTCATTTATTTGTTCCTACAGTTGAAAATAAGATCAGAGTTACTGAAAAAGTGGAAAAATTCCCTGCAGCAGAATAAGGGAAATAATCCAAGAGTTAAAAAAGAAGAGAGAGAGAGAGACAGAGAATGGGAGGTAGAATAGTTTAATACAAATGAAGGATACAAATTAAAAAAATGATTTTTGTGAAGTACTTAGATAGCTTATACATAGTGCCTATTTGTAAAAAATAAAGTCTTAGTTCTTCAGCTTTCATTATCTTACTGTTCTGCCATTGAACACTTTCTAGTTGCCATGCCTTTACTTACCTGTCATCTCGCGCCTGAATCGAGACCATGAAGCCAGTAAACTGAGAGAAAGAAGTGGGCCTAGAGTTGGTGTTAAAAACAATAATGTTGGGCCGGTGCTGTAGTCTAGTGACTGGGGTTCTTGCCTTGCATGCTCCTGGATCCTAAATGGGCGGCCGTTTGTATCCAGGCTGTTCAGCTTCCCATCCAGCTCCTGTTTGGGGCTTGGGAAAGCACTTGAGGACTTCTCAAAGCCTTAGGACCCTGAACCTGCATGGGAGACCCGGAGGAGGCCCCTGGCTCCTGATTTCGGATCGACTCTTCTCCAGCCAATGAGGCCACTTGGAGAGTGAATCAGCAGACACAAGATCCTTCTCTCTGTTTCACCTCTCTGTGTATCTGCCTTTCCAATAAAAATAGATAAATCTCTATTAGAGTGCCTATTTGGAGCCCTGGCTATTCCACGCTCCTGTTCAGATTCGTGCTGGTATACCTGGGAGGCGGCAGGTGATGTTCCAAGGGCAAGAGTCTTGTTACTCAGCGAGAGACCTGTGTGGGGTTTCAGACTTCTGGTTTCATCCTGGCTTGTTGCTGACTGTTGTGATCATTTGGGGCATGAATCAATGGATGAAAGAATTCTCTCAACTCTCTCTTCTCTCCCTCTCTTTCTCTGTCACTCTGTCCTTCAGAATACAGAAATCTTTAAAAGAGTAAGATATTTAAAATTAGGCTTTTCTCTGTAGTTCTTCCCGTACCTTATCCTCACCCTATTCTTTTGACAGATCCTTCTTCTTATGGATGGGGACAGAAAGGGAAAGGAGAGACAAGAAAAGCTAAGATCATCACAAAGAAGATAAGGCTCTGGAGATTCTTGCCCTCCTTCTCTTTACAACTGAAAATAAAATAACAGGAATTTAAAGAGAGAGTTGTATGCATCGTGAGAAACAGAAAAATCCTCTTGTTTTTATGAGAAAATGGAGAAAACATAGAAACTATAAAAATTTCATGACCCACCCAATCCATAAGTAGAGTTGAGGTCAGGCTATAGATTTCCTGGCTCCCAAGCCCTCAACTATGCTTCCTGAAAATTCTGGTATGACTGCTTAATGAAAATAATCAGTGGCATAGGTTTTAATTGCCTACCACACATAAAGGAATAATTCAGTGAAATGGTTAAAAGAGACCACTTCACTGTGCAAATGTTAAGGACAGATCTTTTAAGAGTTCTTGATTCCCAGACCAACACCTGTAAAGCATTTACATTCTAGAACTCCAAATTATTACTAAATATGGTATTCAGCTTTTATTATAACATGCATATTAGGTTAAGGCAGGTCAAGATTATATAACAAAGGGTATTTTTAGAGAGCACTGATGCTCATTGGAGTCCCCTATAAAATTAATGTGTGCAGTCCACTCACTCTCCTCTTTATAAGGACACTGATGGTACAGGCCAGTCTGTGAGTCAGGAGACCTGCCGCTCAGTCCCTTGCCTTACATTAAGTGGGTGCATAACCTAGGTTGATCTCTTCATCATCAGGAAATGAGGAGGTTGCAGAAAGTTTCTTAGTTTTAAAGGTACTTTTTACTTTAAGACTATTAATCTAAATTTTTAACTGAGACAATTAAACTGCGTGAGGAAGTTGTGAAGTTTTTTAACCTGCAAACTACTAATCCTAGTTTTAAACTGAAGCTTTCAACTAGATGAGAGAGTTTTTGCTTTTTTTATCTTTTGTACTGCTACTTTTTTCTTTGCCATTTAAAAAAATTAAGAGACAAAGAAATCTGTCATCAACTGGTTTACTCCCAAAATGCCTGCAATAGCAGGGCTAGAGTTGGAAACTTAATTGAGCCTGCTGCTTGGATGCCAGGGACACAGCAATCACCTCCTGCTTCCCTGTGTTGGCGTTAGCAGGAAGCTGGAGTCAGGACCAGGACTTGAATCCAAGCACTACAACATGGGATGAGGGCTTCCCAAGCAGCGGCCTTACTTCTATGATGAAACCCCATTCCTCCTTTGTCGTTTTCAAGTTGTGTTTTAAATTGAGCCTTGGCTCAATATTTTAGTCTTTCGTACTACCCTTATAAGTATAGGTATTATTCCAGTGTGATCTGTAGGCAAGTACTCGAAACAAAAAGGCAATGTTTACTTTTGCTTCTTTGCCTTATGTGGACCATAATGGAAATATTTGTGTGTATATCCCTCTATTAATTACTCAGATCCCAAACCGAGCAAAATCTGATTTATGTTTTCAGTGTTTGGTATAATGTCTACTGCTCGCAATAAAGCTAGATTAAAAAGTGGACAGTCTCACCTAAATAAAGTACTTTATATCTGAGCCAACAGAAATATTATACAGATCTGAGTGCATATGAATGCTACCTTCCTAAATACATTCAGGTTTTATTCTCTACTTGAGCTGATACCTGGTATTGTCTCTCCTATTTTCTCATTGTCTTGTAAACTTTGTCATTTAATTGAATGAAATCTACTACAAGTTGTCACTATTTTTTTTTCTGAAACCTACAACCAAAATTCCTTTTCTTCACATTCACAAGATGCCTTCCTCACATTAGAAATAAAACTTCTCCATGTGAGAAATAAAACTTGTAAACTAATTGATTGGTAGTATAGCAACATTCAGATCCAACAACAAATGGAGCTGATTCTGTGTTAGAGCTTGACTTTGTTTTCAGTGGTATTTAAAAAACAACTCATTCATTTGATAAGGAGTACATGATTTCAAATTTTAAATTTGGTCTGTTTATTGAAAAGTATGCATGTCCAGGTATGATATAACTTAGATACAAACATTTATGAACTACTGCATACTTAAAATCATGAAAATTTGAATAATCATAAGTTGAACATATGACTAGTGTGCTTATAACTTCTCTGACTTTAGGTTTGGTTTTTTGGGGATTGGAGAGGCTAAACTGACGAAATCTAGGCACATATTCTAAAATCTGAAGTTGATAGCACTTCTGGTATCGAGTATCTCAGATAAGGGATACTCAGCTTGTATGACACATCCAGGTCATCTGAGCATCTGTGAAAGTCTGTCGGTCAACAATTGCGTGCTTTTCAAATTCTTTCTGTGCCCATCTTCATTTCACATTTCGGTCACACATATATTGCGGTGCTTGAATTTGTCCCACACTTCACCAATGCTTTGCTCATTTGCTTTCTTCAGTCCTGTTTCTCTGAATTTCAGTTTGGAGAGCTTCCATCTCTGTCCTTTTACATTTGTAATCCCTTCTTCCACAATGCCTATCTGTTAAATCCAATGAGTGAACTTTTCGTTTCTTGAAGTTCAGTGTCAATCTCTCTCTCTTTCCTGTCTCTAATAGACATGCTCAATGATTCTTTAGTAGTTTAACACATACAATATATTTTTGTGTCCTCTGTCTACTAATTTTATCATCCAGGTCATTTCTATATTTGTTTCTGTTGACTGCTTTTTGTCTTCGCCTAATGCATTGAATTTTCCTTCCTTACACACTTGGTAATTTTTTAGTAGATGCCATACGTAGTGATTTTTACCTTCCTCTGGGCTAGGTG
The DNA here is from genome assembly GCF_030435755.1 of Ochotona princeps. Lineage (NCBI taxonomy): Eukaryota > Metazoa > Chordata > Mammalia > Lagomorpha > Ochotonidae > Ochotona > Ochotona princeps. The sequence continues at coordinate 33,376,015 of NC_080849.1, read as the reverse complement.
GTGTTATAGTAATATAAATATTGTTGAGCTTTGTTCTGGGAAGCATTTAACTTACTTGGTAATCGTTTTGTCCTTTGGAGACTTGCTTTTATTCAGTTTTCATGTTTGTTTTTTGCTGGGGCTAGAGCAACTTTTAATTCAGACTGATTTTACCCTGTGGCTGAGACAGCAACATTCTGAATACTCCGCCTACAGCAACAGCCGCAGATCACTGCCTGTGCTGCTTCATCCCAGTGCCATTTCATTTGTGGGGTGTGTGTGTGTTTCACTTCCTCGGAGTTGTTTCAGGTGGAGGAGTAAATTTGATTCCAGTTCATTCTACCTTGGCCAGACAATTATTAATTAAATGCTCACTGGCCAGTGGTTGGAGGGTCACAAAAGGAAGGCAGGATTCTGCCACTGCCAGAGGCAGGTTGCAGAGCAGGATCTGTGGTCCCTGACCCTCACAGAAGATTTCTGCACCATTAGCCTACACCAGGTTCCTGGGACACCCAGTCAGGAACACCCTGAGGTTCTGGTGATAAGCTGATCTGTTCTCCTCAACATTTGCATTCATGACTATCTCTTCTGCTTCCTTGGATGGGATTTCTTGAAACACTACTTTCTTCTAAAAACTCTAAAGGGTCGCACCTGTTCCTCACAGTGCCCTCCAATGGTGTGGAAACAGGCTGGCATTTTAAGTCTTAAATTTAAGTTTTAAGTTCTTAAAAATTTTTTTTTCTTTCCTTTTACCCTGATCCTACTTGTTTCAGGCTAAGCTAAGATAATTGGTATTGTTTCTTGCTTTTTAATTTTTTTTTCCCCAAAAACTCTTCAACTAATGTAGGTAGTGCACCAGTGATAAAGTCAGACTTAAGAACCTAAATGACCAGAAGCAAGTTTCTTGCATCTTCTGGAACAAGAAGCCTAGGTTGTATTGCCCCGTTCCCCCAGTGTCTTTCTAAAGAGAGGAGGTAAACATGGTCTGTTTCAGAAGAGAGCATTCCAAAGTGAGAGGGGTGCCAAGGCTTACAGACCAACTTTCAAATTGGAACAAATTGGTCTATATTATAAAAAAGATGGAAGTTAAAATTAAGAAAGAAAAATAATTCTATTTAGTTTTATTCTATTTTATGAAATTTTGGTGTTTGGGAACTGCTGTCTAAGGTGAAGGGGCCTTGGAAAGGAATCAGAAGCAGATAAATCCAGGCTCATGCACAGTATGATTTACTGGGGAATTGCAGGTAGAAGCATGATCTTGGGTACCTGGAAGAAACTGAGCCTCCATAGCATGAAGCAGAAGAAAAAGACGTGCCCATTGCTAACCAGAGTGAGCTTGGACTTTATCAAATGTGATTAGCATTCCAGGCATCAGATAAGACACATTCAGATAAGAGCATCAGGTTAGCCTGATGACTCTGCATGTCCCATTGAGTAGACCGCTATAGTCCCATTAACTGGATCTTTGCATAGTCCTTCAATTTTGGTAGTCATTGATGTTCCAGCTGGTAACATGACTAAAGGAATCTGTTCTGTGTAAGTTTTGCATTAGAGTTATGTTTACTTTGCAAAAGGTTATCTGAAAGAGTGTAAGATTGGTGTCTTTTTTATTTCCATGACATACTTGTTAGAATTCACCAGTGAAACCGTCCGATCCTGGAGTGTGGCTTCCTTCCATCTTTCCTTCCCTTCCCTCCCTTTGCTTCCACCTTCCTTTCTTTTTCCTTCTTCCTTCCCTCCTCTTCCTCTCTCCTTCCTTCCCTGTTGCTTTCCTCTCTGCTTCCCCTCTCTTTGTGAATTCAGAGTCCTTAATAACAACAATTAAGGAAAAAAAAAAAACTATTCTAATTTTCTTTTCAATTTTGTGTCAGATTTGGTAGTACTGTGTTCAGTATGCCTTCATTGGCCTTTAAATGTTTATAGGATCAGTGTTAATACTTGTTCATTCCTAAGGCAGATCATTGTATTCTCTTTATTTCTTGATCATTCTATGCAAGGTTGTCAATATTTTCAATAGCTATTTGATTTTATTTTCATTTTCCCCTATTTCATTGTTCTACACTTTAGGCTTAATTTACCTCTCTCCTTATATTGAACATAGAATGTCTGTCATTAGTTTTAGACACTTTTCTCTTCTCTGGGACAAGCATTTTACATCTATACACTTTCTCCAGGAAATACATTAGCTTCATACCTTAACATTTTAAATACAGAAACTTTGAGTATTTTCAGTATCCTTTAATATTAAAAATATATTCTAATTTTTTGTGGTTATTTTGGACATATGAACTATTTAGAAATGGGTCTTTTAAATTCTCAGTGTTCAAGGTTTCCTTGATATCTGAGTGTTATTGATTTCTAATCTAATTCCATGTGATTAGAGAGCCCACTCTGTATGATTTTAATTCTTTTAAATTTATTGACACTTGTTCTATGGGTGAACATATGGCCTATCTTGATGAATGTATCATATGTGCTTGAAAACAGTATGCATTCTGCAGATGCTGACTGTTATGTTCTGTAGCTACCAATTAGGTCAAGGTGGTTGCAAGTGTTCTTCAAATCATCTGTGTCTCTAGTGATTGGCAGTGGCAATAGGAGGAAATGGTGTTGTAGAAGTTCTATCAGCTGCCAAAAAAAGTATTTGAATATTTATGGTTGTTAAGTTTCTCTACTTTTTCCTTTCATTTTGTCAGGTTTTCCTCTATATGTTTTGAATCTCTTTTTAGATACGTACACATTTATGATCATTATATTGTTCCAATCAACTGACGTACTCTTCATTGTGAAACACTTATCTCTGCTCTAGCAGTGTTACCTTGAAGTCATATATTAATATAGCCAGACTAGCTTTCTTATACTACTTATATGTATAATGTATATTCTTTCATCCATTTATTTTCAAAGTCTCAGTCTTTAAATCTTAACATTCATCTATCTCTTTTGGAAAGTTTTCATTTGGAGTTTCAATTTAACTTGTTTTGAAAAGTCTTTTGATTAGTATTTACTGCATTATAATTTAATGCAATTATTGCTATCATTAGATTTCAGTCTATTATGCTTCACTTGTTTGCTGTTTGCCCTATGTTTTTTTCTTCCTCCTTTCGTGTTCTCTTTTTGATTATTTAAATATTTAAAGCTTCTACTATGATTATCTGTTGATTTTTTAAGATTTTCTTTTATTTGAAAGATATAGCTGCAGAGAGAAGAAGGGGGAGGAAGTGAGAGAGAGGCATCTTTCATCACTGTCCAAATGGCAGCAAGGGCCAGGACTGGGCCAGGTTGAAACCAGGAGCCAGGAGCTTCATCCAGGTCTTCTACAAAAGTGGAAGGAGCACAAGCACTTAAGCCATCTTCCTCTACTTTCCCAAGCATGATAGCAGAGAGCTGGATCAGAAGTGGAGTAGGTGGGACACACACTGGTACTCATAAGATGCCAGCTCACAGGTGGTAGCTAAACCTGTTGCACCACATTGCTGGCTTCTATCTGTTGACTTTTAGCTATGCCTCTTTGCAATAGTGATTATTTTGGTGAATGTTCTGGGGACTATAATATAAATACTTAACTTTTCAGTCTATTTAGAGCAAACATCTTTCCGGATTTTAGTAAATATAGATACTTATAGTTACACAGTCTCACAACTACCAAGATCGATCTGTGATGTAGATTCCGTGTGTATAGTATCTATATATTTAATAAAACCTGTAAAAAGATTTTGTGTCTCAGATATCTGTTATTTCCAGTGCTTGTCCTTCCTCCTTGAAGACCTAGTTTCTTCACTTGCTCTTAGCCAAAAGGCAGAGAAGTGACAGACCCAGTTTCTTATAATTTCCTTTCAGTGTAAAGAAGTATTACTTGCAGTTCAGTTCTGCTAGTGACAGATTCTCTTCACTTTCAGTATATGGAGATATTTTAATTTCACCTTCCTTCATAAAGGAATTTTCTTTTTTTTTAACTGGGTATAGGATTATACATTGAAACTTTTCTTTGTTTAGTTTTTTTGGAGCTTTGGTTGTGTTAATCCACTCTCTACTGGGATTCATTGTTTCCAGTGAGAAGTCAGATGTCATTCAAATCATGGTTTTCTCCTCTTATTTTTATGAATCTTTGGGTTTTATTGTTTTATATGGGAAGGAGAGATTGTTTAGTACTCTTAAGGATTTTTTAACATTATTTTTAATTTTTTGGCTACTATATACTTGTGTATTTTCTGCTTGGCATTTTCTGAGTATATTGCATCCATAAATTTATCTTTTACTAAATTTAGAATGTTTTCAAACATTATTTCTTAAGCAATTAGTCCCCCATTCTCTTGCTGCTCATCTTATTACCACTATTATCCATGTGTTCATATTATCCTACAGATTCTTGAGACTCCATTCATATTTTTCTTCAGAGTGAACTATTTTTATTGATCTATTTTTACGTGCGTTGACTTTTCCTTGATCACATGCATTGTACTGTTCAAACCATACAATGATTAATAGTAGTTTTCATTTTTACATTTTTAATTGATACCTGTTTACATGGTTTCTTTTACCTTTGCTTTGATTTCCTGTTTTTACAAATAGATGTGAATATTTTCCTTGCTATCAGTAAACATAGTTACAATAACTACTTTAAGACCTTTTAATGATAACTCCTGAGTTTAGTTCATTATGTCAGAAAATAGATTTCATTTTTCATTTTGTTTTTATGTACTGCAATTTTGAAATGCATCTTGGACATAGATAGCCTGATTGGTCTCCAACTGTAAGTTGTTCCTTGAATTTCAGTTGTAATGTCCACTCGATGCTTTTTGTAGTTCTTGATTGCATTATTTGCAATCAGTCATGCAATTACATGGCTGAAGAATCAGCTAGAGAGTCTGGAGGAGTGTGCACACAGGAGTATGGTTTTTTTCACCTCTTCCAGGATTTGCCTCCTAGTTTCCAGAGATGATACTCCATTTAAAGTATATCTTCTGATTCTTCCATCCAAGGATTCCATAGTTTTCTATTGTAGTAGGAGGCCCCTTGTTTATCTAAAATCTGAAGGAAGGAAAAACAGAAAATTCATCTTATATTTTTTCTTCTTCCAAAGTGTTGGCTCTCTGTAATTCTGCTTATTTTTATTCACATAGCTGTGCTTTTAGATTAATTATCCTTTTATATTTGCCCAACCGTGTGGTTATTATTTACAGTTTGATGTAGTAGAAGCTTAGGCTGCCAATTTAAAGTGGAACCTCCATCCAGAAAGTTTTAGAAAATTAATGTGTAGGGTGATTTAGAGAAAATGTAGGAATGCAATGTGCATTACTATAAACCAAGCTTCTATGTTTGAATTTCGCCAGGTTTGTTGTTGTTGTTTGTCTGTTTTTAAATAATTCATTGAGGATTACACACTAAACCCTAGTACCTATTGGTTACTTAAACCTCCTTTCTTATTCTGTCATACCTCCCTAACCAACTCCATATCGTATTCTCACCCTGGATTCTCCTCCTTCCCAGAGGGTCCAGAATCAGGAAACAGAGATTCCAAGTGACATCACTCCTTTCAAATGCCTAAAAGTTTGAGCAGCCTTATTCTGTGGTGCTCTGGTGCTACTGGAAAGTCCCACACTTGTGTTGTCTCCTAAGTTTCCCGTTGCTCATCAGTCACCCTGGTCATTGAAATGTTAAGAATAAAACTGTTAGTTGTGTACTCCCATTTGAGTACTAACCAAAAGGTAATGTTTTCTTTACCGGCATCCTAAGGCTTTTCTTTGATGATAAGCTACATTGAATTCCATTGTGTCCAGACCAGGGTTGTGAGAGCATTGAGGTGAGGCTTTTTGTAATCCACTGGAGTCAAGCCCAACCTCAAAGCATGCTGTGATCACCTAGACAGCAAACCCTGAAGCAGCCTAAATTTGAGCCTATCTTCCACTCTCCAAAGGAAAGCAGGAGATTTGGAATTAGCATATATCTTTGAGAGACCTTTTCCAGTATTGTAGTACTTATGTGTGCTTGAATATGTGATGGAGACTGTAATACACAGAACACAATTACTTCCTAGCTGTGCAATGCGAAGCCTTGTTCATCATGTAAAAGATAAATAAATCTAAGCGTGGCATATATTGCTTTTATTTGTTATGTGGAGCATCTTTGTAATACTTTAAGAAACGAAGTCCACGATTCAGAGCCTACCAAAGGCACGAGGACCAACTAATGAAATGTGCCATTGATTTCCTTTTTCTGTCTTTTTGACCCTCTGTTAAATTTAAAGGGGAAAAGAGTTACATTAAATTCCAATTCTAATAATAGCCCCCAATGGGGACCCAGTGGTTAAGACAATGGGAAGAAAGACCTATCAGCAGGAGGGCTTACTCTGAGCCCAAATGATGTCTGTGACTGTCACGTTGTTCAATGAAGTGAAATCATGGAAGGCACTTGATGACTTCTGGTCAGACCGCAGAGAGCAAGTGTCACACCCCACATCATGTCCACCCACAGTAATTAAGCTTGCCTCTCTGCAGAGCACCTTCAATGACTCCAGAGGCAATACTATTGAGAATCACAGACTTCAGATTTCCAGTTATTCGGGTAGCAAATGGATGCCCTCACTGTCATTCTGAGCTTCCATTGCTGGAGCTCTGAGCGCATCCCTAGAACACAGAAATTTATCAAGGAAAATAATGAGACAAATGTTCAGGATTTTTTTTTAATAAAGAGTAATGTAAATGGTGCAAACCTGTTCTGATGCTGTTGCGAACAGTTTTAATAGAAAGTTCTGTGACATTATTGAAGTATTTTTTAAGAACCTGAGTGTTGTAATTAATTAAATTAATCCTGAAGATGAAATTTATCCTCAACTTCTACAATGTGTTGAAGAGAAAGGTGTTTACCCAAGAAGAAATCTAATATGGTTTTCTGCCGTGTGGATGTCATTTTTGTTTGACAGAGTGTGTATTTGGGTGGTAGATGTTTGCTTTTCATTTACCCACTTAGAGGGGTTTTTTTATCCTTTTGGAAATACATTGATTCATTTTGTGAAGTATAGAGAAAAAAATAGAGGAAACGAACGTGATTTGTGACAAGGGCAAAAACTGAGCAAAACACTTATTTATCCTTCCTACCACTCTCCTTTCTCCTCCATCGTATCTTAACAGTTAGCCTTTGCACAGTGCAAACACAGAAACCTAAGACTTCATTACCCTCACATTCTGCTGTCTAATTACAACAGCTGTAATTTTAGGATACATAAGCCACAATGTTCCCCAGTTTTACTTTCAGTGATTGTATTCTGACCTCTTCTATTGAAAATGTATGGGGGGGGTGTATAATCTCTCTGTATAGAAATGACGTCGTCTTTCCCATCGGTGTTGCAGCTGTGGAAAGCAGGCAGGACAGGTTTGCACTGTGGATATCCATACCCCATCTTGCCAAAGGATAAATAAAGGGCATTCGTTCATCAGCTTTCAGGCTGCCACCCCCCTTGCTTTTCCCCCATCCCCCAACTCTGTCTGAAATTGGGAGGAGGGAGGTTCTGATTATTTTTGCCTGTTTCTAGCAGAGCTAGGCATGAACAATTAAATTTAGGGCTTCCCTGTGGTCTGTGAATAACAGTGCACAGTACCAACCATCAGGGCACAAAGGCAGGCAACAACAAAAAAAGCGCCTTTTTTTATTTTTTGTTTACCCTTCAGGACACTGTTTACCTTATTGCTGAAGGGGAAGTTATCATCTCATCCCGTTTGGAAATTGTACTGGGTTTATTCTCTAGCTTTGAGTTGCAAACTGTCCAGAGACAAAGTGGGTCTGTCAGCCTGGGGCTGGGGATTTATCTAGGGCCCTGCTCTGTCCCGACCCCCAGCCGTGTGTGTGTGTGTGTGTGTGTGTGTGTGTGTGTGTGTGTCCCTCCATCCACCCGTCTGTCTCCAGCTCAGGCAGTTCACTCTCCCTAGAGGACTTTCTCCCCTCTTCCTTCTCTCCACCCTCCCGGTTCTCTTTTCCTTGATTTTTTTTTCTGTCAACCCGTTTTCTTTTTCTCCCTTTCAACCAGAATGATTTTCTCCCCCCTTTTCTCCCTCTCTAAATTTACTTCACAGCAGATTGTCTTGTAGTAAATCACCAAAAACCCAAATAGCACTAAAGCATTCTGATACAACATTAGCATTTGCTTAACAAGCACAAGATAAACATTAAACAAAGAACTGCATTTCTTTATTAGAGGCTGCAAGATACATAATCCATGAGCACAAGAAACATGGGACCCAGTGGATATGCAGATGTGTGTTATTTCATTGGCGCTGGGCGGCCTTGTTAGAAAAGGTTTTCATCTGAAGGCTTGGGGGTGGATGGTTGACTGTCCCTGGTGGGGCTGTAACTAGATACAGAGACTGTTGCAAGCTAGGCTGGGCTCCCTGGTGAACCTGCTGATTGGACAGCCTGAGGACAACTTGGGAAGCATCGGGAAGTGAACTCAATCACCTTGGGGATGATAGGGTAGAACCAGATGAAGGCATTTGACTTCTTTTGTAACTCCCACTAAGGACAGATTGCCAGTGCGATCCAGCCTCCATAACTGCAAATCAGGCCCTTTCCCCTATGCCGATTTCATTAGAATGGCCAGCATGGTGCAAAGAGGGAAAAAAAAAAAAGGTTAGACACAGTAATTTTACAGGCAGGCGGGTACAAAAAAAATCTGCATAATTAAGCAGTCAAGGCTGCTAATAGGGGAGTTTATATGCTCTGGGACCAGGCAAGGGCAGCACATATGGATATAGCACTGGATATTAAATCTACGGCATGCAGACTTACTTCAGGGCCCTCAGAGAAAAGGCTAATTATAGAGAGAGGAATTGTGTTTACTGGTCTGTCTTGGGCAAAGATGGTGAAAGAAGTGCAACCAAGTTTTGCAGTTAGACATGAACAGGCTGTTAATAGAGATATCAAAATATGTGCTTGTGGTTGTTTCCAACCTAATCAACACAAAATTATAGATTCTGTGGCCACTCCTCCCCTTCTACATTACCTCCTATAGACAAAATGCTTAGAGTTAAGTTCCCTGCATTAAGTGCATGCAGAATGTCAAGATGCACAGGATAGGAGTGTGTTTATTATTAAATGGCCACCATTTAATCTCAGCTGTGCTCTTTGATCAGCAATAAATTTTATTTAGCCATGTAGGTAGCTCTTTTAAAAATGTCAGTGCTGCTGGGCATGAGCTCAAAGTCAGAACTTACATGGAGAATCCGAATGGATGTGGCAGGGGGCAGGGGCATGCCTTGGGAGAAAGGGTGTGTTTCTAGAAGGGGCTCCAATGGGATGGGCATTAACATTTCATAATGCAGATCAAAGGTAGAGACAAAACCCAGAGGCCCCTTTGTCACAGGCCCCTAACGACTGCTTCATCCATGAGCTGAGATGATTTCTTGCAATTATTAATGAGATTCATTTCATATTGGTATGTATGTATGCATGTATGGATGCATGCATGTGCTTATTTATTTATTTAATCCCATACAAAGAACATTTTCTGAAGGAGACGAGGGAGTGGGCCATTTGCCCCAGGCCTGCTGGGAAGTTTCAGGGCAGCAAAGCCTCCTGCAGACTTTTGTTAGCAGTCTGGACCCTTTGTCCTTCAGGGAAGCTGCCCGTGGAAAACAACAGCCCTCTCCTCTCGCAGATCCGTGGCCGTGGGCTCAGGCTGCTCGTGAGCCTGACATGCATTCCATTACTTCACCATGACCAGGAGGGCCCGAAGAGAATCCCACCGCCTTGTCTCCAGACACACTGAAACCTCGGGCTTATGAAAGTAAACAGCAGCTGAGCAGCCAGATACTGGGGTCAGGCCTGCCTGACATCTGTGCTCTGCTTACAGGCAGGGAATCCAGTGCTAATGAGGAGACCCAAGCCTGAGCTTGTGAAAGGGAGACCTGCGGAGGCTAATGAACAGGCAGTTTAGCCCCTTAAAAAGAGGAAGAGTGCCCCACCGCACACAGGACACGAGGCACCTTCTTCTCTTTTTCTTGTTCATCGTTGACTGACTGATGGCAGGGTGGCAGAGGTCCATTTCATTGAGAACAGCTGGTCAGACACCATAGCAGTTGGCTGAGGGGTAAAGGTCTTCAGAGGACAGTCGAATGCAGACATCCGTGTAGATGTCTTATACAGATGTCTTTACGTGTATTTCTCCTTACTGATTATTGAATTTCTTTTGAGCTTGTATACTTTCTAATTTTTTTTTAATTTTCTGTTTAATATTGTCTCCAATCAGGCCTCTGATCAGTGTAGGGAGGCCCAGATATGGAGGAAGATGGATAGGACAAATATTGCAATTTTTTTTCCTCCTGTGTCTGCAGGGGAGGAAAGAGAGGAGGCTGCACCTTGCTGTCAAACTACATTGGCACCTGGGAATAGGGGAACAGTCATCTGATGAGGTCTTAGAGACATAATGTGAGGAAACATGTCCCAAGGGTGTTACTTGAGTGGTTTGATAGCTCTGAGAAGTTGCTGGTTCCATTGCTCCAGGGTTCAGAAAGTCGTTCTAAGGTCTATTGGTTGGCATAGTTTACTTCGGTGTATCCACAGACCCAGGAACATGCTGCAAAGCTTGACCAGAATTGTCCAACCTGTTCTGCTTTCAATCCTCTGACAAGGCAGTTGACATCTCCTGCTGGCCAAGATGAGCTGGCTGTCATGTCCCCTGTGTGTTTGGTGGGGGGGTGGGGGGGGCATGCTGTCCACTGCATAGGCATCAGTAACTGAGGAGGCCCAGTGCTGATCCATGTACTTCAAGTTGGACTACACATCCTGTGATCTTTCTGTGTGGCTGAGGTCTGAATCCAGCAGTCCAGTTGAGAAGTCCCCCAAGAAACTTTATCTGGAGTGACCTCAGATTTGACTCTTACATGTGCCAACCAATTCATGGTCAGCTTCCATGTGTCACCTGCACCAGCCAGTGCACATAACAGTGGATGCAACTGCCTGGATATTTCTGCCCTAGTCCCATATCTCATGTGAACCAGAAAATACTGTGGCCCCGCCCAGCCAACCTTCCACAGACCCAGTCCTCGTGCTTGCTAGCAGGTGCCACAGCCTAACTGGGGCAATCCTCAGTAACCCTCACCAGGCCTGTCTCCAACACCAGTTTTTGTGTGTGACAGCCTTTGCTGCAGACTAGCCTGACCCAACCCATATCCCATCCTGTGCTTGTACACACCCATGGATGCTGTAGTTTAGCTCAGCCCAACCTGTCCCCAGACCCAGCCCTCATGTATACCAAGAGGTGCCATGACATTATCCAGCCTACCACCCCCACCCCTGATTCTCATGCTTACTGTGGTAAGTACAACTAACAAGGGAGTACCCACAGTTTTCCTGCTAGGCATGCTCCCAGTCCTGGGTCTTATGCTTGCCAAGGGATGCTATAGTCAAGCCTTACATAACTTGCACCCAGTCCTGGCACTTGCTAGCTGGTGCTATGACCTACGCCAGCTGGCCTGCACCCATTGTGACTTTTGTGTGTGCCCGAGGGTGTGGCAGCCTAACTCAAAATCAGGATCCTGAAGATTTCTTTCTAAATTCACCAGCTTCTAGAATCCTCTCATTTCTAGAAGTCGCAGTGGGGTGGCATCCTGAAGAATGAAAAAAAATTATGATGGCCTACAGATTAGTTGGGACAGTGTGGCACGAGTGGGTGTCATGGCATTTGAATGTTTATTCAGTCCATCCTTTTTATGCCCCCTCTCTATCCTGGAAACTTCATAGAATAAAGAAATATTTGTGGGGAGGACTACACAGAGGTCAGTTCCTGCAAAACTGCAACAGCTACCTCTGGAATACAAAGAGTGGGGCTTGTGAACATTAACAGGCCTCGCCACAACAAGGAAAAGCAGTATTATTTTTAAGATACAAATATGTACAGGGAAGTGTGTTACTTTTATTTCTAATCCTATATTATATTTCTAATTCCGTTCACTTTCATTTCTAAATTTTCTAGACTTCTCAAAAGTTTAGAGAGCTGGGCAAGGGATAGAGAAATTATATGCATTTAAGAGTCTCCAAGTGCATGGCTGCATTGCTTTGAAGCTCATAGAACAAGACAGGTACCCCTGTCCAGTCCAGGGGTGACCCTCAAATCCTTCACAACCCAGGAGCTTCACCAAAGCGATCTGCTGCCTTTTCGCTTCTTTATCATCTTCCTGCTTTCGCAGCCTCTTGCCTTCTACCCATTCATTTAACCAAACAAAAACAAAAGAAAAAAAAAAAAGAGTTGATGTTGTAGCAGAAATCAGGTATGCATTTATGCTGGGCACAGGCTGGACGCTGTGACCCCTTCACTGAGTTTCCTATAAAGGACACTGGGAATTCAGCAAAGAGATTAAAGCTGACTGAGGGACAGGGCCTTGGCAGGGGCCCGCGTGGGAGCACAGCCAAGGCTGTGACAGATCATTCCCACTGAAGCTGTGCTGCTCTTCCTCATTCCCCAACTAAGAGAACACATTAGCCCCATGAGCACACTGACATGTGGTCTAAACTTGACTCACCCCCTGCCCCCACCACATGCTTGAACAAAGTCTCTCTCTCTCTCCCTCTCACACACACACACACACACACACACACACACACACACACACACACGGTGGGGGAGGAGGAAGGAGGCAGTGCCTTGAGATGGAGTTTTCCAAAGTGGATAATTTAACAGCATTAACATCTTCTGAGTATTGTCTTCAAGTTTATAGTTACCATATGCTGAGATTTCCTCGTAACTGTCTGGGTTAAGTTAAAAACTAACAAAAGGTCTCTGCTGGATTTATCCCAATACTCCCACATGTCTAGGAGCCTGGCCAGCACGACACTTTGCTATAAGCTAAGGGGCTGGAGGCATCTCCTGAAGGTGACACTGAACTCGGGGCTCCCACCTGCCCTTTCTCCACAACAACCTCAGTTTCTACCCTCGTAGTGCCCGTCTAGGTCTTCCCTCTCAAGTCCTGCAAGATGCGAAACTGTTGTGAGGTTGCTGACACAGCTGCACACCGAGGGTGCTGACTGTGGAGCTGAGCCCAAACACCCTGGGCCCTGTGCTCTTTGCCCACACAGTCTATGGTTTCTCCTGTATGAAGGGAAAGAGGAATGGCATACAGGAATAAAATCAATGAATGAGTTTAAAGGATTAAAAGCAATTGAGGGTTTGTCCTTAACATTAAGACACAGGTCAGGATGCCCACATCCCACATTCGAATGCCTGGGTTCAAGTCGCAGCTTTGCTTTTAGTTCCAACTTCCTGCTTTTGCAGACCTTCAGAGGCAGGCCTGGATTGAGAGTTAAATGGGGAGATAAGCCAGCAGATGGAAGCACATGATGTCTTCTCTTTTCTCTCTGTCTCACAAGTAAGTAAGTAAATTTAAAAATTGCTATTAAGATACTACTGATAATAGTGATGTTATTTCAACAAATGGAATAAGCATAGGTTTCACACTTGATAGCAAAAATTATTAATATTTTCTGAGTAGTCACCCAGGCCAGGCATTGCGCTCAGTGCTTGATGAATATTGTCTTGATGAGTCTTGCATCTTCAGTTCTATGACAGAAGTACTAACCAGAAGAGTCAGCCAGGGCAGGCTCCAGAATCTGTGTGAGATCACACAGTGTATTATTGGCAGGATTAGACTTCCTACACACTGAGCGACGCCAAAGTCTGATATCTTAAAATCACTCCGCATTGTCACATGGGAAGAAGGGCTCTGCGGGGAATGCCCATGATCCCAGGTTGACCAGCGACATGCGTTGTGTACAAGGACTGTCCCTGCTATTATGGAAGCAACTTCTGCGACAGTGGGAAGATGACAGATTCGCAAACTGTCCTTGATAGCAATGGCTCACTTGCTTTCAGAATTCAAGTGCTATGTTAGAATTAAAACAAAACAAAACAAAAAAACCCAACTGTTTTGCCTAACATTTAAAAATAGATCCAATGGTTGGCCTTTCAAGGTCAGAACATTTATTGAAAATTAATGTTTAAGCAATGCACGGGCAGGCTCAGTTGCATTTGTGACCTGCTTTCTTGTATGTTTGTGAGGGTGGAGATGCAGAGAACACACAGTAGAAGCATTTTACTGCCAGAGTGGAACTTTACAATTGAGCCAGGGGACCTTTTGGTAATGTTTGTAATGCGCTGCTATTGTGATTTAGGAAAGAAAAATGCTACTGCTGGGCTTTACTTTCAACCAATTTTTTTAAACATCAATTAATGCAATCAAACGTAGTTCAGGGAAATCTTTTTATTTACATTTCCGGGGGTTAGGGAGGGTTTGTTTGTTTGTTTTCATTAACTCCAGTCAATTCAGTGGTATAGTGTATGGCTTTCTTGGTGTTTTCCAAATCAACATAGTGAGTTACAGTTAACAGTGTAAGTGAAACTCTCCACGTGAGAAAGAGAAAAGAGCTTTATAACTGGTACCATTTGTTGGAAATAAATAATTCTGCCTTGTTTCACACAGTCATTGGTTTTAAAAAACAGATTCTAATAAAATGAATCGTATCAGTTTTCTTACCCAAAACAGGAAAATTGAAATATGTGATTTCTTCATGAATTAGTCAGATTGTGGAATGCCAAGTTTTGAACTCAGTGTTGATGCACTTGAAACTGACGGCAACAACAGAGTATCATGTTTTTTACCTTATCCAAACCATCACAGGGCACTGCAATAAGCCACTAGGATAATCAAAACGGACCAAGCTGAATGTGAATTTTTCTAATTTTTCTCCATATTAGCATTCATTGCCCTACTTAACATATATAACCAATACAAGTTGCTAGACGGTCTCTTCCATGTCTTCTGAAGCATGGAGTCCTAGTAAACTAAGTATCACAGTTGGTTTAATTAAAAACTTGATTGCAGGCTGAAATGTAATTAGTTCCCTTCCCCCAACTTGCAGCCTAAGCCTAGATTTGGGCCAGGAACAACCTATGTTAAGTTTGAGCAGTTTAGCTTTATCTAGGTTTTATATTAACCGGACCAATTGGTGTTACTGAGCAGATTAATTAAGAGTCTGTATGTTTTATGGATTTGACAATGTGAAAATTGTCAAGGGTCATATGAATATATGTGGAGAATGTATTTGTACTCACTCTCGGGCAGAGATAGTGAGAGGAAAGCTACCACTGTAATAATGAGTCTGAATAGCAGACTTCATTCAGCATCTTGTGTTATAACATGTTGGCATGAGCACAAAGTATGATCTTTTGAAGCAGATGAGATCACAATTAGATCTAATCGGGTGAGTTAAGGCCATAATGACTACTTTGATTTGGTATGTCCCTGTTGTTACCACTTTAAGACAAAATTTCTAACATTCCTTTCAAAAGAGATGCCCAGATTCTAAAACCAATGTCTCACACTCGGTTGCATTGGACAATTTTGTCCTGTTATTGCTTTTTGAGGGGTGTCCAACTCTTCTAGTAGAGAGAAGAACAAGGTTTAGCATGGTCTACACTGGCTAGGGTATCAGTCTACTTCTTCTCAATAATGTGCTCTCTTTCTCAGTGAGCCGTCATTATTCCTGATTCTCTTTGATTAGATTTTAATTCTTAGAAGTATCTGGGGCCAGTCTTTATTTAAAGAATCCTCTACTGGGCCCAGCACAATAGTCTAGCGGCTGAAGTCCTCACCTTGAACATGCCGGGATCCCATATGTGCGCCAGTTCTAATCCTGACAGTCCGCTTCCCATCCAGCTCCATGATTGTGACCTGGGAAAGTAGTTGAGGATGGCTCCAGAGCTTTGGGATCCTGTAACCCAGTGGGAGACCCAGAAGAAGCTCCTGGCTCCTGCCTTCAGATCAGCTTGGCTCCAGCCCTTGCGACTGCTTGGGGATTGAATCATCAGACAGAAGATCTTCCTCTCTGTCTCTCCTCCTCTCTGTATATCTGACTTTCCAATAAAATAAGTAAATAAATTAATACAGTCTCTGCGACAGCTGGAGTTGTGACATGCTAGTTCAGGCTGCCACCTGTGATGTCAGCATCCCATGTGAGTGTCAGTTCAACTCCTGGCAGCTCACCTCCTGGCAGCTCACCTCCCATCCGGCTCCCTGCTCACATGGCTAGGAAGGCAACAGAGGACAGCCTGAGTTCCTGGCGTCCTGCCACTCTGTGAGAGACTCGGATGAAGCGCCTATCTCCTGGCTTTGGCCATGGCTGCCATTTGGGAGGTGAACCAGCCAATGGAAGATTCTCTCTCTCTTTCTCTGTCTTTGTCTCTCTCTAACTCTGTCTTTTAAATAAATATATAAAACATGTTCTCATGCTCATGAGGAAATGCTACTGGACATTTTTCTGTTATGATTAGGATCAGTGCATTTTAAGCTATTGCTGTTAGTTGGAAATAACACTAAAAATATGAGTTCCCCTTTATTGTTTTCTGTATCTCCATAACAATACCAGTCTGTATTTACCCATTCTTGTTTTAATCCATCAATTATCTTAGAATACTCACAACTCTCATTGCTGACTCAGGTTGTGTCTCACCTATTTTATCTAACAATTACTAGCCTATGAAATTGTATGTACACTTTCCTCAGATTATCAAATATAAAAAAATCCTCATGCTAAGTTTTATTTAATTTTATTACATAGTTGATTAGGGCAGGAAGTGATGATCAAGGGTTAGGGAAAAGTGGGTGTGATCATTGTTCCAAATTTTCTACTTCCTCCTCCTATTTCTGGAGGAAGCAGGGATGAGCCTATCCCAGCTTCCCAACCACCCCAGGACTTGAGCATGGAGAAAGGCCACCCAGTATTAACCTAGGGTCCTCATGTGGCACACACTGCAAGGCTTCTGCCCAGGTGCTTTTGATAGTTCTGAAATGCTGTTTATCTCACTGATCCAAGGATGAGGAAACCCTTCCAATGTCCATTGGCTGACATGGTTGACCTTAAGTCTCTATTCGACCAGATTTTTGCTGTCATCATTTGGCTGGAGTAGTTATCCATTTTTTTCTGTTCCCCTTCCTCTGCTATGGTACCGGATATCCTCTGCAGGCCCCAGTGGGCTGCTGTATCCTCCTTGTACATCAGGGCCTATCATCCACTGCTTCATCTTTTCCACTGAGGAGGACCAGTTCTTGCAGGTTAACCCAAGGGCCCCAGCCAGGTGATCCAGGCCCCAGCAGCACCCCCATGCCTGGAGTTTACGAATTCAGCACCCACTGTGCACGTGGACCCAAGAACCCAGGCCAGGAAACCCGTGGCCCACCAAATCCCTGCCCTTGGGGCTCACGGACTTGGCACCAACTATGCAGATGGGCCCAAGAACCTGGGTCAGGTGACCTAGGCCTTACCTGACCCCCATCCTTGGGGCACGGGGTGCAGGATGGGCCAGGTCAGATGGCAATTCTAGTCAGTCCATATTAGGGTTAGGACAGGGTGTTTGCTGGGCTGGGCTAGGCTGCATCACCCACCAGCAGGCTGGACTGAGGCAGGCTGCAACACCCACTGGTGGACACTGAGGTGAAGTGAGCCATGCAAGTCAGGGTGTGGTGGATGGCATGCCCATGAGGCCCAGCAATGGGGGTGTGGTGGGGTCCAGGTCACCTGGCCCAGGTTCTTGGAGCCAGTTTGCATTGTGGGCATGAGTCCGTGAGCCTTGGGGGCTGGTGTCCAGCAGGGACCAGGTCACCTGGCCCAGGTCCTTGGACCCACCTGCATGGTAGGTGCTAAGTCTGTGAGTCCCAGTTGCAAAGGGTCCCCCTGGACCCTGTGTCACCTGGCCTGGGTCCTTGGGCCTCGTGCTAATTTTTTTTAAGAAAACAAATATTGCTACTATTTTTAAGAAGCAAAGTAAGCATGAAGAGGCCACAGCATTGTTGTAGCTCCCTCTCCAACCTCCATTCCTATTTACTAAGAATGACACTAGTAAGTAAGCTAAATATGACATGTATTCATAAAGAACATGATCTTTACAATAGGGATGGATGTTACAACACAGTAGTTTAAGAATGTGTCCCATATTCTAGCACCAGTTCAAGTCCAGCTTCTCTGCTTTCTAATTCAGCTCTTTGATGATACACCTGGGAAGGCAGCAGATAATGGCTCAATGCTTGAGTCCCTGCCACCCACTTGGGAGGCCTGAGTGGAGTTCCTGATTCCTGGCTTCAGCCTGGTCCAGCTGTGGCTGTTGTGGCCAGTTGAGGAGTGATCCGGCAGATGGAAGATCTTTTTCTGTCACTCTGCCTTTCAAAAGAATGAATCTTTAAAAGGACTCTTATGCTAGTGAGTATCATACTTCTACCTAGATTGTGTAAGACAGCATTGGATTTCTATGCTGATTCCATCACAAATCATGCAGGCAGAGCAGAGCCTTTTGATAGAGATAATGTTTAAGGATACAGACTGGTAATTTAGTGGCATTATTTCGATACCTATCCTTTTGGGGTAGGAAATTCATTATCAGCCTTCAATGTACTGACACAGTAGACAACACTTAAATGTGTAAAACAGATCTTGAGTAAGCTAGTTCAGGGTTTTAGAAAAGTTGTCATAAAGATAGGAGATTAAAAATTTATTGTGCCCAAATCATCTTTATAATTTGGCATTATAGTCTTGGAAATATTTAATAGCTTTGCAGACAGTGATACAAGGAATTATTGTCTGAGTAAAAGCTATCCATAATGATCATGTCCATTCTTCATATAACAGATGCACTCAGCAGCTAATACAGGGGTTTTGTTAGGCCTTATTTCATAGTCTAGCTTCAGTTTTGGAACTAACAGAAAATGTGGAGACATGTACTTCTTTGCCACATTTCAAAACTTAGAAGGAGTGAGATAGAAATTCGTTCCTTAGAATGAGGCTCAATTCATTCCTTAGAATGAGGCTCTTTTTGTCCTTCTTCACTTCCTATCCTTCTCTCTTCCCATCGCAGTAGATAATAACTCTATGGCTTATGTTGTTCTTGACTGACAGGAAACAGCAGAAGGAAATAGAAATGAATGTAATTCATTGATATGCCAAGAACATCTTGGCTTCAGCAAATAGTGTCTAGATGTGCTGGTATAATACAGAATGATGCCCAAGAGAGAAAGGTGGGTTAAGAACAGATTGAGCTAACCTATTTTCCATACATTAAATATGGGGTTACATGTTTAGTAAGCCACACACTTCAGAATAGGCAGGTAGTCTGGTATCTTCACAGAAACTCAATTTACCACAATATTCAGGAATGCATAAAGAAGAATAAGTAGCTATAAGCAGAGCAGCGATAAAAAAAAATCAGCCTTTGTTTCTGAATAGCTAATTCAAGAAATAGGAGCTCAAACTCTGCCTCCACAGGATTTCAAGTGATAGGTTAAAAGAATCATTGCATCACCGCCACTTTGAGAAAACATCAGCCATCAGCCGCTACCTCAAGGTTTGCCCAGACGAGAATCTTCCAAGTTGACAGCTCGGACAGCTGAGGATGATGACCCTGGCCTCTCTGCAAGAGCTGATGAGGGGGGAATTTGACTTGCCATTACCAAATGTTCCAGTTAACCAACAGGTGCTACCTATTAACCAGGGCTTTGCTTTTCTGAAAGAAGGAAAAAACTTTCCCCAGGCAAGAGAAGCTTGAAAAAGTAGTTGCTTAGGACAGAGGTTGTAAGGTAGACTGGAATAAATTCTGTCCACTGCAACACTGCTCTGCCACCACCACCACCGCCGCTTCCCTTTGTCCAGGGGGTCTCCAGGTACCCCCTGCTTACTGCGTGACCCCTATTTTTTCCCTGTAATCTGCTTCTTGTACTTCACCCTGTCTAAAGATTCTCCATCATATCAAATGTGTCTGTACCCTATGCCTCCATCTTGCCTCTTCTAGACTGGAATAAATTCAAGCCAAGGTCTGGGAACAAAAGAACAGCCCGGTGTCAGGGAAATCGCATAGCTCCTTGTGCATAATAAGAGATCCAGAAAACAGTCAACAGCTTTGTTTCATTGAGAACTTCAAGATCTGTACTTTTTGTTTTTCAAGCCAGAGTTTGGTGGGACAGTACTGCTAGAATCTTGGATTCAAGAAGTTTGATTCTGCGACTGGCCGTAACCAGTCTCTTCGTTCTTTGCTATTTTGATAGTATTGTTGGTCTCAATTCTCTCAACTTTTAACCAAGTTCATCATTAATCTCCAAAGTCCCTTCTAACCTTTATCGAGTGCTCTAGCATTTAACCAAATATTGTTAGCCCTTATCTTGTTTTCCTACACCTGCCTAGCTTATTGCTTCTCCTCCATTTTACATGAAAAAGCCAAATGTTCCAGCATCTTTGAAAATACTAGAACCAACAAATAGTTTTGTGCAGTATTTATTAGAATATTTCTTAGTAAATGGATAATAACAAACAGTGGTCAGGCAACTCTCCAGTGCCTTTAAAATCGCGTTTCCCATATCTCATTTCCTATTTCCCTGAGCGTGGGGAGTATTATTTGGTTTTGGAGGGATGCTAATCACCTTATAGTAGTTTTATGTCATCTTCTATTTTTCTTCAAGCATAAAAACACTTTATCCAGAATAGAGTCTGGAAGAAGATGGTATATGTGGATTCATGTGCTGTGTATTTGTTTTTCTTTGAAGTGTGCTGTTGCAGTATTTTCCTTTGCTAATATATTTTAATACTTTATAGCTTAACCTGCTGTTCTCTTTAATTGCTTATTGTTATTAATTATATAGTGGGAACGTCATTGGCGGCTTGAGCCACTTGGCTATAAGGAGATTCATTTATCACTATTGCTGTTGGAGCTACAGGAAATTGCCAGCATTCTATCCAGAGATGAATGTTGTTGAGCTCCCATCCAGTAAATGTTGAACACGGGTCAAATTCACAAGTGTGTTGTGTGCTCCACTGCTCCCCTTTGCTGTTTCCAGTCTGTGCTTCGAGTACCTTCATTTTCTCTCGTCTTTTGTTTCAGGCCTGGATTTATTGCCCTTTCAGGGAAGTGTGTGTGTTGTCCTCAGCACTCCATTCAATGGTTTGTCCCTTTCAGATCACCTCATATTCCTAACTATAAATTCTCCTTCTTGGAATTTCTTTATAATAACATTGCTGCCTTTGCAACTTTGTTACATAGTACTTTTCATTTTGCTCATTTCATTTCATTAATGCTAATTGGACATTGCTCGAAACCCCACCTTTCCAGCGAAGTGGTCATCATGCCCTTAACAACAACAACACAACTCCTTCTATAAGGAATATTAGGTGTATGTAGATTCCCATGTTGGGAAACTGAAGCATACAGAATGACTTGGTCAGTGAACGAATGAATGATGTGCGTGTGCAAATAAAAGGATGTATGCTTACAGGCATACAGTTAATTAGGGGTTGCTACTGTTTCTTTAAAACTAAGCATAATTTAGAATGCGTGACCCTCCAGCTGCAGCTGCCATGGAACAGCCAGCCAGAGTGCTGCTCAGCCTCTGGCAGCGCGACATTAAATTCACACTAGTTAAGCCAACTTAAATGGAGCCTCCTTGAACCTTTCTAAATAAAACTAGTGGCCTTAATTACACTCAGGCAATTTAAAGGTTATGGAGCTCTAACTAGTACTGCAGTTTATCACTTTAATAATGCACAGGAAAATTTCTCTAAGGGGTGGCATCGTTTGATTAGAAGAATTTAAGTTTCACAGCACATTTCCAATAGACTGTTTTTTAGAAATCTTATTGCTCTTATTGTCCCATTATCTCTTTTTTATGCTTCAAGGCCAAGTTTCTAAGGTCACACCAGTAGGACAATAAAAATATGACTCATTTGCAAATAACGAGTAGGATTGTGATTTTCACATCACTGCCTAATGGTTTTCTCACCACACAGTGAGAAAGAACAAGATAAGGTCCCTTGGAAACTAAAGAAATTTTGGCCTCCCAAATACCTCCTGGGCCATTGCAGACATAACTTGTGCATTTGGTGAACTCCGATCCCAAGCACCGTGGCTTAGGAAAGACAATGTGATCTTTGCCATACATGATCGATACTGTAGTTTCTGAGAAAGGTAATCAGCTCTGCAAATGCTCAGCTAGCTTCTTGCCTTAACCCTATGGGCACATAAACGCTCAGGCTTCTTGATCTCTATTGCATTTACAACAGCTGCCGAACCTCACTCTGCTTTTTATTTGTTTGATTTGCATCTCGTTCTTTCTTTTGGAAGTCATCAGCAATAAAAGCCATGCTTTTGAGCAAGGATAGACAGTTGTCCAGTGTTTGGAGCTTTCTCCTGATAACGAGTGGCTTTATGCCAGGAAGACGATTTTAAAAAAGGGTGAGGGGAGGGAGAAAAGAAAAGGCCCTGACCCTCGCTGTAAACTCAGCATTGCAACACGAACGCCTGCCTGATGTGCGTTGTGTCCAGTCCATGGGAATGTGGCGGAGCTACTGCTGTGTGGAATTAATATTGACTATTGCAGTGTCTCAGTTCCTGAAGATGTTTTCCCACAAGATTTAACTTTAAAGAAGGTTAGATTTAGTTGATGCTGTATGAGCTATCCTCTTTCGATTTTACCAATTTGTGGGTTTTTTTTTTCATACAATACTGAACGGTAAATATACCTGTACTTCCACGAAAAGTCTCAGATGTGAGGGCATGGATAATAGGTATTTGAAATCAACCAAGAGGAAATTTTAAGCAAGGAGTACAGTAAATACTTACATCTGTTTCAACCAGTTCATTTTAGAATAAAGTGTTGTAGTATAAAAATAGAAACTATTAAGAAAAATTATTGAGAACTTGAGCAGTGGATAATGGATGTGTGATATACAAACTTCTCTTCAACTTGGGATAAATGAAAAGCAACTGCCCCTGTTTTATATGCTACGTTTTTCATATTTCAGAGATAAAACGCATAGCATGTATCTCCTTGAAATAACGGATAAGTTTTGATTCAGTCATTTCTTGCCACTAGGACGGGCTAAAAACCCAGCTAGCTGCTTTGTCAATGCTTTGCCAGAATAGTTTCACCTTATTTCAGGCAGCAGTGAAGCCAATCATTATAGTGTAAATTTGGCTATTTGTTGCCAGAGTTTTAACACTTATTTATTTAATTGGGTATTTTATTTGAATGCACAGAGACAAAATGAGAAAGAAAGAGAGAGCTCTCACCCATGGGTTTACTCTCCAAATGCCTGCAGTAGCTGGAACAAGGCTGGGCTAGGGCCAGGAGCCCAGAACTCAATCCATCTCTCTCTCAAGGGTGACAGGGAATCCATACCTCACCCATCTCTTGATGGCTCTCATGGCACACATTAGCAGGAAGTCAGAATCCCAAGCAGAGCTGGACCTCAAACCCCGGCACTAGGGTATGAGAGGCATGTGTCTCCTGTGGTTGCGTTACTACTGTGCCAAACACCCACCCCAGCATAGGGTTTAATACACAAGGGAATCAGAAGGCCTTTGAAACTCAACTGACAGTACTGTTTTGGTTTCAATCTTAGCCTTTGTCCTGACAAATTAGATAGAGGACTAGCCAAATACATGTGAGATGCTTTAAAAAAACAAAAGTAAAGTGAAATTAAAAAATATTTTATACAAAAATTGAATTAACGCATAGTTTCTCTATATTATTTTTTCAAGAACCTTTTATATGCATCGATTTCAATTTTTTGCCTCAAATGTTTGGGAGTACTCTTAGATTTTCCATAAATCCAGTGTTTTTTCAACCCCAGCTTTAATCCATGTGTTGTCCAAGGTACTTGTTGGACATCAATGAGCAAAACACACTGTTCCGGCTCTCTTGAAGCTTACACTGTAGCAAGAGCTTGTCCACACCGCTAACTTGGTTCTTCCCCCTGCGTGGATAAGAAGATACCCTGGTCTGCCACCAGCACACTTCAGTCGGCAAAGCAAGTGCCGAAATGCATCTCAGCATCGGAAGCATGCTTTTTCCAGCCATATTGCGCAATGCAAAATGTTCTGCATAAGAGGAAGTGAATCTTTCATACTTTTGTATGCTTACAAACTTTCTGTGAAGGCAGAAAACCGAATAACATTAAAGCTGTAGTGTGGGGAGACTTTTAAGAAAAAGGTGACGCTTCCTCTACTCAAGTGAGAATAGAACAGGGGAGAAATTGAGTGTTCTCACAAACGGGATCACTTTCATTGGAGCCCAGCCGATTATACTGAAGTGCAAACATTACCCAAGGAGCTCAATTTAAAAAAAAAAAAAAAAAAACTCTGAATCCAAGGATGTAGTGCTGATTAACTTGCTTTTAACCCCCATTGCCGCCATGATTCCCCATATGTGTCCCTTTCAGGACTAAAAATATCTTCATTAGGAAACATGCACTGCTTATTTTCTTGATTTAGAATGTTCTTTCATTGAAGGGGATGCTCAAAGTAATTTTATCAATGTCCTTTTTAAAAAGCTTCGATTGAAATGAGTGCAATTGTTACATTTAAGACTTATTTGCTGGCACTGAGTGTTTTCACTGAGAATTCAACCATGGGGCCCATGTTTGATCCAGAGAGTGCAGAGCAGAAGAGCTGGAGGTGCCAGTGTGCTGTTGGTCAAGTGTGGAAGACATTGCTGGTGGTCAAGTGCCTGCTTCCTCCTGGCTCCCTGGTGCGGCCAGATAAACCCTACTGGAGGGAAGCCACCTCTTTGGTGGGTTATTTCTTTCATTGTTTATTGTTTGAACAACAATCCAATGATTTTTGCTACACAAGAATATTCTAATAAGTAATTCTCACAACTCCAAACATAACAGCCAAAGAATTGGACGACACTGCGTCTGAGAGCATATAAAATCCCACTGACTGCCTCGCCCATTCCTACCCACCTGGACCTCCCACTAGTTTCCAAGCTGCTGATGTTGATAGGCATCTAGGCAACCCCTGGGCTCTTTAAAATCTGCTGGGTAATATGCAGCCTTCCCCATTGAATCACTTCTATCTCAAGCTCTGCTGATAATGAGAAGTTCAAGACACGAAATAGCAATGTCAATATCAGTAGCTTTGCTTATAGAGTCCAAAAGCATTGTAACCTTTAAACCTTTAGCCCAAAGCAGTCAGCAACTGCATGAAATGGAACCTTGCACCTTGTAGATTGCCTAGAGAGAAAAAAAATCCTGGCCAAGGTACCAAAGATATCTATCATCAGGCTTTTCTTGAGCTACCTAAGGGTTAGGCCCTCTGTGTGCAGGTAGGTACCAGTTGCTTCCTGTTCTCCCTTATTCTAAGATTCCTAGGCTTGTTCTTTCCCATAGCATAGAAACACCTGCAGGGGAAGACATTGCTGGATTGTCAATGAGAAAAAGCCAGAGAGTGCTGTTGTCAGTCTTCATTCCACATTCATTTTGCATCTTAAATTACTTGAAAGAATAAGGGCACAACTTTTTAACTGTTGTGGAAAAAAAAAAAAAGCTCCACACAGGACTTAGTGCTTTTCCATTTGGCCTCACTTCAGGGGCTTCATGACTAATCATCTGCTAGTAGACTTTGAAGTGTAAGTCATATTCTCCATTGCCAAATTAGCACCTCAGTGTGTTTATGTTGCAGCTGTGAAATATGTGTGGTATACAATGCAACAAATTATAGTGGCCAGAGGACTGTGGACTGGGAAGGAATGTGATGGCTGTGTGCATGGCAAATGACCATGCAGTCTGCCTGTTTTTCTATTCCTGGTTTCTAGAGTGAGCCAACGTAGCCGAGGGGTGAGTTTTGTCATGTGCGCCTTTTCTTTGTTGTTCCACAGATCCCTGGTTTATAAATGTGTGCTTGGAAATTAACTTGGGGAAGAGCAGAAGCAAAGGAAAGCATTGGGGGTTGAGACTTGGTTTAGGGCATAGTTTCCATGGATGTAAAAAACAATTTATACATATATATGGAGAGGGTGAGGTACACACATTCAAACTGGAGAAATTAGAACCGCAAGGCATTTGATTTCTCTCTTTGGGTTCTTAGGGCAGAGTTGATTCTGATCAGAGTTTTCAGTCTGGCCTCTGCCGCAAGATGATGTACCAGGAGGGGTTTATAAGTGTGGACTTTAGCCTATAGATTTATACAGTGGAAGAGGCTGGAGGACCCTTCTGGCCAGTCTTGACGGTGAGTGAGAGGAGTTCTACTCAGAACCATTACAAATTGGTGCTCAGTAATGACTGTAGTGTTAATCAGATGATAGAAGGAGGTCCCCAGTGATTGCTGGGCTAACAGCTGCGTATAAGTCACCACTGAACATTTGCTTATTGCTATTCTAGACTTCTGTTTTTATTGAAGGAAAGTGAGTATAAACACGGGACACATGGGCTGGAGGATGCTTAAAGGGTTTGTCTTATTTAAAGCTCATATTGCAATGTCAGTGTCTTGTGTTAAGCTGGTAATTGCCATATGGGAGCTCATAACTTGAGTTGTGTTGGAACACCCAAATGGTAATTATTATTTCTCCTAGTATCAAACCAGCTCATTAATAGTTACATGGGTCCAGGCTTTAGAAATCAGAGAGAAGGAAGGGAACTGGCTTTCAATATGCAGATTGTTTTCTTAGAGCACAAAGTTCTGCATCTGACTGACATGTTGCCTACCAAAGCAATGAGGTTGCACTCCAATTATGTATGCAGATTCCTTCCTTTGAAACATTTAATGTCAGAGTCAATATTTACATTAGCATCAGCTTCTTTTATGTAGACTTGGTTCCTGTTTGCATTCATACGTAAATGAAGATTAACACATGGAAATGATTGTTGTACTTGGAGTTCTTATACATGTGAAATTGTTTCTCAGTTATGCTCAAGCTCTTTTTGGTCATGTCTTAACACAGGTGACTGGACAGGTAGTCACTGGCCTCCAGCGTATTCTTGCTAGTCAAGGCTCTGCCTTGACATTGATCTCACATGGCTAAGAACTTGCACACACCCAAGGTGTACAATAGAGTGGGGTATTCTGTGAGTTTCGGAAAGACATTGACTTTTACTGAAAACTTTATATTGTTTTTTCCTTTCTGGTCACCAATTTGCACTCTGGGGTTTGTTTTTCCCTTTCTTGCCCTCAGTTTTGTTTTCACACGTGTTTGATCAGAACATATTTTTAAGTCTAATGTGCACAACCAGAGTTTTTCTATCCTCCAGAATAGGGTACACTGTCTACCTAATTTTCTGGCTATCAAATTTTCATTTTTGTAGTCAGTCCTTTATCAATGCATTATAGAAAGGGTAGGAAAGGTTTTCTCTTTAACTTTCAAAGTAGCCTCCAAATACAAATAATGCTGACTGCAGAAAGTGGAGAATATAGATAAGCAGAAAGAGAAAGAAAAATCTGGAAGTTGCACCTGATGATCCTTTCTGTAACCTTTAATAAAAAAGAAAAAAATGGACAGTATTAACTTATTATATCCTTGCTGGAATAGTAGAATGGTTATTAAATCAATTGACTCAGAATCTCTTTTAATAAATGAGTCAGACTGTATTATTCAATTACTGTCAGCCACTACCTATCCAGAGAGCAGCAATGGTTACATTGATTGAATTTTTTAAGCCTTTTGGTACATTCAGAAAAAAGGAAGGAAAGTCCAAGTTGTGCCTTTGTAGGCTTGATCTTAGGTTCACCTGAAACCAGAGGTGTTGAGTGTCGCCTGATGAACGTGGCTTTCTTAAAAAGGAACATCAGTTTTGAAAGGAAGCACGTTAACACACCAGGTCCTCTCAGCTACTACGAGTTCTTAGAAATTACTTGCAAATGGAAGTACTGCTCTTCGCCACACAAGGTAAATATGTAGGGTGTGAGAGTGTAGACAGAGGTAGATTCTCGATCAGGTCACATTTGTCCAATTCCTAGTAGAAATAAGTTGCGTTAGTTTTCTTTTACTGCCTAGGTCCCCCTTCAATTAAATATGTACAAGATGAATTATAGTAACAATTTGGAAAAATGTTTTTAGTCCCCTGTGTCTCTCATTTATTTTACATTTGACCTCTACCTAAGTAATAAGAAACTAGTAGGGTAGGAAGTAGGCAAGGCAGCAAACAAAGGGGAGGGACTGCTGAGGTGTTCCTTGTCTGCTCACAGCATCTGGGCATTGTTTATCTTGTCCTATTATTATATGGTTGAATAACCATTCAGGTGTGCTTTCTTTTTAACCATATAAGTAGGAAGTTAGTTGATTTAAAAAGACCTTATTGCATAACCTGCACAGAGTGTATAACTTACACAAGTAGAACTTCTGACTTTTTTTTTCTGTATTACAGTGTGCTTTCACACCGTTAAATGAGTTCTATAAATGCTAGATATCATTGTCGCTTGGTGCCCTCCCACAGAACGCTGGAATTCATGAAAAATAAGTCTGCACTAATAATGTGTACATACCTTTGTCAGTCCGAGTCTTCGTTTTGTGCACATTTTTCTTGCAGTCATACATGTGTATTACACCTGTTTTTCCTCCTGTCATTTTTGCAAGGAAAATACACATGAACATCAGATAAAGAACACTCAAATTTGTTCATGTAAATAACCACCTCCAAGAAAAACTCCACCCAGTCCCTACAAGCTGATTCAGGAATACTGAAGTTAAGAACTCTGTGAGAAATATGGGACAGTCCCTTGCCCACAGGTTGCTTCTTGGTTCTTACATGAAACAGATATAATTTTACAATGAGATTAAAATTCTTAGTTCCCGTCTTACCATTCAAAATAAAAGTATGCAGCCTTGAGGAAATAAATAATGTCTTAATTTGGCAATGATTTCTGATGATTCACTTGCTAATCCAATTCCCTACAATAAATAGTTTCTTATATTTCTTATTGTCTAAAATTTGAAAAATTGTGATGACTTTAGGGTTAAATAAAAGAAAGGAACAGATGAAAAACCCTTGATCTTACATAATCCCTAAAGCCCTTTGTATAACCCCTTGTCATGTCAGTATGCACAATTAAACTCCCTCTTACATAATTATAATCAAGGAATTTACGGTGCCACCCAAATACAGAATAGGTTTTTATCTCTTGTGAAATGTAGACAGTACTGGGTGGCTTAATTAGTGCTTTGCTTCTCTTTTTACAAATTCCAATCCTCTACTTCTAAAGACTCATACTTGTGTGAGAAAAAAGATTAGGAATACAAATAGAGTGATTTTGCTTCTGGTTAACGAATAATAACCCACTCTGTAACTGGGCCTTTGTATTGCCAATAATATCAACTGGCAAAGGACTTACTGCAGGCGTGTTGTGCGTGGATAAAAGGAAATAACTTCGGGGTGTAGACTCATTCATCAGCCCCCTCTCCCCAGGTGCATATATGTTTTATTCTCTAGACCCAGATTATCCAACACAACTGTCCATTAGTAGCATTTAAAATTTTTTTTCATTTAGCTGAAAGGTAAAAAGGCAAAGATAAACATATTTCCATCCAATGATCCTCTTCCCAGATACCCTCAACATGTAGGTTTAAACCAGGATGGGGCCAGGCCAGGCCAAAGTAAGAGCCAAAGTGGGGCTCAACTGCATCTTTTATTTACTTGAGCTGTCACCAGGGTAGAGAATAGAAGGAAATTCAAATGGAGAAAGCAGAGCCCAAACTCAAACTTTGGTCCTATGATATGAGATGCTAGCATCACAGGTTATACCTTAACCACTTGCCAAATGCCTGCCTCCACCTACTGCTGACATTTTAATCACTGCAAGTAAGAGAAAATAACTTCACAAAAGTCACGCTAAACTCAACCCCTGTACTCGCTTTGGCAGCACGTATACAAACAAACAAACAAGCAAATCAACCCCTCCTCCCTTATAATTCCTGATCCATATCTTGACAATGGCAGGCGTATGCCTTAGCGTTAAGATTTGGGATCTTGAATCCAGACTGCCTTTATTTGAATACAGGGTTTAATTCTGGCCCTTCCGATTATTAGTGCTTGTGTCTCAGAGCAAAGTTGACTTCTCCTGGGCTCACTGTTCTCACCTGTAAAGTAGGACTTATAATATTCCTCACAGGGTTACTGTGTGACATTAAAGGAACTCATAGCTGGAAGCCCTTAGAACAGCCATATCTGGAACACAATGAATAGTAATGGAGTGTGAATCAGGTTTCTAGTTCCAGTGCTTTTGGTTTCCATTTCTTATCAATGAGATCAAAACAAGTTTGGAAAACACACTTTAATGAGGAAGAAAGGCAACATCAAGATCCAAGCATCTGCCTTTATTAAAAACTCTTCTGCTTATATTTTGCGACTGTTAGATCGTGATATTTTTCTACCATCTTGTTCCTAAGAAAGCAAAGCAAAATTGAGGTCAAGATAAAAATGAGCCTGGAGTTCAAAACATAGCTTTGGGGGAAGGCAGCATCTTGTTCTGGGGGTAAAATCGAAGCTATCTTATCAAGATATGGGAGGAGCAGAATGTGGAAAGTGAGGACACAGGGCAAAGAGCCTTGAGAAGCTGTTGTAAGCATCACCTCTACGGCATCCTTGAAAGACTTGGAAAACGAAATACTGTCAGTGGTACTGTGACCCATATTGGTGGAGACAAAAACTTCTTGAACCTTCTAGATAAATTAGAGGAGAGACACTGAGGAAGAAACTTGGCTCATGTGTTGTAGGACTTGATAAATGTAGAGCCTAAAAAATTACGCTGAGACTCCTCATTATTGACATGCTAACTGTACTTGAAAAGTTTAATCAAATTCATTAGCTTGAAGATAAAATCTGGTGATTATCATTGGATTTTTGATTCCAGAAAGGTTTAAAATTGATCTTTTAAAAAAAAAATCCTCATAAATAATATGAAATAACTGAAAACCATCCATACTGCTACCTGTTTATATCAGATGATGGAAATAGTTTAATGTATGCAGTTACATTCTATTCATAGTTTATTAACACCATTTCTGTCCATGTCTTTTGCTTCACAGACGAAGGACTGAACCATGAATGCAAACTCTGCAGCCAGACCTTCGACTCCCCTGCCAAGCTGCAGTGTCACCTGATTGAGCACAGCTTCGAAGGGATGGGAGGGACCTTCAAGTGTCCAGTCTGCTTTACAGGTAGGAAGCTCGTATCAGGAAAACTCTGGGGGTGGTCTTCTGGGCCCATCATGTCTTTTCCACTGAAGCCTACTTCCCACTGTTATGGCCTTTTACAGATATGACTTCAGTTCAATTTGGGGAAAGATGTTTGATTTCTGCGTATTAGCATTATTGATTGCCGCTACTTACAGGCTCCGATGGGCAGGAAGGTTAACTGTCAGGATGAACAAATGGCATTTCAAGTTCTTAGAGAAGTTTGCACTTTTCCATTTGGAAGACGACATCCATGTTGTATTCACTTTTTTCCTCTTGATGTTAAAAGGTCACCAAGGCTAAGGCTGCCTGCACAAAGCCACTTTTAAATCACAAAGATGCTCAACTAGAAGTATGGTCGTGCTGTTAGCACACATCTGTTCCTCTAGCCTGGAGAACGTTATGACACTCCCTTGAAGAAATAGACGTTACTTTAAACTCTCACCCAATTTCTTGAACTAGAAAGTGGAACAGATGAGGTATGTGTTTTTTACAAAATTGGAAGATTAGTTTTTATTTGAAAGACAGACGTTAGAGAGAGTGGAAAAGAGAAGCTGAGTTCTTGAGCTGGTTCACTCCTCAAATGACTGCAATGATCAGAGCTGGGCCAGCCCAAAGTCAGGAGCCTGGAGCTACTTCCAGATCTCCCACATACGTGCCAAGAGGCCCAAAGACTTGGGACATCTTTCACTGCTTTCTCAGCTACATTAGTAGGCAGCTAGATCGGCAGTGGAGCAACTAGATGATCCATATGATATGCCAGCACCACAGGCAGACACTTAAGCTGTTATACTACCTTACAGGACCCCATAAAATTGCATGTTAAAATAGAAGTTGATACAGATCTATGATTCTAAGAAGATATTTTTATTACATGTTTTAGTATTTCAACTGTCAGCCTCAAAACAAAACAGCAAAATGTCAATTGGAAGCAATTATTTGTAGTCCACAAGGATTGAAATACGATCTCATACATTCTTGGTATTCCCCACAATAATGCCATTTTGGAAAAATCCTTATGTGCTCAGGGGTAAAATGCATATACATGGTTGCCAGGTATCTTTCAAAACTTCATAGAAATTATAGAGTTTGAGAAATCTCCATGTGGATTTTAAATTATTTGGAACTAGAATTAATTTATCTTTTTCCATTTAAAATTGACTTCTTTGCAAAGAAGCAACATTCCAAGCGTTGATTATTTACTGTCTCTGCACCCAGTCTACATTTCTAGTAGGTAGTAAGACCAAGAGGGGCCCCGTCCTTCGCACAGGCAGCACAGGCAGCACAGGTACTCCCTGCTCATGGTGGGCACTGTGCCTTGTGTGTTTGCTACTGGCCCGTGAACCATAACCTTTCTCTCTTTTGGAACTCATTTTTCAGATTTTGGTGTTTTGAAATATATTGATTTTTGTTTTGTTTTACTATCAGCAGCTTATATCTGTAGATCCAACAGGTTGGAAGAGTCTGGGTCCTTCATAAAAGTTCGTAGTAAGTTTTCAGAAAAAAAGAGGCCTAAGTCTTAAGACTTTTTTTTTTATTAAGATTCCACCCCTCCAAGAGAATAAAATGCATTAATGTTGTAGCCAGCAGTCTCCTAAAACATATTAGCTTATATAGAGATTAGTTGCAAATCTGTATAAAACCCCATTTTTTTTTTTTTTTGTGGTTGATGTGAATAAAAAGACAGGGATTGTATTCATCTTGAATAGTCTGCATGTTCTGTGCAGACAGGCCTGAATTATTTCAGTGGTTCTTGAAGCAATTTGGAAATAACAATTAAAAAAAGAAAACAACGTTCCAATATAAAGCATGTTAGGTGGGAAAGGAAATCTGAGCAGTTTTTAAGGTAATGAGAAATGTGATTAAAATGTATGACTCACAAGAACAATATTCTAATACTTTAGGTTGGCTGGCAATTAGAATAATTTTAATGATTAGAGCTGAGTCAAAGTCGGATGCCAACATGTTTAATAAATCCTTTCCCTGCCTATACAGATTAATATTGTAGATGCAAACTTTTTTAGGTCACAGTGCACCAGGCATCCATCACAAGTCAGTTCTGCCAACCCAAACACCGCCTCTGGCATATACAATTTAATTATTAATAGTATGTCTCCTAGGTAAACTGTTACACAGTCTTAGGGCCTTGTTTTGTAGTCATTAAAATTGAACATGTTTATATTATTGAAACCCTTGCATTCAGTGTGTAGGCTGAGTTGATCTTAAAGTATCCAAAGAGAATTTACCTGCTGTTCTGTTTCACATTTATAGACAGTGCCCCAGAGTAGCTGTGGGATATAATTTTTAGCATTAACACATTTAAATAGAGAGCTGTTTGCTAGCTATAACTTTAGGCAAATACAATAAACAGGGTTTTGGCAACTATGATTTCTTCACCTGTGGTTTTCCGAGAAATAAGAGTCATTGCTTTGGAGACAGGACTATGCATTTGACAATTTTCAGCTTTATTTTGGAAAGAAATTTATAGGGATCAGGGCCTCCATAAACCTTGACTTTGGAGCCATTTGGGTTGAATTAGGTGTTTGGCAGAGTGCATCTTAACTAAAGCCAGAGCCCCCACCAAGAACCAGTGCACCCGCACTTGGCCCAGGTTTCCCGCGACCAGGCCCACCCAGGAGGGGTGCCATGCAACCAGCTTCATTTCTGTGTGAAAAGTTGACTGGAGGCATTCTGGGAGGAAGCTCACTATTCTTTTTATCATTTCAGTGTTTGTTCAAGCAAACAAGTTGCAGCAGCATATTTTCTCTGCCCATGGACAAGAAGACAAGATCTATGACTGTACACAATGCCCACAGAAGTTTTTCTTCCAAACAGAGCTGCAGGTAATATCCCCATGGGTGGACTGGGATTGAACTCAGTTGTGATTCGTATAAGGAACAAGGGCGTTTTAAATCTGGATTCACAGTATCGCTCACCATGGGCTGCCATAATACTTTGTGTAGACTGGGGCAAAGGGAAAATTAGAGACTGGATTAATAGACACCAAAGTAATTTTGCCTCTGGCTGCTGTCAATCATAAAAAGAACTCGAACAGACCTATAATTGGACCTTCTGACCCAGCGTGATAGACTTGGGGGTCAGGTTTATTGGACTGTGGGATCGTTCACCTTGCTTGTCATGCTCATTCTCTCAAGTCCTGTTTTATTCATGTGCTATTCCCACTGGGCTCCAAGCTGGATGAATGTCTGGGTTATTGTTGTCCTGAGGGGCTTAAAATTGGAAGAAAGAAGGAAAGAGAAGGGAGAAGCTATGCTCTTATCCTGTAAATATTTCTTCTTCCATTTAATAGAATGGAGTTATTATGACTTAACTGTAGCCTTACAGTGGAAAATTCTCATATCTGAAGATGTTGGTTCTAGCCTTGAGTGTCCTCTTAGATGTGAGATCAACCTTTGTCCCTAACCTCTCTAAATATCAAATGTGAAGAAATGATAAATTCACACTTCCATGCTGTTGCAAGGTAGAAATGAAATAATGATTAAAGATAAAAAGGAGGTGAACTATAAAAATGTTTGATTAGTTACTCTTGGCAGTAGACTGATTATTCAAACTAGTATTCAAATACTAAAATTCTGTTGCAGAAATGTCACTTACTGTCAAAGAGAAAGAATATTTACCTGTTACCTCTGGGAAATGGGTATAATAACCTATTTTTTTCTGATGGAGTGATAATAAATCTTATTTGTTAAATCCTGTTGCTGCTAAAAGGAGAAACTGAATGTACTTCAAAATCATTTGGTTACTGTGAACATTATTAACAATCAAGTTATTTAGACTAAATTGAGAGTACTATCAATTTTCACATTGTGCCCCTGAAACAGAAGAGGAGATGAGCTGGTTGATTTGATGGAATCAAGGCCCACCTACTCCTCGGGGTAGGGATGGGGTGCAAGACAGCTTTGTGCCTCTGTGGCCTCTAGGGGAGCTGTGTGTGCACAGAGTGTCCCAATGAGAAATTTGTGCTTTATCATCTGTTATTCTACCAGTGAACATATGAAATGAAAAATATATGAAAAAGGAAGTCTGGTTGGTTGTTGAAATGTGTCAGTGAACCAAAATTCAAGTTGGCTATCTTACCTTTTATCATTTTAGAAACATTCTACTCTATTGCATACATGTACCAAAAGAATATATAAAATGGACTAAATCCGACTATTGTTCAAATGTCCATCTCACCAAGATGATCTGTGTTTCTGTTTGTGGAAAATGTAATACTCTTATTGCAATAGGTTTCAAGCAATAAGCCATTTTTGTCTTGGGGTTTATGAATCCACAAAGGGTATGGTCAATAGGCTTTAGTGATACTGTAAATGAGTGCTTGAAGTGTAAAGCAGAACAAAGTAATAAAGTCAAGTTTTAGACATTTTGTAGAGACAGATGGCTATATAATGTTCTTGGAGAAAAAAAGAAAGACATTTGCAACAAACTTCCCCTCTTGAACTGTGTTAGTAGATTCTAACTTGGTGGTATCTTCATGAAAAGACATGGAACACTAGTGACCTGTGTCCATGAAGAACAGTAAGATTTAAGCCCCTCCTGTAGGACTCCAGGTTGTTTCGTAAAATACATACTCCAGGATGTATTTTAGAATTTTGTGGAATTTACCGTGCTCATTATTTTTCCTTGATTAGCATAGACCAGGAAAACTGTTTGATATCATGGATGCTTTGCATTCTTGGATATTTTATAAAACATTTATTTTTTTATTGTTTACTATGATTTTATGACATAGCCATTGGGGTCTCTCTTCTCTCTCCCCAAGTTCCCTCTTCTCCCCTTTATTCTCCACTGCATTCTTACGATGGATATCTTCTGTGAATTTTCACAAGTCCATCATGTTGCCACTGGGGTGTCTCCCAACAGTGTGGGAGATTGTCAGTCGTTTCACTGTGAGTCTGTCCTGGTACTGTATGCATGGGGACATACTTCTCTCTGTTTCCACCTATGAACATATTAATTTCTGTTATATTTCCAATATGCATTCCCTTAAGTACAGTCTACCACAAGGAGAAAAAATAATAAACCTTATTTATTTTTAAGTGAAAAACACATACACACAATGAATGAGAAAGAGAGGGATCATCACTCTCCAGATGCCCATAGCAGTCGTGACTGGGCCAGGATGAGTCCTGAAATTCAGAAATAACCCATATTTCTCCCATAGGTGGCAGACACCCAACTATCCCAGCCAGCAGCTTGCTGTTTCCCAGGGTGTTCATTAGAAGTAACCTGGAATTGGGAGTGGCAAGGGGACTTAAACTCTAGAACTCCCAGGGGGAGATGCAGATGTCCCCAGAGGTATCCTAACTGCCGTGACACATACCAATCCCCTACCTTCTTAAAAATTACTGAGTACCATAAAGCACCTGGGTATGTTTGTTATTACATACCATTTTAATTTTTATTAATGTGTGGTAATAATACCTATTCGTTGGATACAGTGTGATCTCTCAATACATCTAGACAACGTGTACTGATCAAACTAGGAAAATAAATCACATTTCCATCTCACCGTCATCTCTGTTTGGAACCACTGAGCTCCTCTCCTCCAGCTTTCCTAAAACAATACAGGTTCTTGTGAGCAATGGTCACCTTGTTGCTCTGGAGAATACTAGAACTTGTGCCTCTTCTCTAACTGTATTTTAGTATCCACTGTCCAATCTCCCCTTTCCCAGCCCCTAGTGTAAAATTGTGATGGGCATGCCATGGCTAAGATTCTCATGGAAATAGTCTTGACCTTCCAGATCTCCATGAAGCCTCCAGGGTTGGACAGCTCCCTGAACCACATTTGTGAAACTGTTGGTGAAGAAGTTTCAGCACAAACACACAGATCTTTCTGAGTCTTTGCGCCCTGGTGAAGCCACGTGTTTCCCAAAACATTTATGACTAACTTGTTCAAATGGGGTTCGGGACCAAC
The DNA here is from genome assembly GCF_030435755.1 of Ochotona princeps. Taxonomy (NCBI): domain Eukaryota; kingdom Metazoa; phylum Chordata; class Mammalia; order Lagomorpha; family Ochotonidae; genus Ochotona; species Ochotona princeps. The sequence goes on along the minus strand of NC_080849.1, from coordinate 33,339,136 downwards.
GCAAGAGTGTTCCATAATGAAAAGCTGTGAGCATTATTTTTCAGTGCCACAAATCAGAATCATAGATATTTATTAGTTATAAGTCAGTGGGCTCCATAAGCACCTCATTTCTTAGATTAGACTAGTTTTTATGGTTAGTATGTAATAATTATCGTGAATCTGAGATAAAATAGTATTTCAAAATATCTGTGTGCATCTATTTTCTAACATCCCCAGTGATAGCAGGAATTTTAGTTTTGACACATCAAGAAAAAATGGATCACAAGTTAACTTCTCTTTTTCCGGTGTTGAAAATGTTTTTCTTTTATGTTTTAAGTAGGGGAGTTTTTGGTCCTGTGCCTTTACTTTCATTACCAAATTACCTTTACACAGGGTCGGGAAAATTGAATTAATATAATTTTTAAAATACTGAATTATTTCATACATAGAAAATAGACATGATAGATTTGCAAAAACTAGGAGTCTATTCTTTGGATTACCAAGATAAGGGTTGGAAAAAATCGACTAAAATTACAGTGAGCATAGAAAACAGAAATCTATAACCAAAATTAATAATAGAGTAGATGGAAGAAACCATTTTATCAACCCACCATTGTTCATGCTTTTGGTGTGTAAAATCAATGTAAATTTGAAACCGCTTGAACTTGCCTACATTTTTAAGTCACTAAAGTTCAGAAAGAAGGATTTTTTTATAGGAGACTATAAAGCTAAATATCCAGGAGCTAAAATTCTATTAGAGATTTTAAAACATACCACTTGGCTCTTATGTAGGAGAATAATAATGTATGTTTGGGGTAAGCATTCCAGAATTACTTAGTATGCCCACTACAGAGTCTGAATGCAACAGAAACAATGTCATAGCTATACTGAGTTATTTACATTTGTTTTACTCCAAAATCCAATTTAAAGTGCAAAAGCATCGTGTATGGGTACCTCTGTACCCACGCTCACATATGCTTTGGTGGGCATGAAATTTATATGGAAGAAGAAGGGAGAGGAGAAAGAGATGCAGCAAGAGTGAAAACTGCATACTCGTTTGTGTGTATAGTACAGGTTATGTATGAGCACACGTGGTTGGTGTTGTGTCACTTGCATTTGCATTGCCCACAAAGCTACTTGCAATTGAGACAATTCTTCAGAAAATCAGGCACTCAGGGACCATCCTTTGGCTATACCAGATCATAGCTCCTTTTAGCATTAGGCAACAAGAAGTCTGTATTTTGATGGAATGTTCAGGATAGGACACAACCTTTGCCAGAGTGGAAGCCATGTTCTCTGTACAGCACCAAAGGCTTCCTAACCAAAATTCCAATCCTAATCTAGATACATGTACAAATAGATATATCAATATAAGTATGTACTTCTTAGAAAGATACAATCTTTTAACTTTAATAGAGTGCCTCTCCCCCAGTTTTTGTAAGAAAATCTGCATATGCTTCAAAGCTTGCCATCCGGGATGCTGTCAGTAGGGAGAGGTGCTTGGGAATAAAAGTCCATTATTTGAACCCAATGAACATTTTATTATTTTAGAAATGAATGAATATGTCCCATGTTTTACATGTTTTCCTAATAGACCTCAAAATCTTTCAGCAGAACTTAAGGAAGTGGCTTTGAGAGAGAATATGTATGGTCCAAGAATAATATCCTACAGTGTCTATTTGTATCTAGAGTGGTTTATACAGGTGTGAGCATGTGGTGTGTTTGTCAAAAAAAAAAAATCCTATTGAATAGGCCACTTTCTTCTAGTACACTAATTGCTGTTTAATTGATGCCTCTAGAAAAGCCACTATTGGAGGGCAATGATCAAATCATTCTCTCCTGGTGTATCCACATGGAAAGTTCTGTTAGGAATCATATTGTAAATGTAATAGACATTGAGGGAATTCCTGGAGGGGGGAAAGGGGGCAAAGGAAAATGGCCTTGATAAACTGCCAGGCTATGGAATTCTGCTATGTGAATTTCTTTAGAATGAAAGCATATTTTGAGTCTTCCTCCTTGTCTCCACTTGGCATGAATATCACAGAATTCAGTAGTCATTGTGTATCCTGAGGGCTAGGCCAAGATTTTCAGATGTCACTGAGATTTGAAGATACCAGTTTTCTTCCTAGATCACCCTCCCAGGAAATTACCTCGTGTGTGTGTGTGTGTGTGTGTGTGTGTGTGTGTGTGTGTTTCACACCACGGGTTAACTGATGCTTGAGTTTGATGATCATATTTTGGATGAAAGATTCAATTACTAGCTATGGGATGGGCCCTACCAGATAGCAATACCACATGAAGATGGGTGACTCACTCACTAACTTTGCTACTGTCCCTGAACTAGACTTTCAGTAAGGGCCACAGAAATTCATGTCTCAAATTCTGAAATCATATGTTCTGAGGGTTTAGGAACCTTGTTACTTGTCAGTATCACAAGAGTGATACTATAAATAGCTGTTGTTCCAATGTTATTGTTAGGTAAGAAGATTGACCTATTCGAAATATTTGTATCTAAAGATAAATACAAATATCTATATTTGTATCTAAATATTTCTTTGTGTATATTGGAAAGGCAGAATTAAAGAGGAAATTTTCCATCTGCTGGTTCACTCTCCAAAGGGCCACAATGGCTAGAGCCAGGCCAGTTTGAAGTCAGAAGCCAGGAGCTTCTTCTAGGTCTCCTGTGTTGGGTACATGGTCCCAAGGGTTTGGGCCGTCCTCCACTGCCTTCCCAGGCCACAGGCAGGGAACTAGATCAGACATGGAGCAGTCAGAACTTTAACCAGCACCCATGTGGAGGCCAGGGTCACTATGCCATGGTGTAGGCCCCCCACTAAAGTGGAAAGTCTGTAATACATACGAAAAATAATTAGAAGCAAATTTAGTTACCCAGAAAAGATGTGCATATCCATAACTATTCTGTGAGACACTAGACTATCCATTATTATAAACAGTCCAAGAGAAAGTGTTTATTCTCTGGCACAGAGAGCCATGAGGGAGTATGTAAGATGTTTCTGAAGGATAGATTCAAAGCACTCATTGAATTTGATTGTTTGGACTTCTTCTTACATTCTGAGTACTGACCATTAGTCAAAAACTCAAGACTCATTTATTTGAAATTAAAATATCTGTCCCAAATAGTTCTCTGTTGAATTAACTAGAATAATTTTCCAGCTAATCATACCTTGACATATTTTCATGTTAACTACTTACAAAATAACTCTTATTTCTATTTTGATTTGAGGGACAGAGAGGAGAGACTCAGAGAGACCAATAGACAGAGCTCCTGTCTGTTGGTTCATTCCCCAATTGCCCCCACAAGTAGAGACAGGTAGGCTGGAGCCAAGGCCAGAAACTCAGTGCAGGTCTCCCACATGAATACAGTGACCCAATCACTTGAACCATCATCTGTTATTATTAGCAGGAAGAAATGGAGTGAGAAGCCAGAGTCAGGACTTCAACTCAGACACTCTGATGTTAGAGATGGACATCTTAACTGGCATTTTAACCAATAGGCCAAACTGCCAACCCCCAAATTCTTTATTTTTAACCATCTATAATTTTCAAGTAAGAAAGGGTCTTGGGCCTGGCATGATAGTCTAGTGGCTAAAGTCCTTGCCTTGCATGTCCAGGATCCCATATGGGCACTGATTGATGTCACAGCTGCTCCACTTCCCATCCAGCTCCCTGCTGTGGCCTGGGAAAGCAGTAAAGGATGGACCAAGGACTTGGGACCCTGCACCCCCATGGGAGAACCAAAGAAGCACCTGGCTCCTGGCTTTGGATCAACTCAGCTCTGGCTATTGTGGCCACTTGGGGAGTGAACCAAGAGACAGAAGACCTTTATCTCTGTCTCTCCTTTTCTCTCTGTATATCAGCCTTTCCAATAAAACCAAATATATCTAAAAATGAGGAAGGTCTTTTGTCAGCATCTAACTATAAAACTAAACATTTATATTTGCTTTCGGAAATGTATTTCAAAAACACTTTGACAAGCATTCCCCCTCCTCCCCAGAGAGGAGGTATTGAAAATAAAGTTTGGTCTTGCCCCTTCTCAAAAGACCAGGCAGGATTTGGGTGTGGTCTGGAGAGGGGTTTGTTTTTGATTATTTTATTTTCACGTTTTGTTCCAAGTGAGTAGTGAGGCAGAAATCCTCTGTGTCAACAGGAGAAATGGTGCCATGACCCATGCAACTGAACTAGGGCTTGAAAAGTGGGTAACATTTAATGAGAAAACGGATACAAGAAGATGCTTTTGAAACTGAGCAGGCCTAAGGGTTCCTCTTAGAGAGAAACAAAGTCAGTGTCTATGCATGCAGCTCTTGTTCATTGGGGGAGCCATATAATATATCAGCTTCATTCAACTGTGAATTTTCGTTTACTGAATACATTGCCCCTACTAGAAAGTCCTCAGGTGGAGCATTGCATGCCTAGAGAGAAAAGGTGAGCAGAACTGGTGGCCACTTACCTTAGGAACCTGTGCTGCCTGAGTTTCTTGGCCTTGCCAAGCACAGACCTTGTCAGTGTGGTATTACAGCTCCCGTGTCTGGGTCCTTCTCTGGGCGTTGATAACTTTTCCTCATAACCTCCCACACCTGCTTCTGCTGGCCTCAGCTTTTGGCCAACTCTGCTTGCAGCCCAATGGAGAGTATATGCAGCTATTCACAACACATGCAAATGACCAGCCATCTAACAAAGAGAAAGCAATTTTAACTCTTGCACCTGTCTTCCTATAATTTCCCTGTATTTCTAAGTGTTTCATTTCATTTCTAAGAGCTTAAAATTTCTTTGCTTATTTCCATCCAAGTTATTAAAGTCAAAACTCAGTCATGCCTCCTTTCCTGCCTTCTTCCTATGAACTTCCCTAATAGTATTTGTCCATGACCTTATCTATTCCATCCAGCTTTTCTGATGATGGATCAGAGTATACATCTTTCCCCTTCCTGGATGATCTGGGCCCCTTGGCATTTTGTTCTCTTACATCAGATGGGTCTCTAGATATTTCTTGCTCATGGAAGTGAAATCTTGGCCCCGTAAACACATCACAGAGACTCCAAGATTTATAAATTGCATCAAATGATCCCGTGGTTCTGGAACTGGTCCATTTTATGCATCACCTCATTTCTTTACTTTGTGAGCCTGCGGGGCTTTGGAAGTAAATCGGTGCTACGGCAGCTTCCACTTAATTTACTCAGTGGTTAAATTGATCTATCTCTTTTATTTGATCGAATCTCCAGGAACCGAATCATTTGCATTGATTTATTGATCGGTGCTATGTTTTCACCATTAGTTTTGATCACTTTCAGCTGTTAATATTGGATAATTCAATCATGATTGACTGGCCTCACTCTTGAAAGCAGAAAGTTAATCACGCAGGACACAGAAATAGGACATGGATAACATAACCTCAGTTTAACTCTTATTCTCTCTGTGTGTGTCTTTCTCGCTCGCTTGCTCACTCTCCCATTCTTGCTCTCTTTCTCTGCCTGCCTCTGTCTTCTTACCCAGTACCACCATCCTTTCAGTATCAGTAAAGCTAGGGGTTTTCTTAAGCAAAGGAGGGAATTTGCAGTTTTATAGTGTTCATAATGCATCTAAAGGTAAGGTAGTTTTATTTTGCTTCTTAATAAAACTGCATCTAGAAGTGAAGCAAGCATACAGAAAGATAAGCTTGGTTGTCACGACAAACTCATTTGGACTAAATGAGTAAATGTATTTTCAATTACCCGTTTTGTACCGATAAACGAGTCATCTGCGTGTGCATGCTTAGAGGCACAACCTGGGCTCACCCTTTCCTAAATTTGGCCCTCACTGCTTCACCATGTGTCCTGGTAGTCAAATTTTCAAGAATGGAGCAATGAATATGACTGCAATAAGAGCAACAGAGGTAACTGCAGTCAGCTCAAACCACTTTATTTGCATTTGATTCGTTGCTACAACACCCCAGCTCAGTTTTTAAGAATTCTCCACCCACTAATTTCTCGATGGTTCCTAGCTATGGCTTTTGCCATTAAAGAGCGGGAGCTCCTCCTCTTCTTTCCAGGACTCACGCCCTCCTCCGACAGCCCGGCGGTTAGGAGCTGCCATTACATTCTTTTCTGTCTGGCCCAGAGCTGACGACAGATGGCCGTCTGTGAACCGCCATCAGTGCGACTTTATGGGGCATCCAGCGAGGGTGCATTGAAGAGCTCTGCGGCCAGCTCTGCACCCCTCCCTCCCCGCCCCCTGGAAATGCTCATCACCTCTGCCACATTCTGTTTTGGCTGGGTTTTGCTGGCCCTGCCATCCTCTGTGTCGCCAAGACAGCCTGCTGCCATGACACTGAAAGATCTGCCTCCAGTAAGGAGCAGCTATGGGCACAGTTCTCCTGTAAATACAGAAGATTTGGAAAGATCTGGAAACCCATATTCCTAGAATGTTCTGCCGTACCAACAGGCACAAGGAATTTCTACAGGTGTGTCCATGTTGGAGGTTGGATCTGCGTGTGGGTGTGTTTCCTCACATGTGCCCAGATCATGTGCCAAGAAATAGACTCTATGTTTACAAACTTCTATTACAAAGCCGCACTTGCAAATCCAGCTGTTGGGACAGTTAGGGTAAGAGTGATGGTAATCATGGACTTTATGGCTAAGTCCTGAGAAATGAGCGAAGAGCTCTCCCTGACATCTTCTCAATCCACAGGAGTGGTGATGCCTTGGACAGCCTCACAAAATGAGCCGTGACTGTGCCTTTGGACAAAGATGGATAGGCTGTTCTTGATCGAGTTTGCTAAGGCAAGGGAGCTTCACAGCCAAACGTGTATTTTAAGAGAAATTCACATTTGTATCCTTTATTGTTATATTTGCAGCGAATCTACAGCTCGTAACAGGCTCTGCCCTGCAGCTATGAAGGAGTAAGTTCCCCTTATTGGAGAGCTAGCGAGCAGTGTTCTGTGAAAGCCTGAGATGTGGCGGGCGAGATGAATAGTGCTTAAAAGCAGTGCTCGCGGTGCTGTCATTTAGAACAGCAACGCGGAGGCTTTAACTGAGAGTGAAAGGCAGACTAAATGGCTCCTTTTTAAAAGTGGTGGAAATTTCAACCACCTAAAATAACAAGGCTCCTCCATTGATAACTTCATTGAATGAGTGAGTGGGGAAGTAACTGGGCTGGAACTGCACTTGTAGAGGGGAAAGTTTGCGAAAGTGAGGGTTTTCTTTGGTGGGGGCAAGTCATGAAGGTGGCATTTTTGGGATATGTCCCCCCAAAACTTGCACTGTGCAGAAGAGTGTCTCCTCCCAGTATCCCAAATCACCCCTAAAGGGTTCCTTTCTTACAGTGCCATGTTAGAAGTATCTGACAGTACTGGGCACATCTGCTAAGCTGGTGTGCCTCCCAGACACAAGAAGAGGCAACTGTGACACCATTAAATACCAGCAGTGAGCTGTGCTGTGCTGTGAGTGTATAAGGGTGAAAGGTGGTTGTGCAAGAACAAGGAACAGTATATTTGCTGTGAGACAGGCACCAAGCCTCACTCCCAGTCTCAGTTATAATTCATGACAGCGCTGGTGGGAGCCCTTCTCCCTGTGTGGAGTTAATGCATCTCCACTGAAGCCTGCTGGGAGCACCCCGTGTCCCCCCACCATCTGTGTGCTCACTCCCCAGTGCTCTCCTCTCCCTTACTTTTGCCTGAAATCTCTCAGTGTTGATATTTTCAGATTGCTACCGACTGGTAAAGGGGGCTTTCCAAGATGGGGTTGTCGTTTAACTGAGGGGAGAGCTAGGAGGAACACATCACACAGCCCCATTTAATGTCTCATTGAGAAAATGTCGATTGGAACTACAGAGGCACCAACTGCCTTAAGCCCATCTCTGACTCTGAGCTGGGATTTGCTGCCAGTCACCAATTAGTAAGAGGTGCCCATGGCCTGAGCGTAGTTGGAGGCCAAAGATGCAACACAAAGCGTGCATGGCAGCCCAGGTCAGCCCCACTCTGCACCTGAGTTCTGTGTCCTGGAGCTGGAACCTGTGAGAGACCAGGTTCCAAAAAATGATTGCCAACTCTGTGCATCGGCCTGGGTCCGTCATGTGCTGTCTCCCCTATGCCCACCCTGAGGACTTGGGCCAATGTCCTCAGAGCTCTACAGACCTCAGTGAAAATGATCAAGCCGTGTGCTGTGCAGAAGTTCACCTGTTTAAGACAGCCATGCTGGTCTGTGTGATAGAAGCCATGCGCTGAAGTATGCGGAACAGGAGGTGGTCTGGCCCCTCTTAGCCCAGAGACCACCCAGGTCCACAGAAAAAGGTAGCTTGTTCCCTCCGTGGCCAGCCCCTGCATGTAGACCTCCTTCCCACCATCCCTCTCCCCACAACTCCCACTTCCTGCCAGGAGCCTGGACGTTGATGGGACACGTGGGGAAGATGTTTTCCTATGAAAGCTGAAGCTCTGCCTTGCATGGTGGCTGAGTAGAGATGAATTTGCAATGTGTTATAATAAGTGCTCTTAACATAGTCTGTTGCTAGTACTCCTTTTAAAAGATAAATCAAAGCCAGGCCTGCAATGCCAGTGTATGAATTTAACAGATGTGATGCCATGGGGGACCTACTGTGTTATAAACTGCAGAAATGGCCTTTTTATGCCTCCAACTCAGGCTAATTCCAAAGAGGCTCCAGGAGCACCGCGGCGGGGTGAGAGGTCGTGCATTAAGACAGTGGCACCCACACGTCATGCAGCCTTGTGTGTAATTGGTTCGCAGCCTCGCTCTGATGTCTGGGTGGTAGCAGCCCCGTCGCCAACCCCGTGCATCCTTCCCAAGGAAAAAAAAAGTAGGGCAGGCACGGCCGCGCTCAACGTCCAGGTTTTCTTGGGTGAAAGATCACTCCGAGATGACACAGCTGAGTAGTCAGCCTGAAATCCTGGTTGGTATTTTATTAATTTTGCACCAAGATAAATCCTGAAATTCTGACAAACTCCATGACAGGTGAAATTCCTTCTTGCAGAAGCCGCGCAGCAAGAGGCTGCTCATTTCGTTCTGTTCCGAGGCAGGCAACAGGAGGGCAGCTTTATAATCAGCCCTCAAAGGACCCCCAGCCGCCCCAGAGTCTCGGGCTGATTGAATAACTCCTGGGCCTCTTCCCCTAGGCCTCCATCAGCGGGGGTCCTGTGGAAAGCAATCTCCCGCAGACTGGCACTGAAGTGAGCTTTAAACCACCATTTTCTGCTCTCCAGAGGGGCCTGGAGTACTAAAAGATAGATGGACTGCAGATATTTTATGAGAAACTGTCAGAAGAAGAGCAGAGTAAATGTTTTTTCTTCTTCTTTGAGTCACACACTACATCACTGTTGAACCTCTCCCGACATCTTCTCCATTTAAAGTCCCAAATTAATTGGTTGCTAACCTTTAATTCCTCCCTCCCTCTTCTTTGTTGTCTTCCTCTCCACCCACTCCTACCCCACCTTTTTATTTCTTTTCTTTTCTTAAATATTCACACAGAGGCCCTTTGCTTAACCACAGTTGCAGAAAATCAGTACCATTTGCAATGAAATATTTATAATGACAGAATGAAAAATTGGATTCATTTTCTGGCCTGTAGCCGAACAGTCTGCAACTTTGTGCAGCATTGTTTAGCATCTCTCACTCCTCCCTTTCATTGGAGACTTGGGTGAAAACATAGGCGCACACGGATAGATGCTTACCTAGGCATTGGAAGGCCACCTACCAACACGCAAGGCCCGCCTCCTGCACTTCCAAAAGAAAGTAGCGAAAAATTATTCCTTGTGTGGCTGGGAACAGGGAGTGCGGACAGGCGGGGAAGGGTGGGCAAGCATGTCCCAGAAAAATGGTAGAGAGGATCTGATCTGAGCCCAAAGGTAGAGAGTGTTCGTTCTGTCTGGAAGGAGGTAGGAGAAGTTTATCAAGGAGCGCAGGAGCCAGCGGGACCTGCACTTGCATCTGAACACAGATGGCATGCTCTGGCATCCAGCAGCAGGCTGGTGAGAGGGTGTGGGAGGCAGGGCTGAGAGTTTGAATGCAAGTGGAGGATCCTAGCTCACCTTCCCTTTTCCCTGTGTGCTCGCTGCTGTTGGCCTTGCCACGGAACCCTCGGATTCAGAGCTGCCTTCTTTCTTACCCAGGGTGGATGTTCGTGTTTTTTAAAAGATGAAGAGACAAAGGGTGTTGCTGAGGTCATCCTTGCATTCACGACCATGTGTTATGTTCACAACCATGCCATTTCACAAGTGCAGAAACCCACAGACGGTCACAGTCGTGCTTCCTGATGGACGAGGTTGGACACACAACGGAACGCCTGGGAAGGAAATTTCAGTCTGCTGGGATGCATTTCACTCCCACTCCGCAGACAGGCCCCAGGAGCCTGCCGGCTCCGTTTGTCCCCATTGTGGCACTGGAAAAGGGGATTATACCCCTACCAAGGGGGCCTTCTTGGGCTCCTGCCGCAGCCTTTTTTGTTAACCTTTGATTTGCCCCCCTTGGGGAACGCTGCGTTTAATTAGTGTTGTTTGCTGTTGGTGGTTTTACAAAAGTAGAAACAGTTCTAGGCGATCCAAGCATGACTAAAAATGGTCTGAAAGGCATATCTTTAAGGTTTCACTCACTGAACTTGCCTCATGCATCGCCAGCTTCATAGATCAATAATCCATATTTTATTATATAATAAAGGCTGTCTGTAATTGAATTAGCCCATTCATTCCATCTGATTAGCCCTGTTTTATTCACGAAGAGGAAAAAAGAGTACAAATTTAACATTCATCAGTAGATTACATTATTTGGAATTAAAGGAGCCGACACCGTAAACCAATTGTGTAAGTATCATAGAGAATTCCTCTAAGGATTTGTTTAGCTCAGGAACATCACATGTCACAGCACACTGCACTTACCTTAATTTCCCATCTCTTGTGTTCATCTGTCCTCAGCCATCCTGACTTAGAATTGCCTCCAACAGGTCTATCTTCCAACCAACACCAAGCATCCCACTTCAAAATGTCCCCAAAAAATCTGGGAGAAGAGTTGTTTGTCACTTATAACCCCTGGGGAGATTCATCTCTTACCCAAAGTCCATTTCCTCTCATCCATTCTGAAATTTACCATGCATAAGGTTTTTAGATGTTCTCTCTCCTCTCTCTGAAGCAAAACTCCAGCAGCAATTCGTACTTTGATGGTGAGACTCACCCCACAGGCATGTATCATTGGCGGTGAGAATCACCCCAACAGGCGTGTATCGCTGGGACTTCTGAAGACTTGATGCCTGGCCCAACTTGTGTCCAAGCTTCTAGATTTATCTTTTCCATTCATTCCAACTGAAATGATCTTTGAGAAATGCTTAGACAGTTCAACTTGAAATGATGTGAGACATACCACATCGTAGCTTAGGAAGTGGGCCCAAAGTCATGTTACTGAGGCATGTGTGTGATTCTCTAATCAAGGAAAGGATAAAGAAGTTTCCTGCGAAGACTCTTGTACACTGGGGTGAAAACTTTTCTCCTGCACTGCGTATGAACTTGGCAGACTGCTTCCACGTAATCCTTATTATTGCTTGCTTTACTGAATGCCAAAGTCAAGAGGGGAAAAAAGTATCTGGCATGAGTTTTTTCAACAACATGGGTGAATCTGATATATTACGCAAGTAAATGGAAACTGTGGCACTCGTGTTCAGACTTGATGTTCGCAGGCTAGGAGAGGAGGGTTGAATGGTGAACATTCACAGACTGCCGAGTGGAGGTCTGCTTGCAACCGGCTTGCTGAGCTGCAGTGAATGATGTTCAGTGTTAGGAGACAAGACTCGCCAGAGCAGCAGCCCTCCTAACTGAGGGAAGGAGCTCTGTGTGGAAGCCCTTGGTAGAGAGAAGTTGCATGGTGAGCCACATGGTCCAAAAGAGAAGCCTCACAATGCAGACTTTATGAGCAAACAACTCTGGGAATATTTCTCTTCCTGTTGGTCCAGCCTCTTCTGTGTTGTGGCAGGGTTGTGTTTGTGTTTAAAGTACCAGGTGGTTTAATGAAGTTATTCTTTTATAAATTTTGCAACACTGAAGCGAGCGTGAGGGCTTTAAATTAGAGTAAGTGCCACTTCTGTGTGGCAGGTTCCTTGGAGGACTGATTAGAATGAGGCCCCCTGTCGCAGGCCCTTTATGCATGGCGGTGTGGCTGTGTGGATTTGTTTACTGCTTACCTTCAAATTTGCATGCATGTGCATCATGCCTGTTGCCTTGGCTCTCTGATCGTCAAAAACTGTCTTTCTTGCAAGATCAAGTTCAATACTTCACTTTAAAAACTGCTTTTTAAAAAATTATATTGCTTTATCATAATGAATCAAAATGAACATAGAGTAGAAAATTATATAAGGATGTGAGGATTATAGATTACTCGCACCATAGCTACAGCACATCTTTGTCAGGGAGAGTTAAAAGGCTGGCTTCCCAGTAGTTCTGAGTACCATGAGGGGTGAGGAAATGGTCCCAGGGAGACAAAGAAGCAAAGCCGGAAATGATGCACAGGAGGTGGGAGGCAGGGGAGTTCCACATGGGGGCTTCCGAAGCAGGAAGAAGCATTTCTTGGCAGAGCAGAGAGCAGGGGGTTGGAGGGTGAGAGGGAGAGAGGGCTGGCCCTGCCATCTGTAAACCTACAGGATTCTGAGAGGAAATAATAGAGAGGAGAGGATGCTGGTTGTCTTAGGACAGGATTCAGTTAAGAGTCACAGCGGCACTCCAGCATTCCTGAGTTCTCTTGATGTCCAATGAGAGCTTGCTACTAACTAAGGATGATTTGGGGGAGACAGGAAGGGAGGATGTGATTACAAAAATGGGGGCTGAAACTTTCCACAACACCTGAAAACATCCAGAGAAGGCAGAAAATCAAACAAGCAAGCAGGAAAAAAATAACAGTATGTCACCCTTGAGTGTAAAATTTCAAATGCGCTGCTTGGGACATCATCAGATTTAATCTCCATGCAGGACTATGTTCCTGAAGGACAGAAGGATCAAGGGTAAACTCCAGGGATTTCACCTGCTGAACCCATTGACGTTCACACGTTTGTGAGACAGACACTCTCTTGTTTAGGCATGAAATGCCTCAGGATGTGGCTCATATTTAACATGCTTTAATTATGTAAATCGGCATGTTGTCCTTTTGATGGTTTTCGTCTTATGTATGTTTACTAAAACAAAGCTTATGGTGGAGAAAGATGTTTTGTGTTCTTCTTATACCATGTTTGGCTAACCTGTAATGTGAGTTTTTACTTCCTAGAGAGTGCGTTGGCGTTTTTTAATAAAAGAAATAATGCACTACAAGGAAGTGGTGCTCCTTTTGCTCTTTGCACACGTTCAACAAAATGTTTTTCATAATTATTGGAATTTGGGTGACTGGAAGTCCTTGGCCCTGTCCAGTGGAGGAGCTGAGTCTTAGTCCCCTCCCTCTGCACAGAAGGGGTGCCCTTGGACTATAAGCTATACTGCTTTGTGGTTCTCCTGTGCTGATCAGATGACCTTTTCCATCTAATGGACCAGAGTGTAAATCCTAAGCCTAACACTTTTAAAATCAATGCCCTGCTCCAACATCTTCCAGGATATAACTAAGTGTCAGTGGATTTCATACACGAAAGTGAAGTAAGGTAATGCTGTGGAGTCCTGTGATGGCCAGACAAGCCAGCATGACTGCAAGATGCTGGGCTAAAGTGTTGATACTTTGGCTAATTTCACCAAGTAAATCCTCTAAACAACCTTCTGGGATTTGAAACTCCAAGGGAAAAGGGAGGAGTAGGAAATATGTATTGTTTGGAAAAGGACATTTCTGAGTAATTATCAATGTAAGCTCCCATTATTTGCTACTAATTACTGTACAAGATCGTTAAAGAACTAACAGAAGTTGGTTTAATTGCGTTTGATTGGAAAAAGGATCCCGAATATGGCTTCAGCATTGGGAGTCAGTGGTGTGCACCCCAAAGGCTGGCAGAGAAGAAATTTGTATTCACCCAAGATGAACACATTACAGCATCAGACAAGCCTTCTTTTCTCCCCCTTCCTTCCTCAGATTTATTTATCTTTAAGGTATCTAAAATTAGAGCACGAAGAAGGGGCACCGTTAGTGGATGTAGAATTGGAAGGAGGTCATTCTTAACCTTGTTTACAGATGTTCTAGTTTAGAAAGCACCAGTGTGATAAATTAAACATTACAGGGGGAAAAAAATTAAAGCTTAGCAACAACTGGCACATGGACACATCTGTCTGTGCAGCACTGACTTAATCCCTGAATATCTTATTAGACAGTATTGCCTATCAAAGCCTTCTGTCCCACAATACGCTGGGACTGGCAATTCCAGAAGCTGAGCGGAATCCTTATGTCCCAGCCTCCCTTTCGCGCTGGCTGACTTGATGTCACTTCATTTAAATTTGCTTTGGACTCTTTGAATATACACAGGGAGCTGAATGTTTGGTTTTCTTTTAAAAATAAACTTCTTACTTTTAATATATTGCCCAGTGGCCAATTTGCTTTTTCAAGCTTGTTCTTCCAATTCAGTGCTGTTTTCCCCCTCTCATTGTAGTAGATAGTGTGCACTGTTGTCAGTTCCAAAGAGGATAATTTTCAAGCCTGTCAGGTATGCAAAACAGATGGGATCAGCTCACAGCTGAAATTTTACCACTGTTTTTAAGTTCTTTGTGGAAAATGGAATTGTTGCATGGGTAGTATTTCCCACACAAGATCCAGGAGTAGGATTTGTCCTAGTGAAGGGAGTGGAAGAAGAGATTTGTTTTATTTCTCCGTAACATCTAGTAGTCAAAATGCTAGTTCTGCATTAGCAACTTGGACATTGCATTATTTATGCAGTTAATTTTTTATCAGACTTCTGGAGATTCACAGTAGATAAAGACTTTGCTAATTAATTGAATTTTCTTACCACATTGTTAACCACTGTGAGCTTTTCCAGATTAGTTTTCTATTGTTTAAAAAATAATAATAAGAGGTTCTTTGTGACAGGGCTCCCTACCCACTTCCCAGCTCAGATAATCCTCCACCCCACCAAAGGCTTCTCCTTTGAGGCCATTCCTGCCCCTGGCTCTCTGGGATCCTGAGCTTTGGCTGATGGTCTTCTCCTATCCTGCCTCCTCACTGGTCTAGCTTAGGCAAGGGTGACTTCTTTGAGAACTCAGCCCCCAATTTTAAGGGCCCTTGCTTGATGTCCCACAGCACACCCTGCTCCTGGTAGGTGGTACTAGCCATGGTGGTAAATATCCACCAACAAAAACTCTACAGTTGTTCCTGCTGGAAGTGACTTAGCTGTTGGATTCTATGTAAAACCTTTGGAAGGTTGGCTTAAACTATCTAGGACTTACTTTTCTCATCAATAAAATGAGATATTAAAGAAGGTGCTGCTAGGTCCCGCTGAAATCAGAAACCAAGTTCTAACTTGTCAGCTGCATTACTTAGAGGTAGAATTATACCTGCCCTTGACTCTAGACCTGCCACTCTTTCAAAGCAGGCAGTTCTGTCCATTCTGTAAGTATTCATCCCCAAAACTTAATATTTGGGTCATTTTATACATTGTTAGATTCTCAGTATTACTAGTGCAGCAGTGGTTGTCACTAAAATGCACTGCTTTTGTCCACTGATAGTACATGCAGCGTGTTAGTGAGTCTAAAGGAGTGAACATTTTTGGATTCAGCTTCTCACCAAAAAAAAAAAAAATGCCATTTACTCCACATTTTTTTTAGAACTGTCCACTTTCACCCATTGACTATCTTTTAAAATGCCATGTCCTACAATGCCTTGTGCTATATGTGTGTTCTTTGGACATGCTTCTGTTTTTAAGTTGGAGAATATACCATTTAGACTAAACACTAAGTAGGAAATCCAAGCAAGGCACACTGAAAGTGTTTTCAATGCAAAGTAAATTCAAAGTAACTCTATGCCTTTCCTATCCCCACCTGTTCCTGAACTTGATCTCTAATTATTTTGGCAAACCTATCAATAACAAGACGGGTCAATAACAAGACCTCCTAGTTAGTGCTGTTCAACATATTGCATAGGCCAACATCCCTGCTTCCCCTTTGGATGAGTTCTGCGTTACAAACACTTCAGACACTTTCAGTGCAGAACTCTGCATGTGTCCAAGCATCCATTCATTCAGACAATAGAAGGACATCGTCCTCAAAGGAGTGTGATATACAGGAATGTCTGGGAACACATCAGGCTATCAAGCTGGGAAGGTGCCACTGGTATGTGGTCCGTAGAAGCAAAGGAGACTGTCAGACTTATTACAGAGCCCAGAGTAGCCTCCCAGAGCCATGAACCAACCAGTCCCTAATGGTAGAAATACTGAGTTTGGGACATTCTGCCTTAAGCAAAGCCCTAAGCCTTCTTGGCCTTCTAGGACTCATTTATTTCATAAGCTCCCCTCTAAAACACTGCAGGTGAATGGCGTGTGTTTTGACTAATGACTGGAATGCTGTGAGAGCTAGTTTGGATGAGGAGGAAGAACATTATATTGTGGCCCAGGAGCAGGAGTTCTAAACATAATCTCATGGACTTGCCAGTGTCCCATGCTTCCCAGATGACTCGGATAGCTCTTTGCTGGCTTATTTAGCATCAATGTCCAGGGAACAACGACAAGAAAATGTCCTTCAGTGAGGTTTGTTATAATGAGATCGTTTCCTGAGGGAGGTGTGATAGAAACGTCACTGCTGGAATCATTTAAAACTGGCCTAGAGTGTAAGCTTTATAAAACAGCTCTGTTCCTGCAAGGGGACAAATGAAATAACCTGATAGTCCTTTTCTATCTTGAATATCTTGTAGTTTTCTGATCACTTCTGATGATGGCATTTCACCTCTTGCTTTAATATAGCTTAGTGTCATCCACAAATGCTTTGAGATGTCAGTCCAAGCCCATGTGAACTGTTAAATGTCAGAAGAAAATGCATCAGTGTCTCTGTAAGTTGCCGGTGATGACATTACCATATGAAAAAATAAAAAGGGAAATTCTGTCAGTGCAAACATGATCATCAATGCAACATTCATGGCGTTAAAGAGAAGGGCCAAAGCACGTCATGACAGTTTCAGAAGTGCCATTGCTGTCATAATAGAACAATCTCATTCTGATAAATTCTACAAATGTAAAAATTGCAAGTCAATGCTCCTGCTATGAAAAATCCACTCTGCATAATTTTCTGTATTGTCACACAGTGTTGGAGAACTATTATGTATAAAATAAATATTTTTAAATGATCATTCAAGTGTATATCACAAAGTGCATATACCCGATTGTATTTCTTATGTTCATCAGGTAAGATGCATGAAGACAAAATTACCTCAAATTTCTTCAGCCACGGTGTACAACATCTTTGGACAGTGTAAACTTTGGGACAGCAAAGCAGGGTATAAATGCTATTTTGAGTGACTTGGGGTCTTATGATTTTTAGAACATTCCTAATAAAAGTCCACAACTTTAGCAATTCATTTTTAACCAATTTATAAATATGAGGGCTTTTGTAATTATGTGTTAATTTATTAACACCGCCATTCTGTGAATCTTATTAAGATGCTTAGAGTTCACCCTTAGCCATTGCGATGATTTTTTTTCCCTCTAATATACTTGGGGAGATAGCCCAGTATCATGTGCTCATTAGCTGCATTTGCTAGAGAAGTTGGGACTGAAAAAAAGAGAGAGAAGAATTGTAAAACTCTTGATTAGAAAGTATAATTTAATAGAACACATATTGAACCAAATGTATTGATTAATGTAGAAGATATAGTACATATATTGATTTAAACCAGAGATTTAGTACTAAAAGCTCTAAGTCAAAAAAAGCTGTTGCACATTGCTACAAAAGTCAGTTTAATGCTGTCCTTGAGAATGCCTTCACAAAGAAATTCTTCTAATGTTTGAGGACTAGGTAGAATGCGGTATATGTCAGTCTGATCCCGGAGGGTTTTATTTTGTACTCTAATAGCTGTTACGAGCCTACATTATATCCAAGGAGTAATTTTCCTTAGGGGTGCCCGGCTCGCTTTGTGTCAATATTCTAGCATTTTAAGTCACGTACAGTATATGCTTCTGGGAACAGGGAAGGAGCCAGCCAGACGCAGAATGGTCTGCATTCATTAATAAAGGCAGAAGCTTCTGTCCCTGCATTGCCCACTACAGGGATGCCTCTTTGGCCTTCAGGGACCCGTACAGACACATTTAAAGAAAGCTTTATTTTGAGTGGGCAGATGAAATGTAGGACTTGCAGGCATTTCCTAAGTCAGCTGTATGCCCCAGCACAGGAATGACCTTAACGGGTCAAAGAAGAATGCAGGTCAAAAGACTTATTATCCAGCCTGTTGGAAACCAATTGCTTTTGTTTAAAAAAAAAAAAATAGGAAATAAAAAAGCAGGAGTGTTTAAAGGTGGACTGTCATGTAGAATTCGGTTTGCAGCATGTAATGCATGACTCACTGAATGTGAACTGGAATATGCTTCTAGAAAAAATAAGAAAATCACTTACCCTCGGTGTTTACAGATAAAGGTCCAACCCCGGTGATAAGAGGAAGGGTAATATAATTGCTTAATCAGTGATGATTGATTACCAATGTTTGTGTTCTTCAGCTATAGAAAAAACAACCCACTGCCACAGCGCTGTCACCATCTGTTGAAGGAAACAGCCACATTTAATCTTGATATTTCTTTATTTCTTCCCGCCTTGCATTGTTTCGGAGCCACAATTGCCTACTATTTCATCTGGTTGGAAAACATCTCATTTAAATTGAATACAACGGCAGTTTACATACAGGATTCTAATGGCACAGTGAACTAGTGGAAAGCTTTGGTGTTTTGTTTTCAATTTCTATTTTTAAAAAAGCATGCAGGCTCTTTTAGTTTGTGAAGCTTGTCAGAATTTGTTGGAAACAAAACACTGCAAATAGACAAGCCACGGTAAAAGTGATGAACCTCTTTGAATCAACAGATGTCACAAAACTTCCATTCAGAAGTCATTGGGTTTTTTTTTTTATGATGATTGCTGCTTAACGTTTTATGGATACCAGCAGAGGGTTACAGAGCACAGACATGATCCCTGCCAAAGAGTTGGAAAAGTTAGCAAAAACTTTCGTGGGGTAGAAATTTAATTTTTTTCCCAGCCCTGGGAAGGTAGATTCCCCCTGGCTTTCCTCCAAATTTCCCTCCATCATTAGTGAAGGTGCAAAATTCAACATCACATCAGGATCACAGGCAAAAGGGATCTTGAAGCCTAGGTGAACAGTTGAAGAGAACCGTGAGTTTTTATTTTTGTCTGAAAATATTTTTCTTGGCTTCCCTTTGAAACAGACTTAAACCATTTGACCAGCAAATGTGGTCAGCTCGCAGAAAAGAAGGAGGCTGAATTAATCGTTTGTTAGGGTGCCAAGCTCAAAATGAGGATTCCAGCCTTGTAAAATGAAAGGCATCTCATATTTAAAAAGAAATGTGTCGTGCTAGAAGGGAATTTTTAAGGCCCTCATCTGTTTTTTAGCTTTCTAAGTTTAATTTCACATTTAGGGAGGAAAAAAAAAAAGTACTGAGCACACTCCTTCCAAATGGGGCCCTTTGCAGTAACGAAAGTGTTTTTGAAACCTATTAAGGTATCATACCTCAGTGGAGCTTCCTTTAAGCTTTAAGGTGTGATGTGGATTTTATTTTTTTTTTTAACACAAGCCCCCCTCGTGTAAAACAACTGTTCATAAGTGGGATTAATGGTTTGCAATTTTCAGTTACTTAGACATGGGGTCTCCCGGAGATGGCTTTTTGCAGAGTAGAATATGGCTCTCTGTGGGATTACAGAAGTTTTCTTCTCTTCCTCCTTCCTTGGCTGTCATCACCCCCCACCTCCACCAATGTTGCACCGAGGTTCTTCTCGATTATGTAAAACACTTTCCCTTCATTGGAACAGATATTTTTTCTCATAACCTGTCATTGCATTAAAGTGCTTTGGGGACTGTGAATTGCTGTGTAAAATTGGTGAGATTACCCACTGCTTTGTTCTAGTGCAGTGGTTTCCTCCAGACCCAGAGAGCTGGAAACTGGCGCACAGGAGAAGGCAGCTTGCTGGATGCCTGGGATGCCTCCCGCGCTCTCCTCCGTGTCTGGGGACTGGCTCTGTGGTGTGGCCACTAGCCAGGGCGAGGGAGCCTACCTGCTCCTTTGGCTTGGTGCTTCTGTTGTCTGTGCTTCATCTTTCCCTCATGTCTCTCACCCCTTTGTAACGAAGTGATGCCTGTGGTTTTCAAAACCTACCCAATGGCAACCGTGAAGATCATCGTCAAGTCTGGAGCCTGACCTCATAACACCGAAAGGTGGGCAGCAGCAAGATCTGTGGTTTCTGTGGACTTGGAATACGGCTCCAGGAAAGGGAGCAGAGCCCACCTCAGGGATCCATAGGGACTAGCCCTCCAGAAGGAATCAGAGCTGCCTGATACTCATCCTCCCAACACAAATATGCCCATTGCTGAAGAATCTGTGAGAATAGGTCCCCTTCCCACCAAGAAAACCCATCAGTGAACAGGACTGGCAAGAGGTAGGGGGAGGTGGGGCAGGCTGTCATGACCTTTACCAGAACTGCAGCGGGAAGATCAAGAAAAAATAAACCAAGAATAAGAGATCTCCATATGCAAGCTTCACCACACTCAGACGACTGAGTTTTCATTCCTCACAGCATGTTTTCCATTCTGACATGACTAATATTGGGGCTCTTATTTTTGTAGAAGCTTGTATTTCACAAACCGCATGCTTGACTTTCTCCCAGGTTATCTTCTTCCCTTGTATGACCAAGGCATCCTCCTTTTAGAAGATGCAGTAAGTGATGTGTGTGCTTCTCTGCTTCTCCTTACTCCTCTGAAGACGCTGGTGTGTCTTCACAGCTGCCAATCATTGTGAACAGTTGGTTTTGGGTGTTGTGGAGTATCCCAACATAGGCTCCTGTCAAAACCTGGGTACGACTGTGTTAGCTCTTCCTTTGTTGGCCCCCTTAGTCCTATCTAATCAGAATGCCCATGGTAACACATAAGCTTTTAAAATACTCTTCTTCCTGTCAGTCTCTTGCCATTTCAGTAACTACTGTCATAGATTCTTGTAATTTTCTTTTTGTAATTGTTAAGTTAAAAAAAAAACTTTCTAAAAGGCCAGAATTAAGTCTGAAATGGCAAGAGGTAGGAGAAAGCTTGGACAGTGCATTTGGAGTAATGGAACTTTTTATTGTCTGTAACCTTGTTAGTCATGATTGTATTGATCTTTTTAAAATTCTGTGTTTTATTTGAAAGTCAGAGAGACAGAGAAGCCGAGATCCATCTTGCTTCCACTGTTCCATCCCCAAACCAACCACACTGGTCCGGGTCAAAGCCAGGGCCCAGGAACTCCCTTCATTTCTCCCACGTGAATGGTAGGAACCCGAGTTCTTGGGCAGGCGTCTGCTGTCTCCCAGGGTCATCATAGGAGGCTAGATCAAAAGCAGCAGGTGGCAAGGGGTCAGACCAGGAACTCCAGTGTGGGACACAGGCATCCTATTCCAACAGTTAATCCACTGTGTCCTAGTACCTGGCCCCAATATTATTATTTTTTTTTAAGAAAATAGAGTTTTTGGGGGTGGGAGACCTCATCATTGTTTTCTGTGCTCTATCTACATATTTGTGAAAAATACTTTTTCAAAATTATTTAAAATTAATGCCCCAGTAAGATTACTACCAGATGCTCCTTAAGGCTAATACCACTGAGAAATCTTATCTTCCACTGAATTAATAAAATCAAGTGTGTTTTAAATAAGTGGTCATGGCTTGACGCTTCTCCTTCTTGGAAAATAAGCTAAGTTGGAGATAGGGGCAGGAAACAGACACTCCATGTGGGATTCCCTGATGCCTCTCCAGTGCTCCCAACCCTCACTTCTGGGCAGACACCAGCCACCATGCCTCCAATAGATTCCTAGTGGTGGGGAGTGAGAAGATAAGAAAGCCCTCTGCTTAAAACTCTGATGCAGACCCACATTGCATATTAGCCAGTAAAGCTGCCACCTGCAACACTTGGATTAGATAAGAGCACTAGTTTGAATCCCAGCTGTTTCACTTCTAATCCAGCTCCCTGCTAATGTATCTGAGAAAGGAAACAAAAGATGGCCTCTGCCGCCCACGTGGGAGACTCAGAGGCCATCGCTGGCTTCACTGTGGCTCATCCTTAGCTATTGCAGCCATCTCGGGAGTGAACCAGTGGATAGAAGATCTCTCTCTCTTTCTCTTTATCTCCTTCTCCCTATAACTCTTTCAAGTGAATAACTAAATCTTTACAAAAGGAAAACCTGATTGTTCCCTTTCACTGACATGACCGAGTTTGTACTCCTTAGCAGGATACACAAGGTCATCTCACCTCTCTCTTCATTTTTCTTCAGTGCTCTTGACTCTGAACACCCTAAAAGACTTCTCCAGCCTGAATGAGTGCACATTCCTGGCATGTTCTTGCTTTGTTGCCTCTGTCCCATGAGGAGCTACTGGCCTACACTACCCTCCTAGCCACATGAGTTTCCTCTTAGACTGTGAGTACTTTGAAGGCGAAGTCAGGCACTGTGCTTTTTCTACAGCAGCCTTCACTTGGTCAGTTAGTCATAGCATCAGACAAATCTTTCTGAGATGCAGTGCTATAGGCTGTGCCAAGTGGTGATGCAAGCATTCCGTAGGTCATCCGAAAGCACTGCATTAATGAACCTTGGGTAAGTGTTTTGTCTGTTTGTTAGATGCCATTTGAGATCCCCATGGCAGAGTACCTTGGTTCAAGGCTTGGCTCTGTTAATGTGTACCTGGAGATATAGCAGGTAATGCGTTAAGCAGTTGGGTCCCTGCCACTTACATGGAAGACTCACATTGAGTTCATGGTTCCTAACTTCAGCCTAACCTGACCTTTTGACTATTGTGGATATTTAGGGGAATGGCCCAACAGATGTGAGATCTTTCTCTTGTCTTTCTGTCTCTATCTCTGTCTTTGTTTCTCAGATAACATACTCTTTTAGGAAAGAATGTGTGTATGACTTGCTGACACAGAGCAAGAACAAGGTGTACAAATAACTAAAACAAGCCCCACAATACAGGCAATATAAACAGTAGACAGTCCAGTGGAAAATTGCTGAAAGGAAAGACAGAGTTAGGTAGGATGAGCTTGGAAGTGCTTGGTGTTTTCGGTGCCAAGATTCTGATCACAAGGGAATTGGAGTGGGGGGTGCATATGTAAGGCTGGTGCCAGGAGAACACAGCTAATAAAAGCACTAGTGCAGGGTGGGTGTGGGGGTGAGGCTATTTCCAGGCCTGTTCTCTGAATGACTGCTGCTCAGATCTGGGCATCCTCCATGGGTCCACAGGCTTCCTGAGGTCTGGAACCCCTCTACCAAACTTTTATCCTCAGGGCCTGGCTGCTGATCCTGAGTTGCCCAGGTCATACTTTATGAAGAGTTTGCTCATGCAGAAATGGAATATGCTAGCATGAGTGACGGAGAGAGAGAAGAGAAAATCAAAGTACAACAAAACCATGTCCACAGAGGAAGAAGTGCATTCTGGGCCAAAAGCATCACAATCCTGAGCCATGGAGTAGCCACAGACCCCTGTCCGCCATGGTGGGAGGGACTGGGATTGCCTCTCGCTACTTTCTCAGTCATCAGCCAAGTAGCTCCTGCCCATAACATCCAAATCAGAGAGGTAACTATTAAGATGTTCAGGATCTAAGAGTAGAACAAAAGCAGTGCCATCAGTGGAAATAATGCACAGGTGTACAAAGTTTTCCGAATAGTGCTAGTCCTTGATAATGGCTTATGTTAATGGTGGAGGGCAGGGGGTCCTGCGGGAGGTATGGCAGAGGCAGAGAAGAGGAAAAGTGCAGCCAACATCTCATGACCTATAGGTTCCTGGTCCTGCCTCCTCCAGACTCATAGGTGACAGCTTCATCCTACCTCCTGCTGCCCCTGTCAGGATTTGATGACACTCTGCATCTGCTTGTGAGGTCTTAGTGCCCCCATGAGCACCTTGTGAGGTCTTAGTGCCCCCATGAGCACCTTGTGAGGTCTTAGTGCCCCCATGAGCACCTGTTCATCTGTGTGCACAGAGATATCTTCCATGTCGGTACAAATCCATTAGTATTGATATACGCCAGGCCTGATCATGAAATTACTTATGCTTCTCCCCTCTTCTTTTTTTTTCCAGAACCACACGATGACCCAACATAGCAGTTAGTGCAAGTATCATCACTCAAGAAGAAGTACTTTGGTGGCACAAAAAGGGAACATGTTTTACTCTTTGCACGAAACTTTCATTGTTAATGTATATTATTCAGAAACATTGTATTATATCATAAAACTTGTATTATCAAAACTGTTGGATGTTCATGTGTTTGAACTTGCGGGCACCGGATAGATTCCTTGTATATAAAGTGTTGCACATGTATTATGTCGTCTGATACTAAAATGGTCTTATAAAGACAAGTGGACTTGGGCCCTATTCAGGCAAGATTTTTAAACACAGTGTGAGCAAAATGGCTTAAGAGAAAGTATGTTCGAGGAAGACAGCTTAAAAACAACTGCTACCCATGAGACTGTGGTCACACTTCCTTTTATTTATACTTAAGCCTGGAATTTCTCTTTTGGTATATCAATGGTTAAATCCAAGACTATTTTTTATTCCTGAAGATTCTTGCAAACCAACAAGAGATGTTCGCACAAAACAGAAGCCCAGCGCTGGATAAGGTCCATATATATATTTGTAAGCCTTGCAGTGTGACAGGTAGCATCACTATATATGCAATAGTTGTTATGTAGACTGTCAAAGATTTTTTTTTCCTGGATACATTTGAAACTTTGAGTGTTCAAGGTTTTCCTTAATGATTTCGCACAGCCAAATTCTTGAATCAGTTGAACTAACCTGTATGTTATTGTTATTAATGTTTACTCTGCGGTCTGAACCTGGAGATTACTGGAATTGTTTTCCAAGAGGAAATAAATTCAGTTTACCATTACGTATGAGTGTGTCTGTGTGTTTTCTTTCTGTAGTTGCTCTACCATTTAAGAAAGTCTAATTGTCTGCACCCTTGGATATGAGATCTGTTCATGAGCATATCACAGGCGTCACCTCCATCATATTTAACCTTTTCACACTGGGCCCCAGTGTAGCCAGGAGGATATCCATCATACTGCATGGGGAAGGAGTCAGACCTCACATACTCCTGCTCTCTTAGAGTCTAGCAGGTCACATTGTACTTGAGGATTCTGACATCACAGATGGATGTGATGGCTGTTTTCTGCATAATTTGCAGCCCAATTCATGTCATGCTGTGCAAATCTGAACTCGAAGTCGATGGCAGCAATTTGAGAGGCAGTTTGGCTTATGTGTACTTAAGAAGCAGCATTGTTCATTGAGAAGACAAAGCACAGAGCGGGGAGTCAGATGGTTGTTAGTTCTGGTTCTGGCACTGACTCCCAGTGGGGTCTTCACATCACTTCAGCTTGTGGCCTTGGCTCACCCAGCCAGGGAAGGTAGTGGAACTTGGTCATTAGCCTACCCATGGTCACAGGAGGGTCCCTGGAAGATTGCTGTCACCACTACCTGATACTATATGATGAATAAGTAAAAGCTCTAATCTTAGAGCTTTAAACACAGAAACTTCTTTTAAAGCAAGAATAGCAGTTTGTACATTGAACCCTGATATGCATGCTTACAATTTTTTTTGGCAAGGAAAAACCCAATACACATGATCAACTTTCATCCAAATCATGCCTATGATGTCTATTAACCCACTGTGAGCCTTTTGACCCTTTCAGATGCTGAAGAATTCAAGTAGATCTTTAAGCCAAAAATAAGCAAGAATCTTTAGCCTACCTCTAGTGGAGTAACTAAATTGTGGACCTTGTGTGTTGTGATTACCTGCCCCTGGAAGACCTGACCGAGGCACCTGAGTTACCAACTCCACAGGTACAATCCTCACCCTGGAGTTCTCCAACCTTAGCCTGCACCAGGCATCACCTTGCTGCGGTGTGAGGTGCTGGACCATATCTCCTGAGTGACTGATTCAGTGGGGCTCAAGAAGGCACCTTTCTCAGCATTTCCAGGTGATGCTGACCCTGCTGGGGTATGGGGAAGGACACACAAACCACTACTCTGCCTCATTTTCAAGTTAATTAAACGTGTTCAATGTGCATAATCAAGCACACTGCTGGCACATTATATTACAAAAGGTCTCCAAAAGTTGATGTTAAATTCATAGTTATAGACGCTATGCATGGATTTTCAACTTTTGCTCAACAACTTTTATTCAACAAACTTTTTGAAGTTCCCTTATATTTGTTTGATACTAATGTACACAAAGTAGTCAGAATTTACTGTCATTTAGAAACAACTACTTTACAGTGATTAACCAATGGGTACTTGCCAGAATGTGTGTGTGTGTGTGTGTGTGTGTGTGTGTAGCTTTTTAATAATAGGTAAATCTACATCTATACATTTCACAATGGATTGCCAGCATGCTATTTAATTAAAAAGCTTTTTCACCGGCTACATAAATAATGAAGTATGCTGAGAATATGCAAGGACATCCATAATTAAAATACTCAGCTATATTTAAAGAAAATTAAGATCATGGGTATGTTTGGGAGTTTGCGTTTAAGATGAAATCGCCACACTTAATGATTTTTTAAAAGCTTTAAAACTTCTGGTTATTAATGAGTGGGTTATGTTTTACTCAAAACATAAGCTGCTGTGTGTTTACGGGAAGCAGGTGATGGTGTTAAGCCAGAGCTGGATCCCAAGTTGCCTGTAACAGCACTGCCTCCCACAGACTTCCCTGCCTTCATCAACAACAGGAGGCAGAAAGCTTCAGAGGCCACGAAGGCTGTGTTCACCAGTGTCCTGTAAGGTCTCCCCATGCCTGGCCATCAGGCTCCTCCAACACAGAAACCAGTTGGCCCCTTCCCAGGCAGAACATGGACATTTTTTGCTCATAAAACTGATTGATCTTCCAGTGACTGAGTTAGCTTGTATTCACTGTGTCCCAGTTATCACCAGTCATTCTTTGGATCATAAGGAAAATGCTAAACAGTCCTTGGCACAGTCATTCCCTCTCTAGTTTGTTACCTTGTTTGTATTTATATCCTACTTCATTCCCTAAAGATCCAAGACAACATAAAATAAGGCTCAAGAAAGCATTAATGGGATAATCAACATCGGGTGAAGTCAGAGGGAGGAAAATACGTGAGTGTGGTTGCCTGGTTTTATGGTTTAAGTGTGTGTGTGTGTGTGTTCTAGCATATTGGAGCTTCCTGGCAAGAAAGGGGAGGGAAAAAACCACCAGAAGAAAGTACTGTATAAGTTTCTCAGTACATGAAATATTTTCTGAGCATTGAATTCCCAAAGAAGTTTGAGCCCTTCTCTCTGGGTAGGTACAATAGCCGCTGTTCCTAATGATGATTTGAACACTTAATGCACTTAATTCCTGCCTGCAGGAATGCTACAGTTTATACAGGAGCTAAGGATGCTTGCCAATGCCCTGTAATACACAAGACAGGTATCCAGAGCAAAGAATTACCTGTCTGCAGGTACTGAACTAAGATATTGCACTAATGGAAAGTTTTGTGTGATTTTTCAAGGGCCTATCATCTTTTTGCATTGAAAACACCTAGGGAACTTGAAAAAGTTCCGTGGCCTGAGTCCCATCCCTGGAGCTTCTGAATTAATTGGCCTATAGTACAGACCAGGTGTGCAAATCTCCTTTGGTGACTCTAATATGGCAATGTGTAATAACCACTAGGTCAAGTTTATGTTCTCAGTAGAGGCCACTGGAGTCCACAATACAATCTGACCTCTAACCTGGTTCTATAGCTATGGAGTCAACCAACCATAGATGAAAAATATTTGTGTGTAAATATATATCTGCATTGAATATGTGCCAACTCTTTCTCTGCTCGTTTCCTAAACAATAGGACAATTATTTACATTGCATTAGGTATTAGATGCCACATAGAGATGACTTAAAGTATACTGTACATAGGTTATGTGCAAATGCTACTACAGCACCTTACAATGTCTGTGGATTTTGATAACCACAGGGTGTGCTAGATCCAGTCCCTCACAGATAATAAGAGACAACTGTCATATCCAAGAAGCGAAGAAGTGCTGTGGGCTTTATATTCTCTTCATTTAACATTACTCTTTATGATTGAGTACTTAAGGATTTTTTTAGCTCTAATAAACAATAGCAAGTCTGAGAAGATGAAAAAGCAGGAAAAGAGGCTCATTACTTTTTTTTTTTTTTTACCTATGCAGGGATTTAAAAAAATGGAGAGAGACAAATCTGGCCTAGTAGGGTCTCTGGCCGGCTGGAGAGTAACAATGTCCTTCCCGCGCACCTGCCTGATTGTGGCATGTGGGAAGAGTTGGCTTCCCCCCAGTGCCAGATTGCCTGGGTCTCAGGAGAAGCCAGCAGTCTGGGTGGTTATGTGCTATGTTCTAATTTCCTAGTGTGGACCCCCAACTCTGTCTTATTATTCAAGCTCTGCTGACCCACACTCTATGAGCCACATAAGCCCCTTCCAGCCCAGACCAATTCTTGACCTCAAGCATCAGCTGTTATTTTTTTTTTCATTGTTTTCATTCCAGCGTTTTTAAAAGTTTGTTTGGCAACAACCATGTGCTTTTTCTCTGCCAAGGGTTGAATTGTGTTTTATTTTAAATTAGCATTATGTATAATTTTGGAATTATTCTGTTGCCTCCAAATTCATCTTCATAAGACTGAGCGGTACTTTACCTAATAGTTGTGTTTCTGTTTATGTCTGTCCCTGTTCCTAGCCATTTGGGATTTTGGACAGATTTTGTTTTTAGTTGGTGGAGGGTAACAAATAACAGAACAATAATATTCTTTATTGCAATCAGACATGTTGTTTTCTACTAAAATATTAACATACTTTGGAGATCATGCAGGTGAGTGTCAGCGTTGACATTCTACTCTGCACGTTGATAAGCATAATCCATTGTTCCAGTTCAACTGGAAAATCAGAGAGCTCTCTGAGACCTCTACAGGTCAGACCATGCTTCTTGGGACAGCTCTGTGTCTTGTCTATTCCAGAACTTGAGCTAGGACTCCAGTGAATTCTCAAGTTCCATTCTGCGGAGCATGGCAGCCTCAACTTTGTGCCTATTTGTGCCGTTTGAGGTGTATCATTGCAGAACCCTTGAGAAAGGAAGTTTAGACATCCAGATCCCATTACAGAACACCTGCACAAGCTTCTCCACTTAGCTTCCGCAGGCCAGAACCTCTCACCTCCTCCCTTGTGTAGCAGAAGCTCCCACCAAAGGTACTAAAAACTAGAGTTCAAGGAAGAGGCATGATTTAGGGTAAAATGGCCCAGCAAGGGTTTCTGGCAGAGTCCCAAAGCTCGGATATGGTTGGCACTGCAATCCTGGGTGGGTGCCTCACGAGACTGACAAGTAGCCACGACCCTCTCTGCCAGATTCCTCTGTAATGGAGTCAGCTGTCAACTCCTGGGGGAAAAAACACAGAGGCCCTTTATTTCCAAGCAGGTGTTGCAGCATATTAAAGGTTGAATTCCATCTTGTGCTCACATCCTGAATGAGCCAGTTTGCAGGCAAGCTCAGTTCTTTCTGCAAAGAAGGAAACTTGGCAATGGTGGAAGCTGAGTACTTAAATGGCAATCAACTTCTGGCTCATATCAATTAATTCCTTCATGGACTTCTGCCTAACTATAGCATCTTGAATTCCCAGCTGCAGAGGCTACGAAAAACAGCCCAAACAACACATGCGACCATTTTGGGGAGGGCGCACCAGCGCAATGATGGGTGATGCTATTCCA
Source organism: Ochotona princeps (assembly GCF_030435755.1). Taxonomy (NCBI): domain Eukaryota; kingdom Metazoa; phylum Chordata; class Mammalia; order Lagomorpha; family Ochotonidae; genus Ochotona; species Ochotona princeps. The sequence goes on along the minus strand of NC_080849.1, from coordinate 33,309,339 downwards.
GGGCCACCACGGGTGCCCATGTGGGGCTCTCATTTGGTTGCCCTGCAGAATACAGGGCAAGACATATGCCCATATCTCTGGGCAGCAAATGTTTAGAGAAAACTTCTACAATGCTTTGAGTCTATGGAGTCTAGGAGAAATCCCACTTAAAGAAATTACTTCAGAATTTAAAATACCTACATCCAAAGTGATGGTGAAATGTGGAAGCAGAATAGGGACTAGGAAATCAGGAAAGAAAGGAAGGAAACAGGAAACCTATTTTTAAAATGTTCTTCAGCCCAAGGAATCTACCCCAAATTCTGTCCATCTCTGTTCCATGACCAAGGAGTACCTTGATCACAGTGACTGTGCATGGTGCCTGTGAGGTTTGGCAGTTCCCTAATTCATCAGGCAGGTGCACACAGCACAGCTCAGACCACAGTGTCTACACAGGGATGTGAATTTTCAAATGTCTCATAACTCAGGTGAGCTCTCCTAAACTAATGATCTAATAACCTGGCTATCACCAAGCTGGAGCCAATGAAAATCAAGGTCACCGACCAGGCACTAACTCATTTTTCCTCCCCTGCATATGAAACCTCATTGATTTGTCTCCTTGGCTCTCCTTTCCTAAATCGAAGAATTTTGATGTCTTCTACAGGAGGCAATTTTTGATTTTCTGAGTTCTGCACTATCCAACATGGTAACTGATAGCTCTTTAAATATGTGGCTATTACGTTACTAGATGGTAATTTCAGAATAAATTAGTAAATATGTGGCTGTCTAAATTATACAAAATGAAAGTCAGTCCTCACTCTCACTAGAAATATTTCAAGGGCTCAGTTGCAGACAACATGGGATTTGTGGCTATGATGTGGGAGAGTACAAACACAGCACACTCCGTTCATCAGGCCAAGTTCTGGGCACACACACAATCCCCAAACCACTGCCTCCCATCCTTCTAACCCCTTCAGCATGCTGAAGCCCCTCTTTCCTCAGCTGTTCCAATGTCTTCCTCCTGTCTGTATACCCTTTCTTGTTTTCAACTAGCTGCACATTTTTCTTTCACTAGAACAAACAAACAAACAAAAAAAAACCTATTGTGCTTGATGCTTCTTCATAAGACCATTTTATTTCCACCATTTTCTTTCAAATTTCTTGAATTTGTGGTCGGCCCCCACATCCTCCATTTCCTGGCCAATGACTCATGTCTGACTCACCTGCAGGCTGGTTTCCTTCAGTCGTCCATATCCACTTACTGAAAAAGTCCTCTCCCAGGTCACCAGTGCACTCTTGGTGGGTTTTGTTATTGTTGCTGCTGCTGTTGTTTTCTTGCTTGGTGTTTTGTTTTAACTCTAGCCTTCATTCTCCTCTGTATTTCAAGCACTTAGGGCATCGGTGTCCACTCTCATGTTCCTAAATGTCAATATTTCTTATGCTTGGCCTTCCTTTTTCACTTTTAGTTACAGAGTGCTACTAAGGATGCCCTTTCCTTCTCTCTTTCTCTGGTCCTCCTTGTTTGTGGCCATCATATTAAACCTTTCAAAACACTTATTTTTACATCATTTTCACATGGAATAAATACCCTGACTCCCAGTGTCACCGGGATGAAGAGCAACACAAAATTTGGCTGCCTTGTTGCCACTTGTTAGCCCTGTAGCCCATACCAGCTAATTTTGGTCTTCCGAGTTCTCTTTCCCTTTTTGAACTCAAGGATAAGCAGGCTTGCAGGTTATCTTAGAACTTGTAGCAATAGTTAATACCTGAAATACCCAAAGCATATCAAAGTACTTTTTAAAAGTTCTTAGAAACATGCAATTAAAAAATAAGTTTATGGGCTTGGTACGGTAGCCTCATGGCTAAAGTCCTCACCTTGCACGCACTGGGATCCCAAATGGGTGCCGATTCTAGTCCCAGCAGCTTTGCTTCCCATCCAGCTCCTTCCCTGCTTGTGACCTGGGAAAGCAGTTGAGGATAACCCGTTTGGATCCTGTGCCCATGCGGGAGACCCAGAAGAGGCTGCTGGCTCCTGGCTTCAGATTGGCTCAGCTCTGAACATTGTGACCACATGGGGAGTAAATCAGCATATGGAAGATTTTCCTTTCTGTTTCTTCTCCTTTCTGTAGATCTGACTTACCAATAAAAAATAAAATAAATCTTAAAAAAATAAGTTTATGTTGATATACAAAAATTTGAAATGTATGCGTACTTTTGTTTAAATGCCTAATACAAGAAAGCCTATTAAGAACTATCAGCTTTATTTAATTGAGGCTCTTTTATGTCAGTTCTAAAACAATTGCCTTTCTCCTTTGCCCTGCTTGATAGTCTGATCCTCATGCATGACCAGGGCAGCATGATCTAGGGTTTGAAGAAGGGTTCACACATAATGAGAGAAGACAAGAAAGATACAAATATGCGAAGAGGTTTTTGAAAGTGGGCAAACCAGAGAAGTCCTCTTAGAAGGAGAGGAACTATCAAGTGCCTGTCCTAGCAGTTTTTATTTATTTGGGGAACTATATTTAATTCACCTGTGGGTTTTTTGTTTATTTAACTGATCACTCTGCCCCAGCAAGGAGGTCCTCAGGCGTACCATCACACCTGGAGGCTCCGACCTTGCCAACCACAGGCCTCATCAATGCGGTTTAGTCTCCTACAGCTTCCATTTTCAGGCACCAGGTACTGTCCCGTCTCAGTTCTTCTCTGTCTGCTAATGACTGCTTTGAATGACTTCCAACACAGCTTAAGAACACCTGCCTCTGATGGCGGTCAGCTGAGGTCTTGCATGTAGAATGCCTTAGCCGAGTTGTATTCTCAAACACTTAGTTTCTGACAAAAGGTACCCTGAATAACTCCCTTATGCTAATTCTAAAAGCACTCTCCCTATTGTGTCTGCTTTGCATGGAACCAGAAGTAACGGTCTTTACCTCTTTCCTGGCGTTGAATGTTGCTTTGGCTTTCCGGTGTGTGTCCTGTCCTCACCCAGCTACCCAATCAGCTTTAAGCCGAATCATCTAGCTTCACTTAAGCCGTCACCCTCTTGTGTTCCTCTCGCTCTTTTCTTTCCGCAGGGCTCATGCCTATCCATTCCTACCCTGTACCCATTCATCTTCCTCTTCATCCCCCATATTTCAACTGTGCTCAACCTAGCAATCCCACATCAAGTCCCTCTTCCTCCAAAATACCCACTGTAGCCTGCCCTGTCTGCTCTTTTCTCTGTATTACACTTGCAGCATAGCCAAGCAAGCCATGATCCCCTTGGAAGCTAATTCATCTTTCCATCTGGATTGTAAATCTTTCAGAGATGGGGAGTTGAGTCTATGTGTGCATGTGTGCTTCCAACATATCCTCAGTGACGTCACTTCACAGAATTTCAGCAGACACATGATGATGGATTAATAGTTTGTCTGCACTCCTCAATTTATCTTAGTTCAACATACATGGGCTATTTGTCTACCCTGTGCCAAACCCAATGACCCAAAGAAGTACAAGGTTTCTGTTCTTCAGAAACTCACCGGCACACTTGGAAAAACCCAAAGACTCAACTTCCGCCTTTCCAGGTGCAGCAGTTGCCACCATACTCATGACCAAGGTGAAGAACGGAATCTGGGATGCACATCGATGTGGATTCTACACATAGTCACAGATATCGGAGCTGGGTACACACAATGCTGCCCTCTTTAGTCTCAACAACTGTAATGACTTCCCTTGAAGTTTACAGCACAAGATCATGCTACGGCTGCTCCCAAAGAATCCGCAGCTAACCGGAAGGCAGACATTCAGCTAGACACAGTCCTTATCACACTGGGAAGGATTTCCCTGTCACTCATGGAGGCTTGTGTGGAAGGTGCATCCTGCTGCACACATTCAAGATGGAAGCTGAAACAGCGTTTCACACGGGATCCAAAAAGGTACCAGGTCCACCTGCAGCCCATTCCTTTCTTAAAGCAACAAAGATGTTGACTGTGATTGCAGATAAGAGCTTTCCTTCTGATGAAATGAGCATATACTGAACCAAGGATACAATACATTCCCATGACAAATGTATTTACACTCAACTCAGAATATGGAGAGAAAAGAACATGTCAATAGTTGACAGCTTCTTGGCCTATGGGGTGTAATCCAGGAGCATAATAAATTCATTTAAGCTCAGTGTTGAATAAATGCATGCGAGGCCCGTGCGTTTTTGGGCCTTTTCCCCGACGCATTGTTTGAATACAATGTCATGTTTCCCTGTGTTGCACAGCCATCATGACGCTGTCAGTAGAGGCAGGAACCCAGCTAATCCTTTGGGTCAAACCTGGGGTAATTTTCCCTAATGAGTAAAGATAGAAATGAGAAAAGAACACCGTGGAAACAAATGCCTTATTGCTAAGTGGTGGTGGATGACTATTTTGCACAGGAAAATATTTCCCAAGAATCGTGGCTGTGGAGAGCTTGCAAAATCCCAAAGAAGATGTGTTTCCCCAGAAGATCTTAATCATTCTGATAAAGGGATAAGCATCGGGAAGTGAAATAAACCACATAAAAGCTGACTCCATTTAGAAGCTGAATTCCGCTCCTTTCTCCCCACTGATATAGTTCTCATCTCAGCCAAATTAGATGCGAAAAAATCTTCCTTATCTCTGGCAGATCTTGCAAGATATCAGACATTTCAGGCTTTGCATGTGAAAACAAGACATATTGGTTAAGACTGGAAATAGCATGTATCTGGTAGAGTCAAGAATCTAAGAAAACCTACACCCTACTGTTTTTGTAAATGCCAGAGTTCCATTGAGTCGAGACAGATGGTAGCAGGCAAAGATGCAATCTTACCATCAAAAGCTAAAATATGTCAAAAAATATGTTAGCAAGCAAAATAGAGCAGATTACTAGTTTCTCATGTCATGACAGCTTGCAAAACATGCTAGAATGTTGAATCTCCAGTTATGTAAATAAAGGAACAGTAAACAGAGCAGCAGCAAATGGCATGAGAGCTCATGGATTGATTGTCCCTTCACTGCAGTTTAGAAAATTGAGTCACATGACCAGAAGGAGCCCTCAATGGATGTTAGGCGGTCTCCAGAATGTTAGGGGGTCTGTTTCTCTTCCATGAGTAATGAGTTTCACTGTGACATCTAAAAGCTGTTTAACTAAATTGCAGGAGGCATTCAAACGTCCCAGGGAGAATCGTGAGCATTCCGTGGAGAATCATCGTGCCATTTAACTCCAAGAAACAAGAGGGTGAGTGTTGTTTTGTGAAAACAAAATACACCCAAGGCTGCCTGTATCTGTCAGTTTCATTCCAATGAGGTTTCTGGGACCATGGGCCTGGTTTCTTAGAGTCTGGGCTAAGTTTGGTTAGGGTAGTGGAAATGAAGGCGACACTAACTACGACTGAACACACAAAGGTGCTGACTGGAGCTCCTACTATGGATCATATGTTGTGCTGCTCTTGGGTCATATTAGATTTCACACTCACTTTACCTATGCTATACCTGGTAGGAACTTGCATCTGACCACCTTCTACCCTGCAGTCTGGGAATTCAAGAGGGAAAAACGAGACTTCCACTGTTGCTCCAGGGTGGCCACCTCTTGGCGGTAGGGCCCCAGGGTAACACAGGATGTCTTTGCTCAGCACAACAGAGACATAAAAGTTATTCTTTTATTTCCAAAGGGAACCAATTTGGAAGGTATCAATGTACCAGAGAGTGTGGCACTTTGAAACAAAAAAGTTTTTATTTATTTGAGTAGCAGATAAAAAGAGAAAGGCAGATTAGCACACAAAAGAACAAGGTCCCAACTGTTGGTTCATTCTACACAATGCCTAAAAGCTTCGGGCTGGGCCAAGCTGAAGCCAGGAGATGGGAACTAAGTCCACTTCTCCCAAGGCAGTGGCAGGAATCCACAACTAGATCCATCCCCTGTTGCCTCCCAGGGTCTGCATTAGAGGTGACAGGAGTCAGAAGATGGAGCCGAGCTTTGACCCTAGGCACGCCAATATGGGATCAAGGCATCCCAACCAGCAGCTAAACCACTGGGCCAAACATCCGCTCCAAAAAGTTTTGATAAGAGTCTAAGATCCTTTTCTTGTGATCAAGAATGATAATTAAATTTCCAAATTTAAAATTAGCAAAGGGATTTGTTCTATCTTTGAAGAGAAGCCTCCTAGGCTTTTGTACTACAGAAGAAAGGACCAGGGTAGGCAACAACTCCAACTGCCTCGCTATCAAGTAAAGATTCTGGAAATCCAAAGTGTGTGATGCCAATGTCTACATCTCGGCATATTGCTTTGGTTTGGTTTTGTTTGTTTGTTGTTGAGGACTGGGCCACATAAATCTCTTCTTTGTCACGAATCCCCCAGACACTGAAGTTTCTGGGTGAGTGAATTCTACAAGGAGAACTTGAACAACTGGCACGTCTTCTGTCTTGCCTAATGCTTGATGAAAACAGAGACACCTACACAGGAGCCAGAGAACACGTGAATGGCTGGCATCCAGACAATCTCTAACAAACAGCACTCTTGCACCAGCACTCCTTAGGGAAAAAAAAAATCCTGGGACTGTGACTTGGGTGACACAGGCATGGCTGCTCTTCAGCAGTTCAGCTTCTAATAGACATTGGACACAACTCCTGCTATCCCGAGATTCATAGTGGCTCCCCCAAGCACCCATTGGTCACTGCCCTCACCTCTTTTTTAGTGTTCCCTTTCCTTGTGTTGTTACTAGTTTTTAAAGGTTTATTTGTTGGTTGGTTGGATTACTTATTTATTAAAATGGGAGAGTGAAAGAGAGAGAGAGAGAGACAAAGAAGATGTCCCATCCATTGATTAACTTCTGTCTTTTTTCCCCAAAGGTTTATTTTTATTGGAAAGAAGGAGAGGCAGAGAGAAACATCTTCCAACTGATGCTTCACTCCCAAATGGTCACAATGGCTTAAGCTCAGCCTATCCAAAGCTAGGAGCAGGGGCTTCCTCCGGGTCTCCCACACAGACGCAGGGTCCCAAGGCTTTGGAACATCCTCTACTGCTTTCCCAGACCACAAGCAGGGAGCTGGATGGGAAGTGGTGGCAGCCAGGACATCAACCAGAACCCGCACAGGATTCTGGTATTTGTAAAGGGAGGAATAGCCAATAAGGCAACACACCAGGCTCTGGTTCACTTCTCAAATGACTGAAACAGATAGAGCTAGACCAAAACCAGAAGCCACAAATTCCATGATAGTTTTCCACCACTGGAAGAGTGGCTTCTGCTGCCTTCCTGGGTGCATTAGCAGGAAGCTGGATCAGAAGTGGAGCAGCTGGGACCTGCACTCCAATAGGGGATGTCAGCCTTGTAGGTGGTGACATGACCTGCTCTGCCACAGTAACAGGCCCTATTCTCTACTCTTGCAACCTCTAGTTTCTTCCCTTTATTTGTGCAAAACCCATGAGCAGTAGACTAACATTCACTCACCTTGCTTTGGCTTTTGCAGATATGGTCACTCTGAACCTCTGGTCCTCAACGCATTTTTGTCAAAAGTTCTCCCCCTGAATTTAAATGAAAACCCTATTGGATATTGAATGCAAACTACATATAAGAAGACCTCACACATTCTTGGGAAAATGCCCATTCCCTTCAGTTCCATCTCCCATAATCCAATAGAAACTCCTTCTGCTGCTGTCTCTTTAAATCAACACAATCTCCATGGAAAGCTTGGTATCCCAGTGCTATACATGAGCAATGGGAGGGAGTTTAGAAAGATAATGCAGCTTTTCCAGTGTCTCCTAGCTAAGTGATGCATGACTCAAAATCAAAGATTCCATGGTAAAAAGAAAAAGGATGAAAAGATGCGTATTTATGTAACATACACTTACGCATCCATTAAAGGCTAAGCATTGAATTATATACCTCCATACAGGATAACTGTATTTAACATTTATGAGTTAGAATCCTGTTTGGCATTCCATTGAGAAAGATAACTATTTATAAAAACCAAATAAGACCCTTGACTTCTCTACAACTGTCATTCTGTTAAGAAAAAAAAAATGACTCAGGCTAGGCTCCCGCTAAGTAATATATGAAATATGCAATTCACACTTTCTGGTAAAATTGAAGCAGGTGAACTCTAACTGACAGGAAGTAATGAGTATAATAAGCCAAAGGGAATACCTCAGTTTAAGCAACCATATGCTTTAGTTATCAAGAGAAGTGTAGAGGTAATGGACCCCACTTGATGATTCACTTGCTTGTTCTTTTCCCAAGTGCACCGAAGAGGATTTCCTCCCATAGGCGGAGCCAGCGTAGAATGTGCTGGGAGAACTCTGTTCATATAAGAAAGGGGGTTCAAGGCCACATGTGAGTTCTGAGCAAAGTTAGGTCAGGAGTTAGCTCATGATATAATGAGATCTGGGTGTCAGTAGGATGGAATCCTGGGATCCAGTACCAGTGTGTGATTTTAGACAAACAGCAAGCTTTGTGTGCTTTTTTTTTCTCCTCACTACAATTGGGACAGTCCCTGTCTCACCAAGATGAAGTTGAACCTGGCTATGAAATATCTAATAGAAGGTCTGCAGTGTTTTTAGTGTTCAATCAATGTTAGTTTCCTGTCGTTAGCAGAATGATCCTGAAATCGCCCACAGCCTAGGGAAAAAAATAGATTAGGGAGAAATTATTAATTTTATTTGCTATTAATTTTATTTTCTATCTGGGACACACACAGCATTGTAACTGCAAAATGCACATTTTGTCCAGTATGTCCACTAAATGCTCAGGAAATGTTAAGACCAGAATGCAGTAAGAACTCACATGAGACAAACCACTTCTTCCAAGTATTTGAAAGGTGCTGCAGGGGTCTGGAGCAAGGTGTAGGCCTGAGATCAGTAAGGTGTCACAGGCCAGGGGACCCTGGAAAACTTGGTTGGACTTCTGAGCTATTAGGCTCACATAGAAGAACCAGCCTGCGTGCTAATAAAGATATCCTTTTGTCGGTTTGTCAAACTGATCAAAATGCATGTGTCTTTTCATGGAACACAGTTAATGGCACACATCAGTTATCAAAGTGGTATGTGTTAAGTATTACCTTTGTATTCTGCTGCTTTGAGTTGGATAAGAGCTGCTGACAGCCCCTCCCAAGCCAGCTGAATTTCCAATGGAAAGTACAGGGCTTTCTTGGGAGTGCTTTTCATAAGGAAACCAGTCAAGCCAGAATCCACATGCATCATCTTCTCTACCGAGCTCAGATCCTATGTTCTGGGCCACATTCAGCCTGAGCTAGCCATCCCCAGGGACAGGCACCAGACAACCACCTGCATCTCCTACATCCTTAAGCCTTCCTAATGTATTCAAACCATTCACTCCTCAACCTGCTTAGCCTGCTTGCCCTACCTCACCTCTTTTCCCACAAGGAACCCGCTGGGGAGGTTCTTATCCATGTCTTCTCCTTGCTCCCTTTGCTCGTAACCAACCCTGGGGATTTCCTGTGTGATGAGAAGTAGAGAGAATGTGTGATATAAAATACTACAGTGATGGCTGTTATTGCTAACAATAATAATCGCACCTAATGCACCTGTAGTACTTACTGGTTACAAGGCATTTTTCTAAGCCCTTAGCATCTACGTATCCTCTAATCTAACAAACCTACCATGTAGGTTCCCTTTATTATTCCTATTGACATCAAGTCAGTAAATACATTCATAACACACAGGTTCTTTCATATACCATAAGAATGAGATAAAGGATTGATTGTGGATGTTCTAATTTTTACAGTTTATAATAAAAAATCATTGGTTATTTATGAACATATTACACGCCAGCTTTGCATTAGCCATTTTACACTCATAATTACATTAATCCTTAAGAGAAACCAGTGTGGCAGAAGCATTTGATGATGCTTACCTGACAGGCCCTGTTACCACCTGCCTTGAAAACAGTTAAGATTCTTCTCTGGCGGACCCGGCAGCGTGGCCTAGCAGCTAAAGTCCTCGCCTTGAACGTGCCCCGGGATCCCATATGAGCACCGGTTCTAATCCCGGCAGCTCCACTTCCCATCCAGCTCCCTGCTTGTGGCCTGGGAAAGCAGTCAAGGAACGCCCAATGCTTTGGGACACTGCACCCGTGTGGGAGACCCGGAAGAAGTTCCTGGCTCCTGGCTCTGGATCGGCACAGAACCGGCTGTTGCTGTCACTTGGGGAGTGAATCATCAGACGGAAGATCTTGCTCTCTGTCTCTCCTCCCCTCTGTATATCTGACTTTGTAATAAAAATAAATAAATCTTTAAAAAAAAAAGATTCCTCTCAGGCTTACACCCAATTCCAGAGCACAAATCATCTGCCTTTAACATACTTAATGCTTCAAGACAATTTTGGCCATATGTGTTTCTAGCCATAGAAATGATAATTAAGGCGATTTCAATATGGGCCAGAAAGTGATTTCATGATGAACTTCATGAAGATATAAAATATAACATTAGCCAAGAGTTGACTTGATGAAGAAAGTGTGCCATGTGACTTAGATGGAGTATTCAGAACTGGTGAGTTTATAATTTGGGCAATGATAAGCAGAAGGTTGCCTTCTTTGAGGAAGGATGCACTTTGGGGATTCATCCAGATGTCAGCTTCCTGTTAAGGTCAGATGTAGGCTTTAGCACTCAGAGTAGATTGGGAATAGAAAACCCTCACTTCACCCTGAAGGTGGTTTAGTATCTCTGATCCAACGACAGAGTCGAGCTGGCCTTTGTTGAGCTTGCAGAAGTGCCAGGCACTGTTAGGTGCTGAGCTCCATCTTGTCACAGAGCCTCAAGTCTGGTGTCTGGAAAACCATTCCTCTTGCTTGACTATCACCTAGTGCCTTCTGTCATCCCATTTCTTCTGGAGACCCTCTGGGGATGCAAAGGCTCCACATTCTGTGTAGCAGTTGGTGTCAGATGTCTCAGTCAATGCTATCCATTTTTCTTGCTTCTTGGTCTCCCCAGTTTTCTGAATATTGCCTATTTCTCAATGAAACATCCCTCTGATTAGTCCAGTTGCCTGGAATACATCTGTTCCCCAGGCTGAATGGCCGTGATGTTCCTTGTCCTCCCCATGAACTCTGGACACCATGCTTTCCTCATCTGTCCAGGTTTCCGTCCTCCACAACCTTTCATTCTAGGCAACCAGAACATGTTTGACTTCGGAAGCAGGTCCTGCTTCTACATCTTGTTTCTTCTAAGTCTAGTCATCCTTGATGCCTTTCATCTCAGACTTCTAGCCTGGAAACAGTTACTCAACCGTGGCTTCCCATCTCCATAACAAGGACCCTGAGCTCTAAATCAGGAGGCAGCACTAATGGCATGATAATCGTTGACCCTTCCTGTTATGCTTTCAATGTTTGTCACCACCCACACTCTTCTAGAAATGTAATGGTTGTAATAAGAGAGGGTGAAATCTTTAAGGATTGGCCTTTATCATCATAAATGGATTAAAACCTTCAAAACAGGAGTGGATTCTTCATAAAGAGATGAGTCGGATAACTTTTCCCCTCTCACTTTTCCCTTTCTACTGTCTGCCAAGTGACAATGCAGCCAGAAGGCACTCACGAGATACAGCTCTCAATTTGGACTTCTCAGCTTCCATACCTGTCAGAACTAGACCTCTGCTCTTCCTTAACCATCTGTCTGGTGTATTCTCTCTCAGCAATACCATAGAACTGAGACACCTCCATTCACCCTTTTCTCATTCCTCTCCGCAGAAAGGAGGTGGCATTTTTGGTGCAAGCAGAGAACTGGCAACCACTGGGTCATGTTCACTGTGGAAGTAACTGGAAGCAAGGACTGGATTTGGTCTCACTTCAGTACTGTTGTTCTCTCTGTCACTCAGCCTAAGTTAGGACCCATTCCCTGAAGCTGTTTAGGTGTCTGATGTGCAGACCCAGCTGCCAAGTCTGCCTGGAGGAGGTTGGATGGAACCTGTGTTTTTGTTTCAGATCAATCAGAGGCTCTGCTATAAGAAGTAAGCATGAGGTGGGAGGCATATTGTGGTATCGTGGGTTAAGCTGTCAGTACTGCCACAATCCTATTCAGCTACTCCACTTTTGATCCAGCTCATTGCTAATGCACCTGGGAAAGCAGTGAAAGAAGGCTCAAGTACTTGAGCTCTTGAACCCATGTGGGAGTCCTAGCAGAAGCTCAGGGCTCCTGGCTTCAGCTTGGCAAAGCCCCAGCTGTTTTGGACATTTGGAGAGTAGGCCAGTGCATGGAAGGCTTCTTTCTCTCTCTCTCTCTCTCTCTCTCTCTCTCTCTCTCTCTGTCTCTCTCCAGGAGCAAGACATTTGGACACACTGACCGGACACTGTAATCCAGTCTTGGACTTCCCCATAAGTGTAATACAACCACATGTTCACCTGGGTTACAGTGCATGCTCATATGTTCTAAAGCAGGGAGCTACATGTCCTACTGAGGTGTAACAGAAAACCAGTTGTGTTAACATCGGGTGTGATCCTTCAAGATCATTTCTACAGCATTCTGTAAGTGGATACCACTAGCTGTGATTTTTCACTCTTCCCAAGTCACCTGCTACTAGTACAATTTGGAGAAAGTGACTTTTCAACGCACGAATCATCAAAGCTTAGGAAGCTCCCTCCTAAATGGGTCACCAAAAATAAATTCTCTGAAGGCAGAGCCACTGAAGGCTAAACGATGTCAGCCTTTCTCCTTGGCCATGCTGGCTTTCCTCCAGCCAGGTCCAAGTGACCTCAATTACTTACCACCAGTCATCTCGGTTAAATAAAATCGGCTTGCAGCTTGGGTGGCTGGGGCTGCATCCAGGAAAGTTGCTGCACTGAGAGGCAATGGACACAAAGCCTGCTGAAACCCATCCAGATAGCATCTGAGCTCCCGGCAAAAAGGAAATGCCACCACCATCTGCCTCTGTTTTATGATGACCTGGGAATAAATAAAAATTAACCTTGGCCCTTGAATGAATCAGGGAGCTTATCAACATTTCCTTCGTGTCTCTAATGGCTATTGTGAAACAAGTTTACAATGAATTTCAGAGGGACAGGGCAGGCGAGTCATTGTTCTAAAAGGGCCTTTACCAGGCTGGTGCTTCCCATCTACTCCTTCCAGATGGTGTGCCACCAGTGTGCTTTGTGCCCTGCATTGGTAACCACGAAAAATAAGGAAGTAACATGTTGTTTTCAATCTGGCAGGAATTCAACAAACTATTGGAGAAGAAAGAAGGAAAGAGGGAAAAGAAAGAGCCAGTGAGGGTGGGGGAAGGGAAATGCGAACTATCGTGTCCAGATGGGCAGTGAGGACTAAGGCGAGTGTCCATCGGGCTGCCACCGGCCCCTAGGATTGTCACTACAGAGACCATTTCTGCACAGATTGTAGTCTCCACTCCTCATAGGCACCCCATGCTATATGGGTCATGATTTTTCAGGTGAAGCTATGCTTACAAAATCCACAAACTTACCCCAGGACATCCAGCCTAGGAGTAGAAGAGCTAGGATTTGAACCCACAAATGACAGGCTCCAAAATGCAGCTTTTTCTGCTACTCTACATTGATTCTCTGTGGAAATGCCACTGGGCTCCGGGGGACAACTATTATTAGCCATTAACTTTATTTTGAACTAACAAGCTAGTCACTTAGTGAGGCCCTGAAGAAATAGAACAAGGTAAAAGCACATTCTGATTGGGTTAGCAGCTGGGGAGAGGGAGAGGTGTCAGGGAGGGCTTCGGAATAGCAGAGGGGAAATAGCTCTGGATTATGGAATGCTAATTTAAGCTTTATTGGTTCTGGCATTTGCTGGACTTCTGAGCACACACAGCCTCTCCTCTGAAAACATGCTGCTGCAGGTGCCTTAGTTTCACATTTAGGAGGTATTATCAGGACTAGAATGGGCTGGAACCTTCACCACTGAGAGCACGCACGTGTAGATCAAGATCCAGGGTGTACTTTCCGTGAAGTGGTTTGGGCTGGAGCTCACTCGATTCAGGCATGTTTTTAAAATCTACATACCATGGAGAAAGTGTAAAGAAGAAATAAGATGTTTTGATCCGACATTCCTCTAGAAGACACAGCAAGTTGTAAGGCTCTTTCTGGGGCCCTGTGATTCTGGTGGCCAAAAATTCTCTTTCAAATGATGATTCTAAATAAATACATGTGACTCCTCCTCCAGGTGTGCTGGTGAGCTGCACAGACTGGTTGGCTATTATCTAACTGGAAGCTTGGTGAGCCGAATCAGCCATTTCTGAAACTTCTTTTGTTTCATCTCCCTAACATTGTTTTTCACAAAGAGAGAGCCATCCCTTACATCCTGACATATGGCCCCTTCTATTTATAACAAGATTCACAATTCATTCACACCTTGATTGAAGCCTGCTTTATTGAGATGTCACAACAGATTCTCACCGTCTGCAAAGCGAAAGACGTACAAACAATAATATTATGACAAGCAAGACACCTAAAAGTAAGTGAATCGTAATTGATGACAATTAGAAGGCATTCGGCACAAACACAACAGCATTGTCTGGATGGTAAGCAGGATCCAGCTCTTACAGAGGGGGAGCTGCCACTGAGAAACGTGGTTGGGTTGCCATTGAAAAGTTGCTATCCATTCAAACCTGTTAATTCATGGTTTATTTTCTTCATTAATGAATCAAGCACCTTCATGTTTTGGATAGGTTTGTTTTTCTGATCCCCAACCTCACACAATTCCCTCATTTTCAGATAATACTGATGGGTCCTTCCAAATGATTCGCCCAGAGGATGAGCAACATCATTGACACCTCCTTTTTGTTTTTTTCTTTTACTCTATATCAATCAGCAGGACATCAATTTGACGCTGTCAATATTTACTGAATCTTTCTGTTTCTCACCAACCATTCCATTGCCACTGCAGTCTGAGCCAATATTGTTTCACCTGACAGCCACTGCTCCCTCCCTGCTCTGATGCCTCCAATCGATTAACCAGAGTAATCTTTCTAAAGTGCCTAAAATTACTCTATGGCTCCCGATTGCTCTTGGAATAAGGGTTAAATGCTTAGGTCCTATCATTCTACCTGCAAGGCAGGGCAGCCTGGTGATGGAAAACAGACTATAAGACAACCCTTCCAGATGGGCGATCTTGGTGAAGTCTATTGATTTTTCTGACCCTCAGTTGCATCACCTAAAAAATGAAAATCGGAATGGTATGTATCTCACAAGAGTAAGCAACATAGAAACCTCCAGCAACGGCATGGTCTATGCTGTCATTCACTGCTCACTCAGCACATGGCAAACTTTTCTCCTTCAACTTCCCCTGCTTGGGCTGAAGGAATTTCTTAGTTCCTCCTATGTGCCCAGATATCCCACCCTAACTCTCCAGGGCTGATGGTGATGCTGACCAGTCCCTCTGACTGGAAAATCCTTTATCTGTCTGCTCTGTCAGCTCCCGCACACTTTAAAGAGCTTCACACCATTTGGTATGTCTGATTCTAATGTCATTTCCTCAGGGAAGACCTCCTGAACTGCCCCTGGTTCCTCGACCCATGGTAGCCAGAGCATTTTGTGAAACATGCTGTGCGTCTCTCTGTGCAGTTCTTTGTGAGCTGCGAAAGTTGTGTTTACCTTTTCTGGATCATTCTTATCTCTTTCTCAATACAGTGAGCTCTACTGAGGACAGGGATTCACCTATCTTGCTTACTGTTGCATCACCTGGACCTTAATTTGTTGAATGAACAGATCTACTTCATACTTCCTCCTTCATTAGCAAATAGTACTGGCTGACTTAGTGTGGCCAGCAAAATGGTGGCCCACCCCACTGCTCTCTAAATTCTAATCTCCAGACTGTGTGACTTTGTGAACCTACATGACAACAGGACTTTATAGATCTGATTAAGGATCATTGGGGTGACCTACATGGGTCCTCTCAGGAGTCCTTAAAGCTGGAAGAGAAAGGCTGGAGAGTCGATGACAGAGTGGAGTGATATGAGCAGGGACTCAACCGGTCAATGGGGGCTTTCAAAATGGGAGGTGACAGCAAACCAAGGAATGAGGGAAGTTTCTAGAAACTGGAATGAATGAGGAAACAGATTCACTCCCAGAGCCCTGAGGACACCTGGTGACGTGCTCTTCCAACTTCCATGTGCTGTTTTAAGCCACCAAGATTGTAATTTGCTACAGCCATAAGAGGAAACCAACACATCCACCCAAGAGAGGCACCAAGGGCTGAATGTAAACATCCCAGCTGCAGCGTCACCCCCTCTTCTCGCCGCCATGCCACCCTGCCCGTCTCTCAAGCCTTGTTGGTTTTCTGATTTGCTCTCGTCTTCTTTTCCAGAGGAAGAAATCATTAGAGACGCAGCTGTTTGCATGCAACAGCATGTGCTGGGCCCTTGGATGCACAGATGCGATGGTGTGGGAGAAGGTGCATAGAATTGGAGTGCTCTGAATGGCCTCATCATGGAGTCCCAGGGGAGGGCGAGGTCCCAGGCCAGCCTCGCACACGCCAGGCTTCTCCTGCCATGTAGCACAAAGCCTGACAAGCTCTCACTCCAGTTTCAAAGCACTCCCTCTTTTCAGAGCTATTTGTTATTGTCTCTGCCATCACAAGTTTAAAAAAGGAAAGTTAATTAAATATGGAACAAGACTGAGCAACATCTTTTAAACCATCATGTCATTAGAAACGGAATCCTCAGAGAGCTGCTTAAAAGGGGTTTGAGAACAATGACTGTTCAATCAGATATTTATGGGCATAGTTATGTAAACACACTCTTTATTGCCTATGTATATTTAATATAATTATCAGTTTTGTAGTCGGACTCTCCAGAGACCCAACAAATCACAGTGTTGCTTTGAAAATGTCAGCAGAAAAGACAATTCTGTTGCTAGCAAATATTCATAAATTATATTAAAAAGTCCTGTGCGAATGTCCCCTCTGTCGCAGAACCCTTCACAGTCACCAAGTTATCCTTTTATTTCTTTGATTTAAGGGTGATTTTAGAAGCAAAAAGCTTCTTTGTGAAACCTTAAAGGCATGAGCCTGGCAAGGGAGCAGGCCAACCTTGAAACACAAAAGCATGCGAATTCCAGAAAATTCTGAGTCCACTCGCTGTCTTTCTTTGGCGAGCTCTTACCAACTGCTTTGTGTGTGCACACATCCAAAGACGTACATGGAGAACCAGCTCACATAGCCAATGTGCACATTTTCTTTCTTAAAATAACTCATTAAAAAGAAAAAATAAATTCAATCTGTTTGCTCTTTTAGTGCTTACTTAGAGCCATAACTCATTCCTATGGCATTTTTCTTTAGAAACTACATGCAGTAGTTCCTCCCTTTTTCCTCTTTTACCGTTTTTTTTTCTCATTACGCACATGTAGAAACAACTGGAGAACTGGGGGACTGCTCAGTAAATTAAAATTTAGCAGGCTCTTGCTAAACCAATATGAGTGGTGCAGGTTGATAAATACCGAGGAAGCATTCACAAATCGCTTCTATGGCAAGATAGACAATCTGCAAACCAACATCTTCATTAGTAGCTAATGACAGTTGGAGGGAAAGGTTAATGTTAAGCACACAAAAGTAGTACAGTGAAAAACAGCAGATTTTTCTTGCCTTCTTGTAGAAAATAACGAAGGGAAGACAGAATATCCAGTGATTATAATGGGTATTATAAATATACATGTATCGGCAATTTGAAGCACCTTAATTATAGAAGGCCTGTATTGATAGGCTACCTTTCATCTCAGGAGTTCAAAGCACTTTGCCTGGATCTCATTCATCCTCAAAATACCCCTCTGAGGGTAAGTATCTGCAGGCAAAATGAAGTGGAGAGGTGAGGTAGCTGCCTACATCATTCACACCCAAACTGCTGCTAATGAGGAGTAAGCAGAGAATCGGAAGAGAATGAATTTTCTCTACTTTCTATGTAGAGAAGATTCCCTGGTCACTGAGCTACTGCTGTGCTGCCCTGACCTTGGGTAGAATGCCTAAAGAAGCATGGGCAAGATCAGTTACCTTGTTTCAACAGGCCGACCCTGAGGTGCAGCGTCACCCTGCCTGCCCCCAGCTGCAGGGAGTTTCTGGCTGCCTCTCCTTCTGCCTAATTCTGCCATGGTTTCTGGATTGGACCCTGCCTCCACCCAAACTGTCTTCTTTCACTTTCTCCACCTGAAGCCAGTCTGTCCCCTGCTTCATACCTGTGTACCCCTTCCTGTCCCTTGAAATCCAGTTGCTCCTGGGAGCCGCCTGTGACCAGGGGCAGAAGGCCATCGCTCCCTGTGGTGTGATTTGATACCTTAGGCTCCCCTGCTGTTCGTTCTCACCGTGAACTGGCAGATGTTAGTACCCATGTCATTTTGGCCACAATGGTCTGGACTACTGCTGCCTTCTTCTTCCTCAAGGTGTCCAACTCTATGAGGGGGCAGCATGCGCTGGGGGGCATGGCGTGGGTTCTACATGTCTTTCTGTCTAGACAGCTCTCTCTTCTTGAGCCTGTTACCAACAGTCTTTGAGGAAGTGCCACCCAGCAGGGCACAGTCATCCCCCCACAACCCTGGTCACTGCTCCTCCCCCACCCCATCAGTCTATCTCAAGTAGTGCACACAGTTTCCCTTCATTTTCCACAGGCTCCCAACAGTTAATGAGCGTTTCCTGTGGATTTGAGAGCAACAAGCACATTGTAGACAATGACTTGGAGTCATCACACAGGCCCTGAGCTGTGACCCCTCTTCCAGGCCCATTGATGGCCTCAGCCCGCCCTGTGTTTGGAGCGGATCCATGCCCGGCGTGCTGCCTCCTCTTCACGCACCAGGCCTTTCCCTCTGGTGACCCTCAGGCAGCAGAATGAGGAGGATGTTTTCTTACTTATCTCACCTCTTGAGTCTTCATTTCCTGTCCCAAGATGTGGCTCTTCCCAGAACGACTCCCAGTGGAATGTGCATTTCTGTCAGGGGAAATTCCTCCCAACCTGCAGGGGTGCGATTGGCATCATGCCCTGCTGCCTGAGACGCACCCCAGTCTTCTGTCAGGAACACATTTCCCAAGCCCTCCCCTCACTTTCTGGGTCCTCCCCAAACCAAGGTGAACCCCGGGCCTTTCCTAGGCACTGCAACCACAAAAACACCTTTTCAAAGAAAAAACACAAAACTTCCAAGAAAACACAATGCACAAAAAAGGAATGGTCTACAATGATAGCCAAGAATCACACACTTCTTTTATACAAACGACACCTACTGTTATTCCGTTCGTGACCCTAGTCTCAAGCCCTCAGAACGTGAGGCACAAATAGGAGGAGGCCCTCACTTGACATTACGTGGATGATATGACTCTCTCTGTTGGCCTTAAGGACAAAAGAAGGATAGGCAAGAGAAAGGAAAGTCATCTGCTAACAGGAGATGAAGTGTATCCCTCAAGTTGTAGGGGTAGATTCCGTTTTGCAAGTTGACATCAGAGCAGAAAAATATATCTTGGCTTTTATATAGAATTTTCTTCCTGAAACTTGAAATTATTTTCATATGTAGTATCATGGTTATTGTCATAATGCAGGTATAGTGTGTTGTCATTGACCACATCTTTAGGAGGACCATTTTAAGTGACTGACTCAAGGCCAAAGAATGAATCAGCAGATTGAGAAAAAGGCTCATAATCAGCCCTCTTTTCACTCACCCTCCTCCTGCATAATCAGACTATACTTGGTTATCGATATATTGCATTTCTATAATTTAAGTCTGTTTCCCCACCAAATGGTGGGATGTTTGATTTATCCCTGACAAAAACCCAGGATAGACTTGGAGCACAAATGCTCTGTGAAATGTTTGTTGAATGAATGTCAAATGTTAATGAACTTGCTCTCAAGGTCAGTGAGAGCAGATCACAGGACAGCTGGATTTTCTTTGCACTAACAGAACACTTCCAGATTCGCACTGTGCTGCCTGCTCTCTTCACTGACATTCTCCCAAGATTTCCCTGGCATCATTTTTTCTAAGGATGACTGTGATGGTATTTGAAGACCAAAGTCCGCAATGTGTATAGGCCTCCCGGCACCGTTTGCAATTTCTTGGTATAGGGGAGAGGTAGACGAAAAGAAAAAAAAAAAAAAGAACAATAAATATAACTAGGGAGAGTCACCAAGAATAAGGATGTTGAGAAAGGTGAAGCAGAGGAGCTGCACCTGCTGGGGAAGGGGAACTGCCTGTTTCCCTTCATGCCCACTACTCCTGCTTCTCCTTGTCTGAAAAGCTCTAGAGCCCCCAGTTGCTCACCCTAAGTTCCTAACCCTCCCAGGTGAGTAACAATGGGCTTGCTTAGGATGTGGCCCTTTTTGGGGCTACTTGGGAAGGTCACCAAGCTTGGATCATTGTGGGAAATGCGTTGGTTGTGGGACTGAAGATTGGCTTATTTTCTTCTTAAGTAATTTTTAGCTAAAACAAAAACTTATGTGGTCCCTTTAACTTCTTTTCTGTAATAAGTAGTAGTATAAAAACCTAGCAATGTGGGGCCCGGCGGCGTGGCCTAGCGGCTGAAGTCCTCGCCTTGAACGCGCCAAGATCCCATATGGGCGCTGGTTCTAATCCCGGCGGCCCCACTTCCCATCCAGCTCCCTGCTTGTGGCCTGGGAAAGCAGTCTAAGACAGCCCAATGCTTTGGGACCCTGTACCCACATGAGAGACCTGGAGGAGGTTCCTGGTTCCCGGCTTCGGATTGGTACAGCACCGGCTATTGCGCTCACTCGGACAGAAGATCTTCCTCTCTGTCTCTCCTCCTCTCTGTATATCTGACTTTGTAATAAAAATAAATAAATCTAAAAAAAAAACTAGCAATGTGAAGAAATTGCCTGAGACATACCTTTAAGAGTATGAGAAGACTGGGCTCGGCAGCGTGGCCTAGTGGCTAAGGTCCTCGCCTTGATCCCATATGGCCGCTGGTTCTAATCCCGGCAGCTCCACTTCCTCTCTATCTCTCCTCCTCTCAGTATATCTGACTTTGTAATAAAAATAAAATAAATCTTAAAAAAAAAAAAAGAGTATGAGAAGACAATCAAGGAAACATTAGACACTCCATATCCCAAACCCTCCGCATGTGCCCAGAGGGCCCTATATACTACTCCTGTTCATGAAATCTGAGCATCACCTGTTTTCCCAGTTCCTTATTAGGCAGAACCATTGATAATGGAGAGAGGGAAAGAACGGATAATTAAACGCAATAACACCAAGGTCAACCGTGGATTCAAAACATCTGAAAAAGAGAAGTACCTACCTTCTCGTAGCTTCTCCATTTAGATTAAGTGGCCACTCGGTGTCAAACCTATCACAGTTATTACTTAATTTCAATGATCCCAGAATACGTATTCTTCATGTTCTAATGAGAAAATTGGTGCTCACTGTAGCTCACTAAATGTTCGCAAAGGTAGGATTTGAAACCGCACCTGTCCCCAGTTTTATTCTTTCCCCTCCAGAGTGTTTTCTTTCAAATGTGCTGTGTTTTAATTCTTGCGTATTTTAAAGATGAGAGAAAGACAATCTCAGCCACTGGCTCTCTGCCCAAAGTTCGCATCATTCAGTGCTGGATGGAGGTTATAGTAGGAGACCAAAACTCAGGCAGGCTCTGCAAATGGAAGGCAGGGATCCAGTATCTGAGCCATCATCTGCTGCCTCCCAGGGTGAGCACGATCAGGAAGATGGAACTCAAGCTCAAGGCTCTCGGATACAGGATACAGTGTGCCAAGCAGGGTTACCCTTTCCCCACCACATACTCACCCTACAAATTTTTGTTAACAACATAAATGACTATGTCCGCCTCTTCTTCCTCCTCCTTTCTTTTCCTTTGTCTTTTTGGATGTTGGGGCTACTGGACATAGTTCCTTTATGGAGAGAGTACGTCTCCAAGGAATATCTTTATAGGATAGATAAACAAATATAGAACAGTCACGCTGTCCATGTGAAGGGCTAATGTCCTAGCCATATAGATATTTTTGTCTTGAGCTCTAAATAAATGCAGTTCTGGGTGAAAATAAGACAAGAAGAAAATTCATTGCTGCAGGAAATCTATACTCCCCAAGCGAAAAGCCACAATTGGGAAGAAGGGGGTGAGTGCTGTCTGAGGTAGTTCATTCTGAGAATCAGTGCATTTTTCAGTTTCTGGAGAAGACCAAGAAGTGTTATATTACTTAATTTCTTTCTCCAGTTAGACTCAACAGATTTTCTTACTTCCTGCCTGACACAGTTATGAGGTGTTGGCACGAAGAATGAGAGACCTGTGATGTCTTCCATGCAGGGGCAGAGCTGCCAGAAGGAGGCGAGGTGCCTTGCTCCGGTGCTCTTAGAGCTTATGTCATTTTTGAAGCACTCATGGATAAGAGGCTACTGCATATATGAATTATTATCATTATTGAAGTAGTAGAGGTGGTATCATTGCATTTACAAGATGTCTGAAAACCCTGAGAAAATAGAACTTTTCATGAAAAGTGGTTTACCAGAGGTTTGCCAAGCCTGGGAGGGACTTGGAGACAGAGAGATGGTGATACCAAAAACCATGAAGATGTAGCAGGTGCAGGAGTGTGTGCACACATTTGCATGTGAGCGTCTGTGTCCATGTGTGAATTTCCCAACACAGAATGCTATAATGTGTGAAGTCAGACTGTGTGAGAATAATGCAGATAGAAGGACGGCATAACCACCTGTTACAAGACTGGTGCTCCAGGACGCTTAGGCATGAAGTGATCAAGGGAAAGATGGTTACATGGTTCTTTTGGGGTTCTAATCTCCAGCAGAAAAGTCAGTAAATTGTCCAGATATTTCATAAAGAACAAAATAAACACTTCCCAATGAATCCCACACACAACTAAATGTAAGTTATTTCTGATATGAATTTATCTGAACAATTTTTTTCAAGTTCTCCCTTTTTCCCCAAGAAGGGAACAGCCAGCAAGAAACCTTCCAACACCAGTGTCTGTGCTGTGTATTCAACCAGGAAGTGAGATCACTTGTAGGAGAAACTTTTATTTAAATGTACACAGTGTTGATGAACTTTGGCTATGGTAAAGTCATCTGTCCCTCTTTAGTTACCTCCCCAAAGCAGTCAAATATAAAACGTCTTTCAAGCAGATGGACACAGGAACTAGAGTTACTTTGGGAGGCAACTTCAGATTGAATAGCAGCATTTCAGTCCTTGAAGGACCACACACATAATGGTGATATCATTAGACTATAGTGGAGCTGAAAAATTCCTGTCACTCAGTGATACTGTAGCTATCTTAACGCCCTAGTACAATAAACTTCTTATATACATGTGTGGTGATGCTGGTATAAACCAGTGCTGCCAGTCAGCCAAATAAAAGTCCAGCACAGACAACGATACATAGCTCACAACACTTGATAGTGATAATAAACTGCTAGTGTGTTGAATTTTGTATTTACCTTACTGTGTTTCAAATGTGCCCTATCTTGGGGCCAATGTGTTAGCTCAACTGGCTAACACGCCGCTTCCAAGTCCTGGCATCCCATATGGGTGCCGATTTGTATCCCAGGGCCCTCAGCTCCCATCCAGCTCCCTGATTACAGCCTTGAAAAGCAGTGGAGGCTGGCTCAGTGCCTTGGGACCATGCATGTGCAAGGGAGAGCTGAAAGAAAGTCCTGGCTCCTGGCTTCGGATCAGCTTAGTCCTGGCTATAGCAGTCATTTCACCCTCCATGCCACCGAACTGGCCCCAGAGCCACTCATTTTGTTTAGCATTTACGAACTTCAGAGTGATAGCATTGTTTCTCAGGGTCATTTTGAGCTGGTATATTGGCACTGTTTAGAGCTTAGCCAATATTTTTCTCTAAAGAATATGTTCTTCATCTCCTGCCTTCTGGTCTCAACCTAGTCTTATAAGAACAAGATTACAAATACTTATGCTGGAGTCTTACAAAAAAAATGCTTGAGACCAATCCTTCCCAGAGTTGCTACAACACATATAAACATGTGAACCGGTGTGGCTGAGGTAGGGAAGCTACCCTCGCGACTGTCTCAAAACCCTGGTATTGTCTTTAAAATGGGCGCATCCTCTTCCTGGTAGGAGACCACATTTTATATTCTTTTAATACAGTAAAACAACACATTGTAACTATATAAAACTTCAGCATGAATAAAGTATTATAATAATAATATTATTATGCAAATAGTGTTATTATAAAAGAAAACTATCCAAAGGGAAAAAGAGAGACTGCAAGGAAATAATCCAAAATATGGACAGACAAGGGATTATGCATATCCTCTACAATTTATTATTTTCAAAACTATCTTTCTTATACATGTTATACTTTTATTATGTGATTTTAAAATCACACACACAGAGGAAAGGTCTTCCACCTGCTGATTTACTCTCAGAATGCTTGCACAATAGCAGAAGTCTGGAGCCAGAAACTCAATCCAGCTCTACCACCTGAATGGCAGATAGCTAACTACCTGAGCCATCATCACGATGCCTCTCAAGGTATGCATTTGCAGGAAACAAGACACTCACTCAGGGACTCACTGATGCGCTATGCAGGTATCCCAAGCTGAGGCTTAACACCTGCACCAAATATTTGTCTCTGCCACCTATAAAGGTGTTTAATCTTTTCAGGACAAGTGATATAGGTATTTATTAATTCATTTAGCTAGCTGGCTCCATGCTAGGCACTAGTGATAATGCAATTAATGAAATATGGTCTTTGTCCTGAAATTACCACAATTATTCCTTATAACAAATTAGTATAATGTATGCATGGCAAGTGCCTATGGGAGCTCAAGATATAAAAAGATATGAAATCTGTGCATATATTTTGTTAAGTTCATCCCCAAGTATTTCATGTTTTAGACGTTACAGTAAAATGGAGTTAATTTTTATTACATTTCTCAGTTATTTATAGCTAGCTTTGAGATACAACATGTTTTGTATGTTGACCTTTAATCCTTTGACCTTGTTAAATTCATTTATAATCTAGTGGGGTCTTTTTGGTTAAAAGTAGTCTTCAGGGCCTGGCAAGGTGGCCTAGCGGCTAAAGTCCTTGCCTTGAACGCACCGGGATCCAATATGGGCACTGGTTCTAATCCCAGCAGCTCCACTTCCCATCCAGCTCCCTTCTTGTGGCCTGGGAAAGCAGTCCAGGACCGCCGAAAGCTTTGGGACCCTGCACCCGCGTGGGAGACCTGGAGGAAATTCCTTGCTCCTGGCTTGGGATTGGCAGCACTGGCTGTAGTGGTCACTTAGGGAGTGAATAATTGGATGGATGATCTTCCTCTCTGTCTCTCCTTCTCTCTGTATATCTGACCTTGCAATAAAAAAAAGTCTTTAGAATTTTGATTATATGTGATCATAAGCTCATCATATAAAAACTTTTTTTTCTTTCCAATATGTGTGCATGAATATGTAAATAAATATGTAAATATTTCTCATAGGCATGTTCATATATTATACTGTATATAATATATATGTACACATATGTTATATATTTTATGTGTTGTTTACGATGTGTATTATGTATATTACATCTATATATGTCAAACAAGCTCATGAAGGTTGAGTTCCAGGTATTCTGCTCCAATCCAGGTGCCTGTTAATGCACGAGAGAAGCAACAGATTACTCAAGTATTTGGAACCTGCCATCAACATGAAAGGGCGGGATGGAGTGCCTGGGTATTTCTTCCCAGCAAGCTTAGACCTGGCTGCTACAAACATTTGAGGAATGAACAAAAGATAGAAGAGTCTCTCTCTCTCTCTCTCTCTCTCTCTCTCTCTCCCCCTCTCTCTGCCCCCCACTTCCATTTCTCTTCCTCTGAGAAAGTCTATCTTTTAAATGAATAAAGTTTAAAATAACAAAAAGCTGGGCCTGGCGCTATGGCTTACCTAGTGGCTAAAGTCCTCACCTTGCACGCACTGGGATCACATATGGGCACTAGTTATAATCCCAACAGCCCTGCTTCCCATCCAATTTCCTGCTTGTGGCCTTGGAAAGCAGTCAAGGACAGCCCAAAGCCTTGGGACCCTGCACCTGTGTGACAGACCCAGGAGAGGCTCCAGGTTCTTGGCTTCGGATTGGCTCAGCTACGGGATTGTGGTCTCTTGGGGAGTATATAATCGGACGGAAGATCTTCCTCTTTGTCTTTCCTCCTCTCCGTATATCTGACTTTGCAATAAAAACAAATAAATCTTTAAAAAGTATAAAATAAAATAACAAAAAGTTGGTGCACTGGTTTAGTGACCCAATCCTTGTCTCGCAAGTTCCGGGATCCCAAACAGACACCAGTTTATGTCCCAGTTGCTCCATTTCCCATCCAGCTCCCTGCTTGTGGCCTGGGAGGGCAGTAGAGGATGGCCCAATGCCTTGGGGCCCTGCCTCCGTGTGGCAGTCCCAGAAGAAGAACCTGGCACCTGGGTTCAGATTGGCTTAAATCTGGTCATTGCAGCTGCTTGGGGAATGAACCAGCAGACAGAAGCTCTTTCTCTCTGTCTCTCCTTCTCTCTGTATATTTGCCTCTCCCATAAAAATAAAGAAATCTTTTTAAAATATAAGAAAAAAAGTGTTGTTTAATTTCCAAATATTTGGAATTTTTTTTGAAATTTGAATTTGTTTAATTCTAATTAAATTACACTGTCATCATAAAAAAGTGTTCTAAAGATTCCATTCATACAAAGTATACTTGGGCTTGTTTTATTCAGCATATTCTCTTGTGAACACACCATCTAAATGTGAATAAGTATTCTACATTTGTTTAATATAAAGTTCTAGGGTAAAAGTGACTGTGCCATTTGTTTCTTCTAAATTCTCAATTATGTACTATCTATATTATATATTTTCTCAAATATATATACGTATATGTAGAGAGTGCATTAATGAGAAGTGTGCTGAAGTTTATGATTACGGCTTCATGTCCCTGTTTATTTTCACTTAGATTATATTGAAGCTCTGTTGCTAGATACAATACTGTGATTTTTTGATGTTGTGGCTCCTTCCATTATGAATTTCCATCTTTTTCTCCAGTAATATACTTTATCTTAAAGGTGGCTTTGCTTGTTAATATAGCCATTCTCACTTTGCCCTGCCTGCTACTAGCATGATACAACATTTTTAGTTCTTTTCCAATTTATTAGTTTCTATCCATTTAAAGAACATCTCCAGTAGACAACACATAATTGGTTCTTGCTTTTTTTATTCCAACAATCATAACTTTTGGTTGGAATATTTGGTTAATCTAAATTTTATGTATTTATTGAAATCGTTGAGTTTAGGTCTGCCACTGTAATATTTCTTTTTCTCTGTCACCTCTTTCTTTCTCTGTCCTCTGCCCTTTTCCTAAATTCCTTTGTGTTAACCAAATATTTTTTTAGTATTGTGCTTTAATTCCACTACTGGCCTTCTAATTATTAAGCTAACCCTTGCAGCTTACACAAGAAGTTGCAAAAAATCATAATGAAATACTTCAGAAAAAAACATCATAGCCTGTGGCAGGTGTATGGCTTAGTCGTGAGATGCTAGGTGAGAATGCTTGTATCTCATTTCGGAATGCTTAGTTTGGAATCCAAGTTTTAGGTTCTGATTCCAGCTTCCTGCCAATATGGCTTTTGGAAGGCTCAGCTGTTGGCTCAAGTAGTTGGGTTCCTGTATCCCACATGGGAGACATGGAATGAGTTACCAGGTTAAATCTTTAGCTTGTCTCAGCTCCTGGGCATGGAAGGCATTTGGGGAGTCAGCAACAGATGAGCAGAGCAAGTGCTGTCCCTCTAGGTACAGGCATCTCTCTGTGATATCTCTGTGCTTCCTAAATAAATGTAAAAATGTTTACAAAATTAAAATACAATTGCCTTGAAACTATATATTCTTATTGTTCTGCTCCTTTAACTTATGAAGCTACTGTTATCCTTTGAATATAAAATAAACATTGTCAATTAAGACTTTTACAAATTGTGTTCCATCTTCCATGTGTGCTTCAAAGAAATCAAGAAAACAATGGTGTGTGTGTAAATGCGAGGCGTGTGAGATATGTGTGTTATGTATTTGTGGGCGCATGTGCATCTATTTCTATTTATTTATCCACATGTTTCCATGTCCCGTGCTCGTTATTTCTTCCTTGATTTAGAGGAATGATCAAGTGTCACTTCTCTTCAGCTTTAAAAACTTTAGCCACTGTGTCTACCTGCAAATCCCTGTTGGCAAGGAATTATTTTGTTAGGTTGATGCCTTAATTTGTCCTTCGTTTATGAAGGATAAATTCTTTGGACATGTAATTTTTGGTTGCCAGCTTTTTTTCTCTCTCCAACAGTTGAAATATGCTGTTCCGTTTACGTATGGCCTTAACTTTGCTGATCAGAAGTCAGCCATTAATCACACTATTGTTCTCCTTCATGTGCCTCTCATCTTTCTCCGGCAGCTTGAAAGACTTTCTCTTTATCGTTGACTTTCAGCATCTGGACTACTAGAGCTCGGATTTGACGAGTTCATTACATTTTGTAACTTAATGTTTGCTACTAATTTTGGGAAGTTCTAGGCCATTCCTTCTTTTTAAACTTTTCGCTCTCTCCTCTCTACTCTTCTTCACCTATGAGTACTGGTAGATGAAGTTGCATCTCTTTGTATAAATAGATCAGTTAATTATTTTTAAGTTCTTCTCCTTCTTCTTAGCATGGTTTTTATCAGTTTCTTCTTAAATTCACTTTTTTCCCTCTCTGAAATCCCAGTCTGCTTTTAAACTCATCTAGTGAATTTTCCTCATTTTAGTTAGGAGTAAATTCTTCATATCTATTATGGTGCTTTTTAGCTCTAGAATTTCCATTTTTTTTTTTTTTTTAGTTTCCATTGTTCTGTTGTGATTTCCTAACTGCCCATTCATTAAGATTATTTTACTTGAATTCTTTGAACATATTTATAATGGCTGGGTTAAAGTCTTTGTCTGCTACATCCAACATCTGGGCACAATTAGAGTTAGTTTATATTGCATGTTTTGTTTTTCCCCGAATTTGGGTCACATATTTCTGTTTCTTTACATTCTTGGTAATTTTAGTTTGAAAAAGAGACATTGTAAAAAATAGGATGTAATGATTAGATCCTGTTATGTCCTGCTACATATTGTTGCTGTTGATCCATTAGACTGCCAATTTTCTTGGACTCAAACTGAAAACTGCCCTCCCTGTGGTATGCAGTTGTCAAGATCTCCTCTCAGCGCTATGACTTCCAGATGCTGAATATCATTTAGTCCGTTCACACAACTTGCCTGGCATAGTCCTGGCCTTGGAAGCTGGGTGGCTTGCTGGTCTTGGTCTGTGATCCTGCTGGCCCCCAACCCAAGTCCACTGTTTGGCTAAATGTTTTGCCATAAAATTTTTCCTGTACTCTGTCACTGTCATTTTAAGTCTATAAGTTGACTGATTTTTTTTTATAATCAATCAATGTGTTGAGGAACAGCATTAGGCTCCCTCTTAGGTTCTGAGAAAGCAACAGAAGATGGCCAAAGTCCTTGGGACCCTGTACTCACATGGGAGACCCTGGAGAAACTCCTGGTTAACAGTTTCAGATCAGCTCCTCTCTGGCCTTTGTGCCATTTGGGGGTGAACCAGAGGATGGAGGGTGAAAGATCTCTCTCTGTTAAAAAAAAAAGGCACCTTTCAAATAAAAATAAAATAAAATCTTTTTTAAATGCCAAATAAGAGCCATTTGGCTTCTGTCTGCTTTTTGGATGTGTTTTCATTTCTGTAAATATTTATGTTTAAATATTTTTGCAATTACTATCTGTATGATTCATAAATTGTCTGTCCTACCACTGTTTGGGACACACTTGTATTCAATGTCTTTAGTCTGTCTTACGGTAAACTACTTGAAGACAGGTAAATTCTTTGTTTACTGTTGTATATCCAGAACTTAGAGCATAATAAAATCTGAAGAAATATTTGTTATCTGGTTAAATAAAATCCAGACTGCAAGTATAATCATGCAATTGATTCTTCCATTGCAAATAGAACCTACATGTTTGTAAACTTCTCTTAATCTCAATCTCGGAGTCTGTCCTTTTTAACAATTTTGGCTATTTTTGAAATTGCCATATAATAACGATAAAGCGCTGAGGTTGTGCTGCAGCAGAGTAAGCCACTGCTTGGGACACTGGTGTCCATATGGGCGTGCCATTTCAAGCCCCGGATGCTCTGCTTCTCTTCCAGCATCCTGCTAAGGTGCCTGGGAAGATGGCTCAAGGATCCAGGCTCCTGCCTCACACTTGGGAGACCAGGAATGCCTTCATGCATTCTGGTTTCTGCCTGCTGCATAACTGTTGGCTGTTGTAGCCATCTGGGGGCTGAATCAGGGGACAAGTGAATTCTCTCTCTCTCAAATAAATAAATAAAATATTTAACATATGTAAAATGAGATTGTATATATGTATGAAGTAAGCAGTGATTTTAATAATCTGCTGTAGAAGAGGAAGTGAATAAGTATGAATAATTAGCACATTCTTCACCTTAAACAAATACCATTTCTTCCACTAGTTCTCTTTGTAAAATTACATTTTTCAATTGAAGTAAAAATGTTATGTACTCACGCAGTGCCACGTGGTATTTTGATACTTGTATGTTTTGTATAACGCTCAAAACAAAGTCATCATATCTATCTCCTTAAATATTTGCTGTTTCTTTATGGCATAAATACTCAAAATCCTTTCTTCTAGACTTTCTGAAATATGGACAGTATTATTATATTCCATGCTCTTCCTTGTGTACAGCAGCACACCATAACATTTCTCCCCTCTATCTGTGACTTGGTATCCTCTCACCATCATTTCCTCTCTTTTTTCTTTGTAGATTTATTTCATCACTTCCTGTAATTGCAAATGGGAATAGTCTACTTACTAAGTACAGTTTTCTCTTATTTTTTAACTTCTAGGAAAAAAAACTGTCACCCATGAGTTCTGCCCTTGGTCTTAGTGACTGTCACTGTCACTCATGAGTTCTGCCCTTGGTCTTAGTGACTGTCAGACAACAGGTTCCCGAAAACAGACCGGGAATGTGGCTGTGAATTGGAATGCCCACACCCTGTATTGGAATGGCAGGTGTAAGTCCCAGCTCTGAGCTCAGTTCCATTTTCCTGCCAGTATTTGCCCTGGAAGGCAGCAGATGGTGATGCCAATGGTCCCTACCACCAATAGTATGGGAGTTCTGGTTGAAACTCCTGGCGTCCTGATTCAGTCTGCTCTAGTCTGGTCCTTGTGGGCATTAGGGGAATGAACCAGAGGATGGGGGCACTCTTTGTCTAAGCAAAAACCAAACCAAAACAAAATAATTCCACTGAAAACACAGAAGCAAGTATGAGTGAATATGGCTTTGCAGGGCTTTTTTGCCTCTGTGCTCAGGTTTCATTTATATGTGAGTGCTACAAGCTGTTAATTCCTCAAGTGAGCCTTTTTCCTACCCACCACTTAGGACCAGGAGCTCAGCTACAAACTGCACAATATCCAGGCACCAACCAGCTTATGAATCAGAGCCAATTGCTGGTTCAACAAGCATTCTCTGCCCAAACTGGAACTTCTGTCTGAAGGGAGAGTATCTTGTAGTATCTGTTTTTACTCTTCTTTTATGTCTAAATTTCTGTTTTGGACAACAGATAATGATCAACCCAATGTATACTATCGTTAGGGGTCCTGGAATTAAATGCAGTGCACCTACATTCAATAAGATAGTTACTATTACAGTTCTGTCCTTTTGGACATGAGCATTTGAGATACTCAAATGAAAAGCCCTATATGGGTATTGCTGGCTGCATGTTGAAAACATTATGTATTTAGCCAATTTGCAATTAGGTGAAAATGCTGATTTGGAACTGAATCCCTGGTCTCCTGCCACAACTATACTCTCCTCTTATCTGTCTATGTATCTAGATAGTGTCTACCAGTGTGGTTGCTAGCACTCAGAAAATCTAATTAGGGTAATTTCAACTTCCTTTTTGAGGGGAAAAGATTTTACCTCTGTCCAGCACCTTTTCTGCCAGATCCCCCTTGAAGGGTGTCATTATTAGTCCTCAAAGAGAAAGGCAGTGGGAGGAGGGCTCAGCAAGAAACAGTGTTTCACACATTCCTTGAACTTTGAGTTTTGGCTTCTAGATGAGTTTTTTCAGCTTGTAAACAGCACCACAAAGGCAAAAGGGCAGCCACTGCTGAAGAGTCTGTGAACACAGGCAAAACAGGAGAACGCTGGAAATGTCCACGCAAACCCCAAGCTAAAGAATTTGCTGGTGGATGATGCTTGGTTCTGCACTCGCCAGGTCCAAGGCCTTTGCACCTGGCAGACTCACAGTTTCTGTTTATCAAAGAGGCATAAAGGCACTGTTCTTTTCCCGACAATGAACAAGAGCTGTTTGTCTCCCATCTGTTAGAACTCCGACATCTTAATTTCTGTGTTGAGCAGAGCTGCCTGATTTCATTGGCTTTCAATGCCTTGCCTGCAGCTAGAAGTGTGAGAAGGCCACAGCACAATCATTACCAGTTCCATTTTGCAGTTGTAACACATCCAGGCTACCCTTCAAAAGTGAGTCCAAAGGAATAACTGCACAAGCCAGAGAACCATGATCACAAAGCAAAGCTTGTTATGTGAACAAGATGGGATCAGAAATGACCTCGTAGGTTGCATGAGCTGTATCCATGGTTCTCGCGATGGAGCAAAGAAAAGTGAGATGAGAAAAAAAAAAAGGAAATACCATATCACTACACCCCAATCAGATAAAAAGCAATGCCATTCATTTGAGACCATACTTTTGATATAAATACTATTTTTTATTTTAAGATTTTATTTGCTGTATTTGAAAAGAGAGTGACAGAGAGAGAAAGAGAGAGAGAGAGAGAGCAAGATTTTCCATCCATTGATTCACTCCCCAAAATGACTGCAACAGGATGGAAGCTAAGAGCCAGGAACTTCATTTGGATCACCTACATTGTTGGCAGGTGCTTAAACGCTTAAGCCATGCTGCTTTCCTGGAAGAATTAACAGGAAGCTGGGTTAGAAGCAAAGCAGGCAGGACTTTCATATGGGTTGATGGCTTGGCAGGCAGCAATTTAACTTGTTGCGCCACAACATTGCCCTGCCTCCTTTTTCCCCTTTGCATAAGATTGGATTACTTATAGTATCCCAGAAAGTGGTGGAAATGTTTGTATGAGGGGGTTGAGATCAAGTTCATTGAAAAATAAGGAATTAGGAGCTAGCATAGGGATTCAACAAACTAATCCTCTATCTGTTAGCACCAGCATCCTAGATAGGTGCCAGTTCTTGTCCCAGCTGCTCCACCTTTGATCCAGCTCCCTGATTATGGCCTGGGAAAGCAGTAGAGGATGGCTCAAGTCTTTATGCCCCTGTACCCACATGGGAAATCCTGAAGAAGCACCTGGCTTCAGATCAGCTCAGCTCAGCTCTGGTTGTTGCTGCCATTTGGGGAGTAAACTGGCAAGTGGAATATCTCTCTCTGTCTCCTCTCTGTAACTGCAATGCATGATACAGTTACATAGCAGAATGTTAAACACGTAACTGTCACTAAAGGATATACTAATATGGGGGATAACGGTGTAAGGAGAAAAATGGGGAGGGTGGATGGGAAGTGAAGAAGGGAAACCCTATGCCTATAAAACTGAATCATGAAAAATAGTAATCATAATTTTTAAAAAGTTAAAATATATGAATAAATCTTTTTTTAAAAAAAGTAAAGAAAAACAAAGAGCTAAGGTTTTTCTCCTGGCATGAAGCATTAAAAGAGTCTTGGCTGTCTAGACAATTTGGCACAGAAAGATTGATTTTAAAACTGAGAGGGTGTGGCACTTGGTTCCTCCTGGGTTTTTGGAATCCAGGACCATATTAAAGGGAGCCTTGGGTACCCAGCACTAGGGAGATTTCCTACCTAAATGTGTGATCAATGGTGGCAAGAATACAATCACCAACCAATGCCAATCTTTTACCCAGCAATGTCAAAGAACAGGTCCAGGTCCAATGGCACATTCTGGGTGTGCTGAGTACAGTCACAAAACTGAAAAAATGCAAAAACCACACGTGTAAGCAGCACATGGAAAATTAGGGGCACTGTCCTTCCCACACCCCTGTTTACAGCATCACTCAGCAGCCTGGTTGTTCGTTAAAAGTATCTAAAAGTATCTTGGTTGTGGTTCCCTAAAAAGTTGATCCTTTTCTCAAAATCCTTGAGATGATTTCAGGAACTGTCGTAAGCCTGCTTGTTATCCAGCCTCAGCTGACTTTCCAGATCTGGAAAATCAAAGTCCATCTCAAGATTTCTCAAAGGAGGTCTTGGACTCCCTTTTGAGTTGGTTCTCTGCCCCAAATCCCCGTATAAATGCTTTCATGGGGCTGCAGTCCCCACCATGAGTCGATAAAAGGTAGTGTAGTCCAATTGTGGGATGCCAGACACTCACTGGATGTTCTCTCTGTCTCCTTGACTTTCTGTCTGTAAAATAGATTGCACTCAGATGTTCTGTTCTGTATGTGGAATGTCAATAGAGACAATTTTTAATCTGGGCCATAAATCTTCGAGACCATTCTGATTTCAGCTCTTTCACCATGTAATGCTCCTTGATATATTTAGGTTACACAATGCTTTTGGAATGATTCAATGTGACTCCTTGGAGAATCAGAAAGGTATCAGATCAGATAGGTTTCTGAGGTGAAGCAGGTTATGGAGAGTACAACATGAGTTCAAGATGGAAGAGGCTCTGAAGAAGCCAAGTAGGTATCACCTTCAGTTCACTGTGGTTCTAGGGAATTGGAGAAATAACGCAGAAAGTATGATAAACTGGAGAGCCTGACATCACCTTTCTATCCTGATATTGGAGAAAATGGCTTTTTTTATGCCAGCAGGAAGTTTTTAGAGCATAAAACCATAGAATCAGATATATTTTCTGAATAGATCAAAATGGTCATGACTCACCCTTCGGGAGCTGCCGTAGGAGATTTGGTGCATGGAGAAGCTGGGTAAAATGTTTACTTCTTACAGGTTATCCAACTTTCTAGGAAGAAAAGGTAAATCTGGGGAACTCATTTTCTTCCCAACTCATTTCCAAATTATTGATCCTGCCTTGTTCGTAGAGGAAGAATGAAGGTCAGCGAACCTGACACTGGCAATGCTATGCTCCTTCCACATGGAAGTGCTGGGGTTTGGATACTGTTTGTATGCAACCCTCCTCTCCACCCTGCCCCCAGAAAGGTTTAGGCACTGTAGACTTTGTCCCTAATGTGATGATCTTAAAAGCTGGTGGATGCCTGTCAGTAATACATGGAGCCTAACAGAAGATAATTAGGCCATGGGGCAGAATCTTGGAAGGAATAAACACTGGTCTGTGCAGCAAGTTAGTTTTTGCAAGAGCTGCTGGTTCTAAAGTGAGAGCACCCTTACAGTTGGTCCCTACTGTACATGGCTGGTTCTTACTGCTCCACCACATCACAAGGTTGTGGGTGAAGAGGAGGTGGCTCTTCAAGATGTCAGTGCCATGCAGAGAGACCTTCAGAACTGTGAGGTAAAGAAACCTCTTTTCTCTGTATGCTACCTCACCTCAGGTACTTGGCTATAGTAACAGAAATTAAGCTAAGTAAGGGAACCTCATGAATCGGAAGAAGCAGTCCCTCCCTACCCCAAATGGTTCTTCAAGGTTAAAATTTGGAATTTTTAAGATTATCCCTTGTTCTCATAACCCTGCTAGGGAAGGAAATGTTTTCTCCCCTCATCTACCACCCTCAGGAATTGGGCCTAGAAGCTTCATACTCAAGGAATTTGCCAGTGAGCTTTGGTGAAATATTTATCTTTCTTGGAGTTTCAAAACAGCATCAGGAGAGAGCATCAAACCAACTCACCAGTATTATTCTTAGATTTAATATGTTCAGAGTTTTTCATTCTTTCCTGAAATTTTGGAGGCCAAGCCCATGTTTATCTGAGTGAGAGGAAGAAAATTTCATTTCAGATTTTGTCACAGTAGCCATGATCCTCTTCAAAATCATACTTCTGCATATGGGATTTCAGGAAGCATTCATTTACATATTCACCTATCTAGCCAGACAATTATGCATAAATTTAAAAATTCACTAAGAATTCTTTGAGTTTTTAAAAATATACACCAGGCACTATATTAGGCAAGAAAAAAATGCATAATTAAGTGGTACAGGTATTCCTGAAAGAACTGAGGTGTTCTACTGACCAACATCCCACCAGGCATGTTCTCATGTGTTTATTGCATTAGAAGCTTTAGATCATGGTATGCTCTGAGATCTGAAGAAAGGAAACATAAACATCTTGATTTGATTTACCCACATAAAAAATTTAACTTTAGGTATGTAACTCTGATATATTTATGTATGTCCTTCAAAAGACTTACTCAAGAATTTTCATAGCATATTTATTTATAAAGCTCCAAAACTGAAAACAACTCAATGCCCATCATTTGGTAAAAACAAAGGGCTGGATAACAAATAAAAAAACTAAATTCAAAAATAAGAAGGTATAAACTACTACCACCTATAAAGTTACTTCAAAATTTTCATTAAAAAAAGAATTACAAATAAGTTAATATTGTGCAAAAAGGTTAGGAAATCCAATTAGTTTTTTTCATAATATACATTTTTGTTGACCAGTTGTTAAATATAGACAAATCCATCTTATTATAACATTAGACTGAGCAAAAAAGCCAAAGAAACAGAGCACAATGATCTGGTTCTATTTATTGTCAAGTTATAAAATACACAAAGTAAGTTGTAGTGATAGAAATCAGAACAGTGATTACACTAGAAGGTGGAGATTGGAAAGACAACTACAAAGAGATGTGAGGAAACTTAGCATGGTGATGGAAACGTGCCACATTTTACTTGGTAATGTGTTACATGGCTGTCTGCATTTGTCAAACCTTACCAAATGAGAACAGGTATTTAGCAAAGCAAGTGAGATGCCTCTTTGCTGTAGAGTTTGATAGCAGGCTCCATTCCTGACTCTGCCTTCCTAGTAATACAAACTCCAGGATGGTTCAAGTATTTGGGAGTCTGTTACCCTGATGAGAGACCCAGGTCACATTCCTGGCTCCTCCCTAGGAGTGTGGCCCAGCTCTGATCATTGTGAGTTGGGGGAGTGAATCAAGAAATGGAAGGATGCTCTCCCACTCTTTCTCTCCCTCCCTCCCCAAAACGAAATCATTTTCAAAACTCACCAGTCAGTGTATTTATTATATGCACATTTTATTTTCTGTGAGTTATGCTTAAAATTGCAAAGAAAAGGATTCAAATTGCTCAGAAAATGCAAGCACAGCTGAGCTTATTTAAAGACACACACCTTGGCCAGGCGCGATGGTGTAGTGTTTAAGGTCTTCGCCTTACACGCACCGTTAGGATCCCATATGGGCGCTGGTTCCAATCCCGGCAGCCCCACTTCCCATCCAGCTCCCCGCCTGTGGCCTGGGAAGGCAGTCGAGGACAGCCCAATGCCTTGGGACCCTGCACCCGCGTGGGAGACCTGGAAGAGGCTCCTGGCTTAGAATTGGCTCAGCTCCAGTCGTTGTGGCCACTTGGGGAGTGAGTCAACGGACGGAAGATCTTCCTCTCTGTCTCTCTGAATATCCGTCTTTCCAATAAAAATAAATAAATCTTAAAAAAAAATAAATAAAGACACACACCTTATCAGAAACATTTGAAACGCGTCTTCTCATTTGAATGGCACTAATTCTTCACAGCTTATAAAAGCCATGATTTAGAATCCCAAAACACAGTGTTTTTCCTCTTGTCCCTTTGGGGAAAATTTTATTATAGAAATGTAATACAATAGAAAAATATTTACCATGACAGGTAAAGAAAACTAAGGACTGTCCTAATTAGGAAGCATGCTTTAAAGTCTTTTCTGTAAACCTACATTTATAGCTGACTTTGTTTGCATATAAATTTGACTGGTCATAATTGCATTTGTATGTGAATTTGTGAATGTGTGTGTGAGTGCAGCAAGCAATGGAGATAAAGTAAGAAGAAGGGGAAGTAATATTAGCATAATTTGAAGAACTGGATGAAATGATTTCAAGACTGTCAAATTATAATCATTTATGAAAAGAAGATATATTATTGGCTATTTTCAAGTGTATTAATTGGCATTCAAGCCATCTGTATCGTTTACTCATATATATTTAATGGGGATCATAAATATCCTTCTGTCAGCTAGGAAAGCATCATATATCAAAGGAGATGACAATCTTGGGGCTATTATTCAGCGACTTGGTATTAAAGGCTGAGCATTTTCTTGAGGTTATTAGAGTTGGGTTTTAAACTTCTTTTATAGTAATGTACCGTAACATATAAAACGCATTGTCTTAATGGACTTTAAAGCCTCCTACAAAGAATTCACTCTAAGTAGCATGAATGCTGATCTATGGTGAAGTTTGCTCCATAAGCCATTGTTAGCTTTTGAGCTTTTAATAATAGACCTTGTCCTAGAAGACTGGTCAAATTTCGGTAGACTGGAAGTATAAATGGTATTGTCTACAGCCCACTCATTTCCCGTGTTAGAACTTCTTTCTGTAATAGTTGTGCACACATTTCTTGGAATTCATCGAGGAGTTTTACTCCTGATATTCTTAAGCAGCTTTCATTCTGACAGCTGGGCAACGTGTCATAGTAACCTAGCCCTATCTTAGCAGAACTCCCAGAAGGTGCTTTGGAATAAAATAAGATGTACAAAAATAAAAGCAAGAGGTGGGCATTGGGCATAGCACTGAAGACACCACTTGTGATCAAAGTGCCTGGATTCACATCTTGACTCTGCTTCAGATTTCAGCTTGCTGATGCTGTGAGTTGTGGAAGGTAAGCCACAGTTTAGGCAGTTAGGTCCTTGCCGGTCCCCTGGGAAACTGGTATTAGATCCTTTACTCCTCACTGTGGCCTGGCCCAGCTCCAGCTGTTGTAGGCAACTGGGGAGTGAACCAGCAGATAGGCAATTTCTTCCTCTCTCTCTTTTTCTCCCCTTCCACCTTTCATATGAAATCAAATCAAAACAAAACTAAAAAAGAGGAAGAAAACAAGCAAAGCAAGATTGGATATGTTTCTATCCAGTCTGGGAGCTGTAGGGGAGCACTTTGTGCTGGGCCTAGAATACTTCCTGCACATCCTGTATCATTGTGTGTGACTTTGCAGACTTCTCAGGTCTCTTGAGCTGGGCTGAGGCCTATTGTGCTAGCACTAGATTTGGGTCATGGAGGATTTTCCATTTGTTGTAGCAGTCAGGATGAATCATGTTCACATTTAAATATTTTCACATTTTCATATTTGAACATTCACCTGAATATTACTTTAAGAGAGATGAAAAATGGATTTAATAGCATTCTCACCATTGTCTGTAATATTGGAGTGTGTGCTCAGAGTCCTCTTGTCAACCCAGCAGCTGCCCCAGCAACAGATCATCATTTTAAGCAAGCAGTAGACATGGGTACCATTATTCCATTGGCCTGATTACAGAACACCCACTTGTGTCATGAGCACAGTGTCTGAAGTTCACTTTTGCTTCCAAGAGAGTTGGAATTTGTGTCTTTAAGAAGGAGGATGGTTTTAGATTTGCTGAGATGGGGGAAATGACCTCCTGCTTTTGATGTTGAACTCTGAGCTCAGACTCATTGGTTTGGATGTAACTGGAGGTTGGCTTGATTCTCAAGCCTGCTGGTACATTGCAGTCAGATGGGGAGCTGTTAAAAAATTACTGATGTCCAGACCCCACCACCAGAGAGCTCAGTTAATTAGTCCAGGGTGGAGCTTGGGCACCAGTAATTTTTTTAAAAGCTCCCCAGGTGCTCTTAATGTGTACCAGGGTTGAAAACTACTGGTTTACAGCAAAATAGTTTCAGCCATGTAGCAGCAGCAGCAGCAGCAGCAGCAGCAAAAAGTGGGCCTGGGATGGAGCATGGCAAAGCACAGCAAAGCTCTTGCAGCCTCTGTAACTCCAGCAAACATCTGCAGCAAGGTGGTGGGAATGGACATGGGAATCAAGCAGGGCTTTGCCCAATGGCTTTACAGACAGCCCTTAGGAGGGGATGCTGTAAGAACATGACTGCCTTAGAGCATGATTGAATGTGATCCCCATAAAGCAGGGCAGGGATGTGATAAGGGCAAGGAAGATGGCCCTGAAGCCTGTTAAGCACTAACCAAGCAAAGTTCATAAGCACCCTCTTACCTAACTAAACTTCCCCTCCAGTGCTTGGATTTTCACCACTCCTTTATTTGACCCTTGAAACCACCCTGGGAAGTTGTTGTGGCCTAAAATCACACATGACAGATGAGGAAGACGAAACATGGAGAGGCAAAGACAAGACTGACAGTCATAGTGGCAGAGGCAGAGATGGTCAAAGCCCACACTGGTGCTTCCCAGTGCCTGGGCTCAGTCCAGGCTTCCAACAGAATCCTGTGAGGAAAGGGTTTTGGTTAAAAATGAGCTTCATGAGCCAGTTGCCTGAGTGAGTTACAGCTGTACAAATGTTAGTATCCTCCCAGGTGTGTTCATTTCTTAACGGTTCTGTTACAACTTGACACATATTTTGTAGCTTAAAATAACAAGTGTGAGGAGGGGGGGGGGGGCCTCATTGTAGCCTAGCAAGTTAAACCACTGCCTGCAGAGCCAGCATCCCATATGGACATGGGTCCCTGCTATTCCACTTCTGATCTAGCTTCCTGATAATGCATCTGGGAAAGCAATGCAAGATCAGTCAACTACTTGGGCCCCTGCCATACAATGGGGAAGACTCAGAAGCTCTGGGCTCCAAGCTTAAGTTTGGCACAGCCCCAGTCCTTGTGACCATTTTGGGAGAGAACCAGTGGGTGTGTCTCCCTCCCTCTCTCTCTGCAATTCTGCCTTTCAAATAAAAACAAATCTTAAAAAAAATGTAAAGGAAGAATCTAGAAGGTGCAATGTCTGAAGTGTCCTGTCAGGACTGGTTTGTTGATGTTTCCAGGGAAGAGTTCATTTCTGTGCCTTTTGCAGCTTCAGGGGTCTGCTTGTACTCTTTGACTCATGGTCCCATTTGCATGTTCAAAGCCAACTGCATAGTGTCTTCTAATTGCATCTCTACTTGGCCACTATCTCAATGTTCATGTCTCTTTCTACCTCTCAGGCTCTCCTGTACATCCTCTTTCCCTTAGCAGGACACTTGTGACCAAAAGGACCTGGTCAGATAACCCCCCCATCTCAGAATTTTCACTTAGTCACAGTGTTAATGTTCCTATTGCCAAATGGGAACATATTCACAGGTGCTGGAGATTTGAATTGTGTATGGGTGGCGCAGGAGAGCAGCGAAAGGGATACATTATTGTCACCAAATGGAAACAAAGTCAAACCCAGGTCTGATGCTAAAACCCTTCATTTCTGGATGATACTGCCTGCCCTGCATCCCTCTTACCAATACTCTCTCTCTCTCTCTCTCTCTCTCTTTCTCTCTCTCACACGTGCTCACATGTGCCCACATGTGCACAGACAGTGCACTTATCATAAAATGAGATCTTCCTCCCCTCCACCAAAGAATTCCTTCCTTTTTCTAGTGCTGTTACATGTGTTTTTTCCCCTGCAACAATGTCACAACCCAAGTTACTGGAATAGTTGTTCTAGGGGTCCTCTTCACCAACAATGTGGGCAACCCACAGAAGTCACAATGTTGGGGAAGCAGTAGGACCTAATCCACAACAATGCCTCCATCACTTCTCCCCTGCCTCCGTCCCCTCCACACTGCTCCACGCACCCCCCAACCCCCGCCTCCAGCCACAAGGTGCGCCCATCCTAATGCCTAGGTCCCATGACTCTGCTGTCCTAAAGCATCAAAGAAATTTGATAGATGTGATTTAGAGTATTGAGCTAGGAGATTGCCTCAGATTTCTGGGCAGCATAGACCCCATCTAAGGTATAGATATAGATATAGATATAGATATAGATATAGATATAGATATAGATGATATAGATATACACACATTTTCCTTTCTAAAAATTTCATTTATTTGAAAGGCAGAGATAGGGTCAGGTGGAGAGAGAGACTTCCATGAGCTGGTTCATTTTCCCATTACCTAGACAGGAAGGCTGGGGCAGGATTAAACCAGGAGCCCTGAACTCCATTCATAGCTTCCACATGGGTAGTAGGGACCCAGGTCCTTAACCATCACCTGCTTCCTTACAGAGTACACATTAGCAGGAAATTGGTTTGGAGGTGGAGTCAGGAACTCATGCCCTGGCACTCCTATGTGGGATGCAGCTGTTCCAGGCAGCAGCCAAACCATTGCAACACAATGCTTTCCCTGGTTTTGAGGTCATTAAGGAGATGGTTTGACCCTTGATCTTATTAGCAAATACATGTGCATTCCCAAAAATATTGTCTGGGACTATTGAACCCAATTTTCCATGAACACCCCAGAGTTTCTTCTTTGCTCCATTTCTCTTAAGTTCCAAAGCAGCATCTGCCATGCCCGGGCTGTGTTTCTATGATCTTCACTGAAGGGCATCTGTCTTTTTTCCAAAGCAAAAGTTTTTAAATGAAAGCAGAGGTAGAAACCAAAGCTGCCTTCTAATGTTTTTAACCTTCTCTTCTCAACTCAATGGGATTCTCTGAGAAGAAGCCAGACCTTACTTGACTAAGTTTAGAAAGATAAGTTTTGCTCTCTGCCAAAAAAGGTAGCTTATAAGAATGTTAAATAGATTTTCCATGACAGTCGGTCATAACATTTTTGGTTTCTCATAACACAAACCTGGGAGGAGTGGGTACAGATAAGTGTGCTTTAGACAATAAGTAAAAGCAACTTGAGTTTAGTGTTGTGTGTGGGTAATACAAGTCACTGTACAAAGGATGATTGGAAACAATGAGTTAGCTGATGTGCTCCCCACATTCTACCAATTTTTTGCCTTTAATACTTAGTTTTTTTCCAAGACACTAAAATGAGTTTTGTACATGGCCTGCAATTCACCCTTAGCCAGTGTTTTATGGTGTTAATGCACAACTGGGTGATGGGTTAGCCAGCACCATGATTTTCAAGTAACAGACTGGCGAAAAAAACAGTATGCACTCTTGTAGAGGTGCCCTGGCCACAGAAGGCCCTGAAGCAGAAGAGGGCCCTGGGGCTGGGTGTGAGGCTGAGGGCAGGTCTGTTTGAGGCACCAGGCTTTGAATTTCAGTTTCATTCTTGCACACACAAACTCTATCCACCTCTACAGCCAAGGTGCACATTCTGATCCTTCCAGCTGATGAGTTCCTATCCCACCAAGCCAGCCTCCATCTCCTGCCTCAGTCCTCACAGTCTGGTTGACTCTGAATTAGTTTGCTGGGGGAGTTGTAATGGAAGACCAGGCTAAGTGACCTTGGACTTCTGGACTCCAGAATTAGGCTGGTTTCCTGAGGACTCTCTCCTTGGCTGGTAGATGGTTGCCTTCTCTCTGTGTCCTCACATGGCTTTCCCTTAATAACTGTCCAAATTTCTCTTACAAAAATACTAGTCAGCCTGGTGCAGTGGCCTAGCAGCTAAAGTCTTTGCCTTGCATGTGCTGGGATCACATATGGTCACCAGTTCTAATCCCGGCAGCCCTGCTTCCCATACAACTTACTGCTTGTGGCTTGGGAAAGCAGTCCAGGACAGCCCAAAGCCTTGGGACCCTGCATCCATGTGGGAGACCTGGAAGAAGCTCCTGGCTCCTGGCTTCGGATCTGTGCAGATCCAGCCATTGTGGTCACTTGAGGAATGAATCATCAGACAGAAGATCTTGCTCTCTGTCTCTCCTCTCTGTATATCTGACTTTGCAATAAAAATAATAAATAAATCTTTTTTTAAAAAAAAATACCAATCATACTGGAATGGGGAATCACTCAAAAGATCTAATTTTCATTTAATTACCTCCTTAAAGGACTGTTCACACAGTCACCTTCTGAGACAATGAGACAATGTCTCAGTGGCAGGTGTTTAAGCTATTGTTAAGATGTTTCTTGGAATAGCCATACCCCACACAGGCATGTAGGAGTGTTTGAATTCAATGTCTAGTCCAGCTGCTGTCATCAACATGCTAAGACATACCATAAGGAAGCACAGCTGATGGTGGCTCGAAGGATCAGATTTCGGCAACCTGGGTGGGAGACATAGATCGAGTCCCTGGATTCCAGTTTTGGCCTGATTCAACCCAAATCACTGGGGACACTCCAGGAGTGAACCAGTAGATAGAAGCACAAGTGTGCATTTCTTTTTGCTCTCAATTTGCTTCTCAAATAATTTTAAAACAGCGTTAAAAATAATAAAATAAAAAGGACTACTTGCATTCTACTTAGAAAAAAGAAGTCTTCAGGGTTAGTGTTATGATACAATGGACACTAGCAGAGTGTTAGTTCAAAACCCAGCTACTCTGTTT
The DNA here is from genome assembly GCF_030435755.1 of Ochotona princeps. NCBI lineage: Eukaryota > Metazoa > Chordata > Mammalia > Lagomorpha > Ochotonidae > Ochotona > Ochotona princeps. Next base: position 33,265,082 of record NC_080849.1, on the reverse strand, counting down.
CTAATCCAGCTCCCTGTTAATGTACCCAGGAAGCAGTGAATGATGGCACAAGTACTTGGGGCCCTGGCACCCACACTGAAGACCTAGATGGCATTCCCAGCTCCTGGCTTCAGCCTGGGCCAGTCCTGACTGTCATGGACATTTGGGGAGTGAACCAGCAGATATGCAAGATCTTTCTTTCTCTCACTCTGTCATTCTTCCTCTCAAATAATTTTAAAAATCTATGTTTAAAACAGACTTTAAAATATAAACTTGAGAAAACAGAATCATCTTGTAATAGTATCCTAGTACTTCTTTTCAACCTTATAATAATGCTGCTTGTTTGCTTATGGTATGACATTAGAATGTAATAATAGAAGGAAGGAAGGAGGAAAAAGAGGAAGGCATTGATTAGACTGAACAGGTGTGATTCACTGTTTACAGGTTAAGCAGTCATGCAACTGAACAAAACAGACCAATGAACTATGAAATAGGAGATTATGAAAAGGCACATAACCAAAGGAATTTTTCCAGACTTATCAGAGCTACGCAACTAGAAAAAAAAATAATGTTTGCCAAAACTCTCTTAGACGATGTTATTAATAGCACTACAGGGAGTAAGCTTTTATCTGTGGGTGGTGTGTTTATGTCAAAATAGTTATAGTCTGTTTCACCTAGAACAGTCCTCCAAAGACAATGCTCAGTATCCAAAGGGCTGTCCAACACCTCCTGCCTGCCCATCCTGGTTCTCTCTGGAGGCCCTATTGTGGGGCACGCTTTCTGGTGTTTCTTCCAACTATGCGGTACTGGGATGGGGGCCTCCCAAAGTCACCCGGCTCAGCTGGGCAGTGTTTCAAGGGCTCAGGAAGCCGTTTTTCCATCCCAGGAGCCAGCCTCAAAGTTAGAAAGTTTCTGTGGTTTGGTTTGGATTTCACTCTTCCCTACAGAGAAAACAGTCTGCCCAATCTCTACATACATGTCAGCATAAATAGCAACAGATGTATCTTTGACATGTAAGATTTCCGTAAAATATAACCAACTCTGTTTTTCCATTTGGGATGAGTCATTAACCATATGTTTGTTATCCTCTTTCATTGGCAGATCTGAGGCGCACATTTCACCTTGCAGAAGACCAAAGGCTCTTTCTTTTCGGAAGGTCCCTTCCTGTCTGGAGGACAGATCCAGTCACGTCCAAGTCTATTTCAGTGGATCTCTTGAACTGGTGCGTGGAAAATGTATGGAATCTTCCCTGTTTGAGCTGCATGGTATGTCTGGGCTGTGTTGTTGGAACTCGTCTTGGCCAGACTATTTCAAAAGCCGTCCTGGTGCTTGGAGTGTTTCTCATGTGGCTGTTCAGTGGCTGGCCTCTTGCAGTGGAATATGCAGGTCTCAGGAGGGTAGGTTTGGTCCCAATATTTCAGAAGGAATATCTGGTATTTAACAAGGCAGCAGACGGAGGACACAGGAACTGAGTAATTAGTAGATGTGATTGCTCAGAGCAAGTGAGGGGTCTTCTGTTTGTGTTTCATCTTGTGTGAAGGAGCTGTAGGAAAGTGTCTTTTGATACTGAGATCTTAACCAAGAATTTTGATGCACTGAAGTTAGTTATGTCTTAAATTCAAATTTTCCACTTCTGAAAGAAGGACAAAACTTTTTATTGTGGAAGGTTTTTAAAATATACAAAATGTAGTCTAATAAACTCCCATATACTTATCATCCACATTCAAGTTAGTTTTTTTTCTTTTTGCCACATTTGATTTGCTTATTTTCTTTCTTTTTTATTCCTTAAAATACTTTTTAAAAACCTCAGAGGCAGGCGTTTGATACAGCATCTTAAGTTATTGCTTGGTATGTTTGTATTTCGAATTGGAGCGGCTGCTTTGTGTTCTGCCTTCTTTTCCAATCCAACTTCCAGATAATACACTCGCTTTCACCCATGTAGGAGAGTCTCAGATGGCGTTCTGGGCTGCTGGTTTTACACTGGCTCATGTGGGCATTGGGGGGGGGGCGGTGTGAACCAGCAGATAAGATTTCTCTCTCTTTCTTTCAAGTAGAATAAAAATTTTAAAATAATTTAGTCAAACCCCCTGATGTGTCCTTGTGCTTCCGTAAATAAATATTCTTATATAAGCAATACAGCTATCATAGCTAATGCAATTAACAGTAATTCTTCGCCATCAAATGCCGTAGTTAACTTTTTCACTGGGAATCCTCCTTTTATTTTTTGAGTAGAGATGTCTACTGCAAGTCTTGGTATGCTAGTCTTGGTATGGTATGGAGAGTTCATCTACGAAAATAAATGTCTATACCAGAGTTTCTCCACGATTAGATCTTATGATGCAGACATTGGTATAGGTATTTAATTTTGGAAGTAGCATAAGGAAGAAAAACTGAGAGGACAGGAAAGCGAGTCAATAGAGAGGCCAATAGAAGAGATACTTAATGAATTTTTTCCTGCTGTGAGTAAGTGGGTTTAATTCTGTCTGGGAGACTTCATTCCATGCTTCCCAGAGTTGTCCAAGCCACCCTGGGATCTACACACACTAGCCTTTTCCCTGCATTGTTTATCACTGGGTACCCTGCTGAGGATTTGAACATGTTCCTATGGCTCCGGCAGGTAGCCTGAATAGAGAAACAGTGAGACCCGATGCCCACCAGTGGACACTGCTGGCCAGTAGAGAAGCCAGTGAGGTGGGCTTGAGTGCCTCTGCATTGACCATTGCTGCACTGTCCTGCAAAATAACCCACATCCTAGATTCTACCTACTGTTTCCTCATTGGTTTTCCCAAACATGTTCCTTCTTCACCTTTAGTTTCTGCACCCTGAAAGTTAGATCCCAAGAGTTGAGGAAAGTCCATCCCAATCTGCTTGAGCCAGAGCTCGTCAGAGACGTCCTTTCTACAGATTTGATGGAGAAGTTCCTGCATAATTTGCACCAAGGTGAGTAGTCTATTACATCTACTTGGCAGTCCAACAGCAATAGGCACCTGGGGGATGATACAGTCTAGCTTCTTATTTTATGGGAAAGAGAATAATTGACAACTGGAGAGAAATAATTGACCGTCTCCTGCCACATGCTCTACACATTTATTTCATATGTTTTCATGTATTTAATAAGATTTTGCAGTTTCTTCCCTGCCCTAAGTATTCTCCTAAAAACCCCACCTTCATTGCAAATTTTTCAGCATTTTCTAGTCTTTTGCATCCTGGAGACACCTCCCAGTTCCAATTCTATTTGTTGCATCCACAGAATTGCATGTCACCAACCACCCTCTCTACCCTAAAATGTCGTCTCAGAGCTCACTGCTCTAATTCATCTTCAGCTTCTCTGATTAACGCCTCTCAGTCACATTCAATTTACATAAGATATAAAATCACAAGTTTCACATGAACGTTTGTCAAGATATTTGAGGAATATCCATCAGACACACTAGAGCATGAAAAAAATCACACATCTTCCCCTCCACTCCCCCCCCCGAAAAAAAGGAAAATAAGAGTCAAGTATTTTCTCTAGACTTGACTGAGAATTAGGAGAAGCAAGCAGAAATGATTCTGAGAATTCCTCGTGAGGTTTTCTAGCTTGGAGAGAGGGGAACAGAAATGAGGGTGGACCACAGAAGAAATGGGACCACATTGCTGTGAGTGTGTCTCTCCTCATGGATTGGTAGTAAGCATCAAGCAGGTGGAACGGTTTGGCGTTCACAGCCTCCGCACTAGTGTCTCAAGGTTAGAGCTTTGACTGCAAGCAGGTTTAACACAGGGGTGAAATGTGATATGATCTCCTGGAAAACAGTGTTCAACATCAGTTAACAGTTAACAGTTGGTTGAGAAAACATCTAAGCAAATAAAAACCTGATATGCTATTAGGTATTAGAATACCAACATTCCCAGCAACTCCACTACTGGGTTCATATGTAAAATAATAAATGTAAGAATCTCAACAAAAGTATCTGCAATCCTATGTTCATTGTCGTATTGTCAACAATAGCCAAGATAGAGAAACAAATAAAATATTTTCCCAATGAGAATGAATAAGGAAACTCTGGCATATGTAAAGAATAGAACATTATTTAGCCTTTAAAAAAAATGACTTGGGCTCAATGTGATAGCATAGCAGGCAAAGTCCTCAACTTGAACATGCCAGGATCCCATATAGTTGCCGGTTCTAATCCCGGCAGCTCCACTTCCCATCCAGCTCCCTGCTTGTGGCCTGGGAAGGCAGTTGAGGACGGCCCAAAGCCTTGGGACCCTGCACCCGTGTGGAAGACCTGGAAGAGCTCCTGGCTCCTGTTTTCAGATTGGCTCAGCTCCAGCTGTTGCAGCACCTTGTGGAATGAACCATCGGAGGGAAGATCTTCTCTGTCTCTCCTCCTCTCTGTATATCTGCCTTTCCAATAAAAACAAATAAATCTTTTTTAAAAAAAGACTTTCCATAATGTGCTTGCACCAACTGGGATGGCTCTGGGAAACATTATTCTAAAAATAAGTCAGCCACAGAAGGACAAATACTGTACAATTGCTCTTATACAAGGCACCTAAAAGTCAAACCCATAAAAGTAGACAATAAAATGGCTATTGCCAAAGAATGAGGGATGGTGACTATAAGATCATCTAGCCTGATGGGTAAAAGATGCGCTTCCACAAGAAACCGTCATTTCCAATATCTACTGTGCATCATAATGGCTATAGTTAATAATAGGGTGAGTAGAGGGTAGGTCCTGCATTACGTGTCCTTACTCAAAATCAAAACAAACAATAGCAGCAACAACATGAGACAGGAAACTTTAGGAGGTGATGGGCCAATTTATTATCTTGATTGTGATTGTGGTGTAAAGAACGTTTACATATCTATATATCCAGACCCACCAAATTATATTTATTAATTGTGCACATTTCTTTAAAATGCACCAGTTATACAACTGTAATGCTTGTGGAGAGGCTGAAGAACTTTGATGTTTCCTCTACAAAAGCTATGTCATGATGTAGTAGAGTGACCAATGGAAACTCAAAGGTCTGCCTTTCTTTTCTCCTCCTTCTAAAAGCTTCCAATTTGTGTCTATCTAATTTTATGGACAAAGTCATCTGTGATTGCAGCTTCTGTCATTTCCTTGGTTGAGTGAATGAATGAAGCAGTATTCTCATCCACAGCACCCAGCCTCCCTCATGGAATTGGAGCTTAGATTTGATTCATTCAAAAACTCTAAGATCCCATCTGCTTTAAGGAGAGAAGAAAAGATAAAAATAGAAATTAAGGTTTAGAAGCATTATCTGATGAAAAGGTAGAAAGTGAGTCTACCATGTATAAATGAGATAAAATGAGATAAAAGCATAATATGAAGTAAATTTTATATCAGCGAATATAGTAGAAAATATACAACCCTGCCACACTCCTAAGAGAAGGAAAGGATAAATGAACCTGTTACAGAAGAAATGGGAGACGATATCAAAATGAAAAGGCAGCTGTCACAGGTGGGTAAATAAGAGAAGACCAAAATAATGTTATTATGGAACTTATGACTACAGTGGAAACATCAAAGCACAGAACTGACACTACAAAACCTAATCCATAGAGAACCATCTTTTAAAAAGTCACGCAGAATGAAGAAAGAAGGGGAAAAGCCATCCAAGGGGTTTTTTTTTTTTTTTTGATAGCTATCAAATCAAATAATAAAGATTCAGTGTACTATTTATGTGCCTGAAAAAGTCAGAGATGATAAACAAAAACACAAAGAGGAATATGCGGGTGGCAAAAGCTCACTGAAACAAGCAAAATGAATAAAACTGTGTCAGGCTCAGAAGTCTATTCAGATGAAATACACAGCTTAAAGGACAAAGGGAAAAAATACTCCTTCAAATCACTACAGCATTACTCGAGACTTCAGCCAACTACCCACATTCAAATTAAGTCCCTCTGATGGAAGCACACCATATCTAACTTGAAGATCATTATGGGGATGAAATACAAGGTATCTTGCAAATGTGTTTAGCCCGTTGCCAGGCACACAATAACACTTGGTAAATGCCAACTATTTCTTACCAATGTTCAGCCAGAGGAAACATGTAACTAACAGTGGTAATTGTCAAACATCAGAAGTCACACCGAGAGTATTTGGGAATTTTTAAGAAAGTTTGTGGCAACTAGGTGTTCTATAATTAATCAGATTTTGATTCTCATGAAGACAAAGAGATCCTCAAAAGAAAAAGTTAAGAAATGTTAACACAATTATTCAAAAGATCATAGGCATTTTTTTCAGCAATGGGAAAGATAATCCAGAAAAGAAGAGAAAGGTTAGGATTAAAAAGGATTGTTAGTAAACATGAAAACCACATAATTCATTTATGCCCAATCCCTAGGAAAGTCTGAGAAAGGCATGAACGTTCTCAAAAAAAAAAATGCACACTGTAGCTATCTGATCATGTACATACCATCTTAGATTCTGTAGAAACTATGAAAATCAATCCATGGCCTCCTTGGCAACTCATGGATCACAAACACTGTTTGAAACATCAGTCCGCGGCCTGGTGCGGTAGCCTAGTGGCTAAAGTCCTCGCCTTTCATGTGACAGCATCCCATGTGGGTGTCGGTTCACGTCCCCCTGCTCCACTTTCTATCCAGCTCTTTAAGTACTCTTTAAAATAAAAACATTCAGTTGCTCAATGGCATATTAATTATCAGCACCCAGTGAAAAATTTTAAGATAAAATATGAAGAAACTGTGACCTGCAATCAGGATGAAAAAATAAATCATAAAAAGAGTTTATGAAATGACAGATTTGATGAAATTATGAAAGAAGGATTTTAAAAACTATGATTATAAATATGTTCCAGAACTTAGAATATGTACAGAATGAAATAGAAATTTAAGCTTATAATTCATTCAATGAAAATTACACTAAATGAAATTTATAGTAGATTGGATAATATGTAATAAGAGCAGTGAACTTGAACTCAAAGCAAAAGGCAGTATGCAAAGTGAAGCATAGAGAGAAAAAGACTAGAAAACATGAATAAACACCCAGTGACCTTAAGGGCAGTATTGGATAGCACACTATTCAAGCATTTATGGTTCCAAAAGAAACTGAGTAAAGAAGAGAAAATATATTTGAAAAATTAATGGCTAGATTATTTTCTCAACTCAATAATTACTGTTAGTTGGTATTGAGCTAGTGCTGAATACTGTTTCCCAGGAGATCGTATCATATCTTGAACCTGTTTTAAACCTGCTTCTAACCTTGAGACTCTAGTGTGGAGGCTGTGAACGCCAAACCGTTCCACCTGCTCAGGGCTTACCACCAATCCATGAGGAGAGACACACTCACAGCAATGTGGTCCCATTTCTTCTGTGGTCCACTCTCATTTCTTTCTCAAAAAAGTGCTCTCTCACCTGGATGGCTTAATTAATGAATCCCATCAAACATTCAAGGAATAAACATTACAGATGCAACTGTTTAGAATTCACTTTATAATAATATTACTTAATATAAAAATTAAACACAATTACAGCCTTTGCAAACAAATATTACTCATGAGCTTATACGCAAAAACACTTAAAATTTTGTCAAGTTAAAAATTCAGAGAGATATCCAAATATCATCAAGTAGTATTTACTGCAGGAAGCAAAGGTGGATTATTATATGAGAATCAATCGTCATTTTAAATGAAGAAAAGAATGCTCTCCTTAATAAAGAATAAGAAAGGAATAACTGGCATAACAAGAAGCTCACAGCAACTTCAGAAGAGAACGTTAATTATTGAACTTAATCAAGACCATCTGTGAATCCTAATAGAAATGCATTAAATGAGGAAGATCAAATGTTTTCTTAATAATAACAAGAGCACAGCAAGAATACCACTTCACATCAAATCTATTTAATATTGTGTTGAAATCCTGGCCAGTGCAATAAGGCAAGAAAAAAGAAAAGTGAAAGTCTTTCCTGGTATATGCATACACATGTTTTGGCTAGGTTTTAGCAAATTGTTCTCTTATTCAACACTGATCCTGGAAGTTCTGGAAACTTTCTATACTGCAATTTAACTGCCAGCATCTGGCATTGTTGATAGTTTATCCTGGAAAAGAGAGCTCAATATTATAGATTTAAATTTTCCTTAAATCCATCTATCATGTGAACACTATCCCCAACTTCATCGCTGATACTATACCAATAGAGACAAGACTATTGATTCAAAGCTTTACCTCTAAGAGTAAATATTTAAGAAGAGAGAGAAACACTGAAAACAGGGGCAAGCATTTTGTGCTTTTGTTGCACTGCTCATTGAAGTGCAGACATTCCATATCAGAGTGCCTGAGTTCAAGACCTGGCTCCACTATCTACTCTACCTTTCTTCAAAAGTCCACCAGCAGAGGCAGACAATGCCCTCAAGTGTCTGGGTTCCTGTCACCCACTTGGGCGACTTAGACTGAATACCTGCTCCTGAGTTTAGCATGGTTTAATCCCAGATGCTGTGGGCATTTGGGAAATGTTCTGTTCTCTGTGTGCCTGTCTCACAGCCTTTCAAATGAACATAATAAAGTTAATAAAACTGTGAAAAATAAAGATTATTAAGAAATTTTTACAAGCAAGTTTGGGGGTATAGTCTAGCTGAATATCCAGAAAAGGAAGAAATGGGCTGGTGGCCAATACATTCAGCAGTGTATGCATACTAATGTGGTAGGGACAACTCCAAAGACCTTTAGCCAAGGTTAGAGAAATTTAACCGAGATACAGTTACATGAGGCTGGATGGCCCTCCAGACCTCCAGTCTCCATGTGATAATTCAGTGGTCCAAACCACTCCCATCTGCTTTTCAAAAGTTATTTACCTATTTGAAAGGCAGACAGAAGGAGAGAGAAGGAGAAGATCTTGTAACTGCTGGCTCACTCCCCAAATGCCTGTATTAGCCAGGATTGGGAAGGTCAAAGCAAGGAGCATGAAGCTCCATCCAGGTCTCCCACATGGGTGGCAAGAGCCCAAGTACTAGGGTCATTATCTGTTGTCTGCCAGGTGCATTGGCAAGGGAGTATGTTGGATGTACAGAATAAACCAAGACTCAAAACAGACACTCTGATATGAGATATTGGCATCCCAAATGGTGGTTTAACCCATGCAGCCACAGCACCCAAGCCCACTCCCATCTTTTGACACAAGACCTTTTCCAGGATTACAGAAACAGGGGAGGAACTGGAAGTCCTCTCAAAGTCTCTGCAACCTTCAGCTCAGGAGCTACAGTTGTCACATGCCATGTCCACCTGTAAGGGGAGGTGAAGCACAGAGTGATGTTTATGGGCATATGTTGTCATGCATGGCCTTAACATTTTTGCTATGTGACAATCTTTAGACAATCTAACACAACTAGCATGATGTCACTTTTTAACACGTACATACAAATTTTCTCATAGGTGAACTGTATAATAGAGACTAGCATACCAGGAAATTAGAATACATTGTACTAGGTAACACTACCCTGAAGAATAAGAGGATTCCCAATGAAAACTGCAAAATACACTTTGACAAAGTGATACTAGATTATCTACCATTGTCTGTAGCTATAATACCATGCTATCCTTAAATAGCAGAATGTTGGATTTGTGGCTGTTGCTGAAGGATTAATCTATTGTAATAATATGGGGGAAAGTCATGGGGAAGGATAATCGTGAGTGAAGGGGGTAATCCTTGCGTCTATTATGAAAAATAATAATAATAAACAGAAAACATGCTACTAAAGCAGAAAAAAGTAAAAAAAAAACTGTACATGAAAACTAGATGAAGTACCTTGCATTTGAAATTAAAATTCAGTTTGTTTCAACCCTATTTCATGCCCACTCCGTGTCTCCAATCTCTCTCAAGTTTCCTCTTCCAGATCCAGGGATTGGGGAGCATGGTGGCAACTTAGTGCTTTCTTCATGGCCTCTGGCTCTTGCTGAAGTAGGTCCCTGAGGGATAACTTTGTCCTCTATCCTGGACTGACATCATTGCATTAGTGTGACAAGGCATCTTCCCTCAATGTCTTCCAAAAAGATAACCAACGTCATTGGGAATTTGGGGAAACCATGAGAAAAACATTTTAGTTCCACATTGAAAGAAAGTCCAGATGGTTAGATTTCCCTAACGTATCTTCAAATGTCTTCTGCCCCATCAGAATTACGAAGAGACAGGGAGCAACAATGAGAAGAGACCTATCGCATTCACTGGCTCACTCCCCAGATGGCTGCAATGGCTAGCCCTGCCTCAACCCAAATCCAGGAGCTAGGAATTTCATCCAGGTCTCTCACCATGAGTGTCAGGGACCCAAACACTTGGACCATCTTCAGCTGCTTTTCCCAGGGAGCTGGGCTGGAAATGGAGTAGCTAGGACACGAACCAGTGTCTTTACAGACATCACAAGCAGTTTCACCCGCTTTGCCGCAATGTTAGCTTTGAACATCAGCATTTAGTTCCCCTTTGGTATATTTGTCAACCATGACTTCACTAACACATTAGCTAATTTGGGACAACATATCAAGACATGTCCCCATTTATTGCATTTATTTATACTATTGTATTTACAAATATATTCTAATTTCTTTTTTGAGATTTATTTATTTTGAGTTACAAACACACACAGAGAGAAAGAGATATCTCCTATTTGCTGCTTTCCTCCCCAAATGGCAACAATGACCGTGACTGGGCCAGGCTGAAGCCAGGAGCCTGGTTAGCCATCTGAGCCACCCACATAGGTGACGGGAGCCAAAGTACTTAGGCCACACTTCATTGTCCTCACAAACATACTAGCAGAGAGCTGGATCAGAAGTGGAACCAGTGGGGGCTCAAACTGGCAACTATACAGGGTGCTATTGTTACAGGCAAGTGGCTCAACCCAACTGCACCATGCATAAATCCTACTTTCTTAAAATAATTAAGTTACTAAGATGATATTAAACATATCTTATAGACCAGTTATTATAATTGAATACATTTACATTCAGAGACACAGAGATTGAGAAAACAAGGGAGAAGATTTCAAACCTATATGTTACTAGCACTATTTGTATTGCTAGTTCCAGTTTAGAATTCATCTTCCCCATGAATTCCTCACGCAGCTGCACCACTGTCACTGAGTTGCTACAGCTTCCCTGTGGCAAGGCTGGCGTTCAGGGGGATGTGTGTGTGAGAATGGGAGAAAGGCAAAGCTAAGCTTCCCTTTTGTTTCTTTCTGTGGTACTATGCTGTGGGCCAGATCACACGGCACTGGGATCTATATTCTCCAAAGAAACTGTCTCCTGAATTTAAAGTCAGAGCAGAAAGGAGGGCAAAGGTGACAAAGAAGCAGAGCTGAAATGTTTAGTAGGAAATGCCCCCGTGGAGCCAACGCAGAGGACAAAGAGAAGATTGTTTATTTTAAGCCAGTTTGCAAATCAGGCTCATTTTCCTTCTAGGTTCATAAAATGATTATTTATTTCTGAGGAGACAAAATTCCAGAATATTTCTGATGAAGCCTGATAAAGACAGCCAGGGAGTTGTTTACATAGAAGGGAACTGCTTTCTTCAGACCAGGCGAGTGAGTTCTGTGTTTGCAAGCTCTAAGGTGGGGCAACAGGGGAGTGCAATGAATTTGCTCCTTCGATGAATATACATGAAATGCTTGCTCCACTCAGAACTCTGGTGTTTGAATTCAGTAAACTGCAGGCCATCAATGCTAGCCCCTATATGTACAAAGTTGGACACAGGAGCCTGGCCAAGAGAAAAAAAGAAAAATCCCTGTACCAAATAGAAATTTGCAATTAGTAAGCATTTAAACAGAGTTAAGTAATGAACACAGGTAAGAGGTCAAATGACGATGTGAGGGATGGGAAGCTTTCAAAGGTCTGTGACAAGACGCCCCAAAGTGTTAAATAAATGATCCCATCACCACCCTCTGTTATCTCCATCCCTGCCAGCTGATGACGGATTTGTGAGGCTGTAACTCAGGAATCTGTGTAAGGAAGGTGCACAGATGTTTACAGCCCCATCTGTCAGTGCTTCTCTGAATTTCCCACCACATGCTCCCCGAATTCACCCTGAGCCTATCAGTCTGCCGGGTTGCGTGGGCTCGCAAGTCAAGGTGCATACTGATTACTCAGCATGAAGAAACACAACCGCCTCGGTGCTGCTGCAACTGAGTGGAGGTCTTCCAGAAAGCATTTTCCATCAGCTAGCCTACTGGAGTCAAGATAGGCTATCTGCCATCCAAAACTCAGTGGGTCATGGCAGCAAGCATGTAGTTGTCACTGGTGCACACTAGAGTTGTGGGTGTAGGCAGCTCTTCAAGGCAGGTATTCCGCATGAGGCAGCTCAGTGATGCAGGCTGCTTTGATGCCCTCTCTCTGCCATCTCCACGTGTGTCCTCTGTGGTCAGAGCAGCAGGACAGTGCATGCTTGGAGGATTCATGCCTACTTACTTGTTCATGCTTTTGACTCAGAAGTGATGTATGCCACTTTCAACAGCAGTCCGTCGTCCAAAGTAAATTATATCCCCTGGTGAGTCCATAAAAAATTTCAGAATATTATGGCTAGCTTTATTATTTCTGAGGGGAGATTTGACTAAATTAGCGTAGGTACACCCAGCACTTGATTGAAGAAAAAATTTTGCTGGCATCTCCAAGGTGGCCAAGTTTTCTGTGCTGGGCACATGTATAGGGTCATCAGAAAGTTCATGGAAATCATGTATCTTGAAAACATTATGATTGGATTTCAAAAATGTGTTTACATTTTTTAAAAAAAACCCATTTACTTCCCATTTTCTGGGAAGGTTCTAAAAGCCTGTTTTATTTTCACAACGGAGACAGAGATAGGAGAAAGAGATCCTCAAATGCCTACAACAGCCAGGGCCAGCCAGGAACCCAGAACTCCATCTGGCTTGTCACACAGGCAGCAAACATCTAAGTACTTGGGCTGTCATCTGCTGCCTCCCAGATGCATCAGTAGGAAACTGAACTGGAAGCAGAGGAGCCTGGATCACCGGAAGAGCATGTCCCAAGTGGCTGTGTCGGCACTGGTCAAAGAACAGGAGCTGGAACTGGTTCATGCCCAAGTCAGGAGCCTGGAACTCCATCCAAGTCTGTCACATGAATGACAGGAACCCAAGCAACCTGAGCCATCTGCTATTACTTTCCCAGGCACATTAATAGAGAGCTGGATTGGAAGTGGAGCAGCTGGGATTTAAACTGACCTTCATATGGGATGCCAGAACCCTAGGTGGCAACTTAATGTGCTATATTAAAATGTCTGTCCCAAGGTACTTTTATGTATGATTACCTTGGGTTCACTTTTTCACCAGTTTCACATTCTCAAAAGAACATGTCACAAAAACTAAAATCTTGAAAGTTAGTTTGGGCCACTTTCCTGTTTGCTTTTCAATTTTCATTTGTTTATTTCTCTATGTGAGAGACAGAGAAAAACAGAGAACTCTCCCTCCATTGGTCCACTCCTCATATGCCTACAACAGCCGGGGCTGGGCAAGAAGGCCAGGAGCCAGGAATTCAATCAGACTCTCCCCCCAGAGTACCAGGGATTCAGTTACTTGGCCCATTATGCTCTGGCTCCCAGTGTGTCCTTGGCAAGACACTGGAATAGAAAAGCTCATTAGCTTCTCAAGCTGTACCATGCCACCCTGGGACCATTTTTCTTTAAAACAGAAATACACTGGGCCTGGCATGATGGCTCAATGGCTAAATCCTCACCTTGCAAGCACCAGGATCACATATGGGTGCCAACTAGGAACAGCTCAGTTCCAGCAATTGTGACTATTTGGGGAGTGAACTAAGAGAAGGAAGATCTTTCTGTCTTTCTTGCTCTCCAAAAATCTGCTCTACCATTCCAATAAAAGATAAATAAATCTTAAAAACAAAAGAAAGAAATGAGGCACCTGTATGATTCACTAGAACAGCTTGTTTAGCTTTCTCCTATCAATAAATAAATAAATAAATAAATAAATAAATAAATAAATACATACATACATACTTGTGCATGAATCATTGAAGTTTCATGGATTCTACCCTCTTGTACATCCATCGCACACACAGTCTTACACCATACCGAAGGGCCATGGTCCAGGGTTATACCCTAAACAAATACAAGGATGCCATAAATAAGTATAACAATGTTTCATCTCTTCACCAGTCAATGAGTCAGTACCACATGCCAGGCTGGGAATGCAGTTACGGGCCACATAAGAGATGAGCATTTTGGTGGAGCTAGAACCCACACCCCATTTCCCACTGCTGGTTTGAGTCTCAGCTATTCCACTTGTGATCCTGCTTCCTACAAATGCATCCTGGGAGGCAGTGGATGATGGCCCAAGCGTTTGTACCCTACATGGAAGACCAGGTCCTGAGCTCCCAGCTTCAAATTGGCCTGTCCTTGGCACTTATGGGCATGTAGCAAGTGAACCATCCAATTGGAGATATTTCTTTCTGTCTCCTTTATCTCTGTTTCTCTGCCCTTCTAATAAGTGAGAATAGGTGAAAATAAACAAGCATTCAACAAAATCTTTCAATCAATGCCAGCCCACAAATAGCAAGGTGGCACCTTACGGTTTTAGCACTAGAGAAGTCACAGCCATCTGAGTTCACATGAGTACATTGAGTGGTACTCATACAGTGACACATTTCTCCCAGTGTGTCCCACTTCATTAAGTTGTATGATGACAGAATTCTTACCCTCAAACCCATTTTGCTCTAGTATTGAAGATGATATGAGAACTATCTTTGCACCTCATGCAATAAGCAATTTGTAGCATGCTAAGACAGCACTGGATAAAGGTAGACTCATTCAGTTTAGGAAATCTGGAGGCTTCCCAGAGTCAGTGACATTTTCATGGCCTGACAAAGCTAAGAATTCACAGCAGTGACAAGAAGCTGAAACTTGCCCTTTCTCCCCCTGGATGCTAATAGCCTGTAGCATTCCTGAGTAGGAAGAGTGGAGGGATGGGTGGGAGAAAGTGAAAAAGGCTGCCTTGTGTGGAAAGTACCACTGACACTTCCCAAACAAATCATTCAGTACCTGGCTGATGTTCAATTTGTATACACAAGGTCAAAATGAGAATCTCCCAGGAACTTGCTTCCTCTCAAATGTTAGCATCTTCCTTTATATTGCAAAATATTTATCTATTTGAATGGCAGAAACACCCATAATAGAGAGATCTCCCATCCACTGATTCACTAATGCAAGCAACAGTAGGGCTGGACAAGGCTGAGGCCAGGGGCCTGGAATTCAATCCCTATCTGCCACGTGGAGGGGAGAAACCCAAGCACTTGAGCCATCACAAGCGTGCACATGAGCAGGGAGCACATGAGCAGGAAGGTAGAATCAGGAGTGGAGCCAGGACTTGAATATAGGAACTGTGATATGAGGTGTGGGCATGTCCAAGAAGCATGTTACCTGCTGTGTCAGACACCTACCCTGACAGCTAAATGCAGCCTTGAGGTCAGAACCCCAAACAACTGCAAAAAACTCATTTGCTTCCTCTGATCTGCAGCCAGCTGGCCAGGTAGCAAGCAAACAAAACCAATGCAGCACAGCTTGCAGAGGGTCAGCCTGACCCTCCACTGCCCCATCCAGTTGTGTCTATAGCCCCAGCAGTCACAACATTACCTCCTCCTCTCCTGCTCCAGGCTCCTGCAAGGGGCATGCAAGAGCTTGTGCCCAGCCAGGCCTCTCACCTCCACAGTCTCCTTGAGTTAAATACATGGCATCTGATTGTATGCAGTTAGCCAGGTTGTGTCTGGGGCCCATGAGCTATTTTTCAGAACAGATGGAAGAAAATGGTATCGGGGGCCATGGCCGGGAAGAACCAGCCACGAGGGAGTGTATCCCTGGAGGAGACAGACTATGATAGGTGCTGGGGAGTCTGAATGTCAACCAGTATCTTCAGAGTTGAAGTTCAGGTCACCTAGGGTGAGAGGACAATATCCACGTTACCCATGCTCTGAGGATTAGAATGTGTCCGTTACCAACCCAAGAAGCCCAGAACATTATAGTCCTAAATGTTAGACTACCTGGCAACAATGGCTGTGACCTTGAGATGAATTGTTTGGGGAACAGGTCATATCAGTATGACTTTTAAATAGCTGTTCTTTTTCAACCTTCTGTTATTCAACTGGGCAACCATCCCTGGCTTAAAGGCCACTCTCTATCCCTTGAGGGGTATACATTTAGGCTTTTATGTGTCTGGAAAAGCACATCCTTCCTTGGCTGACTTGGAGTGCATCATCACAGCTGATGTGATGGACAACAACTAAGATATTTACTCACAGTAATTCTGCACAGAAGAGAGGAAAATCTTAGACTGTCATCCTTTTGCAAATCCACTTCTCAGAACTCTTCCTGAGATAGCAGAGACAATGGTAGAAGCAGGGAGTGCGCTCCTGAACTGTACTGGTCTTTCTTGCACCTACAGTGTAAATTTTTTTTAATTTATTATTTGAAAGGTAGAATGACAGTGAGAAAAAGAGATCTTCCATTTGCTGGAACACTCTCTCAAATGGCCTCAATGACCAAGGCTGGTCCAGGCTAAAGGTAGGCTCTCAGAACTCATTTGCATCTCCTACATGAGCAATAGGGACCCTACTACTTGCATTATGTTCTGCTTTCCCAGGAGCTTGAACAGGATTGGAACAGCCAGGACCAGAACTGGTGCTCTAATATGGGATGCCAACATGATAGATGGTGGCTTAACCTGATGTGTCATAATACTGGCCCCATTATTACAGATTTTAAGACTGGAAAAAAAAACCAGAATGCCCAAGAAGTATTATTGTTCCTATTCTGCTGGGCAAGAATAGGAAAAGTGTTGCTAATGAAGGGAACTCTCCATTTATGGCAAGCAAAATAAAGATCTTCAAAGATATTCAGACCCCAATGCCTGGGACTTGTGAAGTTTGGGTCACACAGCAAAAATACAGATTGATTAAGTTGTGGGTCTTGAGTTGGGAAGATTGTTGTTCTTATCCAGATGGTCCTAAGTATCATCACAGACACCAGTGTAAGAAATAGGGATAGAATGAACTATGAAAGAGAGAGGACTATGTGATTTCAAAGACAGAGAAGGGATTAGCCACAAGCTAAGGACTGCAGCAGGAGGGGGCTAGAGGTTGACTCTGCCCCAGGACAGAGTCCACTGATACCTTGACATGAACCTGGTGAAACTGATTGCATGCACCTGGCCTGCCCAACTGTTAGAGAATGAATGTATGATGTTTCAGGCCAACTTAGATTGGGGTAACTTGTCCAGACTTCATTAAGAAGCAAATACTCCAATTCACACCAATGGCCTGTGGTCAGGATGAGGCTGATGTCATGCAACTACCTTCTGTAGACGTTTCTAAATGGGTCCTGTGAATGTACTTTGACAAATTCATGGGCAAATGGAGTTCAAACAGTTTACTTTAATTAACAAATAATTTTGAAATCCACCTGTATTTTTAAAATAATGCACATTTTCCAGGAACTTACTGTAGTGCCCTCACATGTATTTGTAAGTGAAATGGGTGTGTGGGTGGCTCTCTGTCAGAGTCGCACCCCTGCAGCAATAAACACTATCCATGTGGTTTGTTTATAACCAAAGTTTCAGAAAAATCTGTGACAAAGGAACCTCTTAAAGTCCCAGAACCCTCATTTGTTCAGGATGGAAAGTGTTGTGTTAGAGGCCCTCCTACAGCTCTCGGCCTGTAGGACAGTCGCACAGGGCCAGGCCTGGTGCACGGCTGCAGTGAGCAAGCCTTAGACCCAATACAGGAAGCTCCTGGGAACTGTGCCGAGGTGCTATGGAGTGTCACAGCGTCCCACTTAGCCATCTCGAATCAGAACCCCAAGGCCCCTTTTCTTTCTCCTACATGTATTCCCTAGACTCCTCCTCTGGGTGATATTTTTATGCTCCATTCCAAACTGCCCTAGCAAGTCACTTAGATCTGACCGTGTCTTTGTAAACATGTTGGGAGTGGGACACACAGCGTGATTCGCCTCAGGCCCCACACACCCTAGAGATTTTCTTGGCTCCTCCATGCTTGGCCAGGACACAACAGTTTGAGTTACGTAGGAGCAGGAGAATTTGCACAGTTATCAACCAAATCGTAGGGTCACAAAGGAAAATGCAGCAAGCGGAGCATTACAACTGTGATCTCATTTCATCTTCACTGTAGCCATAAGTTGAGGACAATGATTCACATTCACAGACAAACTGAGGACCAGGAAGGACCAAGTTTCTTGCTCTAGGTTACCCACTCCAGTGGCAGAGCTGGGCTCTAGACTCAAGCTGAATTGATTCCAAGGCTCTTGTTTTTCACTTCACAGTTTCGACGGCAGCACAGGTTTCCGAACAAAATGTTCCAGGCATTCCAGACTCTAAGCTTTCCCCCAGAGAGAAGGGGAAAATCCATTCAGGTCACTGTTCTCCAGGGGTTGACAGGGTGTCCTGTGCAGAGAGCCAAAGTTTTCCTTTAAAGCTCCACCCTGCACCCAGTTCATTCCTGAAGAAAGGCTTTGGCACACAGGGGTAATGGCCTCTCGGGAGGATGCTGCCCCGTCCCCCTGTGGTATTGTCCTGGTAACAGCACTGCCACACACTGAGTCTTGTGATCTCCAGCAGTGTCATCCTGTCTCCTCCTGCAGCTCTGCCTCTCCCCTCCGCTTCTGCTCCAGAATGACTGTGCTCAGACTCGGAGGCCAGAGGCACAGGGAAGGCAGTCTCCCCAGGGCCAGGGCGAAGATGATTTTATTTCTGTCAAGTTGATCCTAAGGATCACACTGAGAGTGAATGACTCGAGATGAATATTCAAGGATGTATCAAAAATTGGTCAGCGGTGGTGGGGGACAGGAAGAAAGCCTGCTTTGACTTTATGAAAGTTTTCCACTAAAGTCAGCAACAGCTTAAATTCAAACCAGGCACCAGATGCTTGAATCTCCATATGAGCTGTTCATCAAAAGGCTAAAAGAAAGGAAATCCGAGCCCCCAGAAAAGGCTGTGGCCTAAAAGCTTTCAAGTGATGCCTTTCCGTAAGAAAACTATTTCCTTTGTGCATGCTCAAGAACACTGCCTCTTTGGAGCCTGCTTCACTCTCAATTCAGGTCACTGTTCCCTTGACCAGTTTAGAAAAAAAAGTCACACACATGGAAATCTCTACTGCACACGTGCACACCCTCACACATCACACACAGATCTTGTTCGCTCAGGCTGGGCTGCTGTCTGACTTCAGTGTTGGATCTGGGCAGTCTTTCATGGAGCTCTGAAAAGCGGCGGAGTGAAGCACCTTGCATTCCGAATACTGAGTTTACCCTTGAGCGTGCAAGCTGATGACTTGTACTAGGAAGGCATGTACTAGGATATCACTTACTCTTTTTAGGGGGAAAAAAAGCCAGATTAGAGCTTCAATCCGGACTTCTCTGCTAAGAAAAGTAGCCTTTAGAGATAGTATTGCACTGATTAAAAGCAAGGAGTTGACAGATTACAAAAAAATGAAGCTTAGCTGCTGCCCCATCCCAGGCTTCCTTCTTCGCCTCACTTTGATTGGACACATGGCTCTCAAGTTCTCAGTGCTGGACATGGCAATGGGACAGAGGCTGGAGGATGATGAGGGAGACCTATTGGTGTGATGCCAACCTTTGTGTCTTAACGTTATGTTCTCATCTGGTTTTTGTTTCCTCTTTTTTCCTGTTTCAAGTTTTATTTTTTCTGTTCCTCTACAGCCTAATCAGATTCTTAGAAATTGGTGCCGGCAAGTTGTCTTCAACTTGTCTCTTCTGTCCCCTGCCAGGAAACACCCATTCCTTATGGTTAATTTTCCACCACTCTACTCTGGCCTCCTCCGTGCTTCTAACCAGGATTGTCTCTTGGGACCACTTCCCTTGGGACTCTGCCCCTACCCTCATGGATTTGACTGTAAGGAACATTTTCTGAGTAACTGACGGTCCTGAGTTTTCCTTCCCTGGATTGCCTGTGCCTCCTCTGGGCCTGCTCCCTTGAAAGTGAATTTGGGGTTCTACATCTGCAGCACCCCCTGCAGGTGACACCAAGCTAAATGTCACTGAAGAGCTGCGGCTGTTTTTAAGTGGTTTCTCTTGAGGAAATAAATGAGAGTAGGCTTCTGAGTAACCCAGCAAGGGACCCACATGGTAAGACGCTCAATTCAGGAGTCACTTAATGTTTACATTATGTTTACTTCTGAGATGGGGCCAAGTGATATATTGGCCACCATATCTCACACCACAAGTGAGATGTGGGCCAAAAATCTGCCTATTAGCTTGGCCTGGTCTATACTATTTAGTGGAAAATGAGTAGAATTGGCAGTCTCCCTTCTATTGGAGAGGTGATTGGATTTACAATGGTGACAAGTTATTTCTATTTCCAGAAATGATGCTTCATGCTCTTGGGGAAAGGAAGCAGGTTTCCCCAGCCTCTCTGGAGAGGAGGCCTCAAACCAGTCCCACTTCAGATGCAGTAGAATGTTCTGGCTGAGGGCCCGAGTTCAGACACCACCAAACCACTAATGGAACTTTTTCCAGTCTTTCTTGGGGAAACTTGAGACTCAAAATTTTCAAAGAGATTCTGGTATTTTAGAAGTAAGAAAACCACAAAAAAATGAATTAATAATAACTATAGAAGGAGAAGTGCAACCTTTTCTGAAACTTTACTGGAGTAATAGAGGAACCAACTCTATGCACAGAGTATAACGAATTGTCTTTTAACCTTAGTCAGGAAAAGAACATTATTATTGGAAAACTTACAGATCTGTCTAATTACAAACCGACAGTTCCTTCCTTAATGCACTAAGGGGAAAAAATAAGTTAATTAATGCACGTTTGTGAGCAGCTTCCTTTATTTCTGTCAGGCAATGTGAGTAAATTGTATAACTATGACCTCTCTTTCTTTGGGTATCCTTGGGGTAATTGCCAAAAACCTAATAAAGTTTGGGGAACCCAGAAAAAATGTCCCAGCTGGATGGAAACTCATTTAAAGGGGGAAGAGTTTAACACAACAGAATTGTCTTTCTTTATAAGCTAGCACACTTCTTTTTTTGCTTGTGTCTCCGTTTTGCCTATTTTGCTTTAGCAGCCAGTCTCATTTTGAAAGCATTCCTTTCTCCATTGCTAAGCCCTGACCTAACCAGGTGGGAAATTTTTTTTTTGCTTTTAAATATCTTGCTACACCAACAGCTCTTTTTCCCCCTAGCAATAATTTTCATCTTCAAACTCATTTTGGGCATAGAAGTGATTCCCAGTAAGGGGTCCCCAAACACCTACGGGTCCTGAAGGTGGTAATGGGAGTCTATATATTTTACATATTTCAAAAAGCCTAATGGAAATCACATATTTACTTAGAATAAGGATGCAGGAGAAATCAAATATAGCGAGGCCATGTGGTAAGGATGAATCATTTGTGTCAACGGGAAAGATGTCATTGTCATCACAGGAATACAACCAGCAGATCCCATGCGGTTCTCAGAACCACATCTACTTTGATTGGTTAAAAACCTTTGAGCAAGTAGTCTAGGGTGGGAAGGGGCAGGAGGAGGCAATTTCCAAGGCAGTTTGAAGCCAAGGAGGGCAAGAATTATTACTCTGAGTGACTCTAGAAGGAAGCTTTAGGGGGAATCCAGTGATCCTGGGGTTTATTGGAGCAGCTTGTCTACCTTCTGTCCTGTATTTCTCCTTCTGACAAAGCAACAAGGGAAGCCTGTTCCAGGGGATGATTTGCTCATTGCTAGCTCCGTTATGGCCTGCTTTCTCTCTCAAGGAGTGAAAATATTATTTCATTATCTATGGAAAGTAGAAAGTAAACCAAATATCTTCAAAGTTCAAAGTTCATGGAGTGTGATGCTTCTTTGTAAACACAAGTTATGACTATCCTATCAGATCCTAGAGAGAATCTGAAGAATACATATATATATATCTTTTATGTATATATATAGAGAGAAATTATATATAATCTGAAGAATATTTATATTCTTATATATATAGAGAGAGAGGGTACTCTACACATTTATACATACTGATAAGTAGATGTACACAAACACACATACCATGCACACGCGTGTTTATCTTAAATGAGAGTATGTCTAAAAGTCCCCAGGATATAAAATTTAAAAATCAGTTTATTTTCATACAAAGCACTTTGAAATCCATGCAGTTTTTCGTACTATTCATTTTTCCAATGAACTTTTTGATGACATCTCATCCATATGAATTTTACACATATATGCATATATATATATGAGCACTCGCTTTTCCCCTTGTTGAATCCGATTTATGAATAACAAGTGTTTCCATAGAAAATGATTTTATGGGCATCATACACTCACACAGACGCACACACCAGAAATTGTTCCAAGGGCACCAGGACTGCAGAGCGCCAGCCCATCTACATATTTACAGTTCACATGTGTCACGATGCCCACATCATTCATCTGATCACATGGATTTCCATTCCAGGCCTTGAGAGACAAGAAATCGGCCATCACAGAGAGCCGAGGCAATTAAATGGAATCAGCGCTCCGAGTCTCAGCGGATGTCTTCTGGGTTACCATGGGGGACAGGGGTTGGTATGAGGTTTAATCAGCCACTAACAGCACCTTGCTGGGAACTTCATGGCTGACAAAGGCGGCGCCTCAGCCCAAGTAGCTCCTACTTTTAAAGAGAAAGCAGCCTCTTTTGAAATGTAAAGAAGGCAGGCTTTGTTGCAAGGTGCAGTGGCCTAGAATCCAAGAGGCCTGCACTTGTTTTCTTTCAGGGGTCCTGCATTCTTCCCGGGTTTAGATGATGAAATGAAAGACGTCCTTACAGGCTACATTTTTCAAGGCCCTTCTCCAAGAGGCCAGAGCCCTCCTGCTCTGAGGCTTCCATTGCCCGGGCCGTTACTAGGTGGGGTTTCACTGTGACACATGCCTTTGTCATGCTGCTTTGTGAAGGACCTTGGTCACAAGTGGGTCATTGTGCTGTTGAATAACTGGATCCTTGGAGTGGAGACCGACTATCCCAATGGAGCTCAAGTACGCATGATTAGGACTTCTTCAAAGGTGTAGCTGCTCTGGTCTCACCAAAGAACGGAATCCTGATGGAGTTGTGCATTGCCTTGGAATTTCATCTTGCACGGAGTCTTTTCAGGCTGTTTTATTCTCTTTCTGTTTGTGTGTATGTGCAAGTGTGCACACCTGCACTCAGTGCCTAATAGTCCCATCAAAAGATGATTTTTATTTATTTGTGGTGAGTGTGTTATCTCTCATTAAAACTAGGACACTTGGGAACAGGCAATGGTGTGGTGTGTTAAGTCAAATCTTGCTATCCTCTATGGGAGTGCCTGGTTTGAATTCCAGTGACTCCACATTTGGGATCCAAGTTTCCCACTAACGTGTCTGGGAGGCAACAGACGACAGTCCACGTAGTGTTGTTCCGATCTCCCATGTGGAAGACCTAGATGGAACTCCTGGCTCCTGACTTGAGCCTGGCCCAGGCCTGGCTGTTGCTGGTGAGTAGGGGAGTCAGTATGGAAGATCTTTCTCTCCCTCCCACTCTCTGTCTTTCAAAAATAAATAACTATTTACAAAACAGGGTACTTGAAAGAGTGAAAAGGGGTGTGTTATTGACAACTGCTTGGAGGCAGCAGACACAAGCAGGTTGATGACAGCAGCTGAACCAAGAAGCTGGTCTGGTCACCTCTGGCAGCCGAAGCCACGATTCCCACAGCAGTTCCACGCATGGATAGGAAGGGAGTGTGGTTAAAGCACACATAGACAACGTAATGCGCTTTTTCACAACTGGATACCTAGTGGAATCCTGTGTGCCATCCTTTGTCCCCCATTTCTTCTGCCTCCCTTACCTCCCTTTCTGCTGCAGTGCAGTGTCTCTCTGCGGCCACAGCAATCAGGGGTTATAAGCATGGTTCTCTCCCTTCGGAGCTGCCAGCGATCACCAGAGCTGCATCCTTTGCCCCTTCCGCCTGGCAGCTGGGCGCTTTGGTCCCTGCCCTTTGCATCAGATTCTTCCGTTGGGATGGTTCCAAAAATTCAGACAGTTGAACTAAAACTTGTTTGTTTTAGGGCAAAAACCAAGCAAATAAGCAAAAACCCGGGAAGTTTTCAAAGAGTTCATGGAAGAAATATGTATTATGGAAAAAAAAGCATGTGTGGATTTCACATATATAGAATGTATGGATTTTTATATACAAACAGCTTGACATTAGAAAATTACATTTTTTTCTCCAGCCTTTTGAAGGACTCTAGAGAGTAGCTGAACCACAGCAGGGACCCTTAACGGTAAGTCCCTGTTCGCCATACTGAAATCTAGAAACTTCCCTGGGGCTGGAGTTGGAGGGGCCACAGGGAAGGGTTGGAGGTAAAATTGCCAACAGAACTTACATTGGCCATTTGCTACCAATTCTGTGACTCTCTGCTTGCAGGCATTGGCCTATGGTCCTGTCTTAGAGAAGGGAAATGGGCCAGAAACCCTTGTCAAATCTGGAGGCACTGTGACAAGTATCACAGGTTTGCTCACCCTGCACCCAATTTTAATTCCACAAGGTCATTGTATTCCACTTCAAAGGAATGAAAAAGAGTAAGAGCAGAACAAAAACACCCTGCACCCCCAAGCACTTACTAGGAAATATTCTTGGGGTAAAATAATAGAGGTAACCGCTATTTTGAGACAAAGCCACAGAGAGAGAGAGAGAGAAGGTGATAAGGGATATAATCAGGATAATGACACATGAGTGACCAAAAGGTGCAAAAGTGCAGTCCAGGGTCAAAGGGCCCTTTCAGGAAAGAATTTCTGCTTTCCTCTCCAAAGGCTTTTGAAAAAGCCAGCTCTTCCACACAGGAACACAACTTGGCATCTATTGTCACAAACTCTCTGCAGCGTGAAACATGACATCCTTTGAGCCTTCATCGACACATTCGTGATGCTCCAAAGAGAAGGGGGTTAATTGCAAAGGTTGCAAAGCCTCCAGGGCGTGGGACTTGAAGCAGGTGAGCATGCCTGTCGGCGCCTCCGTGTGCATCTCTGCTCCTGAGTTTTTCCTTTCAGAAGACTTTGACGGAGGCTGCAGTGTATCGTAACTGTCAAGCTATTTTTTTTTTCCTTGCTAGGTTTCATTTGTGTTTTTCCTCACCTTTCCGAGACCCCGTACCTCTCCTCTCTTAAATCTACACTCACCACAGGGCAGACATAATCCCAGATTTTCAGTAAATCAACACTATATGCTCCCCACTGACTGAGAGAATTTGATACTGACAGACTGTTATATCTAAAAGAAAAATACTGCCCTGGTTCTTGACGGTCCTTACCTAGCAAGGAAGATGGAGAGGAGTAAGTGTGGGATCCATTATACATTAGTAAACACGGAGGCCATCATTCTGGCAGTGTATGCAAGTCGATGCATATGTTAGCTTCCCTTTGCCCATGTCTTTGACAATATACCAAGCCCAGTATTTCCAAACGCAGTGAGCTCCCTCAGGTACTAGAGTACTGGTGATTTGCTCTAGGCGGGTAGGGTCCACTGCAACACAGAGGCTGACACGGGCAGACTTGGAATGCCATACACTGGCTGTTCCGGGATCTGGCTGCTGATGGCGTGTTCTGGCTCTAGGGCTGAGAGAACAGTTTTCTTTTGTTATTCAACCCTGCATCAGAGCTGGGCATGGTGGTTAAGATTTAGATGTTGTGATGTTAGGGTCAGAATTCTTGAGAAAGGAAGTAGTTTCAAGGTTCCTGACTCTGTCTCAACGTGAGCTATCATGTCATGAGTTCGTGTTTAGTTAGAAATGACTCTGGGAAGATTTGGATGTCTATCATTTATTCCATGCTTCCAATGGGTGCACAGTAAATAAATAAAGCTGAAGGGGTTCACATAAGCCTAGGTAGTGTCCAGAGTGGACAAAAATGCTTTGGGGGTATACTAACCGGCAACCTGGACTTTACATGGAAGACTAGCTGCCTGCTTGGCAGATCATGATTGGAAGTCACCACCAAGAGATTGGGAAGTACCCAAGGGTGGGAGCCATGGTTTGTTCAAAAAGCAAATTTCAGTCAGTCCCAGTATATGTGCTACAGGTGTGTGTAGAAGGGGAGAAGGTTTCTTCACCACTTCTACTTCAAAAGAATGCAAAACTATGTCCTTCCTGGAAATTCACAAGCCACATTCATTTACTGAGGGTTATGAGAAACATATCAAAAATACAGTTAATCAACTTTTTCCTTATTTACTTGGTTATAGAACTGCCTTCTCCCTATCCGTTCAGAATACCTATTATTGTCTCCTAGAATGATGTTGGATAGGGCTGGCTTCTTCATCCTTTTGTTTCTAGTGCCAGTCATCGTGCCTAACACTGAGAATTTGGGGATAAATTCTGTTCCTTTATCCCACAGGTTGAGATGGAGCCCCAGGTGTTGGTCTAGGTCCTGGGGTACAGAAAAAGAGTCAAGCAGACAATTTCCATCCTAATGAAGTTGATGTTCTCACTTGCTCTCTGCCACCTCAGCTGGATCAATGAGGTGCCACATTAATCCCTTAGAGGCACTGTGGATGAACCGGAGCCTTCCTGTGGCAAGCAGGTGGACTGTGGACACGGCCCAGCAGACACACCTGTGGGGTTCTTTGGGTTAGAAGAAGGCAATGGGCCTCTTTCTGCCTCGTGGCCTATCAGGTTCCTGGGCATTGTGGCACTCGACAGCGTGAACCCCACTAGCCTGCCGGTGACTCTGTTTAGCAGGGCACCAGACTCTTGCCTGTCAATCCCAGCTCTGTGGCTGCCACAGCATGTGACTCTGGAGGTAAAATCACTCATTTTCACTTTTCCTTGGTTTGCTAACATGCAGCAAATAGAGATGATTAATAATATTCATCTCCCATTTCATCTCCCCTTTGGGACATAGCAACGTCTCTGTAGCACGTAATCTAGTGTCTAGGCCCTCTGGGCGTTCACGTCTATTTAAATTATTTCATGAAATCAGGATTCTATTCCTCTTATTTCTTCCTTTCAACCTCTCTGTGTACTCTCACTCTTTTTCCCCTCATAAGCAATGTTTCTCTTCTGGTTTGTTTTGTTTGCTGAGGGCACTGGTTGATGAAAGAAAACAATCACCCCATCCTCTGTGAAGTTGAAAATCCCCCAACTTCTCCTTTGGTGCCCAGCGATACCACTGAGTGTCAGCATGCATCTGTCTCCTCCACTCATTTTCCATGGACCCTCTCTGTGTTTTTAGTAACTGATTAGGGGCCCTGCAGAGGTCTCCTGCACCCCCTGTGGTCTGTTTCATTTGTGATGACCACACCTCCCTCACAACCCACTGAGATGTCAAAAGCTGCTATTCAGAAGCTGGCTGATCCATTGAAGTAGCTTTGAGCTGGTAGGCTCCACCACCCCCACTGCCTAGATCTTCCTGAGACCCTCCTAATCCCCAGGAGCCTGGCAAAGCAAGAAGCTCAAGCCTAGGGCTGGAATAGACCTGGAGGGTTTGTCCAGATTCCAACCCACCTCATGACCCAACACATCTGACCTTGCTAGGAAATAGTGGGCATGTACCTGACACAGACTCTCTCCCTCCAGCTCCTTCTGGCTGCACTGTTTAGGGATGCTGGTTCTCCCCACCCCTTGGATTGCTGAAGCCTGACTGCATCACACATTTCCACCCCTCTGTTCACTCACACCAGACCTAATCACAGCTGCAAGTACTAGACCTCTTACTCTCCTTTATCAATGAAACACACAAGAACTCTATTTGCCTGCATTGTTGAGAGAGAGAGAGAGAGAGAGAGCGAGAGCGAGCTGGATGTGAGCTCTTCAAAGAAACATCCCAATTTAGAAGCTACTATATACAGGCCCTTGAGAAAATGGTGCTCATCTGGAGGTTTTAAGAAGGTTCTCGTATAAGATGGCAGGTAAGTCATTTTCTGTTGTGTCCTGAATATGAGAGAACCAGGGAATGTATTGTGACACAGAGGAATGTGTGTAAAGCTGGTGAGTTTTGACATTGAGAACGATACAGTTTCTTGGTTCTCATACTGTACTGTCATTATGTAAGTTATTACAATGAGGGAAAACTAGGTGAGGGCTGCCTGGGACCATTTTGAATTATCATGCAATTTCCTGTGAATCTGTAATGATTTTGGAGCTTTATGTGTAACAAGGTGAGACTCAGTAAGTTTTTGTCAAGAGTGACTGGAACAGCAGCCCTGAAGGCCCCTGACATTTTGGACTCAGTATTGTTTCAAATATCTGCTTCCCTAGGTCACCTTGCTGAAGTTTCATAAGTCTTTCAGGTTTAAATTTTGTTGTCCAGTCTTCACTAGATAAGAAAGCCATGGTTCATCTACTCCATGGAATACTACTCAGCTATTAAAAAAAAAAAAACAAAATGCAGTTCTTTGTGACCAAATGGGCCAAACTGGAAACCATAATGCGAAGGGAAATGAGCCAATCCCAAAAGGTTAGATACCACATGTTTGCGTTAATTTAAGAGGATATTATGTTATGTAAAACATGTTATTTTATGTATGGTATGTTATATGTTGTGTATAAACTAAAACTGAATTGTCAATGAGGTGATCACAGAAGGTGGTTAAGAAATCGCAATTGTTTTTAACATATTGGTTACTCAATACTGTAACTATTAATTACACAACGAAGTTAACTGTTGCTGAGGGTATGTTGGAGCCTTTGATTGATTGAGTTGATACTCTGATGGTTCTGCCCTCGGACCGGACAGGGTCTCCCCAAGAAGCCAAGGAACTTGACTGGACTATAGGATGTTGGACTCTATGTTTAGTTTATGTTTGCAAATAGGGAATCTCAGCTGTACTTGATCAGTGGATATGCAACAAGGTGGAATAATCCACCATGGGGGGAGGGTGCGGGAAGGGGTGGGGTGAATCCCAGTTCCAACGAAACTGTATCACATAATACAATGTAATCAATGAATAAAAAAATAACATAATGCAAAATAAAAAAAAAAATTGTTGTCTGCCAATCCACTGTGACTTTATAACCCTGTTCCCAACAATCTGCTGTAACCTCATGGCGCCATACCTGACAACCCCACCCACCAATCCCTTGTTGCCTCTGTTGCTAATTTCAGCCCACTTGCCAATCCCCTGAGGCTCTGACAATGCTATTCACCAATCCCTCACAGCAGCCCTCCCATCCACTTCCTCTTCTTTCTCTCTCCATCTGGGCATGCTGTGACCCCACTCTGCCCCATTCTCCTTCATCGTCCTGCCTCCTTCACCTCCCCTTACAGCCCCCTCCTGTCACCATGGTAGGAGATGTTTCTCTTCTCTCTCTCCTCTCTCTCTCTACCCCAATCTCTACCATGCTGGAATAAAAGAACCTAGGTACCTCGTTGCATCTGGAATTCTGGGTTTGCAGCAAACTTATCCCAAAAGAGGACTCAACTGCACATAAGAGCTAACATTTTTTAAAACTGGGGGCTCCTGGTGTATCCTCACATCCTTCTGCTGCAGTAGTGCTGCAGCAGCCAAGTTTTTCTTGCCATTTTATTGCAGACCTGCTTGGTGGTGGACACAAGGATATATTTTCATTATGGTTGTCTTACAGGTAGTAGAGAACAGATATGGGATGTGTGATTGAGAGTGAAAATTAATGAAGTTGTTTCAAATGAATGACAAGTTGGATGCAATTGTATCTTCTTGGCAAAATGGATTAATGGTTTGTGGTGGATGGTAGAACCCAAACAGGTAGTGTGAGGAATCAGATGGGCAACTAAGCAGTTAAGGTCTCTGGTTCCTGATGAAGTTGCTTTTTTAGAATATAAAATCTTGCTCTCCCCTTATTTTTGCTTCCTTTAGAAAGAGGAGTTCCTCTAGACTTCTGGTTTTACCATAAAAATAGCAAGTGGGCTGGCTGTTAGGTGGAACCTCTTGTCTCTTTAAGGCCTCCAACAGGTTCTTAGTCACACCCACCCACTGGTGTGAGGAGCCCACTCCTCATCCCCACAGCCTGGAAACAATGGACAGTTGCTGTTTGAGTCAGGAAATCTGGTTTCATTCCCACCCAGCCTGGAGACCTGGTGAGAGGCACCCTTCTTCATCATCATGAAGAAGCTCACAGCTGTCAAGGTATCTGAGAAGTGGCACTGGAAGTGACATTGGATCCATTACAGCCAACTGAAGGACTCTACCCAGGAACACAGGTGAACAGGGAGCAGATGCCAGACCAGGACCTGCTTAAGAAAAATCTGTTCTCCTGGTCTCCATGCTTAACTCCCTTTCTTACTGCTCTGGCCAGACCTGTTACCCTGCTCCTGCTGGGTTACTAAAAACCAGTGCAGAATGTGAAAGCCCACATAATAGAAAATGGTGACAGTGAGGCTGGGTCTGTTGAAGCATTTCTGGGGCATGAGCATAACCTGACTTTGCTATAGCCTTGGGTTCTTGGAACGTCCCAAAAGAGGAGTGAGAGTGCTTATCACCAGACAGTATCTCATTTCAGGATGAGATACTCCTTTTCTTTTACAGCTCAGGCTTTGCTACTATGTGGGATGCGACTCTTACTGATCAGATAGTTTAAAATGCATGATGCCTAAACTGGGTATCTGTGTTCCATGCCACTACAGTTGATTGGATCATTTATATTGTGCACTGATGTGAGTTTAGCTGTTTGAATTATTTGCATCATGTGCCAGTGCTTTCTTAATTGATTGGATGATCATTGCTTCAGAACCCCCGAACAGGGCTGATCGGGGTTGTGCCCCTCTTGCACATGTGGTGGAATGGGACAGTCCACTGGTTAGCACCTGCTGGTGAATAAAAATTCCTGAGCTTCTAAGAGTCTGTTTTCGACTCATTTCTGGGATAGCTTTGGTCAACTCAAAACAGCTTTGCACACTGAAATTGTCCACATGAAGATTCTTCTTTGGTGTGAGACAAGAAACCAGGTCGCTGTCCTTTCTTGCATTGAATTTCCCCACAAAAGGAGCATGGTAGATACATTTGATTATAAAAACCATCCACAACTGTAATGCTGTATCCAGAAATGGGACCCTGAAAGGCAATATTTTTTTTCTCTATCACCACTCTAATGGGAAGGTAAGAAATTTGATAACTGAAAGAGGGAATCTATAAGCAAAGCCTGTTCAACCCTTCATGGGCTTGTTTCTCTCCTTGGCAACTGAAACAGTTCTATAAGGCTAAATCTTCAGTATCTAAATAGAATAATCTCATTGACTGCAAACTTAAAAAGACCATATTAGGAAAAATCAAGTTGAGTTTTTCTAGAACATGAGTGCTTTACTTACATCCTCCATCCTCCCTCCAGATAGTGGCCAGCCCTGCCTGCCCTGGCCAGTCTCACCTACTTAGTGCCCCAGGCTGTGCAGATCTCTGCTCTCCCTGGACAATGTTGAGAGTGAACAGGCACAGAGGGCAGAAAATGACTCTCCCCAAAGTCTTCAAGGGAACTACAGCAATGCCTCCATACAAAATCACAATATGATTCTGTGTGGATCTAGAACGCCGAAAGATTAGAATGGCAAAAAATCACAAAGCTCTTGTGGATCAGACCTTGGTACAATTCCGCATATCCTTATAGAGCTCTTAGAAAAAAGAATGAGCTATTGTTTCCCCAGGAAGGAACGAAGGAGTGTGTCTCCCCTCTTTGGGGCAAGGAGGGGGGTTTTCTGCAGAAGCTGGGAGGTCATTTAAGTGACTCAAGAGATGCATGCACACAAGAGAGAAAGAGAGATCATCTGTTCTGACCCCAAATTTGCATTCACTTGCTTCACTACATGTAGCCATGATGCCAGAGTATGGTAGGAGACTCAGGCAGAATCCAGAGACAAGTGAAATAGGTACCAAATACCCTGTCATCTTCATCTTTATCTTCATCTCTAATTCCCCATTAGAATTCTTGGCCATTGCCCTGGTGCACCCTGGATTTGTCACCTCAGTCAGTCCTGGTTTGTACTGAGTGCACTATTTTTATTTTTAGCTTGAGATAGCGGGGATGGAGAAGTTGAGAATTTCTGGGTGCTCCCAAGGAATGCAGTTCTCTCCTAGTGGCCCTTTGGATGGAGAACTGAAAATCTAGATCTGCATTTCATCAAAAGAAATAACCACATCTCACAGCACAGCCCAAGCTCGCAAAATACTTCTGGAAACCATTTCCAGCATTGCCCCCAGATTCCAATTCCATTAGATCATGAAAACATGTTTTAGAAATCAGATGTCTGACTGTAAATTTGAAGGACCCTCCTGCTCTCTGAGTACCTACTATGTATCCTGCACAGTGCATAATGGTTTTCCATCTTGGTTTAGAGATATACATAATTGTTCTGTTGACCAAAAGTATTTTTTTCACAGATTTTTATTTTACTCTTGCTCCAATACCGGAATCATTGTTCCCGGATGCAAGACTCTTCTTCTGTGAGTGAATATTTAAGAGAAGGAATGATCGGGAAACTTGTGTTGGGTTCATGTAAATAAGGCACAAGGTTTTCATGCCCTTCTGCCTTCGCTGGGGACTCATTTCCCTAACACAGTCTCGTTGTAAAACAATCCACTCCCGAGGAGGTCAGCAGTGAAAAGTTTGTCTTCTGAAATTAGTAATCAAAGAGTGAAAATAATTAATAGAGAAAACAGAGCAGTTGCACACTGAGTTCCCATGTAGATGTCTATAGAACAATAAATCAGTAGGGGAAAGGAAACAATATAGGCATTTACAATTAGGCCTCATGCATAATGCCCTGGAAGGAGAATTTGTGTGAAAAAAAGACAACATCTGCTGCAAGTTGGTTTATAAATAATACAGCTAGATATTCAGGTAATGACATGACAGACGGTCTCTTGTGTCCTTGTCCTTTTGTGTCCAGCGCTGAATGTGTTTACATCCCGCAGCTTATGACATACATGCCTGGCCTGTTTGTGCTCGGGCCAGGAGTTTTTCTCTCTTCTCCAGTTAAATGCTTCTCTGCCCAAACCATAGCATTCCACATCACCGACCCAGATAGCCAGAGAAATCTGCTCCATTTGGTTTTAATTGATCCCTCACTGTGAGAAGGTAAGCGCCTGAAAGAAGTGTGATCAGATGCACATTCAGTACTCTCATCCATGAACCAATTTCTTTTGTGTTGACACCCAGGCTTGACAAAAAGAGTGATGGTTAAGGTCAAGTGCATGAAAGCTAATTCTAAACAATGATGGATGAGCCAACGCGAGGACTCTATCTTTTCTACGATGTTCTCCTAAAAGCTTGAGTATCCCCCATCCCATTTTTAAAAGTCAGCTAATTCTGAAATTAATGAAGTTATCACAGATCCAGCATTTGTAGGGCTTCTTTCTCTTCTTTGTTATTCAGCTCTTCACTACTCTGCTGACAGCAGCATGAGTGATGGCCTTCAAACAGATGATTCTTCTTCGCCATGAAGGAACTGATAAATACTGCCTGTCTTGGCAATAAATTGTGCATGAAATAGTCCACTCTGGTAATCTACAGAGTTATGGTAAGGAAAATGGCATTGTGAAGAAAGACCGCAAAATGGCAATTAGCCAAAACCCAATTGGACAGAATCTTCAAGTAACCTGGACTATGTTTTGTTTATTTGCTATTGTTTGTCTGTGTTTTTATTTCCTGGCAGGGGCAGGGATGGCAAAATAAGGTGTTATGTGAAACTGAATCAGAAAATTCATTTTTAAGTTAGAGTTTTTAATTAAATTAGTAGAGATTTATTCTGACCTCTGGTGCTTTCTATGTCCTCAGTCTTTTCCAAATTACAATGATGACCCATTTTTAAAATTCTCACAGACAAAAGTTAAGATTCTTCTTTTCATTTTCTATAATGACCTAAATTTATGTGCTGAATACATTTTCAATAATAAAGGCTGATGAAAAGATTGACAAAGGAAAGATTTTAATATCTCAAGCTAAGGTTTTAGTGTTTAAAGGTTTTGGATTTTTCTTCTTTACCATAATTAGAAAATGCAAATTGTCTCTTTAAAAAAATTAAATATGGTGTCAGATCAACTTGTGTTAGTTCATTTGCATGAATGTGTTGGATATTGCTTGGAAAGCAACTATAATGCCTTTTCTGCACCGTACATGCTCTCGGGTATCTTCCTCTAGAACTCTGGTTGCTACACTGATGTTGTGTGGCTTGGGGACTAACTGGATGCATTCACTTTAATTTCCATACGTTGAACTGATATTTGCTAGGAATCCATTCACAGACCCAGGTGCATTCTACCTTCTCCATAGATTTCTGTTAAAATGTGCTCTGCTGTTAGTCATTCACAGTGGAGTGTAAAGCTAAGTCAACGTGTTGACTCTTTCAGGGATGTTCCCCGTGTGAAGACTGTCTCAAACGGTGAGATAAAAATATCTGTCATCATTAAACACACATCAGTAATTAGATATTATGATTGGAGAATAAGAATCCGTTAGCATCATAATCCTTTTGAATTAGGAAGAAGCTTCGAACTTCTCCAGTAGTCTGTTCTGATTATTTAGGCTCAACTCATAATGCAGCCTTTCTTTATATATTGTTTTCTCAGATCTGTTATTTCATCCTAATAAAACCACATGAAGTTGGGTTGATTATCTTTATTTCACAGATGTGGTAACTGAGACCCACAGAATATTAATTGATTGGTTCAAGATCACATAACCAGCATGTAGCACAACTGATACTTACATTTGGGTTTTCTGGCTCCCAAAATAGAGGTCTGTGAGCTACAAAACTAATTGGAAGCATATTAAAAATAACAGAAAATATTTCCACTTGTCACTGGTACTCATAAGGAAAGATTCTTGTGAAATCTTTTATAAAACACACATAGACACAGAAAAAAAAAAAGAAAACCCTATATCATTATCTTTTGCTACAGTAATGCTGTAGCAAACACGCTAAAACCAGGAGATTAAAACAATCACCAGGTGTCTGTGAATCTGCTGGGAGTTGGCTGATCCAGGCTGGGCTTAGCTGGGCTTTGCTTCCTCTTCCATCAAGATCCAGTTATGCTCTAGGTGTGGCTCATATCCCTGAGACCAGAGGGTCAGAGGAGACATTTTTCTTATCATGGAGGTGGCAGAAGCACAGGGGAATAAGATTAACGACATATGAATATTTCACAGTTCTGTTTGTGTCACTTCTGATAGCATCCTATTGACATTAGGGGAAGATTAACCTCAATAGGTTCTATGTTGAGAACAGAATTCTGTAACAAAAAGGCAGATTAACACCAGAAACACAAACACAAGTTCTTTAACATACATATTCCATATGTACACGGGAGACACTTAGGGAATGGGTACTTGCCAAAGAGGTAGCTTTGAGGTTCATCTTCAATTAAGGATGGTACATTTTTAGAGAAGCAGCAAGACAAAGGAAAATAATTTTAACTTTCTAGGGAGCAGCAACTTGAGGGAAGGCTGATAGTATGTCCGGGCTAAGAAGGATCTAAACGTATTGTCAGTGGTCAATCTTTGCTCTCTTTGATAGAAGG
This sequence comes from Ochotona princeps, assembly GCF_030435755.1. Taxonomy (NCBI): domain Eukaryota; kingdom Metazoa; phylum Chordata; class Mammalia; order Lagomorpha; family Ochotonidae; genus Ochotona; species Ochotona princeps. The sequence continues at coordinate 33,229,649 of NC_080849.1, read as the reverse complement.
GGAGAGGGGCAGCAGCCTTTTGTCATTATGCATTCGTGTCCTACTTTTAGACAACTAGGGGAAGTACAAAGAGCTTTGTTTATCTGTTCCTTTTTAATCCTATCCAGTTCCATAATCCTTCATTTCTGAAGGTGGCCTATTCTAGTTCACCACATGACCAAGGAAAAAGTTGATGGAGCTCAAAGATGAGTTTTGAAATCCATGCATCACTATCATAATACAAACCTTCCATGAACTTTTTGAAGATCCTCTCATATACATACATATATAAATTATAAAAACATATTTTAGCAAATAAAACTTCTAATATGTATGAATTTTTTAAAAAAGATTTATTTATTTTTGTTGAAAGACAGATATACAGAGCAGAGAGACAGAGGAAGATCTTTCTTCTGGTGATTCACTCCTCAAGCAGCCACAACAGCCGGAGCTGAGCTGATCCAAAGCCAGGAGCCCAGAGCCTCTTCCTGGTCTCCCAAGTGGGTGGAGGGTCTCAAGGTTGTGGGCTGTCTTTGACTGCTTTCCCAGGCCACAAGCAGGGAGCTGGATGGGGAGCAAGGCTGCTGGGATTACAACCAGCAACGCCCATATAGGATCCCGGAGGTTGCAAGGTGAGGGCTTTAGCTACTAGGCTACTGTGTCAGACCCTAATATGTATGAACTTTTTAATGAACTTCATTTGTAGTCAGCATCAAGTGCCAAAAACCCACTCATAATTCTTTCTAAAGTAGGCATCACTCTATAGACTCAATTATGAATAGTTTGCTCTCATCAGACATTTCTAGAACTACATCCTAATCACTTTATAAGACTTTTTGCTAGACTGAAAAGATCTGTGAGGAACTATTTTCTTTCACCAGTTATAACAAAGAGCAGGACCCATTGTGGCAGCCTAGTAGCTAAAGCCCTCGCCTTGAACGTGCTGGGATCTAATATGGGCACTGGTTCTAATCCCAGCCGCTCAGCTTCTCATCCAGCTCCCTGCTTGTGACCTGGGAAAGCAGTTGAGGATGGCCCAATGCTTTGGGACCCTGCACCCACATGGGAGACCTGGAGGAAGTTCCTGGCTCCTGGCTTCAGCTTGGCGCAGTACCGGCCATTGCTGTCACTTGGGGAGTGAATCATCGGACAGAAGATCTTCCTCTCTGTCCTCTTCCCTGTGTATCTGACTTTGTAATAAAAATAAAATAAATCTTAAAAAAAAAAAAAGCAAAGGAGACCCAACATTAACTTTCTGTGGCTGCCATAGCAAGCTATCACAATTCGTAGTGGCTTAAAACAGTAATTTTCACATCTTAGTTCTCTAGATTAGAAATTCAGATGGGTCTCCTAGTCCTAAATCACGATGTGGGTAGGACTGTACTTTTTGTGGGAGGATTTGGGAAAGTATCTGCTTCCAACTTGACCCAAATTCACGGCCAGATTCAGCCCTTGGGTTGAAGGACTGTCCCTGTTTCCCAGCTGGTTATCATGCAGGGGCCCATCTTTGCACCCAGGGGCTGCCTTCATGCTTTCCTATGCTTTCCCCATCTTCAAGGCCTGGATACATCCAGTCCTCTCATGCTTCAGATCTCTAATTTTTGCCTATGCTGGGTCTGTTCTGCCTTCTCTCACCACATCTCTCTTTTTTTTTTAATGGCCCTCGTGATTAAATCAGGCCTATGAAGATAACCTTGGCTATGCTCCTTGATTTAAAATTTGTACTCTCAGTGCCGTTTGCCAAAGTCCCTTCACAGCTGTGCCTAGCAATGTTCATTGAAGATCCAGTGAACAGTTTGGTCCACCTCACACCCTAAGTCAAGAGACAGATGCATGCATTTACCTACCAGGAGACTAAAGCAGGTCACATAGCAAGCCAGCATCCCTGAGGGTGTGGGAACATGTAGTCTGATCATAGTTAAGGGAGAAACAAAGTGAACATGTGGAGAAGATCAGAATTAAAAGTTGGCAAGCTTTTTCTGTAAATAATTAGATAGTAAAAGTTTAACCATTATGAAATATGTGATTTCTGTCACAACTATTTTACTCTACCAGTGTAACTCAAAAGCAGCCATAGCCATACTTGGCACACAAATGAAAAAACACATCTGTGTTACAATAAAACTTTATCTACGAAAACAACTGGTAAACTAGGTCTGGCCCGTAGTCTGTGATTTGCTGACCCCTCATGTATACCACCGGAGTGCCTCCCAGAGAGATCTTCACACTTGATCTTAGCCGAAAGGCTGAAAAGTGATCCAGGGAGATCTTGTGCTCTGATAGCAGTGGACCCTAAACAGAACAAAATGACAAATATCTTGTTTTCTTACAACCAGGACAGAAATTACCCTGGCCATGTTTGTATCTAAAAGTTTCATTCAAAATTGTGTGTGCCAGCATTTAAGATGAGATACATCAACAGATTTTTCCATCTCATTATCTGTTGATAGGTCACAGTGTACACGGTGGCATCATGATTTTGTAGGGAAATAACACAGGGAATTCTCTGGGTGTCTGTTATGTATCTTGCCTACCATGGTGGCTGAGGCAGGTGTAGCCTAATGTGACCAAGCTGCCTGTTGATATGTGGAGGGGTTGCCCCCTCCTCGTAGATATGCGTTAAGACAGAGGCATATTGCTCTCATTGGGACCCTTACTACACTCCCTAGAAGTAAGAAGAGTTTCCTGAAATGTGAAAATTCTTGTTTTGAAGAAAGATATCTATCAGAAACTTCGAGCCCTCCAGGTTTCAGTTCAGTCAGTTTAGCCTGATCAACATTGAACATCTAGAATGTATTCAAAATGGGGCTAATACAGTAACAACGACACTGGGGTCTTTCATGTGGCTCATGGACTGTAATGGCAGCCACACCATGTCCCATAGGAGGTCCTTGGCAGGCAGTAGAAAGCATCTTTACTTTGTTAATGTGATTTTGCTAATCATTTGAAGTTTTTGAACACTTACTTCTATAGTGTATTAAGCATTGTCTTGGTAACAGTTGATTAAAAGAGTGCAATAACTGAAGAAAACAAAGATTTAAAAACAAAAGCATTTAGTAGCTTTTATCCATCATCAAGGAATTAACCAATTGGCAACAAGTGAGACAGCTCAATTTCTTTAGATATCCGAGGCCTAACTAGCTTAATTGGGAAAGCATGTTAAACGGAATGGAATGACATTCATTATGGATTAAGTTAATACATTTCAGACCCATCACATGGCTTAATTTAACAAATTCCACATCTTACTGTTTGGCAGGCAATGGCATCTCATGAACATCATTACCAGTCAGTCAGACTTGAGTCAGTTGAAAAGATTGACTCCATCTGAAAACTGTTAGTCTTAATAGCGATGTGCCTTGCCTTGGCAGCATCTCCCGTGTGCTAGGGAAGTCTAGGACTTGCTCAGGGCTCTATTACCAACCTCCTGAGGCCTTGCATCTCCACCATGAAATTCAGAGTGAGGATGGGAGGGCGAGCATCCACATTTTCCAGTCAAAGTTCTCTGAAATACAATAATGTCAGTCCATTCTTGAGAAAACCAGATGCATCCTGCTGTGAGGACTGCTACATTTTAAACAGAAGTAATTGAATTTTAGTATATGCATGTTTCTGTGTCATTAGATCAATTATATATTTTCCTTCTTATAAATTTTTTGTTTAATGGGAAGGGAGGGAGAAAGAGAGAAAGAAGGAAAGCTGAGAGACAGAAAAACAGAGAAAGAGAGCTCCTATCCACAGGTTTACTTCCCCACATGATCCGAATGGCCAGGATTAGGCCAGGACCAAGAGGAGAACCAAGAACCTGATCCAAGTCTCTCACGTGGGTGGCAGGAACCCACTTACTTGAGCAATGATCACATCTTCCTAGGGTGCCAAGAGTAAGATGGAACCAAGAGCTGGAGCTTGGAACTAAACGTAGGCTCGGAATGTGAGACATGTGCATGTGAACCTTCGGGCCAAATGCCTTCCCCAAATTGCATATTTTCATATGGGAAAGCAACACAGAGAAAAAATGAGAAAATTTCCCCAAAATATTATAAAACACTACTCTTTTACTGGATATCTACCTTTAACCAGGGAGTCCACATGTATCATCACATTGCTCCTCAAAATAACTGCCAGCTTAATATTGATATGCCAAGTTTTCTAATATGGAAATTTTCTCAATAAACTTAAATCATTAGCCTATGGTAACGTCTGTAGGAGGCAGGCTTTCACCCAAGTCATAATGATCGCAGTCTGTCAGGCCTATTCTTTCCACTCTGCCATGGTGTTTCTAGAGCGTCAGGGCTTTGTTTACAATGCATGGAACAATCCATCCCTTCTGAGCCTGATCAAGTGGTGTCATCTCCAAGCTGCCTTGACAGTGCATGGTTGAGACATCTTAGTTGCCACTTACCTTTAAGAAGGAATGCTCACAATATTCTTCCTTCCCTTTTGGGAAAACACACAGGTGTGTGTGGGTGGGAGCAGGGATTCTGCCAGGTTCTTCCATGTCTCCTGTATAACTCAAATGCAAATATAGATAGGTTACAACTCCCCTTTACAGGCCATGGTACAGAGAACTTTCTGAGCTGATCTTAGAGCATCTAAGATACACTGTCGCTGATACTCATAATTTTTTGGCCAAATCAAATCCCATAGCCAGGATCATCTTCTATGAAGGTGGGAAAGAAAGCAAAAACGTTCTGAAAACTGATCTAGTTTATGGGCAGCCTTTGTTTAACTCATTGTCTAGTAAAATTATTTACATATAATAAATGCATTTATTTGTATTAAGGATAGTAAGGATAGCTGTTCTACTCACAGTCAGTTTTCATTAAAATGAAATCAAGGGCCTAGTGCAATAGCCTAGTGGCTAAACCTTGCCTTGAACATGCCGGGGTCCCATATGGGTACTGATTCTAATCCTGGCGGTCCTACTTTGCATCCAGCTCCCTGCTTGTGGCCTGGGAAAACAGTGAAGGACAGCCCAAAGCCTTGGAACCCTGAACCTGCATGGGAGACCTGGAAGAGGCTCCTGGCTCCTGGTTCCTGCCTCCTGGCTCCTGCCTCCTGGCTCCTGGCTCCTGGCTTTGGATTGGCTCAGCTCTAGCTGTTGTGGCCACTTGGGGAGTGAACCATTGGACAGAAGATCTTCCTCTCTGTCTCTCCTCTGTTTATAACTGACTTTCCAGTAAAAATAAATAAATCTTTTTAAAAATGATAAAGAATATCTAGCACCAGTATAATTATATTTGTAAATGCATCTAGTGAGGGGCATTTGGGGCAACAGGTAACTCTACCTACAGGGAGTTTTCATGAAGGAAACAACCTTTGGAGTAGGTGATGAACAGACATGACACTGGCAGGCAAGTGAGAGGATAGCAGTCCAGTTAGAGCTACCAGCACAGGCCAAACACCAACACAGAGAAAAGCAGAAATCAGCAGGCAGTGTGGCAGCCGTGGAGGCTCATTGAACTACTTGTCCTCGACCAAATCTCTGCTTTGAGATACAATTCCTTTCATTCAGTCTTCCAGCTTATTACTCAGAAAAACAAAGCTAAACTAAACTAAAAACCCTCTGGGGCTGGCATGTGGCACAATGGGATTACGCTGCTACTTGCAATGCTGGCGTCCCATGTGAGTACTGGTCTTAGTTTCAGCTGCCACACATATGATAAAGCTACCTGTTGATGCGCCTGGGAGAGCAATGGAAGCTGATTTGAGTATTTGGTCATCCACTTCAGCCACTTGGGAATGGACTCAGCAGATCCAAGATCTCTCTCCTGTCTCTCCCTCCCTCTGTAACTCTGCCTTACAAATAAGTAAGTAAATCTTCACAAAAGGAAAATAAAAAATAAACAAACACCGAAAGCTGGAGGAAGAAGGACATTAGAACATACAAATAAAATTCAAGCAGAAATATAACTCAATATATGTGAGAAATATTTCTTGCTTGTGTGGAAAAGAGACAAAATACATCTTTTCTTGCTTTGGTTAGATGGGTCTTAGCCAACAACGAGTCTTTGCCAACCATTTAGGTCCAAACAAATGCAAATTTATCTGTGAAACAGAGTAGATAAAATAGCCAAGCCCATTAGAAGATATTTTCAAGGGACTGGATCATTAAGGAATAGTGCTGAGTTGACTAAAGACGTAGAGAAAATGATCCAAAATAAGCTTCAACTCATACAGAGACTGGCTAAATAATCTACCTTATTTTGAGATGATTTGATTCATTTATTCATATAACAGATGTTAAATAAAATCTATGAGCACTTAGATTTGGGCAGCATTCCGAGCACTGGCCATACAATGGCCATCACTATAGAGTCGGATGTACTTTCATAGGGCTTGTGAGCAGATAGCCATTGAAATCATGCAGTTGGAGAAAGTGGATCACCTCTGCCTCAAAGGAGGATTTTGTGGAGGTTGAGGATAATTAGAAACGGCAGGCACAGCTGGGCTTTCATAAACTCACTGTTCTGAACTGAACTTGCCCTCTCAAGGTGCACTCACACCCTCTTACCACCAATGGGTGATGTGCAAAATGAACATGGTGGGGAGAGAAAGAATATGTGATCCTGAAGACAGATTACTCTGTAACAGAGAGGGACTCAGAGAAACATGAATACCTCATTTCTTTTTCCATCCCCAAATCTAACAGCAACTCAGGATGAATGCTTTAAGTTAACTCAATAAGCTAATGTTGTTCTCATGCAACTAACTGTCAAGAGGCAGACAACCCATTGTCAAAGCAGTTGAACCATGAGACCACAAAAACTCCTGATTCCTTTCATCTTTCCGCTCTAGCGTCCTTAGCTTGTGTCCTTGTCTTCACGGTTCAAGATGGTGGCTCTTCCCTATTATCACTTCTAGTGTCAAGCAGGTAAAAAGAACAGAAGTCAAAAACCTGAAAAGGTGCTTGTCAATTGAGTTACATTTGACTAAACCCCATCTAATAACTGACATTTATATCCAAGTAGCTAGAAACAAAATGGCTGCCTCTCCTTGGCTATATGAAAGACTAGACAGGAGAAAATACTTTATTGGGTATATTGACCCATCCAATAGAATCAGCATTCTCCCACTAGGGAGGAAAATGATAAATGTGCCTAGTCTAACACTCTTAATTTGAAAATCACAAATCCAAACATTCCAACACCCAAAATGTTTTCAGCACCAATGTTAAGCTTAGCAAGCTTCAGGTTTTGGAATATTTCATGAAGATTTTGGATTTTCAGGTTAAAGATCCTCAACTACCACCCCACCTGCAAAACAAACACACAAAAATCCCAGAACCAAAACAAAGCCCACATCAAATCACACTTTGGCTCCCAAACATAGGAATAGCTGGAAAAACAAGCACTCTTTCACAATATGTGTCACCTTAGGCTGCATTTGCTCACTTTGCAAACCCTGCCCCTTCTATCTCTCTTCTGCCCCAAGTATCTTCCTGCATCTCACTCTTTTATGGTTGTTCCCAACTTCTTTACACTTTCACTCTCTTACAGCTGTCAAGGCTTGTTCTCTTCACGTGCTATCTCCCTGGGTGTACACAAGAGAAGAGGACCTGAGACTCAAACTCACTCGGACAGGATTCAGTGTCCCACCTGCTATGCAAAATGCCCACTCCAAGCTCAAGGTTTCTTTGATATGTGAGTAAAACCTAAGACTGCTTCTAAGAAATACTGCTGGTCCGCAGGAATGGGAGACCTCTCTGATGCCCACATGAGAGCTTGTAATAAGCAGAGAAAAGTTTCTTTGGTTAATAATCAGAGGGAGAGAGGAAATAACTATCAGACACACCACAGCTGACTCCCAAGGGGGTTTGAAGAGAGGCTGAGAACCATTTTTCAGAGTTAGCAAGATATTCCTGTAGCAAATAGAAAAAAATCCCTCTTTTTGCTGAGTTGGTCAGGTTCTTTAGCTTGTACTTAGCTGAAGGAAAGCTTGACTGATACAGAAGGTGATAGGGCATTGGTTTGTAAGGGAGGAGATTGGTTCAAGTAGCTTTTGATGGCTTGTACTTTCAAATAGTGAGCCTCAAGGCTCCCTTAGTTGATTATAAACTTGCATTTGGCACTTATTCTGACTCAGCAGGCTTTGCTATCCTCTGAACACTCAGTTGCCAACAAGTTGGACCAATTCCCTCCCTCACTAAGTGTGGGGTTGGATCTAAGGCCTTTAGGATGCCTCCTCTTCCCTATTGGTAAATTTAGAGGCAGTCATGCCAGCTATAAGCTATAAGTGAAATGGGGTAAAGGCAGCATATCCACAACACATTGCCAATAGGAGGGACAAAAGATGGCAAGAAGACACCCTATCCCTGGGTCGTAGGCTGCCTCTCAGCCACATCCACATCACAGACTTCCTGTGCTGACTACGAAGCTGCTCAGGGAACAACAACACAAGCAACAGGTCCTTCAGGGAAAGCTGCTCAAGTTCACCAGTGCCTCACGAGGCTTAAAGGCACAGGCACAAAGCAGGTCATGTGGTGTTTTCATCTCTGGAGGATGGCTCTGTAATGAGTGGTGTTAGGAGAAAATTCCCTGTGATTCTAGGCTCAATGGTACTACTCATTCCTTCAGAGCTGCTTCTTTCATAGTCTTACAGGGAGCTCACAGCTGTCTGGCATGGGGCTCACATGTGTGATTCCAAGCAGACAGCTACCTGGTTTCCATCACCCTGGCTATGAGAGTGTATGGGCTCTGGCATGGGATTATCCATCATCCTTTGCATTCTAGGCAATTTGCAAGGGAGACACCACTTGAGTCCTAGTCTACCTGGGTTGTGTCACAGGAAGGCTTTGACCTGCAGAATCAAGGCTTGGTTTTAAAAAAAATCATTCGGTGATGGAGTTACTTTTATAGAAACAGTATTGCTAGGGCCCAAAAACCACTACATTGTAACACAGCCTTTTAAGCATCTGATTGTTTTCTCAAGACTCAAGAACTATAGGCAAGAATGAGCTACGTCAACAGCTGATCAACTTGGCTGGAGTAAGTGCAGCCAGGGCTTTCCCCAAAGTGACCCAAAGGCTGGCTATGTACAGTTGGGGCTGGTGGGAGTCCTTTAAAAGACTTACTTGTTTTCAAAAAGCGGAGAGACAGAAAGATGGAGAGACAGAGGTCACTTACTCAATGCCGGCCACAGCCAGGGCTGGCCAAGCCCAGTCCAGGACACTGGAATCCAATTAAGGTCTGCCATGTGGGTAACAGGGACCCCAAGCACTTTGAGCCAACATCTGCTACCTCTCAGGGTACTCGTTAGCAAGAAAGTAGATCAGAAATAGAGTAGCTGGCACTCAAACCAAGAACTCTGATATGGGATGTAAGTGTCCCAAGTGGCAAGGTAATCACTGTGATACATGGCCACCCCTGGGCCTTGTCTTCAGCTGCTCTTCAAGTACAGATGAGGTTACCCACCAAGTGTGAGCAGGAGGTACTGAATTTCCAGTGGAAATAAGAACATCTTTGCACTCCATGTTAAGAATTCACACTGCCCTCTGAAACGCCCTTCAAATCCTGCTGTCAACAAAATCCAGTGCCTGATGGAATCCATGCCCCTTCCTTCCCTCTCAGCCCTTACTTCTCCCATGGTCTTGGTTCTCAGCGCATCTGTCAAGTCTCCAAACCTATGAAGACAAACTTCCCCTCCTGGCTACTCAGAGTGAGGGAACATTGGGAGGTTTGGGAAAGTTAATGATATTAACTGACATTATCATTAATCATAATGATGAAGCATCATTTGCCAGTCATTGTTCTAAATGCCTTAGACACATTGGTTCATTCAATCTGCAAAGCCTAAAAGGGATGCAAGTATTGATGAAGGTAGTTTTACGAAGATGATAAGCTTTGTGATGCCATGGCCAGCCTTTGACTAGTTCTTGCAGGTTGCGTGTAGGTTGGGTTCTGTCCTCGACTGGCCTGAAGTCTGTTAACAGAAGCACTTGACGGGCATTCCACGGAGTAGTGCAGACTCCTGATGCATTGTTTCTGCAAACATTCTTGAGATGAAGCACAAAGACAATATTATTACTTTGTCTTTTCTTTTTTCCCCTCCTTTCTATCTTGAGGCATCCTGGTTCCCTCTCCTTCCTGATACAGCCACTGTCAGTAAAGAAACGCAGCAAGAATTTTCACTTTGCTTTAAGTTCCCCTCCTCCAGGATCAATCATCTAATGGGATGAAGAACACTTCTTCAGGAAATGCCAGATTTCAATAAAGAAATGAGGGTGGCATTTTGGAACAGAAATATTTCTCCCAGCTCCTGAAAGTAGCAGTGATGAGGGATTGCACCTGTGACATTACTAAAATTTCTCCTTGCATGAAGTCATCCTGGGTGCATGCACAGGTCCCACAGGAAGTTGGTTAGTTATGATGGGTGCTAAGGGAAGGTATTCACCCAGAACTAGCCCCAGGTTTCTTGTTCTTATTATTTTTGTTATTTTAAATTTTACTTCTTGTTCTTATTATCATTTTATGATACAGTTCTATAGGCCCTGGGATTTCTCTTACCCCTCCAATCCCTCCCCACTCATTGAGTTCCCCTGTGTTATAATTATAGAATAGTTCTTCATAAACAGTCATCATTGCAGGCATGGACAATAGCAAAGAGTGCAGCATCCTATTGTTAAAATATAATTAACAGTTTCATTCGAAGTTCATCTTTGGAAGTAGAGATGCACAGTGAATTCTATTCTCATATCTGGATATGACAGTCTCCATTACACAGTTACCATACATCCCCGTAAATGAAAAGCCACAATACAAAATCAACAATAGGAAGAAAAACAGAATTTATAGTGCCATGAAGTTAAATAACATGGTACTATATATGATGGTCTCCGTTACAGAGTTACTATACATCCCATTAAATGAAAAGGCACAAAACACCAAAAAGCAACAACAGGAAGAAAGAAATTAAAAACACTATAAATAATATGCTACTGAATGACTAATGTGTCACTGAAGAAAGGAAAATCAACAACCTTTTTGAAGAAAATGATGCTATTCTATGAACAATGAGTTATTGAAGAATTTAATGAGAAAGTGTTTTGAAGAGATGAAACTTAGAAAAAAACATAAAAATCCATGAGATATAGTTTCCACTAATCTTTGTTAGTGAGATGTGTCTCCTAGGCAACAAATAGATGAGTTTTATTTTTTAATCCAGTCTACTAATCTATGATGTTTGACTGATGAGTTTAAGTCATTTACACTCAGGGTTGAAATTAATAGGTGGTAATTTGATCCTGTCATTTTAGCAATGGGTTGTTCATTGATTTAGTCTTCTGTTGTTATTTTGCTGGGATGTTCTTCACATTTACCTTTGGTTTCAGTGGGTACTATTCCTTTTCTCTGTCAAGAAAACATCTTTAAGTATCATTTGCAGGGAAGGTTTGGAAGAGGTATATTCTTTTAACTTTTCTTCACTGTGGAAGTTTTATTTCATTTTCGAAGACAAAGGAAAGCTTTACTGGGTATGCTATCCTGGACCAACTTTTTTTTTTTTTTTTAGAATCTGGAATATGTCACTCCATTCTCTTCTTGCCTGTAGACTTTTCTGTGAGAGGTCTACTGTGGGTTTAATTGGCACTCCTTTATATGTCAATTGATTTTTTTTTCATGTGCACGTTTAAGGATCTTTGCCTTATGTTCAATTGAAGAGAGCTTGATTAAGTTGTGTCTTGGTGAAGATCACTTTTGGTCAACCCTGTTGGGAGTTCTGTGCCCCTCCTGGATGTTGTTTCCTAATCCTTTCTCTAGATTAGGGAAATTTTCCCTTATTATTTCATTGACTACATCTTGAATTTCAGCTTCTCTTTCTGCAGCTTCTGGGACTCCCATAACTCTTACATTTTGCCTTCTAATGGAATCTTTCAGTTCTTGAATACTTTTATTAGCTTGACCCAGCTCTGCTTCCAGCTTTTTGTTTGTTTGTTTCCCTCTGGTGACAGAAAATATCTTCCAATTCTGAGATTCTTTCTTCTGCCTCCTTCATTCTATTTTAAAGACTCTCCACATACTTTTAATTTGCTCCGCTGTATTCTTCATTTCTTATATATCACCTTTCATTTGATTCATTTCCTGTGTGACATGTTCTTAATTTTCTTGAATTCCTGTATCATGTGCTTCTCATTGTTGATAAGAAGCTTTATCACAAGTGTTTTGAATTCTGTATCCCCCATTTTCTTGATGTCTTCCTCAGTTAACTCTGAGGTTGGCGAAGAGTTTTGCTCCTTTGCAGGGGAGTCTTCAGTAATATTCATAGTGCCTTTGTCTCTTCTTTTGCTCTTGGTCATTGTACTTCTGGTTATCAGATTCTTTTCCTTGGGGCAGGTTTCTAAGCTGTGTCACCCACAGGTCTACAGTTTGATTTTATTTATTGCAGTTTGTACCCAGTTCTTCGTTGGTAGTCACTTATGCCACTCCCTCCAGCAAATTCTAGGTCTGGGCTCTTATGTCAGATTTCCACCATGCTCTGTGTAGCCCCGGCTCCTGGCTCACCACTCTCCACCTCCTGTGATACTGTGCTGAGGCTGCACCATTGTCTGTACAACCTTTCTCCCACTTCTGGTTGTAGCAGGTCCCAGGATTAGGGAGATATCACCTATATAGCTAAGTTGTTGATGGTGATGATCTTGCCAAAACCTGTTGGCTGTTAGGTCTAAGGGCCACACAGAACTATTTTGATTTGTAGGATGCCAAAATCAGTATTATTTTTTGGGTGGGGCTAGTGAATGCACTGAACTAAGTGAGTTTGCTCCCAATTCAGTGCATCCACAGATTGCTGTTGTCCCTGCAGTCTTAAAGTCTTTGCCACACTGTACAAAACAGTGTCTGATGTGCCACTCCTAGTTCTTGATCTGCTGGCCATCAGGTCTGAGGACTACCTGGACCTATCTTGGGTGGAACCAGTAGGTTGCCATGTTGCTACAGTTTACTGAGCCAGAAATGAGTTCACTCTCAGCTCAGTGCATGCATAATCCTGTCCAATATCCTTTGCCTCCTTAAACAAAAGGGTGCCCAATTCAGCTCTAGGGAGTGGATAGGGCTGTGAAAGGCATCCTGTTCCCACACTGCCCATCTGGGACCTATTACTCTGTTTCTGCTCCTGGTTAAATCAAACAGACAAGCAGAACTGGCAATTCTTTGTCTGGTTTGCCTCCTGAGCCCCTGGTGAACACCCCTTCCCACCTTGTTGCTGGTGGAGTTCCTGCTGCTGCTGCTGCAATTCAGATTGTCACTTGCTGAATGCTGCTGCAACACCAGACCATTGTGCCCGTTGCTTTCTCGTGTCTGTCAGTCTCCAGGTACTCCTCTGTTGTTGTTCTGCCCTCTTCTATGTCCTGGAATGTGCCATCTCTGCTTCACACTGGCTAATGTTTCTCCATCTGTTTAAACATGTCCTTACCCTATTAGGCCATCTTGATTATCTAGTCCCAGGCTTCTAATCCTCGGCTGGATGAAAAGACACACATGTCATCCACTGGTAGCCACCTCCCCATTAAGTGACATGTTTTGAAGAGTACAGTCAAAGGCCAATTGGAACTCTGGGTTGTCTGATTCAGAGTAGGCCAAAATGATTGGAGTTTAATATGGCTGTAATAATGCAAGGGTCATGCTACAGCTTGGGGAACATGTCGTGTTCAGGACAATCTCACTCAAACTCTGATATTGTAGTGGTTAGCAGCATACACTCTGGAATCAAATTTAAACTGACCCCCCAGCTTTGCCAGTTAAAAACTAAAGGAACTTTAGCAAATTAATTGTTTTTCTGAGCCTCAAATTCTTACACAATGCAGGAGACCAAGGGATCAAGAGAAACAAAGGGGTATATCAGCATTTTCTTTCTAGAAGTCTAGTATTTAAAATTATAGATGCGAAGTTTTTAATGTATTTAGTATTAATTAAAATCTAAATTTTATATTTTAACTTTGGCTGGCACAGACATCTTTCATTTTAATGAATTCTGCAATCTTCTATAATCTTCAGTTCAGTGAATTTGTCACAGAAGTGGACATTTAACCTAGGCTCAAGACACTGGTGTTCCACATCGAAGTCCAGTTATTACTCATGAGTCGAAGTTTCCATCACTTCAGATCCTGCGAGGCAGCAGTGCTGGCACAAGTAACTAGGCGACTGGCACCCAGGTGGGAGATCCTTATTGAATTCCCAGACTCTTGCCCTGGCCACATCTCAGGCGTTGTGGATATCTGTGGAGTGAAGTAGTCAGTGAGAGGGCAAAGGAGAATAGTAGGGATGTGTAGAGTTAAGCCACCATGGGGGTGGGGCTCCTACATCCCATTGCACATCGCAGTTCCATGAGTACTGGCTGTCTCTCTGGTCCAGCTTCTCTCGATGAGCATCCTGGGAGATGGAAGATGATGGTTCAATTACTTGAGTCTGTGTTATCCATGTGTGAGAGCTGACTGGAGTTCCTGGCTCATGGCTTTGGCCTAACTATTGCAGGCATTTGAGGTGAGAATCAGCTGATGGATGACTCTCTCTCTTTCTTCCTCTCTTGCTCTCTCCCTTCTTTTGAAATCAGAAAATAAATGAACTTAAGAAAGAAAGGTTACAAAAGGGATACATGCTTCCCCTGGCCTGTATGCTTTCCTCCTCTTGCTCACAAGTATATTCATCATAGCTGTAAAACTAGCCCCAACCTAACTTATTCCAGTTCCTTTTCTGTGCTATTTGTGTTTTTGGTTGGTTTCTTCTGTCCCTGCCACCACATTTTCTCAGATTTTCTTTGTTAGCCCCCAGTTCTCTGGCACAAATTCAACTTCTCCTGGAATCCACATATCCTTGGCTCCACAGGAAACCCGCTCACACTTTTCAAAGCCTGAAAGATTTTTAGATTCTTTGACTCCTCCCAAGAGAGCAAGAGCATTATTCTTCCACATCTGCAGGGGGTTAGGCTAGCTCTCTTTGCAGGGACTGGGGGATTTCTCCTATTGTAACCTGTAGTCATTAGTTTAAAAGTCATCATTTGCCTGTCTTCATTTCACAGTTCATCCATCAATTTCCAAATAGGTAAATGGTGTTTACTAGTGAACTTCACTCTCTGGGGGGTTAACAGCCCAAAAAACAACTGCCTGGAATTGGGAAAGAAAGGACTAATTCTTCCCAGGACAAATTCTGAGGAGTAAGTTAAGTCTTATTTCTCCCTCTTCTCCTCTCCTTAGTAATATCAGGTTCATATTCTTTCATATTCTTAGTAATATCAAGTTCATATGCTTTCAAAATTGTATATCCCACTCCAACAAAGATGGATCTAAGAGAACCCTGTCATTGATTCACTGTGGCAGCAGGTATAAAGTAGGTGCTACTCAGTACCCAGTTTTTAAATTTTATTTTATTATTATTTTTTGTTGGAAAGGCAGACTTACAGACAAAAGGAAAGACAGAGAGAAGGATCTTCCATCTGCTGGTTCACTCCCCAAGTAACTGCCATGGCTGGAGCACCTATCTGAATCCAGGAGCCAGGAGCTTCTTCCAGGTCTCCCATGCAGGTGCAGAATGCCAAGGCTTTGGGCTGTGCTTGACTGCTTTCCCAGGCCACAAGCAGGGGGCTGGATGGTAAGGGGAGCAGCTGGGACATGAATCAGCACCCAAATGGGATCCTGGTGGTTGCAAGGCAAGGATTTAGCTACTGAGCCATTGTGCTGGGCCCCTAAGAACTCAAGTTTTTTTGTTGTCGTTTTACCTCTCCTCAAGGTATGATTCAACAGCAAGTCAAGGAGTAAGTACTTTTTTAGGAACAAAATACACAGTGAGAAACAGAATATGCAATCAGAGTTGTGGGCCTGCTAGGAAGGGTGTGGTCTTCATCTCTCAACTGATTTGCCAGGATGGGGAACCCTTTCCTTGCCAAGGACCACTTGGAACTGTAACATCATTCACAGGTTATATACAATAATCAACTGAGAAATGAGCCCACCTGCCATTGCCTTGGCAGGGCCAAAACAAATGATCTTACAGGCCATAGATGGCCCCTGGGCTGGAAATATTCTGGTCCTTATTATTATTATCTTTTTTTCAGGGTTGGGATACAAGCATATGCATAGAGCAGGAGGAGACCCCAGAGTGGAGCAGGCAGACAGGAGGAGGCTTGTAGGCTTGTATTGTTATTTTTTTAGTGGAAAGGAAGAACATTGAAAATGTGATAAAAAATACATCTGAATTTTCAGGGTAATAGACATATCCAGGAATCTAACAACTAACCCTTTTCTCTCCTTATATATGATCTGATATTCTTTAGCCTTGTGGATTGTGGGTGTATCATTTAGAGTGCTATTGTGTGACAATCAATAAAAAGCCATACATTTATGGTTAATTGTTTTGCCCTAATGGTACCCAAAGAGTACAATGAGAAAAGGAGAGTGTCTTCCACAAATGGTGGTTAGAATGCTTAATGTCCACGAGTAGAAGAATCAGATTAAGTCCTCCTCTCACATTTTATTCTAAAACCAACTCAAAGCAGATTAAAAACTAAACCTGCAAAACTACTAGAAGAAAATGTAGGGGGAAATTTCTAGGATGTTAGTCTCAGCAATGACTTTTTTATGAGTCCAAAAACATTGACAATGAAAGAAAAGAAAATAAACTGTCTTACATCAAACTAAACTGCTTTTGCACAGCAAAAGAGACTACCAACAGAGTGAAGAGAAACCCTACATAATGGGAAAAATAGTTGCACGCTATAGTTCTGATGGGGGGGTTAATATTCAAAATTAAATAAGGAACACACCTAGTAGTAAGAAAATAAGTCATCTGATTGAAATGGGCTAAAGATCTGTACAGTTGCTTCTCAAAGAAAAACATGTGAATGGACAACAGGCTTATAAGAAAAATTCAAAATCCTTAAAGAAATGCAAGACTGCAATGCATATCAGTTGACATCTGTAAGAATGGTTATTATAAAAAAAAAAGTTGAGATGCAGTTGTTGGAGAGGGTATGGAAGAAAAGAAGCCTCATACTGTTGTTGATGGCAATGTAAATCAGCAAGGCCATTGTGGAAAAGAGTAAGAAGACTCCTCAAATTCAAAGGACTATCATATTAAATATGTACATATTCAAATATAATATAATCAGTATGTCAAGGGGAAATGTGCACTTGCATGTTCTTTAAAGTGTTGTTCATGGTAGACTCAAATCTAAATATCCATTGATGGGGCTGGCACGGTAGCCTAGTAGGCATGTGTTGGGATCCCATATGGGCTCTGGTTTGTGTCTCAGCTGCCCCACTTCCCATCCAACTTCCTGCTTGTGGCCTGGGAAAGTAGTTGAGGATGGCTCAAGGTCTTGGGACCCTGCATGGGGGATCTGAAAGAAACTCCTGACTCCTGCCTTTGGATCAGCTCAGCTCTAGACATTGCGACCATTTGGGGAATGAACCAAGGGACTGAAAATTTTTCTTGTTTTCTCCGTGTAAATCTGATTTTCTAATAAAAAGAAATAAACCTTTTTTTAAAAAAAATCTATAAATGAATGGATAAAGAAAGTATACATACAACAAATATATGTAATAAATACTACTCACCCTGTAAAAAGAGGGATGGTAATTGTGATACCATGGTTAAACCTAAAGGACACTATGCTAGGTGAAATTAATTGGGCAGAGAAATAAAATACAATATATATGTATATGTATACAACATATAATATGTATATTTACAATATACATATATGATCTTATATGTGGAATCCTAAAAGCTCAATTCATAGAAACAACACACAGAATGGTAATTACCAGGAGTGAGTGAGACAAGTTGGAGGCTGGGCAAAGGTTATGAAATTTCAGTTCAATAGAAGGAATAAGTTTAAGAAATCTGTTGCACATAATTGTGAACATAGTTAATGACACTGTACTGTATTCTTTAAAACTGGCAAATTAGTAGATTATAAGTATTCTTACCACATAGACACACAAAAGTATGTGAGATAATGATATATATGTGTATATTACATGTACACAGATATATATATATATGTGTAGCTATATGCATAGGTATGTAAGTATTGTTATTACATGTACACATGAAGGTGTGGGAGATAATGTATATATTAATTGGCTATATGTAACTACTACACAATGCATACATGTTTCAAAGTATATTTCATATCAATTAAAATAACTTCAGAAATCAATTTTTCAAAAGATTTTAAAACCATGCTTTATGCTAGTTCTATTATGTGCATCCACAGGTATAATTTCACACTTTTCTAATATTTCTGTGAATCATCACAGAATATAGAAACATTCTTGATAGAAATCTGATATAAAAATATTAATTAACCAGTCAGTTGTGGACGTACTAAGACACTAGTAAGTCAGTTGCATGCGTCAACCTTCTTTGTTTTACGGAGCTCCAGTGCCTTGATATTCTGTGGTTTCTATGCTTAACCTTGGAGACTCTTTCTGGGGCTCATGGATTTTTAAAAAATCTGTTTTGTAGTCACCTGCTTCTTCTTTCTGGAAAGCAGAAGGCGGCCATGTAGTTCAGAATGTTTACTTCACAGAAACAGTTTATTTCACACTCCACTTCTGTAAGATCTCTCTTTGTCAGGATGCTACTGTTCACCTGACAGGTTGTAAGTGCACTGTATGCCAGCCACTGTGTTCAGTGTCTGTTGAGTAGTTCACATGCTCCCCTGTGGGATGAAGCAGGTTTTAGTTCCTTCATATTTAAGCTGGGGAAATTTAGAGCCTTAAGGATGAAGTCCCTTGCCTAGAGATCATAGGCAAACACGTCAGAGTTGGTACTTGCAGTGACTTGGGCATGGTTTATTCTTCCACAGATTCAGGTGTTGAAAACTTGGTTCCCAGTGTGGTTATGTGAGAGGTGCTTTGAGACCAGCACTATGGGTAAAGTTACTTACTGCTTGTAGCACCAGACTTCTACATGGGCAGTGGTTCAAATCCTAGCTGCTCCACTTCCAATCCAGCTCCCTGCTGATAGCCTGGGAAAAGCAGTGGAGGATGATTCAAGTGCTTCTGTGTCCCTGAACTCACATGAGAGACCCCAAAGAAACTCCTGGTTCTTGTCTCTAGAGAAGTCCAGCTCTGACCATTGCAGCCATTCGGGGGAGTGAATTAGTGAGTGGAAGCTCTCTCTCTGTAACTCTGTCTTTCAAATAAATAAATATTCTTAAAAATATAGTTATGACTTTGGGACTGGAACTATGACACAGTGGGTTAATCTATCGTTTGCACTGTCTGCATCCCATGCAGATACAATTCCAGTCCTGGCTGTGCCACTCCTGATCTAGTTCCCTACTGTAGCCACCTACACAGGAGACTCAAAAGGAGTTACAGGCTCCTGGATTCAACCTGGCTCAGTCCCAGCTCTTGTGGCTGTTTGGAAAGGGAACTAGTGAATAGGAGATCCCTGTCTCTGAACTCTGCCTTTCAAATAAATAAATGTTAAAAAAAAAAAAAAAAAAAAAAAGAGTTGGGGTTTAGTGGAAGGTAGTGGAAGAATTGGAGGAAGACCCTCAGAAGGGATTGAGCTTCCGTGTTTCCTGTGAGAATGGAGTGTCATAAAAGTCACAGCCTGATCCCAGCATCCCTCTGGCTCCCTGTCATGTCATGTGAGCCCTCTTCCACCATTGTGATGCCACCTGCCATGTAGGTCTCACCATGAGAAGCTGGTACTGGGCTCTGAAACCTCCAGAATTGCAGGCTACAGAAACTTCTTTTCTTTATAGGATATCCAGCCTCAGGGCCTTTGTTACAGCAATACAAAACCGACTAACACCAAATGAAATCCATGTCTGCTGACTCCTGCTGCACCATGACCCTCCTTATAACCTCGTGCTAATGTTTGAGTCTCTCCAGTCTCACCAGTTACACCAAGCTTCTCTTTTGTGGGATTGCCTTTTCCCAGCACTTGGAGGTGGCATCTCCAAATCCTATTACATCATTATTTAGGATAGGACATGCAGAAAGAACTTTCTGGAAGAATTCAAGTCTTGCTCATTCTGTATTGCTTTATTTGAAAATGACTTTTTCCAGTAGTTGGCTTTCAAGTAGCACACTGGACTTATAACTTCTTGAGCTCAGAGATGCTCTCCTGAGGACATGTTCTTTATTTTAATTGAAGTCTTCATCATTGGCTGGCTTCCAAGTGGTCTACCAGATGTCTTTTTCTTTGCTATAGCTGAAACAGATTATGATGTTCCAGTTCATTTTTCCAGTTCGCTGTATTGTGCTGGCAGCCTGATTCTTTCTGTGAGCCTCACCTTGTGAAAAACCAAAGTCAGGGAGGCAACAAGTAAGCCTTTTGAAGACATTTTTGTACCTACTCTTTAGTAAATTTCTCTCTCTCTCTCTCATTGCTACAGTGATTAGATCTGGATTTTTCTAAATTTTCACATGCATGTAAACTTCCTCAGGGTACAAAATCTCAACATGAATCCTCAAAGGGAATAAGTAATCCTCCAACTGGGACCCTGAGAAAACTCCTTTATGGGAAGCTTGCCCTTCTCTTCTTGGGGAATTGTAGGGAAGGACTCACTGATGTTCTCTAGTCTTTCCCTCCGTCCCTTTCTTTATTTCTTGAAATGAATAGTATATTCAAAAAAGTTCATGGAAAGTTGAAAAGTTCATTCTGCTCTTTGAAGCAAACACAGAGTTAACACTAAGTCATGACTGTATCTACAACATCTAGAACAACTTCTGGTACTTAGTCACAGCTAAAAAAATACATTTAGTGAATCAACCCACAATCAAGCATCAAGTGATTGGCTAAGGCAATTTAGTCATTGCTTATTTTTCACACTGACTTTCAGAGTCTGCGTGACCTTTACCCTCAACTGAAGTGGCACATGATGAGGGGGTTCACTTCACTTTCCTGTACCATAGAAGAGCAAACCAATTAAACGTATAATAAAACAGATGAGACTTTTGACTTTATAGGAATTTGGGAGGGTCCGAGAGCCTCCTGGGACCCATCACTGGAGGGAGGACTGGAAATCGCCATCTCTTAGCCAAGTTTTGTTAGCCTCAGGTGACGGTGTTAACACAGTGTCAGACTGCCTTTCCAACAAAATACAAACAAAACTAAACACAAGAAAAACAATCAAACCAACCCCCTACTGCCCACTGGCTGTCTGAAGCAGCAGGATTGTTGTGTGGGGGAAGGGGCTGAGCAGGAGGAGGTGGCAGTTTCCTAACAAACTATATTGTTTGAACAGTTTTATTTAGTGTGAAAAAAGGCCCTCAGACTAAAGATTTATTTGGAAGTTCTAGGCAAATTAACTTTTGGTAAGAGTCGGAACTAAAAGTTTATTGGGAATGCTACATACACTCCAAGGACCAACAAGAGAATTTAAGTTAGATGTGATTAGTATGAAGAAAGTTACATTTATTGTACTCTTATGTATAATTGATCACATGAAAGGCCTTTTGTAACTATAAAAGAGACAGCCTATTAAATTGTTTTACCCTAAGGATTATACAAATTTGCAGATATTGGATTGGATCACTGGCCTATTGGTTTCATAGCAATGGTAAATCATTAAGATGCTTATTTTTTATTCATATATCTTTCTTGTTATTATTATCTAAATAGGTTCTCCTAGTTTCAGCTTTATTTCAAACTTTTGAACCAATCATTCTGAATCTGTACTACCAGCAAATGATTTAATTGGTGGGTGCTGCTCCCCGAGTCGCCTGTGAAAGACCTTACAGCAGAAAGAAAAACTATTTTCCAACAAAGTGCCTTGTGATTAAGTCACAGGCAGAGTCCATGGGAAAAGATAGAGGCCATCTTATATCCTGATTTGGACTAGATAGATCATTACTTCCCTGGCCTTGCTTTGTGCAAATTAGTTGAGCTCACTTCCAACCCTTGCATTTTCTAGATAAGAATGCATTGGCTCAGAGAGTTAAAGGATAAGTTACAAGTATTACTTGGCACCTAGGAAAAAAGCAAGTTGGCTCCTGTGTTTCTGTGTTAAGGTTGGTTGCCATTCCTTATTTGTCTCAGACGACCCATAGGAAAACATAAGCTTGAACTCTTCCTATAGATGTTTCAGGGGGGGCACAGCTGCAAACCGCAGCCTGGATCACACAATGACTGAATCCCATTTGTCATTGTCAGGTCGTTTGGTTTAGAATTTTCATGTGGAGAAACACACTTGGCAGATCTCAGTCATTAGAAAGAAGGTTGTTGGACTCAGATGGTTGGAATGACAATAGAACTCCTCCAATTAAGCATCTCACGTTTCTTCCAGGTAGCCTGGGTATTCAGCCTCATGCTTTTCAGGCACTGCTGAAACACTAGATGTGCACACTGCCAAGGACACCCTGCTATTTACTGATCCTTTTGTTCCCAAAGCAATCCACACGGTATGCTGATTTTTGCTTTGTACCGGATCAATCCCACTTAGAACTTGAACTGGAGAGGTCAGAAGGTGTGTGCGTATCTATGTATCTAGATTGTCAGTCTAGTGAGTTTGATAAGGGAGGCAGACAGGGAGAGGGAAGAGATTGTGCTCAGTACCTGACACTCTCAAATGAAGCTTCTTAACTAACAGTAAACTTTTTAAAAACAATCAAAATATTAAAACTGGAAGTTAATGAGCCTATGGAAAGTAACTTCTAATGATCATTTTGTGCTTGGGATGATATTAATTTTATGACATCTTTATGTCATTACAACATGAAATTAGGAGGGTGAAACGTTTCCAGAGCGTTTCTTTGGATACCCCGTTAGGAAGCTATTAGAAAACAAGATTATGCTAGCAAAATAATTTCAGTGTGTGCCTTGGGACACCTGCTTAGCAAAACGTCATGAACTGAAACTATGATGCAAAATGATTCCAGTGTGTGTCTTGGAGAAGGTACCCATTCCAATGTTGTTATGTCCAAATGGCTATGGAAGATTAAACTTGCTAGCAAGAATCTAGGGGGAGAAATCAATGGAGATTAGGCTCAATTATGATGTCAAAATGAAATGAGACAATCATAAGCATCAGGGTTCAGCTTCAACATCTTCCTACCATAGCCCTGTCTGCACAAAGAAATGCAAGAGGTGCTCAGACCTTCATCTTTTCTCACCAGAAAAGCGTAAAATCCTGTATGTTGAAGGACCAAAGCAGTGTGGTCTATTGCAAAGTGCGAAAACAACATATTTTGTGGTCAGGAGAAACATGGAATCCTAAATGCATAAAATCTCTTTTCTATAAAGCTAAAAATTGAAAACTTAAAATCCCAGGAACATTGGTAGATTTTTCTGCTATTGTATCCAAAAAGTATAAATAGTAATCTACAATGAATGCTGCCTTTTAGAAAAAAGTATTTAAAATAAAACATATCCAAGAATGACAAGCAGGTTCGCAGCAATATTCCAAGTCTCTCTCTCTCACAGTCTCTCCTATTTCCCCCAGATGTTGCCTCCTGCTGTGCAATCTTCACATCCAAAGAGGCCTTAAGATGTGAAACATCTGGGATGTTCCATTAGTGAAGTTAGTGTTCAGAAGAAAAGAGGGTGAAAATTACTAATGTTCTTTTCTGTCAGTCCATAAAACCATGTTTACTTTTCAGATGTCAGCCAGTAGGTCAATGTTTTGTAAAATGCAACTAATTTTTGAAGTCTCTTGGCCTGATTCTTTCTTCCTCATCAGTGAGTTCATCTGAAGTCACAGTTGAGTTTTGCCTAGCGTGTGATGTGTATTTTCTGTGCAGATGTACATGTCTGTGTGTTTCCGTAGATGTGTGCTAGGTTAGCTTCTGGTGCTTGGAAATTTAATTGTTATGATAAGAAAATGGGAAACTCAATTAGCCTGTATGCAGAAATAAAGAAATAAGAAATTGGTTGAGATTAATATCTCCTATCAGCAACACAGTGGGGAGTGGGTCCTCCTTGGCTCCTGACGGCAGAGTGTCAGCACAACCATTAGGCACCACGCCACCTTTTCCTCCCATGCAATCACAGACAGGTGCCACAAACCCTTTCCTTCTGCCACAATTATGTGACAAGGTATGGAATCTCCATCATAAAGCAGAAATGAACTGCAGAGTCAGTGGTCCAGAACTGCCTGCATTAGAGACATGGGGGTCAAGAAGACGTGAATCTATGTTCTATCTTGTTCCTGAACTTCCTTCCTTTTCCTGCTTTGTTTCAATACTAAGCCACTTTGGTTTTTGGATAACTGAACACAAGTTGGAATAAAGAAAGACCTTGTGTTGACGTCAACCCAATTATAGAATCAGATATTGAATGATACATTTACTTTAGGTATGTGGGCAGCGCCCTGTGTGAGGAGGTGTGCATGAGGCTTCCTGACTGCATCAGCCCTTCAGCTTTGCTCAGTGATGCTAACAAAGCTCTCCATGAAGCCTGAGCTTCAGCGATTTGCTCTTTATGTGTTTGAGCTCTGCAGAGAAAGTGGTGCTATGACGGCTCGGTGTTATTATTAAGGTTATTATATGCATATGCACTGCCACTTATTTTTGAAGAGTAAATATTTGTGCTAATTATATCAGTGTCATCCACTGTGCTAATTATATCAATATCAACATGTTGATATTGATATAATTAATTAGCACAAAGATTTACTCTTCAAAAATACATGGCAGTGCCTCTGATTCATTTGCCATGAGGGGAGCGTGAGTGAAGTGCGGTTCTATAGCACTGTATTTAGGCTCTGATATGCAATCAGCTTTAATAATTGCCTAATACTGTAGGTGGCCTTAGATGAGTAAAATGGTTTTTTTTTCACGAGGTTTCCAGGGAATTGGATGCTCAGATGAAAGGCGTATGAGTCGCTTTCTTCCAACATTCAACATAGTGATTAATCAACTCTCCAAGTACAAAGCTGCTCCTAATTAACCCTGAAGACCCCAACGGAAAGATAGGTGGAATGAATTAAAGTGTTAAAAAACGCAGAGAAAATAAATCTCCTCGGTAAACCGATTATTCAACAACATTCAACACACTACATTTGAAATAGGACAACTACCCAACAGTAAGAATCTAAGAGAGGAGGAAACAGAATCTGAGTCGTAAACAACCAGAGCCGTGAGCAGAATTTAATTTGAGAACACTCGGTAGGTAATAAGGTTCTAGTAATTGTATCAATGACAATGACATTATAATAATAGCTCATTGTGTTTCTTCTGTATCAGACATAGTGCTAAGTGTTCTCTGTGTCCTATTTTTGTTTAATGCTCATGCCACTATGAAGCCCGCGTGTCATCCTTGTTTTGTAGGAAAAAACTGAAGCTCAAGAAATTTAAAAATCTGTACTAACAACTTGATTTCAAAGAAGGAGGAGAATGGAGTAGGCTAGTGGTTACCAGAGATGGTGAGGATGCAGGCATCAGGGGGTTGGGGGGAGCAGGAAATGAATGCATATAAGAATCCAATTGGATGGAAGCAGTTCTATCTAGCAGGGTAACTATGGTTGATGGCAATTAATGAAGCATTCTAAAACAGCTATTAGAGAAAACTTGGCTGTTCCCAATCCAAAGAAATGATAAATGCCTGGTAGATGTGCTACTACTTTTCCTGCTCCGATCATTATACATTTTATATATATAATATATATATACACACACACATATATATGTGTGTGTACTGAAATGTCTTATTGTACTCTATATGCATGCATAATTACTATGTGTCAACTAAAAATGAAAACATGTTAAAACTATGTGTGCCTTTTTCTGGTGTTGGGGGTGGGTGCTGGACTGAGTGGCAGGTCTTCACTCCACCTTGCTTGGCTGCCTTCTCTGGGGAGGTTCCCAAGTTCCCTGGGAGAGGTGGCTGGGCAGTCACTTGAAAGGTGATTCCCTGCGCTTTCTTTTGTAGACAAGAAAAGGGCTATCAAGAAAGAAGCCTAAATGTCAGCCACATTTTCACCGAAAAGTCACTCCGTAAGGCATAAGAGCCACCAATTCTATTTCTCCTGGATTCCTAAGCCAATACATGGAACACAGGTTTTGAAAACAGGTAAGAGAAGGTTATAAAATACCCAAACTGCAAAATTGTATTAGCAAAGTTCTGATGCTTGATCACTTAGTAAAATTACTTTTGAGAGTCAGATTTTCAAGACACAGTTAGCCAACTCTATTAGTTCCCACACAAATGGGGAAAATTGAACCCTATTATCTAATGACAGATCCAGGATCAGTAGCCCCAAAGCAGCAACAAAAAATGTCAGAGCTGGGGCTCCCATGGCAGTGTTCCTTCTGCTCTGCTACCTAGCCTCATGCTCTCCTTTGCAACATTTGCCTGGTGATGTTGAAGTCTCCCCCAAAGTAAAAGCAAACCTCAGGAATTCTCTTTACATTCCTCAATCAAATAATGGAATAAAAAACTTCAGGAATCACTACATCTGCCGTTTATTCTTTCATTTATGTGTTTATTTATTTGTAAGGTGGCGGGGGGAGAAAGAGGAAGAGAGAGATGGCTTGGACTCCCTAGGACTGGGCCAGGGTGAAGCCAGAAGCCAGGAACTCAATCCCAGTCCCCTTTTTTGTGTGGCGCCACAACTACTATAGCAAGTACTGCTCCATCCCTCCACCACTCCGTCCCCTTCATGCTTGTAAAGCCATTTTCTGACTGACCCTTTGGATGGTCCACCTATTTACCTTACAAATATATGTGAATGGACCTGGTGCAATAGCCTAGCAGCTAAAGTCCTCTCCTTGAAAGCGCCGGGATCCTATATGGGCACTGGTTCTAATCCCGACAGCCCCACGTCCCATCTAGCTCCCTGCTTGTGGCCTAGGAAAACAGTCGAGGATGGCTCAGAGCCTTGAAACCCCTGCACCCATATGAGAGACCCGGAAGAAGCTCCTGGCTCCTGGCTCCTGGCTCCTGGTTCCTGGCTCCTGGCTCCTGGCTTTGGATCGACTCAGCTTCAGCCATTGTGGCTGCATGGGGAGTTAATCAGTGGACACAAGATCTTCCTCTCTGTCTCTGTATATCTCCTCTCTGTATATCTGGCTTTCCAATAAAAAATAAATAAAAATAAATCTTAAAAAAAGAAATATATGTGAAAAAAGAAGACATGTACACAGTTCCAAGTACAGAGGTTTCGACCATTATTTGGAATGACTGTCTTTGCCTGTCTTCATGCCTCCTGCCTTGTCAGCAACCTTAGGTAAGAATCAGAGAAGCACTAGGAAGAGAGAGAAATAAGGGAAGACAGAAGAGAACAGTGATCCAGGGGGATATTCTGTTTTCCAGAACAGCTTGTTGCCTGTGGACTTAGACCCTCTGGGAAGAGTTGGGGCTTAGTGCCTTTCCCATGCCTAAGCCCCTTCCCTAGGGAGGCAATAGCTCCTGCCTCAGTGTGACACACTTGCTTCTTCTCCCATGGCCAAAGCTCGGTGCAGCTTTGCTTTGCTCTTCTCAGAGCTTTTCTCATTGCGAATGTGCTTTCCCCTTCCATTTCCACCTCCCGGCACCTGCTGTGCCCTCTGCCTGCCCTGCCCCGTGCCTTGTCTTGCCAGTGCCTCCTTACCTCACTCTCCTCTCTTCCTACATGTTTGTATTTCCTGCCATATGCCTTTCTATGTTTGGAGGACACTACCTTCAAGGGGTGGGGGCACCTGTAGGTATTATAACACGTTTACTATGTGTTTTTACTATTTTTCCCCATGGAGTTAGCAGCATTTGTGGTCATCACTGGAATCGATCCTTGAAAGTGTTTTTCCTCTTTATAATTCCTGAGTGAGGCGAGGCCCCCAAGGTAGCCTTGACTCTGAGGCTCCCCTGGCCAGGAGGCTGAATGTGTTAATTAAACTACACATGCTTTGTTTCAGGTGAGGGTTACGGTCAGACTTAACACTTCGACTCTCTTGGACCAGATTCTCTTCTTTTCACAAGTTGTAGCTCACAGCATATCTTTTGCCTGGGGAACACGTCAAAGACGCACATTCTTCTGGTGAACAGCACCCTGTCCGGTGGCTGTGACCCTGTGAGGTCCTTGGAGTCAGTCCTACAGGGCTGCCCATCAGATCTCCACAGCCCCACTGGACTTTGCTTCCCACAGCTTTCTCGTAACTGGACTTCTCAGGAGCACACTACACTCATCCTCAGCCCAATATCTGTAGGAAGTCTCACTCACATGTCCCTCCTTCTTTCCCTGTTCCAAGCTTTCTCCTTCTTCACCTGCTGCTGATGTTCTGCTTGAGATTAGAGAAAATGCCCTTGGGAAAGCCGCACTCAATGTGCTGACGCCTTTAGCGGCAGCCGGCCACCCCCACCTCACTTCCTCTGTCTCTCCTCTGTTTCCCCCTCCTTCCTTTTCTACTACCTCTTCCCTCCTTTTTTAATATGTTTTCTTTCTTTGACCTCCCCTCTCCTCTTTTTCCTTCCTTTTCTCCTTTCCTTTGGAATTCTTGGCTCTTGGAAGTTATGGTGATGTTCCACAGCCAGCATATGGTTTGTTCCAGATCTGAACATCAAAGTGAGAGACTTCGAGGCCTTATTTTTCTAACTTCAAAATAAAAAAAAGCTCATGAATTTATTTCAAGGCACACAATTGATAAACCATTTACTAGATTAAACTTTCCCTGGGAAAAGTTATACCACCTGCTCAGGTATCTTTCCTCATGGATAAAGCCAAAGGGTATGGTGGTAATTCAAGCTAAGAGGATCTTCTGATCTAATTTATGTCATAGGCATCAAAATGAGGATGTGAGCCCAATCTCCTTATTTTAATGTAAGAAACCAGCTGACAACTCCTAAGTTCTGAATGATCATTGAAATGAGAAGATAGAGCAGGCCTAGCCTGATTTTTGTACACGAGCAAAATATAACAAAAGATGAATGCGAATTAAGTACAACCATCCCCTGGAATCCACACCCTAGCTGATACCAAAATACACATATGAGCAGGAGCATCATATAAAAGGCATGGCAAGTACCTTCAAAAGCTTATGGAAAATAAATTTGTGTGGTTTTTTTTTTCATTTTCTTCATGAATCTTTCTGCTACACACATTCTTCTGGATACTTCAGTATTCTCCAGATTACTTATAAAACCTAACATCATGTAAATATTATGTAAATCATTGTTATAATGCACTGTTTAGGGAACAATGACAAAAATGATATGTATGTGTTCAGTACAGATACAATTTTTAGAGAAGAGAATAGTCTTTCTCATTTTACTTGAAGGACTAGATGATTCTCTAAATGTCTGCAACAGCCCCAGCTGGACCAGGCTGAAGCCAGGAACTTCCAGCTTAATCTGAGTCTCCCCTCTGGGTGGCAAGGACTCAACTACTTGGGGTATCAGTTCTTGTCTTCCAGGATGCTCATTAGCAGGCAGCGGGGTTAGAAGCAGAGTAGCTGGAACTCAGACCATGCACTCCAATATAGACTGTGACATCCCACTGTGCCAAAGGCCACCCTTTCCAAATATTTCTGCTCTTTGGTTGATAGAATCCACAGATGAACCCAAAGATAGGGCGGGCTGACCACTTTGTAAAGCTATTAATGTCATGCTCCATGCTATGTTTTATTTATATTTAACAAGTATTAATAAGTATTGACTTTTAACTCTTCCCCTGTAAGATGTCTGTGACATGTCTTTCAACACAAGCAATTAAAGGCAAAGGGGATATTTTGGAGTTGGAATCTTCCCATGCCTCACAAGTAATACTTATAGACAGTTACCAAAGGAACCCTGCTCATAATATCCTTTCCTGGACAAACATGCAAGGTCAGATTATTTCCACAAATAGGACCAGGAAAATTCCCATGGTACCGAAGAGCTTCTTTCCAGGGGGTCAGCTCCTGCTCCCTTTTCCCAGTGGGAAAGTGCAAGCTATCCCATGGGCCTTGGGGCTAAAGGAGAGTTGGATGTGGTGTGTGGGAAAGAGCAGAGGACTGGAAGGGGAGACCAGGATTCTTCTCCCAGCTCAGCACCACCCTGCTGTGCTCTGGGAAAGCCCTCTACCTGCTTGGATAGATGAGTTACTCCTGTTGCTGGAGGACCATCGTATTGTAACAATATGTGGTAAAATAGTGTATGTATGTGTTGGGATGGGGTGAGAATGAGAAGGGAGCAGGGGGAGCTGGAGGGGGAAATCCCTACATCTACAAAACTATATCATGGAAAAACTTTTTACTGTATTTTGGAAAAAATAATAAATATAGTAAATGTAGTAAAATTTTAAAAAAGCGAAGAGTCAGAGTGACTGCACACCAATATTACCTGGGGAATTAAAACTCAAAAACAAAACAATGTCTGGGTTGCTCCTGAGAGTCTCCGTTTCGATTCCTCTGAGCTGGAGTCAGGAATAAGTATTTTTGAAAACCTTGCAAGAGATTCTGATAGGAAGCCTGAGTTGCAATCCATTGGTCAAAAAAACCCACTCCAGAATCTTCTGAGTCCATCAAAATCCGTGATTTTCTCAGAAGAATGGAAACTACACCTGAGTCGAAATAACAGGCTGTCATGGAATATTCTTTCTCATCATCATTCGTCAGCTTTTCTCCTTGAATGGAGGAGGATCAGCATGGATGTGTGTGTCTGACAAATCATTGTCGTGTGCCTACTATGTGCCAACTGCCAGAAGATGTCCACTAACAGCTGGATCCACGCAAGCTCCAGTGCTTCGAAGAGCCACAGTCTTCCTGCATCAGGCTCACTGCCTCCTCTGGGAAATGGTCAGAAGCTCAGAGTGCTTTTCCATCTGGAACAGTCACTGGGGATGGGCCTCCGCTGCAGCAGCTGATGAGGAATCTGGCTGACCTCTCTCTTGGCGATCACTGCCCTGGGGGCTGGGTAAAAGGCTGCCTTCTTTGCACCCCTATCCTTACCCTTTCTATTCCAGGTCACCCCATGGTCACTGAAGGGGATGTGGGTCTTTATCAGAGTGTTGCTAATCCAAGGAAAGCAAAGCCAGACTGGTGCTTGGGTGTTGACTTTAGACATAGGAAGAACCCACGAAAGATTTGCATCTGAGTAAGAGATAATGTGGGTTTTTTTTTTCAAGAGATGTTTAAACTAATTCTTCCTAAATCCAAATATTTATTCATAGCCCACCTCTTTCAAGAAAAGATTTAAGGCACAGGATCAACATTTGGCTCCACACCAAAGCAGGTCTTCAGATAGAGGCCAGTTCCAAGAGCCACTCCTCATAACGTTCTACAAGAGCAGCCCTCCTGTTTCCATCTGCTAAATGTCTGGTTACCTTTCCAGACTCTGCTTAGGGTGATAATTTTCCCTTCAGGGGCTCTTGTGCTCTCTCTACCTGCCCCTCCCAGCTTCAAGTCAGGCTTGCTGGAGGACCATGGAAGGATTTATATTCTGGGAATGAGAAACAGAGGGAGTGGGAAAATGAGAATCACAAAGGATATGAGACCCATGAGCAGGCGGCAGCTCATCAAGCCGTCCAGGTCTTCTCCCCTGGGATACACAGGCCCTTCTTGGTGATATGGAGAAACTTCAGGGATGGACATGCAACATAGTGCTTCAGACTCTGCCTGGGTCAGAGTGTCTGAGTTAAAGTCTGGTCTCAGGTTGCTGGTTCCTTTCCGTTAATGCAGGCCCTGAGTGGCAGCAAGAAAGGCTCAAGCTGTTGAATCTCTGCCAATCCATCTAGGAGATCTGACTATCATTCCTAGTTCCCAGCTTCAGCTTTGACATGGCTCAGCCCTAGTCCTTTTGGCAACAGAGGAGTGAATTAGCAGGTGGGAACTCTATTTTCCTGAATGTCTGTCTCCACTTCTAAAATTAAAGAAATATTACAACCAAAACTTAAAAGAAATTTCAAACATTATTTTCATATGAAAACAAACACAAGAATATGATTAAGCAAAACATAAAAGTCACGCACATTAAGACAGATACTGCCAGTATTTCAAATGCATATCCTGTTTACATTTGAAATGTCAAACTCTTGCAGTGACCACTTTCTGTTATACCTCCAAACCCCTGCCCCAGGTGATCATCCACTCTTCTCTCCAATGAGGGCAACTTAGGCAAAATGTGGAGCATGATGGAAAAGCCAAACATCCCATTTTACAGGTGAGGAATCTGAAATCTTAAGAGGTTTAGTGACTGGCCACCCCTTGCAAACCACCTGCCCTGCCATGAGTGACAAAGCTGGGACTGACACGTGTCTTCTGTCACTTATGCCTGTGCTCCATTGGCATGTAAGGAACATTGCTGGAGAATGGTGAAGAGAACATGCTTTGAGCTGGGGACTGGTATGTGAGCACTGGGACTAGGAAATGCATGCATGAGAGCAGTTTGTTACCCAGAAGGTTATGGCCTGGGACCCTCTCAGGCCTCACTTCTGATACCAGCACCATTAGACAGGGATGCAAATGATCCGTGTCTAAGGCCTTTTCCATGATCACTGTGCCAGTACCTGCCCCTTTTCTGCATTTGATTGCTCTTGGTGACACTCTCCTGAAACCATCAGCCTGATGTTGATAGGAATAATGAAGTCAACACTGACTTCATGGCTGCTAATGAGTGGGAGATTCTAGCCTCAACATCCTATTTGTGTGTTAATCTTATTTTGCTAACTGAACTAATGCCTCTCAGAATGCAAAATCAGTGGTTAGTACTGCTGACTTTGGTGGTGGTAGTAAAGAATTGTGGTTCCACGAATGAATTCTTAGCCTTGATGATGAAATTACAATAAGCAGTCACAAGAAGAATTATTTCCATCCAATCAGGTCACCTGGAAGTGTCATAGGCCCTTTGCATCCATAGTTTCCACATCTATTGGTTCAAGCAGATGCACATTGAAAATACTTGAACAAAAAATGATTGTGTTGCTGGGCACAGTGGCGCACGCCTGTAGTCCCAGCTACTCGGGAGGCTGAGGCTGGAAGATCACTTGAGTCCAGGAGTTCTGGGCTGTAGTGCACTATGCTGATCCGGTGTCCGCACTAAGTTTGGCATCAATATGGTGACCTCCCGGGAGCAGGTGACCACCAGGTTGCTTAAGCAGGGGTGAACCGGCCCAGGTCAGAAACAGAGCAGGTCAAAAAATGATTGTGTCTTCTCTGGACAAGTATTGGACAAGTATTGTCACTCTGTTAAACAATACACAGAGCAACCATTTACACACTGTGTTCATCATATTAGCTGTTAGCATATGTACGAAAGGATGCATACAAGTACAGGTAAATATGCCTCTTTATGTAAAGACCTTAAGCCTCTACTGATTTCAGTTTCTTTGGGGATCTTGGAACCAATCTCTCAAAGCACAACTGCAATTCAATTCTGATACACCTAACCACTTAAAAAAGAATGGTTATTTCTTTATTTGAAAGGCAAAGGTCAGAGAGGAACAGAGAGATTCTTCCATCTGCTGTATCACTCTTCAAATGCCTGCCAGGCCAAGCCAAAAACTCAATCCAGGTTCCCCGTGTCACTGGCCAGAACATCATCTACTGCCGACTCGGTGCCAGAGCAAGAAGTTGGATCAGAAGTTTGGAATTGCCGGGACTCAAACCAGACACTCCAAAATGGGGTCTAATTCACCGTGCCACAACACTCTTCCCTCAACTATTTTGCTTTAGATTGAGATCTATGAGTTTTTAAAAGTTATTTATCTGGATGATAAATGAGGGACATGACCAAAATGGATTTTTAAATTTTATTTTTGATGTTTACATAGATGAGAAGACTGCATGCCCATGTGAATTGCTGATTAGGGTGGGGAGGGTCAATGGACAGAGGAAAGTGGGTGAGACAATTGTTTCCAATTTTTTTTTGTTATATCTGGAGAAAGGGGAAACAGAACAGGAGAAGCCACATCCAGCATCCTAAACGCATCAGTCCCTAGAGATGAGAGAAGACAACCCATTGTCATCCCACAGTACCCGATGTGGAGCACGTTGCAAGGGTACTGCTCAAGTGGTTTGGATAGTTCTGAAATGCTGTTGATTTTATTGCTCCAAGGATGAGGAAATTCTTCCAAGGTCCATCTGATGACATAGTTTCCACCTTAGAGACTCCATTCGCCCAGATACTTGCTTTCAAAACTCAGCTGGAAGAGTTGTCCAATTTGTTCCGCCCTCCATCCTCTGCTATGGTGCTAGATGTCCTCTGCAGGCTCCAATGATCCACTATGTCCCCATGTGCATCTGGGCATGCTATCTACTGCACCATCTTTAGCAACTGAGCAGGCCCAGTTCTGATACATACATTCTGCAGGTAGACCACAGATTCTGAGATTTTTACCGTGGTCGGAATTCTGAGTCCAGCAGTCCAGTTGGGGGGAGGGCCATAAAGAAACCTCACCAGAGGTGACCCCAGAACTGACTCCTGTGTGTGCCAGCCAGTATGGGGTCTGGCTCAGTCTGTCCCACACATCAGCCTACACATATATTGGTAGTTGCAATTGTTGAGTAGTTCGGTCTCCAGCCCCATCTCTTACGCAAACCAGTGAATGCTATGGCCCAGCCCAACTCTGCCTACCCTACACCTGGCTCTCATGTACACAAGCAGGAACTTCAGCTTAGTTGGAGCAACCCCTGATAACCCCATCAGGCCTACCCCCAGCCATGGTTCCTGTATATGCCAGTATGTGCAGCAGACTGCTCCAGTCTGTCCCACATCCTATTCAGCTTTTGTACACACCAGTGGGTGCCACAGCCTAGCTCAGCCCAACCGATCCCACTATCAAGCCCACACTTAGGCTGGCAGCCAGATGAGACGACCCAAACTTAAGACACTTTGGGAATAAATATTTGTAACTGGAAGTCTTAGCCATTTTTAATACCTCCCAGATATTTTCCATGTAATGAGGTGTGGAATCTTTTCATACATTTTTTAACTTAGAAGAAGGGCAGTCATCATTCCTAAGTGAATAATAATCTTTTCATTGAGTTTTTTGAAATCCCAGGAAGTCTTTTGAAAAAGACTTAAAATAATCAATAAGGAAAAAGCTTTGCTGCTGTTGTAAACCTGATCTAAACCTTGTAACTCTATTTTCCCACCGACGTTGCTCTGTTTTACGAAAATCCTTGCTACTGTGCTTGGTTACTTCATTTCCCTTTCTTTCTTGGTGAAGTGGCAATCAAACAATTCAACTGGTATTTGGCACCTTCTTCTACAAGGCTGAAGGAAGTGGCGGGGGGGGGGTGGATCTTGGTGAATCCACTTGCAAGAATTCATAGAAGGTGGAGTGAAAGGTTTGTTTTGCATTTTGCATATATTTCTCCTTTTACTTCAAGGTCAGTGCCTGAAGGATTTGGTTGGAAGTGACAGCTTTCAGTTTGGGAGAAAGTACATAGGCTGCTCTGGGTTCCTGCTCTCTAACCTAAGCTTTTGCGTTCGTTGCATTCATTGATAGATATCTTCAAATCTGCCCTAGCCAGGCCAGTCCTGAGCTGGTCTTGCCATTGTTTGAGTGGGAATGGAAGGCCTTCCAGGCTCCCTTGAGATTGTGTCTTCTGAAGCTTTCCAGCTGCATATCCTGACTGAATGCTCTTTAAACGCGGAATGTCCTGGTTGGCCCCCTCCCTCTGGAGGTCTGCAAAGATCATTTCTGTTCTTTACCTCCTGACATTGAGGAAGGAAAGGCACCTCCCTCCCGATGAGCACAGAAAGCACAGCCATACCAGAGAAGCATCAGCCTTCATGGCCTGCAAACTTCTTGGCAGAATCAGCTGATGCGGTGCTTAGCCAAGCTAGATGAAGGGGAGTTTTATGACAGCAACTCCCAGCAATTGAAAGAAAAGGCTGAACTCGTCAGTCCATTGTGCTGCCACTGAACTTCAGGCAAGAGAATCCTAGCTTTGTGTGTGTGTGGATGCCTTGCAAATGCTGCTGACTGAGAAGGAGGCCCTCTTGGACTGTGGAGTAGCCAAGCAGCCAATGGAAAGTATATATCATCCTCAAAACATTGCTGTCCTGCTGTTCAGTGGAATGTGATGGCTTCTGGCAATCCACTGCATTTTAAAATAGCAAAGTCAGGCTTTGAGTGGCTTTAGGAGAGACTGGAATGCTGACCACATTTCCCATCCTGTATTCCTGTTCAGATTGCACTGTTGCTTCCCATAGTGGCCAACATCAGTCAGCTCAAAGCACCAGCCCAGTGGCTGACACCATCATGTACAGGGTAAGCCTCCATCTGGCACTAGCATCCCATATGGCTGGTTTGAGTCCTGACTTCTCTACTCTGATCCAGCTGCCTGCCATTGGCCTAGGAAAGCTGCAGAGGCTGGCTCATGTGTGAAACCTGAAAGAAGCTCCTGGCTCCTATCTTAGGACCAGCCCAGCTTTGGTCATTTCAATCAATTGGGGAGTGAACCAGCAAATACAAAATTCATTTCTCTCTCTCTCTCTCCTCTATAAATCTCCTTTCAAAGAAAAATAAATAAATCTTAAAAGAACAGTTAAAGTGCCAGCCCAGTACCCTGCTGCAGTCACAGCTCCCCAAGGTATAGAACCTATTACGACCTGAGTTTAGAACACCCTTGTCTCCAACCACCTCTCACTCAAGTTACAAAGCTTTCGTTACTCAGTCAATGGGTTCATTAAATTTGTTTGATTGGATTTGGTGACGATGAGTAGATTTCCCAGAAGCCCTTCCTATCATAACATATTTTGTAATCAGCCAGTATTTGTGAGCTTTCATGAAGTTATACAATGGGGTTTTCCCCTGGGGCACACAGAGTAAACAGTCCAAGAAGACACTTAAGGAGTCACAGGTCAAAATGACCCAACAGTCCTTGGGCCTGCACACACGGCTCCCAAGGCAATCCTTTGAAAATAGACTCTTATACATCTTTTATCATGTCAGGTACAGAATAACTCCTCTGAAATAAGAATCTGCGTCAAAGCAGGCTGTTCTCAAATGTCCCCTCAGCTAATGATTCACACAGTGGCTCAGCAGATGTATCACTCGCCTCATGACTGACCACGTGTGTGCCAAGTGGCAGTCACATTTTAAGCAGTGTTCACTGCAAGTAAGTGTCTGGTAACCCATCCATACCCACGGTCTTTAATATGCATATGTATGTGGGAAGTCAAACCCAACGGATTATATTCACAAAGTTTTACATGATGGCTGGTGGTACTTATGACCTCTCAATGTCCTTGCAGCCAGGTGCAGGTGTGAGCTGTGACATTTTCACCTTGTTTCCCTCAGTTACATTTCCTATCCTGGTTAGGCTGTGCTGCAGTACAGCAGGATTTCGGTGTAGCCTGTTCTCTCTTCCTTCTTCCCTCCCTCTTTCCCACCTTCTCTCTCTTTCCTCTCGCTTCCATCTCCCCCCTCTCCCTCCATTCCTTTCTTTCTCCCTTCCTTTTTGTCTGGTTTTCTTTCTCTGGAAAAAGTGAATAGGATGAGAAAAAAAATTTGGCCTTCTTGTGTTTTGGAAGAAGGGGGGCAAAGCAGGCCCAAGTAATTGGAACCAATTAACTTCAGTGAAAATTTCTGAAGCTGTATTTCATTGGAGTGTTTGGCATTTTCAGGAGAAGGCTGTAATTATGTTGGTTGGAAAAATAATTGGTGGTTTGGAGGCTCACCGATGCACAGTACCCCTGAAAAGAGAGGCCTTTTCTGAGAGTGATAGAAAACGTGGTGATTCTTAGGACCCATTCCCCAAATTCCATTTCTACTTATTTTGTCTATTGCATCTGTTCTCTCAAAACCACAAGAGCTTCGCACAGTTCTGCAGTGCTGTTTGGGGAGTGGGATGGGGGAGCTGGAGCAGAATTTTCCATATTCATGCCCTCAAATAGACCCTCGGAGGTCCCCTGTGGGAAAGGAGGAGAAACTCAAGCCCAGTACAATAACATACGCTTCTGGGGTCTCCATGCTCCTCAAATCTATTTTTAAAAGCCTGCTTTAGTAAATTATATATAACATATAGCACATCATGAATGTATGTGTACAAAATGATGAAATGGATTCACTTCAGGCTGTTAATGTCATCCAGTTTTTCTTCCCTCATCCACGTTTGCATGGAGAGAGAGCCACACATCTGCTCGTGGAGAGAGTGAGTTTCTCTGGGGTGTGGGCGGCTGCCACCCATGTCCCCGTGGGCTTTTTGTATACCCGGACCCCTCGCTGGCCTGGAGACCACCTTGGTATACCATCTCTTAACACTGGAGCCACGGGACTACAGAAACCATCTTTGTCAAACCATTTTGCTTCACCTGTACTCCCGTGCCACTCTTGTCTGTTCTCTCCCCTCCTGGTCTTGAGGGTGAGGAATGAATACATAGAACAGATTGAAATCAAATTTCCCAAAGTCACACTGGAGGCTACAGCAAAATAGACAAGCAATTAATGAAAGAAAAGGTGTGAGATGGGACTCCTGACTTCCCAGCACCCCATAGGAAAGAGTGGGCGCCTCTGCCAGTTCCTGCCCGGTCACAGCATTTTCTGTACCTTCTAAAAGGATTGGCAGCCTCCCCTGGAGAATTTGTCCTTACACTGAGCTTACTGCCCGTAAGAGTAGTTGATTATTTGAAGACAGCTCTGCTGAATGGAGTTGCAAACTTTCCTTCATCAGCTCCCCTTGGCCAGGCCCCAGCAGCAACCCTAGGCCAGCTGTGGCTCATCTAAGCCGTGGGAACTGGAATGAGGGAAGAAAGTGAGATGTTTGTGCTGGGACTTCACTGACGTGGCTGCCCCTAAACAGAAGCCTTCAAGGACTAGCTGACAAGTTGGGAAGTTTTCACACCCTCTCAAAATCCAGAACAGGTCTAAGCAGAACGCAGGTGGAAATGTCCACCTCTGTTGGTAGAAACGCTGCAGAGAAGGGAGGCTGCTCAGTTGTTCTCTTCGTGGACGCATTGTTCCCAAGGAGATGCCAAGTTAGCTGGGTCTCTGGTCAGAGTAGCCACTGGGCTCACACCCTGTGTGTGGCCTGGAGGCCCCATTCCTGGTCTCTTTTCTCTTGGAGCAGATGGAAGCCACACAGACTACACTTCAGCAGCCACAAGGCTGAGAAATAAATCAGGCGAGGCAACTAGGCAGCTGTACCAAACACAGCAAGCCTATTGATGTCTGCTTACCAGCCTCCAGATAACAAAATACTGTGAGGCAGTATCGCCCAGCACAAGAAAATATGAGCATTTGCAAACACAATGAAACACCCTGGCTAAGTTCCAGAGCATAGTCTTAAATTCTTCTTTTTGGGGACAGAGAGGCCTACATTTCATTAGCTAAGATCTTTTAAAGCATCATTTATATTCAGTTTTTGGAAATGAAGAATTTGCCTTTTAATGACAAATCTGCATTTCATCATAAAGATGGAACATGACATCCTTGGCTTGGCAAGTCTCCTGAGAGGTAGGCCCTTGTTTGTACAGTGTGCTTAGAATAGAGACAAAGACAACAGCAAAGTTCTGTTAGGCACATGAGAATGGATGTATGCAGACACATGAACCTGGAGCCATGACTGATGCCACTTCAGCTCCAACCAGTTTAAATCCCATTTCACAAAGCCTTTTTCCATCACAACTTTAAAAAATAGGACAAGTCACACATATCAGAAATATTCCAGAATGCCTGACAAAAATTTTACTGACATTTTTGAAATGTCTCATATATAAGAAGACCATGTTAGAAACAGCCATGTCAAAATACAATTTAATAACTTAAATAATAGGTAATGACAAACATTTGAATGCTGCAGGCTGCCTTTATTTGTTTTAAGAATTATCCATCCATCCATTGGAAAGGCAGAGTGACAGAGAGCAACGCTCACACACGTGGTGCGGGAAGGGTACTGTCTAAGCCAAAGCCAAGAGCCAGAATTCCATCTAGGACCCCAAGTGGGCAGCAGAGGCTCAGGTACTTGGGTCATCATATGTTTTCCTCCTAGGTTCATTAACAGGTAGCAAGATGGGAAATGGAGCAGCTGGGACTCAAACTGGTATTATAGCTGGGATGACAGTGTCACGAATAGGACCTAACCTGTTATGCCATGCAATGCCAATCCAAATGCTGCTTTTAAAATGGCGACAGATTTTATTTTACATAAATTACACTTGTTAAAAATATTAATATAACAGGGGCTGGCACAATGGCTCAATAGCTAAATCCTCACCTTGCAAGCACCAGCATCCCTTATAGGTGCCATTATCAATGACAGGATCATATGTGAATGTCAATTCGAGTCCCAGCTGCTCCACTTCCAATTCAATTCCTTGTTTATGCACCTGGGAAAACAGCAGAAGATGGTCCAAGTGCTTGAGCCCCTGCTACTTAGATGAAGACTTGGCTTTCAGACTCCTGGCTTCCACCAGTCTGGGTCACTATAGCCAGTTGGGCAGTAAACTAGAGGATGGAAGATTTCTCTCTATGTTGTTTTCTCTATACAACTATGCCTTTCAAATAGAACAAATAAGTCTTTTGAAAACAAAATGATAAACTAAGAGCACACATGTGCCGTATTCCCTTCCTCTGTTCCTTGTGGTTATTTCTGAGACCACATGGTAAACATAGTAAGGAGTCTAGCTACCTGAATGAACTCAGGTGCAAAACCTGACAACTTTCCTCAAGTCATATTGGCTACAATGGGAGTTATGGCGTTGTTTTATTTTGCTAAGACCCTGAAATTATAAGGTTGCTCATCTTTAAGGTTCCACTTACTTGTTGTAAATAATTATCCTTACCCTGAATCACTGAGATATTTATTCAAGTAGCTCCTTTTCCTAAAAGAACAGAGCGTAACCAATACTGAATCCAAGTCAAGGTATATCTACCAATAAACGTGATTACCACATTCTACTAGGTTGTAGACCATGTTATTTGGTGTACAACCTAGTGGAGTGTGGCAATCACATATCCTCAGTCATTTCCCAGTCTTCTGCTATCCTTTCTGTAGAATAACATTCTCTAGCAGAACAAAGTCCCAAACAAGCCAGAGGACTATGCCTAAACAAGTCTGAATTCTCTCCAAATAAACTGATGTGTGGGAGTGGATCTGGGGAGTATAAATTTAATTTTAGTGACAATTCAGAGATTCTGTTTTTGGACAAAGACTCACACATCAATTTAAGGCAATATTCACCAGAAGACATAGTTTGAAAATTCTGAGGGATTCTTTGTGATAACCTTCCCACCAGTGGTTTCAGCCAGCTTTTGCTTTGCCCAAATTACCTGTGCAAAGGCTTGATTCAAGTCTAGGCAATTTTGCTTCTGGTCCACCTTCCTGCTAATACACAATCTAGGAGGCAGCAGTGATGGCTCCAGCACTTGGATCCCTGCCAACCACATGGGAGACCCAGATGGAGTTCCAAGATCCTGGCTTCGCCCTGTCCAAACCCTAGCTGTTGCAGTCATCTGGGAGAGTGAACCAGTCAATAGAAGATCTCTCTTTCCTCAGCCATCCAAATACATTAAAAAAGAACAAATTAGCATTTAAAAATAGTAAATCTAGAGCAGACCACAAGCATTAGTGTGCAAAATTATAAAGGGTAACAAAGCAAGATTTTTCTTTCCCCTTCTGCCAAGATATATCTTACAAATATTCTTTTACCAACAGTCAAGCTCAGAGATGGACCATTGGCAAGCAGAACATTTTCCACAACAAGAAAAAGAACTTGTACCTCAGCACTGAACACATCATCTACCATTTAAACCATGCAAAATGCCACATACATTATATTCTGTGCCTGGGCCAGACAGCTCCCAAGGCAGATGGCGCACAGTGTTTGAAAACATAGTATTATTTAAATGAAACAAGCATTCCATTGCTCTCCATCACACTGAACAATGAAGATTTCACACCCAGTGAATATATCAGTGGTACTCTTTTTGTCTCCATTTGCAAGCACTGGACAGATAAATAAATATTCTTTAGATCTAGTTATCTGCCTGATGTTACTTAGAGCGACAGAGCTGCTAATGATCAAGTTGGTAGCACTGGGCCATTATCCTCTTCCTCTGAGACCTGCTGTTGGAGGGAGAAGTGTGCACTATGCTGCAATACGACTTTAAGAAAGTATTAACATGCCTAAGATGACTTGGAATTGCCAGCCTTCTGGGTTGTTGTGGGGGACATTGGAAGGAATCAGCGAACATTTCCAGGAGATTACAGATATCACAGGGGAAATTGTTAGTTAGCACTGTGCACACAGAGCTGACTTTAGACACCTGCAAAAATCAGAATCATTGAAAAAAAAAAGAGGGATGGAAAAGATTAGAGAAAGTCGGGATGCTGTGCTCCATTTTGAGGATGGTACTCTTACTTTCTGGTACCTTGATACCATTCCCTGTGCCTGATGCTCCTCTCAGGAGCCCGGGGCCCTCACTAGCCTAGGCATCTTGGTTCCATCTGGTTCCTACTAGGTTGCCATATTAGCTGAAGAATCTTAGCAATGAGCTGCCAGTGACTTGGCTACTGTGTTAAAGGAAAGGCAGGCTGCTAAGGCAAAGAATGTGGCAGAAAGAATCTAACCAACGTAAATCTCTAGAAACTATTCTTAGGTTTTATCAGGACAAGCCCTTACCTTTATCCTTCCCTGATAACCTGTCCCTGCCGCTTGGAAATTGGGATTAAGAAATCCAACAATTTAGTGGCACTGACCAGGACAAAGGAGAATCTACATCCTTCAAGGCTTCTCCGAGTGTTTGCCTGTTTTCAGCTCTGAGAACAATGACTTCTGGATAGCACAGGCAGCAATGACAAGCACCTATAAGAACCAGGCTGTGACAGCAGGGAAGCTAACGTGTGTTACCACGGAATCCACCAAGGGAAAAACTTTGAAACATTTTAAAAATGCAGGTGCACAAATTACTCATGCCAGGAGCGGCAGTGGCACTTTGTAATAAAATCTTATGTTTATTTTCCACTGTTGAATACACATACCTTAGTGTTCCCAGAGAGAGAAGCCGACAATGCTATCCAATGAACAGTTTGCAGATGGATTAAATACATGTACCAGTGAAATAAAACGTGCAGATTTGGGGCTTTTTGCCTCCCACCTTTGCTCTGGGCTCAGAGCTCCCCAATGATGACACAGGAGGTTTGTGCAAAGATCTGAAGTCGAGAAGGATTAGCTTGAAGAGTCAGATGGAAAAGGACATAAATGAAAATGCTTCTGCATGAGCCTGAAAACTAAACCCAAAACTTAGCAATGACTGATTGTAGCTTTGGTCCCCAGGACAAACGATAGCCGAGGAGGGAAGTTTCCAGTGGTTTCCTAGCGGGCAGGGCCGTGGCCAGCAGAGCGCTGTGGGATTCATCAGTCAGCAAGACTTCCTTGCTCTGGAGGAAGCTTTGAGGTAGCAGAATATGGGGCATATGTAAGGATCTTTGTTGCTGCTATTTTTTTCTAAGCCACATAATTTGCAGGGGCAAATCTCCAAGTTGCCTCTTCCTGAGAATTCTTTCATTTATGTGAAGATGTAATGCAAGTCCAAAAGTTGAATAGCACTATTATTGGCATGGTGTAGAGTCACCAAATTATACAGGATGTGGTCCCAGCACATATTCTAGTGGAGCTCACAGTTACTGAGTGGACTGGTTATAGGATGGAATTCAGTACCAAGCCCAAAGCAGAATTATATGAGATTATCAGACTGCAAATCCCATCAAGGGCAGGGTGAGGTTCCTCTGGCTAAGATACTGGGACAGATAATGAAGGAAGGCAGGCCAGACCCCGGTGTCTAGGTAAGAAGTCTGAGTCAGTCCCTAGGGACAGGAAAGAAGAGGTAAACTTGAGAAGGACAAGCAGACTTTAATTGTTGCCATATCGGGATTAGGTAGGAGAGAAGGAGCCAAGAGTCCCAAAAACACATTGAGTCTTTTCTAAGCTGGCACAGCAGCACAGCCTAAGACTTCTGGG
Organism: Ochotona princeps; assembly: GCF_030435755.1. Lineage (NCBI taxonomy): Eukaryota > Metazoa > Chordata > Mammalia > Lagomorpha > Ochotonidae > Ochotona > Ochotona princeps. The sequence goes on along the minus strand of NC_080849.1, from coordinate 33,185,925 downwards.
CCCCTAAGCCATGCCCAGCCTTTTGGATACTAGGGCTTCTCTTATGTGGTGAGTTCAGCTAGCTCTTCTTGGGAACCTGTCAGACAACTAGTCAAGGTGGTAATAGCAAGTTCATAGTACATGTTCACTAAACACCACCAACACCTTGCACACACACACAGATGAGTGATATTAAGCTGGCCACTCATTCTTTATCACTCCATCTTTGCTTCAGGGGTGGGCTCCCAAGGGACTTCATCTGTTTGAGGACAGCTGCTTCTAGCCCACTGTGTGGGGAGTTAACATTCCATTGTATCTATTAACAGAGGAAGGAGGGGAAAAGCACAGAACGAACCTCTCTCCGTGTCAAGAATCCTAACACAGATGCACAATGGCCTGCTCTTCCTGAGCCTGCTGACAGAATTTGCATCTGTCACAAAGAGGGGGCCCAATCTCCTGTCTATCCAAAGCCTTCAATCTGTTTTGATTCTTTTGACCTTCCCCGGAGGCGAGTGGAGATGGCACCCAACATTGTCTTCCCAGGCATTACATGCAAGGTGGCAAGGTACAAGAAGGGGGAGGCTGCGCCCTCACCGTCCCTCACTCTCCAGTCAGGATCAGAGAAGAGAGTAGGGCACAGGAAAGAACCCCCAAAAGCAATTTCCTGCCTGCACCAAGTCTTTCTCGCCTGTGTGTGTAACCCCAGCCCACAGTAAACCAAGTCCCTGGCATGTGCAGATTGATGAGCAGCAGCGTGCGGCGTGCTTGACAGACGGATCAGCTGCGTGGCATGTGTGCAGCTGGGCAAACCTGGCACGGAGGTGTGCTGCAGGCATTCGGGAGCTGGCGAGCCATTGCAGCCATCTTGTTGTGCCTGTTTGTTTAAGCAACCACAGAGAGAGAGAGAGAGAGAGAGAGAGAGAGAAATATGTGCATCTCTGCTTTCCCCTTCTGAACTGCTCTGAACTTTAGCATTTTCTTTCCCAATTTGCCATTCAGGTCCATAGTAGATTCAATTTTTATGCCCCTTCTTCAACTGGAATGAGGTTTGTTTTGGTGCCTGAACCACTACCTGTGGCATATTCTTTCACTCCTGTGAGTTGGAAAGCTCAGTTTGGGTCTTGGCTACCTTCACAGTCCATTTGGTGGACAAGAAATGAGCTTTTCTCGGTCTTGAGGTAACTCCTAGTGGGTCGCTAGCTTCCTCCAGATGGAGCCCGAAGGGCTGCTGCCTCCGGCTTTAACCTTTTTGTGTGTCTAACAGGCACCAGCCATGAGAACCACTGTCTTGGAGGAGCAGGAAGGGTCTTGCTGATCGCTACGTTGCAAACATGAGATCCTGATTGCCGTGGAGCTTGGAGCAGGTGAAAACCTGAGATGAAAGGAAATGAAGGGACTGCTGACAGCTGGGAGAGCACAACTTAATCAGCAGCTGAAATCAATGAGTCAAAGTCTGAGGCCCCCAGCAAAAATCAATGGGGGAAAAGGACTGCTGGCCTAGATCCCTCCTATGTGTGCACCTGCCCAAGACCACCCAGAACTCTCCCCTCCCTGCTTTTGCCCTGCCTAAAATGCTAATTTAGCTTCTCACATAGCTGCTCCTTGAAAATCTCCTGGCAATCAAGCCTCCTACTCTGAATTAATGAAGACAGAATGACTGTTGTAACCACTAGCTCAAATATTAAAGGATGAAACTGATGAAGGTTTATTTCTTCTGCAGACAAAGGAAAATATGGGGGTTCTTCTTTCGGCAGCTCTGCTTGATGGCTTTCCCTAAAGCAGTGAGACATGAAATCTGGGCTCCTCCTATCACGATGATGTCTCCAGCATCACCCTAGGGCCTCCCCAGTGACTGTCGCAGCACAAGGGAGTGTGTGGAAGACACATTGTGTTCTTTGCCAGCTTGGCTTGGAAATGGCACTTACTGCACTTTACAGGTTCCCTTGGCCTCATCTATATGTGAGGATCAGGTGATCTTCAGAACAGAGATAGCTGGCTTTTCCACATCCCACACTCTCTCTCCAAGATAATACCCACATCCCCTGGTGAATCAAACAGACTCCTAGGACTGGAAGCATTTCTCTATTCCTAGCTCGCACGGACCTCCTGTTACTCCAGAGGGGCTGTCATCACTGCCACTTGCCTTGGTCCAAGCAGTTGACTCCACCACCTCTGCCGTCCTGTTGTCTTTTACTAAATGTCATGGTTGGTTTTGTACCCTTGACTGTTGCATGGCATGACTCCAGTTCCCATGCTTTATAGTGCTGGTTCCTGTCCTTAGAGTAAATCATTCATCTGAATTGGTAGAGATCTATATCTCTACATCCTATTGTGGGCAGATTCAAGTTCTAGTGAGATCCTTGAAATTAGGGATGTACATGATCTTAAAGCCTTTTTTATAAAATAAAATTTCCTCTGAATTTTTAGGGCACCCAGTTTTTCCCATATGACAGCCATTTGAAATTTCAGGGTATCATAAAGCAGATATGCTAGCTGAGGCACAAAATAATTGATACTACCTTAGCTCAGATTTCCTTCATGCTTTACTCTGCAGATAGTTACAGAAAGTAATGATGCCCAGGGACTACGACAGAATAAGTAAGAGGTTGTAACCCTCTGGAGAAAGGCTGCAATCTTCCCAGCTATTCAGCAAACTATATATTTTTCTTAAATATTTATTAACTTATTTGAAACTCAGGGAGCGGGTGGAGACTGACAGAGAATCATCAGCTGGTTCACTTCCCAAATGGGTGCATCAGCTAGGGCTGGGCGAGTCTGAAATCAGAAGCCTGGAGCTTCGTTGGGATCTCCCATGTGGGTGGCAGGGGCTCCACCACTTGGACCCTCTTCTGATGTTTTTCCTAGACCATGAACAGGGAGCTGGATTGGAAGTGCAACAGCTGAGATGCTGGTGCCCTAGTGTGGGATACAGGCATTATAGATACTTGCTTTACCTGATGGCTCCCAACAGATCTTTTTTAGACTCCTATTACCTAATAATGTTTGCTCTGTAAGCTACATAAAATAAAATCATAATGTTACCCTCTGTTTCAAAGTGCATGGATATCATTAAAAGTAGCATCTCCTTGACTGTCAGACTGTTCCACTCTCCACCCATACATTCGTTGCTTCTATTCCCAAAACCACTTCCCTTTTTGCAAATATCTGTGATCTGTCTCCCACATGCCAAACTTCTGTCAGTTCTTTTCAAACATTTCACATCTTCTACCATCAGGTGGCCACAACAAGTGCAACTATTCAGGTTCTGTGAAATGAGCCTTATGCGTTTTGGTGCTTAACTTTTTAGTGTTTTCATTCAAAGAACTTTCCTTAACCAGATCACCAATTCTTTGATGGAGCAGGGTGGATTATCTTCTGCAGATGTTTCTCCCACTGTGTCCAGCAGAGTTCATGTAAAATATGAGGTATGTACTTAGGCATTCCAGAGACACAGTGGTAAGGTCACCTTGAGCACATCTACATCATGATTACCTCCAGGGGTTGGTGCAATGCAGATGCCAGAGTCACTTTCCAAGAACTACTAAGTCCATCTGCTGGAATAATCTGCATAATCAGAGTCAATCTCCCAAACATGGAAATTTAGGCATCCATGGCTTAGAACAGGGGTCTGCAAGCCCTTCCCATGAGAGCCAGAGAGTAACTATCTCTGACAGTGGGCCAGATGTGCTCTGGAGTTGCATATTCTTTTTCATCTTCCCCTCCCAACCCATCCAAAACTGTAAAAACTAGTCTTCGTTTGTGGGCAAGCTAAACAATGGTCTGGGGCTGGACCTGGCCTGCGGCTCTTGTTTGATGAACTCTGGGCACTAGCAAGGGTTTCCCGCAATACCTCCAGAGCCTTCAGAGACAGGAAAGTCCCTGGCCTCTGGAGTGGACATCCAAGGGAGCTCTCTTCCCTCTTCGCAGCAAGCAGGGCCCATCTGCCCTACAGCTTTCCCTTGTCGCCGGGCTTCATGGGAGCCTGTTCATCCTGCTTGGTGGATGTGCTGTCATCCACAAGGCAGTGTGGTGCATGCCACAAGGCAGTTGATTCTCTCTGCCTGGCCCGAGAACCCACACTCCTTGGCTCACTCACATCAGGTCCTAAGCTTGACTTCTTAGTGATGTTATAGTCACATAAGCAAGGGAGGTGCTGAATAGAGACCAGGGATTACAGTCCCCAAAACGACCACCTTCTCCAGACCTGTGCAGTTAGCAGATTGCTTTCCTCAGGGGTCCAAGTGTCAGCTTCTAAATGGCCGCAGGATTACCTGTCCAATCCCTGCTCACCGGTCCGCTGTTTTTTTTTTTTTTTTTTTTTTTTAATTTTATTATTATTGGAAAGCCGGATATACAGAGAGGAAGAGAGACAGAGAGGAAGATCTTCCATCCGATGTTTCACTCCCCAAGTGAGCCGCAACGGGCCGATGCGCGCCAATCCGATGCCGGGACCAGGAACCTCTTCCCGGTCCCCCACGCGGGTGCAGGGTCCCAAAGCTTTGGGCCGTCCTCGACTGCTTTCCCAGGCCACAAGCAGGGAGCTGGATGGGAAGTGGAGCTGCTGGGATTAGAACCGGCGCCCATATGGGATCCCGGGGCGTTCAAGACGAGGACTTTAGCCGCTAGGCCATGCCGCCGGGCCCTCACCGGTCCCCTGTTTAGGTTTCACTGTGGGTTTTTTCTCGGGTACAAACAAAGCCCAATCCCATGGCTGCTGGCTGCACAGGAAGAATTTGACAGTGGTTAAGAGCTCCTATTCGTCGTTCAGCTCCTCAGTGAGGTGTGAATTTGCACAAGATGATTCAATATATTTTCCTTGTGTGTTCTGCAGTATATTCAAGCTGCCCAGTGAATTTCTGACATTTCAGTGTGCTGTGCTAAGCTGCTGATGTTAGGGACCTGACCCTGACCCTGACTATGGCTTTTGAGCAAGGAGAGCCAGAATAAACAGACGAACAGTCCTTTGCAGCGTGCGTTGGTGACCGAGCAGCCCTTGGTTATCTGCGGCGTTCAGTCCTCCCGAGGTGAGGATGAAACGGGGAGTGGGCCCTCCTTGCAAGTCAGTTTGTAAGCTGTCCTGCCTGCGGGCTGGAGGTGAATACAATGACCTCTCCGGTCCCGTTTGGACTCGAGATCCTGTGATTCCTCACGTGAGTCCACTTTGTGCCCTGGGCTCATGCACATCAATTAAAAACACCACGGTTTACCCAGCTACAGGAGGGAGGAAAATGAACCCGAGCAGTCTCTCTATTCGAACCAGACCTCATTTTTCCAAGTCACCACCTTATTCTCATCTGTAAAGCAGCTAAATAGCCTGAGACCCAGTTATCTTTGTGACAATGTCTCCCCAGGTGCCATCGCGGTAATTATGCTCAGCGGGAGGGCCCTGGCTGCCCATCTCTGGAGTTAAACTCATTAAGACAGGAGGCTGAGACATCTCCACAGAGGGTCCCCGCCCTTGAAATGACGGGCATCCCCCCTTGCCTGGCCCGAGATAGGGGTCTGGGGGGTACTGGGGTCCACATTGCCACAGAGCGTGCTTTAACCTGAATTTGCTGCTCTGATTTGAACCTTTGGGGGATGATGCAGATCATGGGGTCAGGAGAGAGGAAAAACAAAAGGAGCCCAAGAACAGGCTGCACTGGGTGAAGTGAAATGGTTGAAACTGAGTTGTCAAGGTTGCTTATTGCTAACATTGAATACAATGAACATGTTGTTGCATCGATATTTCTCAGAGAGCTTGCGAGGGAGTTTTTCCTCTGTAACATCAGAAGATGAGGAGGTTTCTCTCTGAGCTGTGCAGAGTGCATTTCAGAAACTTGTGTAGGAGACAGCCTGGGCTGGAGGTAGGAGGTCAGAAGGGCATGGAAAGAGGGAGAGGGATCCTGCATCAGAGACAAACAGTGAAGGGTAGAGAAAGTCACAGAAATGCCTCTGGACATATGGGAAGGAGACACAGAGCACGAAGGGTTGCTAACAGCCAGGGGCCAAAACCCCAAATGGACTGTTTATTGGTAGATGATAAGGGGGGTGCTTCTGTTCAAATGGATTAGTGAAAAGAAAAGGACATTTCCAGAGGGAAAACCAGAAGAAGTTTAGACGTGAGATAATCAGAGCTTGGGATAAATCCTTAGTTTCAAAAGAAGGAAATGAGGAGGAAAAGGTAAAGAAAAAAAGAAGTAGGATGAGAACATTCTAATGTCTTGTTATTTAAAGTGGGTTAGGTAGTTTTGCAAGAGACCACAACAACAGCAACATCTCCAGTTGACAGAATGGAATGGAATATCCATGATGATATTGATTACATGATACAGACAAGAAAAAGATTGTATAACAGGTACTTTTCCTAGTTTGATAAATACACTGAGGTCCACATCCTGTTTTTTGGGGCATCAAGGGTATTTCTGCAATTGCCAGGAACTATAGTCAAAACACCTCTGGCAAACTCCTTCAACACAAAACTTTATCAGGATGACAAAAAACATTAATTCAGATGACTGAACATATGCTATGAAATGAAAACTGTATGTGGTAAGTTACAAAATATAATTGTAAATAAGAAACCATAAATTAACCTATTCTGTTTTTCTGTTACCAAGCTCTGTTGATTCTTCACTAAGAACAATAAAAGACCAATATGGGCATTCAGTTCAGTGGTTAAAATGTGGCCAGAGACACCTGCATCTGTACTGAAGTGCCTAAGGTTCAAGTTTCTGCTACAGTCTCACTTCTAGCTTCCTGCTAATGTGCACCTGGCAGGCAGCAGGGGCTAGCTCTAATGGTTGGATCCCTGCTGCCCAAGTTAGAGACCCAGCTTCGGCAGGCCCAGCCCTAGCTATACTGGGCAGTTGGGTGAGTGAATCAGCAGATGAAAAACCTCTGTGTTTTAGTTTCTGCCTCTGTCTCCCTCTCTTTCTTTTGAATGCATTTTTTTTAAATGTTAAAGGTATTCAGGGAGTTACAGATAAGACTTGCGTCTCATTCTGATCCAGCTGAGATTTTTTTTTAACCTTGTCCAAGCGAGTTTAAATTTCTTGACTCCATCTCAGATTTTGGTCCATCGAAGCTGGGTAATGAGCCTGGTCGTTCCGAGTGGGAGGAAGAGAATCCAACGTATTTTTTTGTCTGTGTCAAGTGGCATCTACAGCATTACCTTTGTAGCCCCAAGCCTGGGGACAGGCCATTCCTTTGAGATTCTAGTTGCCATCAGACATCTGGAAACACTGCCATTCCCAGAGACCCTCAAGTTCTGGAGCTTTCCTGCTGCTGTGAATCTCTGATTTGTCTTCTTGCCAATTGGCTTTTTGGTTGCATTATTGCTAATTTTTTAATTCTTCCAACACCTTTGCAACTAGAACCCCTTTCGGCATTCTCTCTGATGAGCTGATGTGGGCTATGTTTTTCTAACTAGATTCTTGCCAGTAGAGGTACTCATTGCTCTTTGAAGAACATGATTAGACAGTAGATATGATTTTTCAATTAATCAAACCAAGAGTTACACTAATTTATTACTAAGGAGCATCTGTTTTCCTACCACGCTGATTTCAAAATACCTGGTGCCAGTTCCTTATTTCTGTAGAACGGCTCCTTCCTGCTTTGTGGCTGATCTGATGCCTGCCTGAACTTTAGAGAAGATGGTTTCCATTGCTCCTTGGGCAGAAAGCAGCTGCTCAAGGGGACCAGACCCCAGATACACACCTCACTGAGATACACACCTCACTGAGTAGGACTCCAGTCTAGGGTACTTCCTGTGGACCACAACTAACATCCTCTACAGCTACTACCACTCCGAGGATTTCATGTTTCAAACTTGACGCTTATGATAAGCACAGAAAAAAACAAAGTTTGCTCAAAAACCATTGGTATGATTTGTTGAGCAAAGGAAACAGAAGAATGTTTTAAAGAAGGAAAAGCAAGAACGAGAGACTTAACCCAAGAGGTCAGGATTTTTTTGAGACCCCAAGATAGCTGAAGAACTTGACCACCTACAAGATGATTGGAGAGTCCTGCGAGGTCGGAAGGGGTGCTGTTTCGGAGTCATTTTATTTGGAACCCCAGAGGGGAGACACACACACACACACACACACACCCATGCAGAATGAGAAGTGATGATCAAAGGATCGCATCCAATCATTCAATTCAATAAACACTTTTAGCAACACCTTCTATTTAGCAGAGACTGTGCATCTGGCTCAGGGAATAGGGAGAAATAAATGAAACTGTTTTTGTCCTCATAAAGTAAATAAAAACTGGGTTGAAAGGAATCACAAAGAATTAGGTGAAAGGATACAGATGGTGCATAACATATTGTAGACGTCAAGGTGTAAAAAAGTGAGATGCACTGAGGCGGGAGACAGAGGCAGATCTGCGGCTAAGGAAGGCCTTGGAGAACAACAGATGATACAGCTTGATCCCAAACAGCAAGATGGGCTGGGGCAGGTGAGCCCGTTTCGCACTCTGGCTCTGCTGTGTGTGTTTTTGTGCATTCTACCAGTCAGATGTTTCTGTTTACCCACATAGTCATCCATGGCACCTTGCCGTAATTACAAAGAGAATGAAATGGGGAGGTACACACTCACAAAGAACTAGCCTGTTTGGACATTTGAAAGCTCAGATTTTATGCCTTGGAAAAGAAATCAAGAAAACCCTCATGTCCGCTCCTTATTCTGTGCTGTTGGGCACGCTCCTCCTATTGACTTTGTCAGTAATTAGAGTCAGCCCGACATGGAAATTGTGTGTATTTATCAAATACTGGACAGAATAGAATTTACTCTTTAGTACATAGGTACAGCAGGTCACCATCTCCACAGAACCCTGGTTTGCTTTGTGTGTGGGTTTTAGAGATTTAATTCTTGATGGTGAGTTTCTGTATCTTGCAAGTTCCTTTTCCTAATGTGAGTACCTCTCACTTGTGGTTTTCACAGACACTTTTTTATCACATATTTACACATTAAAAAAATCATAGTTTAATGATGCAACTAAAAGATATAGTGTAATCATATGTTTATAAGGCATAATAACAAGCCTTCATATGACATCTAATCATCTTATAAATTTTTTGCTTAAAATTTCAGGGGAAAAAAGAATATTTTCCTTGAGTTCCAGTGTCTCAAGTGTCTTCTGATTTCCTTTTTTCCTTTTCAGCAAACCAGTGTAAGAAGCGTAACTGCCCTGGAGACCAAGAAAAGGGGAATTTTGCAGAACACACATGTGCATGAGTGTTCAACTTTCAACTTATTTTTAATTTATCTAGCTTAAAAATGACGGAGCTTCCTTTGAATTTAAATTCATGCCCACACGAAATCATCACACTGCAGAGGATCAAAATCAAGTCATCTGGAGTGAATGTGCCTGTTTTCCAAATTAACAATTGTGCCGGGATTGTGCCCTTTTTGACCTAGTATAAAGTCTTTTGCAATTTGGCCTTGCTCTTTGTTCAGTCGGGACTGGCAAACATCTAAGCTGATCACAGCTATCCCAGAAGCTACTCCCGGCCGGTGCTTGGAAGGTCCAGGCACTGCTTTTGGCGCACTTGATCCGTTGTGTCAGAATAGTAGAGCTGGCATTCAGGTACAGTTCTGACCGATGCACACTTCTTCCTGTGCCATGGGTGAGTCTTGTTTTTCTAATTTGTGATTCACGGGTAACTCCATTGTTTGCTTCTCATTATGGAATTGGTATTTCACATCCCCAACACGGGCATGCCAAATGAAGACTTGTTTCTTCAGTGTCCGATTTTTCATGCCCTGGCCAAGGGCTGTGTTGAAGCTGACTGACTCTGAAGGGAATTTGGCCATGCAGAGCACTTGCAGGCTGCAGAAGTACGAGGTGGCAGCAGCCTGTGTGCTGGCCGTCATGAAGACAGAGTGGGTGAGAGTTCCCAGCAGGAGGCCAGCAATTTTTTTTTTTAAAGTCTAGCTTTAGCTTTGAAGCACGTGGCTAATTGCAAAAACCCAAGCCCACTTCCTCAAACAGGGTACAAAAGAAACCCCTTGTTCTTTAGGAAGGAGCAGTTGTGCAGTTAGCATCGCGAATCTCGCTTTAAATCATGGCTGCACTGCGTCAAAGAGAATTTGTCAGCCATCAGCTAGCTCAATGCAGTCATTGATCATTATTCCCCGAGAAAGGTAAAAAAAGCAACAATTAAAGAAGCCATGAGAGGATTTATGAAAGCAAGGAGGGGAGACATCTCCAAAACCCTTTCATTAAGTGAACTGGAGGGAGACAGGGAGGAATACAGAAATGGTACTTCAGGTCCTCATTGATTTGCTTGGAAGCAAAGCCCTGAAAAAACAACTGATCAATTCCGAGACGGCCCGGCTCTGCTAGATGCTCGGACAACATCCCCCAGTGGACAGCGGCCTATTCATTGCAGCAGTGTTTGCTGTGAATGAATTTCTTTAATGCTCATTCATTCATTTATTTGTTAATTCATTATTAAGTCTGTTGTTCGATGATCAGGCCTATAGGATCTACTTTCGCTGCATTTATTCAGCCAGTCCTACTGATGCTGAGCTGCCTCTGAAAACAGAAACAGAAAAGATGCGCTGAATTTTCTTGCACTTGTAGGTTGGGATGTAATATCAATAACTTTAATGGAAGTGGAGTAGGTGCCCTGATAGGAGCCCTGCTGCTCCTCAAATAAATGGCTTGGCTCCACCCCAGCATTTATCTGCCAGAGCTCTGCTTTATCGGGGCACCAACTCAGATTCCATTAATGTTATCTCTTAATTAGCTATGCGATTAACCTGTGTTACTCCTGCATGATAATGAGTTGAAGACAGAACTAGAGAAGTTCAGCTGCCTTCTAAATCCCTCTCCAGAAGCCAAATCATTCTGGAAACCATTCCAGGAAAGTGGGGGAAAAAAAAAACTTCATAGCAGTTTTGATGCATTTTGCACTTGATTACAAACGTGAATTTTACACTCTGGCCATGAAAGTGGTTGAGGATTTTTGCTAACATTTGTGGTACTCAGTACCAGTATTCTTCTAGTGCCTTCCATGGGTTATCATGGGTTATTTTATCTCCATTGTAAGTCTATAAGGTAGGTCCTCTTATTACTCCCACTTTATAGAGAAGGAAACTGAGATCTAGACAGGCCAAATGACCCTGCCTCATGGTCACATCTGTAGGAGAGGATGAGGCAGCATCTAATGGTAGGCCACAGAGGAAGCCTGGCACCCAGCCGCCTCGCTGGGAGCACGAGCACAGGGATCCTGGGAGGGCAGCTGCTGGAGAACTCAGGCTCCAGGACATCTTCCCAGGACACCTCTGTGGCTCCAGCACTCCCAACTGCACCTGGCCAGCTTGAGCCCTCTCTGCTGAGATTTTTCTGCCTGCAGAAATCTGCTCTGCAGCCAATCTCAGGGGAACCTGGGCTAGCCCTGGTGTGTGCCAACGGCCCGAAGCAAAAAGTAAAGCTGGGAAAACACCTGGCCTTGCACAAGTTCCCGTCTGCTTTGTCCCCTCAAAGCCAGCATCCCTTCCCCACCCAAACACATAGACAGCAGCCTCCTCCTCCTCCTTTTTCCTCTTCTTCTGCTGAAATTACCCATATTATCTTCAATGTGCCACCCAGACAGACAACACTGAAGACATTGGAAGCTCCTGGCAATGGTCTTCCTTCCCGGGGCCTTTGCCCTCTCTCTCCTGTCTTTGCTTTCTCTGTGCTCAGTTAGCGAGGTGGACAGCAAACAAACTCTTTTGAATAAAGATTTATTTTATTTTTATTGGAAAGGCAGATTTACAGATAGACGGAGAGAAAGATCTTCCATCTGCTGGTCCATTCCCCAAATGGCCTCAATGACTGGAGCTGAGCTGATCTGAAGTTGGGAGTGAGGAGTCAGGAGCTTCTTCTGGTTCTTCCATGTGGATGTATAACCCCAAGAGTTTGGGCTTTTTCGTTGCTTTCCCAGGACATAAGCAGGGTGGACAGGAAGTGGAGCAGCTGGGACATGAATTGGTATCCATTAAGATCCCGACGCTTGCAAGTGGAAGATTAGCCCATTGAGCCATTGTACCCAGCTACAAACTCTTACAACCTAAATCTCACATTGGTGAGGAAAGCAGGCTGACTCTTTATGAAGACCCAAAGACACTATCATTCTTTGTGCTGCTGCTTTCCTGGACACAGAGCAGCGTAACTTAGGACAACGGGAACCTGCTTTGTTCTGGGTACAAGGGCAAGAAGCACTATGTCAATCATCTTTCCTCCTCCTCCTCCTTCCCCTCTCCCCTGCTATGCTATCAGTGCAATGAACCTGGCTGAACCTCCAGTGCAATGAAATACCAGCAAGCCAGGGTTTTCTAACAAGGTTGATGAGTAGAATACAGTTCAGCACCATTCACCTTTCCTTTCTACTTCCTAGAGCATCCCATCACCATCCACCCTCATCCATTCTAGAATCCTTTGACTATTTGTCATTTTTATAGTACAATCAATGCCACAATGGATCTGCATTTGAATATTCCATCCTGTGGACTGATGTCATTCTGCACTCAGATTCTTAAGGTTTCAAATATATAAATGAGCAACTCTTTATATACAGAGGATTGCTTTAAACCATGTTGCCAGAGGGGATTGCTGCCCTGTTTCTTAACATAAAAAAATCAGAAAAAAATCAACATTTGAAGCCCTGTTAAAAAATAACTACCCCGAGAGACTAAGAGCTCTTTTTGTTGTTTTTCTCTTTAAGGAAACACCCAACAGCTCTGCCAGGAATTTATCTCACTCTTGAATCTCTCTCTATTGCCTTCTCCTACTTTTGTTCCCAGGCTAGGGAAACATGAGAACCATTTGCATTTTATAGTTCAGGGTTTGCAGTCTTTTGGGCAAATCCAGAAAACAGTGCTTCTGAAGGATACAAATGGGGAAGGAAAGAGAAAGCTGAAAAGGCAGGAAGTCATAAAAGAGGAAGGAGCAGACTCCATGATCTGTGTGTGTGTGTGTGTGTGTGTGTGTGTGTGTGTGTGGAGTATCAGATCTCAAAGGGACTGCAGTTCACACTCAGTTCCATCTCAGCAATGGGCGGGAGAGAGGGAAGACAGGTACAGGTACATTTAGCCGCATGGTCATGACAGATCACGCTTACTCATACTCAGTCAAGGACAAGTGTTGACTAAAGTCAACATTGCCCACCTAATATTCACACAGAGCAGGTGTGTGTGTGTGTGTGTGTGTGTGTGTGTGTGTGTGTGTGTGTGTGTTTTCTCACTGACTCAAAGACCAGGTGATCATCCAAGAGTTGCTTTTATTTTCAAAATAATGTCTGCCTAGGTGAGTGCATTTTCTCGGAGAGCTTGTCATTAAGGCAACATTAGTGACGAATGGTGAGTCATCCAGATTTGTGCCTTGGAACAGTAGTTTATATTTATGTGAGAGCTTAAAATTCAACTTTGAGCAATGTCCACAGCAGGGAAGAACAATTAGTAAATTCATTAATTGCGCTTTTGTGTACACTTTTATTCTCAAAGCTAATTATTTGTTTAAATTATTTTTTTGACTCTATCAGAAGTGTTACCACATGGAAATATTTCAGTTTGGGTTTCTGGTATGCAATACGAGGCTCAGGAAGTTCAGGGATTCTGATGAAATGTAATCAGCTTGCGTTTGCTAATGACCAGCGCACAATGTGGAGCCTTTTATTTAAGCAAATGAGTAATTAGTTTTGGGGGCTGTAAGTGTACAAAGAATAGTGATTCATGGCACGGCTTGTCTTTCCTCCCTGATGTAGACAATGGACATCTTCCACGTTTGAATTTTAAATATAATCAAACTCTTGTGTATCATCAGTTGGCATCATGCAGTGTTATGCAGAGCAGCACCATAAAAGGAATTCGTTGGTTGCCAAGTCAATATACCAGTGCACATAATAAAAATGAGGGCTTCACTCTGTGTTCCTGCATGGGGACAGCCACCTCGTCTCCTCTCTTTTCTAAATGTTCCATGTGTCTGGGCTGTGAGTAGAAGTGGAACCAGCTGCTGCTGGAGCGGATGCCTCTCGGTTCACAGCTCCAGGTGTGTGGCCTGAAAAGAGATTGATGACTTGGTGTTGGCGCAGCCAGTTTCCCCCACCAGGTACAAGGCAGCAACAGCAGGACACAGAAACAGCCAACCCTCCCTGCACCGGTGTCTTCCCAGCCTGGCTCAAGCCTCAGGGAGCGGCACAGTCCAGAATGTGCAGCCGAAGGACAAGCAGGACTCACTCAGCAGTCCCCTGAGACAGGAGCTGGGCTCGGCATTTGACCAACAGATTTCCTTGCCACAATTCTTTCCAGAAGAGGGCATGGAGGCTCAACAACACAGACTGGAGCCCAGCGCTGTGTGACTGCAAACACAATGCCCTTTCCATCACACCATGCTGCTTTCCTGGCATCTAGCATGGCACCTTGCCATACTGAATGTTTTGTTCATTCGTTCAGTCATTCATTTATTCATCTAGCAATTATTGAGAGCATACCTGATACCGAGGGAGTTACCAAGAAACAAATGAAAGATTTTCACCTTCAAATATTTGAGTGCTGCAAATGAATTTAGCCCATCCTAGTGGTAAATGTCACAGGAATGAGGTTTGGACAAAAGCAACGAGGGCTAAAGGAGTAATGTTGTAGCAGCTTTACTGTCTCACAGCCACATGCGTGTGCCTGCTGTGGCAGGATGCTTTTTCCTCCAAGCGAGAAAGGGCTGAGGACATAGACCAAGTCCCAGAAGAGGTGAAACAGGACATACACGGCTTCAGCTCAGCTGTCCCAAGTACATCGCAGGCTCTGAAGGCAAGCTGCCAGCCTCAACTGTCAGGGAGAACCGACATGGTGTGGGGGCAGGAAACATTGAAAAGGAAGAACTGTCTGTAACTCCCCAGGGGCTGGCTTCTCTTTTAAATGTTTGTGTTCTGAGTCTGGTCACACTGTAAAATCTGCTCTGATCCTCGCAGGCCTCCTCGCAGATGGGAAGGACCTATGAGGTCATCCGTCGGAGCACAGCCTGTGGAGCAGTCATCACCCCACGTTGCTTTTGGAGTATTCTCTCCAGCCTGCTTGACATGTCCCGGGGGACTATGCTTCCGCCCCATCCCTCAGGAGCCAATTCCAAAATCCACACGCAGTACATTTTAAACTGAAGATGTGGCCTGGGTGGGGGTCTCTTTTTTAATTATCCAAAGCACTGAACAGAAGCCTGGTGCCATAAAAAATTGCTGAGGGCCCTCTCCTGCTTCTCCCGGTAGGGTGCCTACCCACCCTGCGAGGTCTGCTCCTGACTGGGAGGCCCTAGCCCCACCGCAGGCTGCAGAGGCCATGGGGAGGTGCCAGGTGGCCGGACTGACGCCGCTCAGCAGGGCGTACCACGGGCTTCATGTTGGCCAATCAGCCACTGAACATGCAGCCAGGGAAACAACCCTTTCTTCACAAAGCTGCCGCTCACGCCACAGAGCAGAAGGCTTATTTCTGGATGCAGTTTGCCCTGTTTAACATCCTTCTGAGGTTTAGAGCAGTCATTTACGTGCCCCAAGACTTAGCTCCAACATGTCCCTCATAGTGTTGTTTACGATCGGGCAAAGATCAGCTTCCATCTCTGTGCCCAGCAATCGCAGACTGGCTAAATAAATCACGAACAAACCATAGAATGCATATGAAACCATTAAAAGCAACACATTAGAAGGGATGGGCATTTGGCACTGTGGCTAAATCATATCTTGGAAGCCCATATACCGTATCGGACTGCCTGGCTGCTGACCCAGCTTCCTGCTAATGTGTCTGGGAAGGTAGCAGATGATGGCGCAAATACTCCCACCCAGGTGGGAGACCCAGATGGAGTTCCAACTCCTGGTTTTGGTTTGGCCCAGCAGTGGTTATCTGTGGGCATTTGGAGCATGAACCAGCAGATGGAAAACCTGTCTTTCAAATAAAGTGAAAATAAATTAAAAATGTAAAAAATATACCAAGAGAGTAACTGTATATATAATGCTTTCATGTGTTATGATAGTCAAAAAGATTACAAATAGTATGCATCACATTACTATTCTCTATATTTCTAAAATATTGGTATGATACACATGATATCGACAGGATTATCACTTAATAAGCAACTGACAAGGAGAGCTTTTCTTCCTTGCTACTTTTCAATGTGCTTTACAATGAATATATAGACAACGTACTTCCCACATTCATCATTAAGAAGAATCTTATCATCAGAGGAAAAAATGGAAAGACAATTATCCCGTTTCTCCTGAGCTGGCTGCTGGGTAGCCTTCGTGTGAGCCTGTCTCAAGGAGTGCTAAGCTGATGACAACGGCAAGCTGTGATTCAATCCCCCAGTAACTCCAGCGTTAATTTACTAAATGGGTTTCTGGAAGCTTTAAAGAGTGAATGCCCTTCCTGCTGCAGAGAACATTAGGGCTAAGGAGCTTCACACTCCTCTGAGAAAACTGGCCCAGGTCGTTCTGATGCAACATGAGAGGTTCCGAGCCAGAACGGACCTGAGTGTAGCCACTGTAATTTTTTTCCCACTGTAAAGAGAACACTGTGGGGTCTGGTGAAATGGTTCAATTGGCTAACCTCTCTCCCACACATACATACTTAAAAAGTGCCAGGATCCCATATGGGCATTGATTTGTCCTGGCTGCTCCACCTTCCATCCAGTTCCCTGCTTGTGGTCTGGGAAGGAAGTAGAGGATGGTCCAAAGCCTTGGAATCTTGCACTTACATTAGAGACCCAGAAGATGTTCCTGGATCCTGGCTTCGGACTAAACTCTGGCGTTGCGACCATTTGGGGGTGAACCAGTGGATGGAAGATCATTGTCTCTCCTTCTCTCTATAAGTCTGCATTTCCAATACAAATAAATTTAAAACAAACAAAAGAAAACAATGACCCAAAAGGGTCAGTTGTCTTACCTATGTACATCCAAGTAATGCTGGCTGAGCCAGGAGAGGGCTCTGAGATTGGCTCTAATGCCTGCCAACCTCTGATGTTCTGTCTCTTTTTTTGTCTTGCTAAGAAATCCTCATACATCAGGGTCCCACCAAGAATCATCTTCATAGAGAATTCTCCATCGTCTTTCTTAGCATGATTCTTGCCTCTCTCTCACCCCTGTCCCTTGCACAGTTTATTTTTAATATTTTGTATTCTTATTTTCCATTACAGTTTTGTAGGTACAGGACTTCCCCCTCCCTCTCCCTTCCCTCCCTTTTTTTTATCTCCCCTCCACATTCACCCCTGTGTTTTACAATAATATAGTTCTTCAGCTGCAGTCTTGACTCTAGCATTCTGTCTTTTACATGTGTCATGACCCTGTAGGTATAAGCAATGGTAGAGAATCTAGCATTTTGTCGTCAAGGTGTATTTAACAGTCTTGTTGGGGGCCTAATTGTATTTGAGAGTAGAGTAAGATACTGCCAATCTTCTTTCATTTCTGGTACTCTGGTCTATTACATCCTTAATTATGCGGTTTTATTTTTATATTTCCCATACTACACTGCAAATTTATACTGAGGATGCAGGCAGAATTGATCCCTTATCTGGTTATTTCCAGTCCTTGGCATGGCACATAAAATGAAAAGCTTAAAGATATCACAGAGATAGGATCTGCCACTATTTCTTAGGGTTAGGAAGTGGGAGAGGAGATTATACCTAGTGATAACAGAATGTGTCCAGTTATCCTGGAATTGTTTGCACTACAGAAATTTTTTTCCTGCTGTTACAGAGATGTGAGTGGCATAAAAAGCTTGAAGTTTGCCATTAGAGGGACTACCTGGCAACACGATTAGAAATACGAAAGGTGGATACTCACGTGAATCAGATGCACAAACATTTGAACACTAAATCTACAACTAAGGATAACCCTCAGCACTTGATTAAAGTTCTTTGGGCCTCACTTTCCCTTCTATATTCCAATGATTTCCCTACCAGGTTATTAATATCATAGGAGATGATATTTGCTAAGTCTTTAGCACATAATATAAATCATGCTGTTATTGTATTTTCTTGACTCCATAGATGGTGTGCGGTGAAGACCACAGTTCAGGTAATGGAGCTTCACACAGCCCAGTGTTCTCAGCCTTCCTCCAGATATAGATAATGGTATGGGCTTTCAATAGTGACACTGTCCTACTGGTGCTCACTCAGGAGGCTGGGGGAGGAAGCAAAATATTTATTTGAAGAATTAATGAAAGCAGGGTGATCTAGGCACCTAGGGGACAGTATTGAGGCAGGTGGAAAAGCTCTGGAAGTCATGACCATTTGGTCTGGGGTACTAGGTAAACCACAATGGAGATGTGGTCATAGACCCCAGACATCTAGAGCAGCATTCAGCTAGTATATCCTGTGCCCAGATTCTCCCCAAAAGAACTGGATAAGGCTTTTCCCAGCATAGGAGAGCAGACATCTCTCCTTGCTTTTCCTTTTGGACCAGACCTGCAGAGTGGGGGTGTGGTGGCCTGCATATAGTTTCACCTGTATGCTCCTTCCTTTTGGAAATTGTCCCTGATGGTCTATGCCTTGGGTAACTGTCTTCCCAAAGCCACCTTCGATTACCATGTGTTGCACAACTCTTTGTATCAGTCTATTTATTAGCCTATTTTTCTTGGATAGATTATAATCACAATATTATGTCTGCATCCCCGGTGTTCACCACAGTGTCTGGCATGTAGGATGCAACCCCCAAATACCAATTGAGTGAATAGTGAAGGAAACTCACGAATCGACCACCAAAATTATTGTCAATATGTTGTGAATTATTATTTGGAACATCATACCACAAGAATTAAGCTTGTGCTTTTCTTTGTCTCTCCATTAAGCTGGACATAATACATTTCCATGGGTATATACATACCCAATAATGGGACCAAGGATTAATGAATAATTAAATTAATTTTCATCAGGCACCTGTTAAGTACCATGTACTCTTTCAGGTATTTAGGACCCTTCAGTGAACAAAACAAGAATCCCTGCACAGATAAAATAGATTGCTGTGATAGCTCTTTTTAAAACCTTCCACAGAGTTACAGTGATGATTTCATAATTGGAGTTTGTATTTAGAAGCCTTTGGATGGTTTTGATTCAGATAGTTCCAGGAATAGAGTTCATCATGGAAACTTGAAAAGCAGACCAATTTGGGAGGCAATTTGCCCTTCACTAGGGCAAGCAGCAACTTTGTGCGGATGACATTGATTGTGATCATCCCCAGGAGGCACCTTGAGAAAACCATCAGACACACCCCCTCGACTTTTGGTGTTTACCTCTGATGTGAGCGTAAGCAAACTGATACCCTTTCTACTTCTATGTGTACCTTTGATTCAAAGAAGGCTGATCTCACCTGTCTGTCTTTCTCTAACAATGGAAATGCAGCTCCTATGAACAGCATCTTGAACTTATCACTCAGAATTTTTTTAAAAAGCAGATAGTATCTTATGCTTTCCCTCCTCTGGCTGGGCTAGGGACACTCCCATCTGTTGGCTGCCTCTCGATGTAGCAGTTCCACCTATTGAGATCACTCGATTGCTTTCAAGTGAGTCAGATCTATATACAGATGAAAATTCTGTTTCACCCCCGCTGAGTGAAGACATAATCCCAATCGCTCCTGGTTTATGAGAGTGGCCACAAGCAAAAGGAAGGTGGGATTCAAGATTGCAGAAGACGCTCCCCAACTGTTTTCATGATGACCTGGAAAATGACCCAACAGCACCTGTTCTGCTCTTACCAAGTGAGTTGTGCTGTCTTCCCGGGCAGGGCCAAGTCATCAAAAATTTGTTGTTCTGAAAGGTTCAATGTGAGAGGGACACAGGCACCAGAGAGGAATCAAAAGGAGATGACGCAGTGTGCACCCTCCGAAAGGGGATGATGCTTTTTAATTTTGAGAGACAAAAATTAAACACAGAAAGAGTATCACTTGTGAAAAAAAAAAAAGCTTTGGATCAGACATGCTTTGTTTTTGAGGGATTTTGGCATATCTGCATATGCTTAACGAAGCATCTTGGGGTTGGGCTCTAAATCTGAGCATGAAGCACATATATGGTTCATGTATTCCTCTTATACAAACCCTGAGTAAGTTTTCTGTGATAACTTTATTGTGTGTGCATTTGTCAGACCTGTACTTGAGGTCCACTGTAGAATATTCTACTTGTGGTGTCAAGTCGGCACTCAGAAAGTCTTGAATTTTGTAGCACTTTGGACTTTAAAGTTAAGGGTGTGTTGAATAACTAGGAGCTGCACAGAGACAAGGAAAAGGAAAAGGAGGCGACAAGGAAAAGGTCTCTGGGCAGGAACACTTGCAAAAGGCATCAGAGTGCAAACAAGACTTCAGCTACATCTTAAATGGAGAGTCCAGAAAGGAGTGAGCTTCAACAAAAGCAAGAAGATGGTCAGAGTTAAGTCAAGTGATGGGGCAGAGGAGAAAATCATCCTGTGGACAAAGAAAGGGAAAATAAGCTTAGAATAAAGAGTTCAGGCTAATCTGTGGATGTCGCTACATGCTGGGCTGAGGAGCTGAGATTCTTCCAATATACTACACAAAGCCATTGTCAGTCACACATGAGAGGCAGAAGCATGGTAAGAGCGGTCCTAGCAATATTCATCCAGCAGCGGCCTTCTCGGTAAACAAGGAAAGAAAGTGGAGAGAGAACAACAAATCAGCCCCAGGGAAGCACTGTGGAGAAGTTCAGTTAGTCACAGCATTTAAGGTTGGGAAACAAAATGGTTAAAAATTAGACTTGATTAAGGATATGAGAGGGAGGGGAAAACTTAATTCTAGACAGGGTTCACAACACACTCCAGAAATGTAATATCAGCAACATTGGCAACTGCCTCAGTCAAGTCCAAAGTCCTTATAAAGCTTATAAAATAAAAATCAGAGGTGGAAGCTTAACTTAGTGGTTAACATGCCTGCGTCCCACAGTAACATACCTGGGTTCCATTCCCAATCTGGTTCCTGGCTGCATATTCCTGTTAATGTAGACCAGAGGAGAGGCAGCAGTGATGGCCTAACTATTGGACATCAGGCCACCTAAATGGGAGGGCTGGATTGAGCCCCCAGCTCGTAACTCTGATCCCAGCTCAGGCCTGGTCGTTTTGGGCATTTAGGGAGTGAGTCAGTGGACGGGAGCTCTTTCTCTGGCTGTCTGTCTCTCAAAAAATAAAAATACAAAAGCAAATTAAGAACAACAAAGCATACAAACACACAATTTCCCACAGTCTAATTGCTATTAAGCATATGAAATCATGCTTAACCACATTAAAGAAGGTAAATGAGACCATTAACAATAGATTTTTGCATGTTAATTTGAGTAAAACTAATGATTTTGTGGTAACGGGAAACAGTGTTTGTGAGGACTACACTTCTGGGAAGGTTATTTGATATATCCATTCTGGAGAGTAATTGGTGGCACCAAAAGCTAATATGTTATTTCAGGTCTCATATTTAAGTGTGTGCATCAAAACCTATTCATGGGAGATACAAGTGAAAATAAACTAAATACCTAATTATAAAAGCTCGACATTAGAATCTATTGTGTAGACATTAGAAGTATTAAAGAAAAATCAGTAATGCAATGAGAAGTGTGCATAATACATTTTTTTACTTTTATTATTATTATTATCATTTTATGATACAATTCCAAAGGCCCTGGAATTTCCCGTAAGTCCCCTCCCTCCCACACTGAGTTCCCCTATATTGTTACTATAGTATAGTTCTTCACAAACGATTGTATGTCCATCATTGTGGGCATGGACAATAGCAGAGAGTCCAGCATCCTTTTGTCAAGATATAGTTAACAGTTTCATTGGGAGTCCATCTTTGTCTGGAAGTAGAGATGCATACTGTATTATATCCTCACATCTGGATATGGTAGTCTCCATTACACAGTTACTATACATTCCCTTAAATGAAAAGAAACAAAACAAAAGCAACAACAGGAAGAAAGAAAGAAATTAAAAATGCCATGAAGTAAACAATCTGCTACTGAATGATTAATGTGTTGCTGAAGAAATAAAAAAGAAAATCAAGAAACTTCTTGAAGAAAATGATGCCATTGTATGATCTATGAGTCAGTGAAGATTTTAATAAGAAACTGTTTTGAAGAGATTAAACTAAAAAGAAAAACATCAAAATCCAAGAGATATAGTTTCTACTAATCTTTGTTAGTGAGATGTGTCTCCTAGGCAACAAATAGATGAGTTTTATTTTTTCAATCCAGTCTACTAATCTATGATGTTTGACTGATGAGTTTAAGTCATTTACACTCAGGGTTGAAATTAATAGGTGGTAATTTGATCCTGTCATTTTAGCAATGGGTTGTTCATTGATTTAGTCTTTTGTTGTTATTTTACCGGGATGTTCTTCACATTTACCTTTGGTTTCAGTGGGTGCTATTCCTTTTCTCTGTCAAAAAAACATCTTTAAGTATCATTTGCAGGGAAGGTTTGGAAGAGGTATATTCTTTTAACTTTTCTTCACTGTGGAAGTTTTATTTCATTTTCAAAGACAAAGGAAAGCTTTACTGGGTACGTAAACCTGGACCAACTTTTTTTTTTTTTTTTTTTTTTGTTAGAATCTGGAATATGTCACTCCATTCTCTTCTTGCCTGTAGACTTTTCTGTGAGAGGTCTACTGTGGGTTTAATTGGCACTCCTTTATATGTCAATTGATTTTTTTTTCATGTGCACGTTTAAGGATCTTTGCCTTATGTTCAATTGAAGAGAGCTTGATTAAGTTGTGTCTTGGTGAAGATCACTTTTGGTCAACCCTGTTGGGAGTTCTGTGCCCCTCCTGGATGTTGTTTCCTAATCCTTTCTCTAGATTAGGGAAATTTTCCCTTATTATTTCATTGAATACATCTTGAATTTCAGCTTCTCTTTCTGCAGCTTCTGGGACTCCCATAACTCTTATATTTTGCCTTCTAATAGAATCTTTCAGTTCTTGAATACTTTTATTAGCTTGACCCAGCTCTGCTTCCAGCTTTTTGTTTGTTTCCCTCTGGTGACAGAAAATATCTTCCAATTCTGAGATTCTTTCTTCTGCCTCCTTCATTCTATTTTAGAGACTCTCCACTATACTTTTAATTTGCTCCATTGTATTTTTCATTTCTTATATATCACCTTTCATTTGATTCATTTCCTGTGTGACATGTTCCTTAATTTTCTTGAATTCTGTGCTATGTGCTTCTCATTGTTGATAAGAAGCTTTATCACAAGTGTTTTGAATTCTGTATCCCCCATTTTCTTGATGTCTTCCTCAGTTAACTCTGAGGTTGGCGAAGAGTTTTGCTCCTTTGCAGGGGAGTCTTCAGTAATATTCCTAGTGCCTTTGTCTCTTCTTTTGCTCTTGGTCATTGTACTTCTGGTTATCAGATTCTTTTCCTTGGGGCAGATTTCTAAGCTGTGTCACCCACAGGTCTACAGTTTGATTTTATTTATTGCAGTTTGTACCCAGTTCTTCGTTGGTAGTCACTTATGCCACTCCATCTAGAGTTTCAGGCCTTGCCTTTTGTGTTAGTTTTCCATTACAGTCTAAAGCTCCAGTTCCTGGCTCACCACTCTCCACCTCATGTGATCCCATGCTGTGGCTGCACTGTTGCCACTATAACTTTTCTCCCACTTCTGGTTTGAGCCATTACTAGGATTAAGGAAATGCCAGGTGTCCTAAATAATAGGTTTGTTGTTGTTGCTGATTTTGCCAGGACCTGCTGGCCATTAGGTCTGTGGGCCACCTGGACCTATTTTGGGTGGAACCTGTAAGATGCCAAAGTCGTTGTTATTTTCCCTCTAGGTCCAGTGCAGTACACTGGGCCAGAGATGCGTTACTCTAGGCTTGGCATGTGTCCACTCTATTCCTGCACTGCCTGTTTAGGATCTGCTTCTCTGTCTTTGCTCTGGCCAGGTTAAACAAATCAGCAGGATGGGCATTTCTTTGCATGGGTTCACCTCTTGAGCTCCCAGTGAACTCTCTTTCCTGCTTGGCTGCTGGTGGAATTCTGGACATTGATGGAGCACCAATTACCACTCACTGACTGCTGTCGTGTATCTGGTCACTGCAAACTACTCCATTGTCTCTGCTGCTGCCCTGTGTCCGTCAGTCTCCAGGTGCCCATCTGCCGTTGGCCAATCTTCTCCTATTTCCTAGTATCTGCCCTCTGGCCTTCACCCTGGCTAATGATTCTCTGTTTCTTTATGTATTCCTTACCTTATTTTGCCTTATGATTCTCCCCAAATAAGCTAATTTTTATAAGACACTTTGAGACAGCAAAACCAAACATGGAATAGCAACAGCTACTAGTTAGAATGGAAGGCTTAGCATCAATTTTGTTAGAGATGACAATGACATTTTGGTTGTGATATTTTAAAGTTTTCAGTGTTAACAATAGATATAAACTGAAGTCTTATAAGTGAAATGATATACAGACTTTGGGATTTGCTTTTACAACATAAAAATAATGTAATTACAGAAAGCAAATATGACAAAATATTGATACTTATTGGTTAAATAGTTTTTATTTTAAAAATCACTATAATAGATGTGTTAATTTGAAAAGGGGGGCAAATACCCTGCCACACTTTAAACATAATTTATGTTCATGTACAGGAAAAGCGGGAAATTATATAGATCAAAATTGGTACAATTATTTCTGCTAGTTACATAAGTAAGTGATCTTGTTTTTTGGTTTCTAAGTACTTTTGTGAAGTTTCCACAATGATTGATCAAATATTTTTGTAACTGAAAAAAATACATGCTTTCCCTTACATGTGGAAGTTAATTTTTAAAAATCAACAACAAAAAGGAAAGAAACGCCCATTATTTTGCTGCAAACAGATTTTTTTTTGGTCAAACTTTATTTTAAATACTTGCCAAACAATGATTTAAGAACTATGCATTGCTTTAGCTTTAATAATTTTGTTACTATTTATAATTTACTTTTTTAAAGATTTATTTTATTTTATTGCAAAGTCAGATATACACAGAAGAGGAGAGACAGAGAATATCTTCCGTCCAATGATTCACTCCCCAAGTGACCACAATGGCCAGAGTTGAGTCAATCCAACGCCAGGAGCCAGGAACCTCCTGCAGGTCTCCCATGCAGGTGCAGGGTCCCAAGGCTTTGGGTTGATTTCGACTGCTTTCCCAGGCCACCAGCAGGGAGCTGGATGGGAAACAGGGTTGCAGGGATTAGAACTGGTGCTCATATGGGATCCCAGTGTGTGCAAGGTGAGGACTTTAGCTGCTAGGCCAACTCACCAGGCCCTATAATTTACTTTTATAGGAATCATGTTGAGCATTTTTTCCATTTGATTTTTGTTTACCTGCAGGCTGTTTTCTTGCCCATTGTGTTTTCTTTTCACTTCTTATTGAATAAACTCCTTTTTTTTTTTCTTCACATAGAGTGCTATGCCTTTAACTAGAATGTAAAAACATTACCTCAAAAATAAAAAAATAAATAAAAAGGAAGAGGCTCTAGTAAGCATGATTTTAACTAATCTCAGAGACAGAAAGATGACAGAGATTAAGAGAGGGAAAGCGAAGGAATTGGGTTGAACACACACATACATCTCATCTCTTGGTTCATTCCCCCAAGTACCCACAATGTTAGATGGATGATACTCTGGAAGCAGAGCCAAGAGATAGATACCTATGCCAGCACCCCCATGTGCATGGCCGGGAACCAGACTACTTTCTGGGTCTACTTTGGAAGAAAGCTGCAAATTAGGAACTGGAGCCAGGAATTGGCACTGCAGTGTGGGATGTTGGTTCCTTAAGCCACATCTTAACTGCTAAGCACCTGCCCCCAAGTGCTATTTTCAAAGTGTTTTTGCTTTTTCATTCAAAGGTAAAGGAAGTGGTGGCACCAAAACTGAAATGGAGAAGATGAAAGGTAAATAAGTTTGGGAAAGAGAAATACTCGAAATACAACTTACAGGAAGTGGTGTTGTTTACATCAGTAAAGCAGAGTTGAGATAAGGAAAGGCTTAGAGAAAGCAGCAGGGTTTACCTCCCAGGGAAACACTGATACCCCACCTTCTTGCAGACACTGGTTTTGAAAACAAAGTCTTCCATTCACTTATTCTACATAGCTCAAGTACCATTCTAGAAGTAGGATGGTCAAATATAGAAGCTCAAAAACATCCTAGTGGATTTAAAAACCACCAAAACAAAGATACACTGAACTTAAAAAAAAAATAGCCTATACACAGGCTCAATTTGTTCGACTGTAATAACTATTGTAAAGGAGAACAGGAGGAGATCGCAACAGCTTGAAAAGATTCAAGACTCCAGACTCTCTCCAGTGAGAGAAAGGATGACTGGAGAAGTATGCAAATAAGAATAGAACACACATAGGAGCAAACCAAGTAGAGAAACCAAGGAAGTGGTTACTAGGAGATTCAGAATCTAAGTCAGAGCGAGGTTGAGTTCCAGCTATGGGGATGGACAAGAGGGCGGACATCCACATCTACAATTTCAACTGCAGAACTGCCAGCGGTGTGCTGGATGCTAAATGAGCTGATCAAGGACAAGAGTAGCAATTATAGCACCTAGGGCAGGTCCCGTGGTTGCCAGACACATAAGCACTTGCCTGCATTCATTCATTTAACCCTCACCATCAGCCAAATGGGGTTGATAACTGTTCTTTTCCTGTAATGGCTGAGGAAACTGAAGGGGGTATACACATTTCACACAGCTAGAAAGTAGAAGTACAATTCAAATCCACCTCAGTCTGCAGCTTTCCATGAGACCCCCAGGGCTGCAAAAGGCATTTAGGACATCTGAGATATGTCTGTTGCTTCCTCTACTCCCTCCGAATGTTCACACTGAATCCTCATTTCTATACTTTGCCAGCTCATGTCGCAGCTCTTTGCAACACAATGAAGCATTATAGTTTTCACTTGATTTCCCCTAATATTACCACTTCAGCCGAAGGAAAGAAAATAATAGATACTTGGTATTTTCTCCACATAAGTTCACCAATACAGTCAATTTCTGTTTTGAGCTGGCAAGTTATCAATTAATGTAGGCACTGTCTTTTCACACAACTGAACATGGGAGGATGGCCATATTCTGGATTCAGTCATCTACAGGAGTCCTACTCCAGCTGACTCGAGAGCTTGCAAAGGATGTGAGGATCGGCAAGGAGACAAGAAGAGGAGGCATGGACCACTACGGGATGATGCTCATAATGGACAATTCAGAAAAGTTGCCTTCTTTATTTATACACGAATCATCACATGCTTTTGCACAACCAATTATTTCATTTTTACTTTATTATAAAAGAATGATAACAAAACAATCCTAAATAGCACTATTATTATTTTACTTCAGAGAAACTACTTCCAGCAAGCTATTAGTCATTCAAACCTGTAGTGACCTGGCTGAAGCCAGGAACTCCAAGGTTGGCAGCACATGTGGTTGGTTACGTAGTGACAAGTGGTTTGCTTATATCCAAAATCAGTTTTCACTAAACCTGAACTCATATTACTTAAAATATCAACAGTACAGAATTAAAACAAAAGCTCATAAATGAAAGGAATTTATAAAGGCATATATCATAGATTCTTTATTGAATCTTACAATCAATAATGCATTAATTTCCATCACCTTCACCTACTGCTGATTCAATTATTGTTTATTCTTTTGTTAAAGGGAAGTGAAAAGGATTAGGGCAACTCAGCCTTTCTACAAACAGAGGGCCTTTACAAGAAACTTCTTTTTATCTTTACAAACTGTTTTGTTTCCCTAAATGTGACTGCCAATATAAGGTAGAAGTTTTTATAAACTGTTTTCTTTCCCTAAATATAAGTGCCAATAAAAGGTGGAAGTTTTAAGCCATTTTTGGGAGGGTTCACATTTGTCTCCCTTTAGAACATGCCCCATATATTTTCTGCTTTCCGTGGCGAGAAACCAATATGTGTCATTTCATGTGTTGTTATAGTTCAAGGCTGCATGATAAATAAACTCTGTGTACTTCCATGATTACCATCTGTTCCAAGATATTATCAAGCATTTCTTAAGGAAAACATTACTTATATTAGGGCAAGCTCCAGGACAAAGATGGGCACATAACAGGATGCTTGGAGACACTGTGGGCTCAATTGTACTATTGTATGCTTTTTGCTGTGTGTCATTGCCTTTCGTCGCTAAAGATGCTTTTACCATAACATGATTGATCAGTTTGAGGTGTTATACCAGTTACAGGAATCATTTCACATTTGCAGAAAAACAACAACAACCTCAGGAGAATTCTATGAAATATCAGAGAGGTGATCAAGTGGCCATACAATGGGGTGAAGCTGCAATGAGGTGACCAGAGACATTCTGCCGGGCCTTGCCACGCAGCCAGAAACTCCTTGTAGCCTTGCTAACCGAGAAGTGGTGCTAGTCACACCCTCACTCCATTAGTCCCAACTGCATGGCTTCCTGCAGTCATCTACTTAAACCAAGCTTATAACAGAAACAAACTGATCCAGAAGCTCCTAAGAAATGGGCAGTGTATTCACCTAGGGAAGCCTGTTTTGATATCACTTTCTTGCAGGTACCAACTTCTAGCTCTACTCACAGGGTGGTACATCTGAATCACACAGTCAACTGATGGCACTCAGGCAGATGAAGGAACTTGGAAATCAAGTGAAACTTGCAGAAACACCACCTCTCCTAACAATAACCAAAGAGATGAGCCTGACAAGGTTCATTTGACCCAGAAAGCCGGGGAGAGAGGTTAGGGTTAGGTGCCTGTGTTACAGCCTCACCTCTACTGGGGTCCCATGTGCTCTACCCATAACCCACCCTTTCATGTAGACCACAGTCGCCAGGGTTTCCTGCTTCAGAACCAGTGCCACCTGAAAATATTCAATGCAA
Source organism: Ochotona princeps (assembly GCF_030435755.1). NCBI lineage: Eukaryota > Metazoa > Chordata > Mammalia > Lagomorpha > Ochotonidae > Ochotona > Ochotona princeps. The sequence continues at coordinate 33,157,115 of NC_080849.1, read as the reverse complement.
CTGCTGGCCGTGTCCCCACAATGCTCTCAATGGCCAACCCTCCCACTTATATTATGTGCCCGACAACAGGATGCTTCCAAGATTTCCAAAAACTGGCAAGGGAATGGGTGATACTAAAGACCTACTCCCCAAATGCTCCCACTTTTTCTTTTATCTCTTCCCCAGATACCATGGCTATTGCCCCTAGACCATATAAAAGATAGTACCAAACACTATCAATTGCAGCTCTCCTCCCAGCTTAATCACACCACCCACAGGGCACTTTTATGGCATACCTTGCTCCTCTGCTTTACCTTTCTTCGTGTTTCATCTCTGAATTCTTTCTAGGGTCCAGACAAGAACCTGGACAAGCTTGGGCAGAGGCCACCCCATAACACATCCACTGGTTCCCCAAGTCAGAACCTGAGTCCTTCAGGAAAAGATTTCTGGTTCTTGAACCTCAACCTGGGCACTTCAACCTTATATCTGATCTTCTGTTTTCACTCTAATGTTGCACCATACTTCCCAAAGGGTTTTCCTTTAAGCGTTCAGAATTAAGGACTAGAAAACTTTACAAAGACTTTAGTGTGGACCCTGCGTCTCAATCTAAGAAACTGCTCTGTCTCTGAACTTGGCAATTAGATGTGCACCCTATTCCTGTGCACGGTCTCTCATTTGTTTAACAAATGGTAACTGAAAGCCTACTACATGTCAGGCACTGCCAGGAAACACAGAAATTTGTGGTGCACAAAAAAGATACAATCATGGCATCATGAAGCTTACTGACTGAAAAAACTAAATCCACTTAATGTTGGCAAAATCCATGTCAAATAAAATCAAGTCTCTCCCTCCCCTAACTTCTCATCCCTTCCCTACTTTTTCTCCGTGGCACTTACCACTTACTACCATTCTCTAATGCTTGCTCATTTACTTAGTATCCCAGGTGTTGAACCCTACCCACTTATTGTGCACCTTACTACTCTGATCTGAACATTTTAGTGAATGGGAAAATGTCCCTTCTACTCAAGATCAGCTAAACCAGGCCCAATCCAGCTAACGTGTCATCGTGAAGCTAACCTTGAATGTTTTCTTCTTTTTTTAAGATTTTTTTTTATTGGAAAGGCAAATATACAGAGAGGAGAGGCAGAGAGAAAGATCCTCCATCCACTGATTCACTCCCCACGCAACTGCAACAGATGCAGCTGAGCCAATCCGAAGCCAGGAGCCAGGCGCTTCCTCTGGGTCTCCCAAGTGGGTGCAGGGTTCCAAGGTTTTGGGTCATCCTCCAATGCTTTCCCAAGCCACAAGCAGGGAGCTGAAAGGGAAATGGAGCAGCCGGGATTAGAATTGGTGCCCGTATGGGATCCTGCTGGATGCAACGTCAGGATTTAGCCACTAGGCTACCATGCCGTGCCCTGAATGTGTTCTTTGCTGACACTTCAGTATTAGTGCTGCTAAAATGCACCTCCCTGTTCTTGGGATGCATTTGTAGGTGGGTCCACCTGCAGCATTTATTGTCAGTCTGAGCTGTGACTCTTGACTCTCTGGTCACAGTTTCTTCATCTGCAATATGGGCATAGTCTGTCTCACAAGGTTGTTAGGAAGATGACTTTAGTGTCTATCCTGTCCCTAGTACATTGATGAGACTTTACAAATAGTAACTTTCCCAGCCCTTCCGTTGCTATTAGGCTTGCTGTTATCAACTCCCAAAATCATGTGAGCGGGGACACTTCACTCATTTCTTTGCTACTGCCCTACAACAGAGGGAACATAATCAGGAGCAGAGAAATTATTTGATGTCAGCTTCAAAGGCACATCGTGCGTGATGTGTGATGGAGATGTGTGATCCTTCATCTATTAGATATGAATATTAGACTCCCAGCTTTGTGCAGTTGGTGTTGGTTACATAACCCTGACCAGAATCCCAGCTGGGAGAATTAACACAGGGGTTCTCACTTGTTGAGCTTGTTCCTTCCTGCAGGTGGGGCTTGCAGAAGCACAGTGTAGCAGGTTTCAGCTGAGCTGGCTGAGACTCTACCTGCCAGGAACCAGACTCTAGGAGTCCAGCCTGCCTTCCGGCCTCATATGATCTTGGGTGCTCCTTGGGTCCTGTTGCTCGGGTTGGGTTCCTTCTCTTCCAGGCAGGAGCCTGCTGACTGATGTAGGCCATGGGACAGGAGAAGAACTGTCAAGGAGCAATGGCTATGGACCATGGCCACCAGTATTAATGACAAGGAAGAGAAGGAGGAAGAAAAATGGGAGGGGTAGGGAAAAGAGAGCCTAATATTCAGAGAAAGAGAAAAATTAGGGATTTGGGGAGGAACAGCTATTCACTGAGAATTTTGCTAGATATTCTAAAGGAGTTCTTTTTCATCTTTTATGGCAATCCTTCAAAGCGAGTTCTTTAGTACCATGTGGACAGTCTCTTCATCTTATTGCTGCTTTTCTTTTCCCCAAGCATTTCTGGCAATACAATATGCTTCCAGACATACAATCCAGGCCCAGCTGCTTAGCATGTCAGTCAAGGCCCCATGTGAACAAGCCCCCATGGTTGATGGGATCTAGTAACACCAGCCAAACCCAGGTTCCTTGGAAAGTAAAAGGAGATGCCAGGATTAAACTGGAACCACAGTTTAAAAACTGGATGGTCACTGGCTAACTTGGAAGTGTGTTCACCCCTTCCCCAACATTACCATCCTATACAACTTAGCTGAAAACTATTATTTTTTTCAAAACCTACCATGCTTGTTCCTGTATACGAGAAACTTGCCAACTCTCAGGCACCCATCCTAAACAGGAAACTCATGTTTTACAGCCTTGTTAAACAAAAAGAAAAACAAACAAACAAAAGCTGCCTCTGAAGTACATCTCAACTTCTCAAGTCACTTTGTAGAGAGTGTTTAGAAAACAGGCACAACTCACATGGATCACTTGAGTTCAAATCCCAGCACCTCCACCCATGTGCTCAGTCTGAGCAAGTCAGTCAAGCTACCTGTTCTATAACCGGGATATTAAATAAGGCTGGCCTGGGTGGGGTGGCTGTGAGGGCTGCCTGATGCTTTTTCAAGGCTCTTGCAATTTTTAATTTTTTTTGAAATTTGTTTTCATTTCCTTTGAAAGAGAGATCTTTCATCTGCTAGAACATTGCTAAGAACATACAGCCATGGTGGGTTAATCCAGTCTAGGAGTTAGGAGCTTTATCTGCTTCTCTGATATGGATCATAGGGACAGAAATACTTGAACCATCATCTGCTGTTTCTCAGGCCATGCATAAGCAGGAAGCTTGAATAAGAAGCAGAGCCAGGATTTGAACCAGATACTTTGACATGGCATGCCTGTGGCTCAAGCAGCATCTTTACTGCTACACCAAACACCCTCCCTATCCTAAGGATCCTGCCTAACCCATGGCACAGACGTGCTCTTGCTTGTATGTATATACACAAACCCCCAACTTCAGAATAGCTACTTTCTCCTTAATAATATTTACCCCCCACCTCCACCACCAAAAGAAATCTACAGAAAACAAGTTGTTAAAAGGAATGCTAAGTGCTGAAGAGTCTTGCGACTACTTTGCCTATTGTAACCTTCATTTTATTGTGGTGGTTTTGACATTATCTTAATGTAACATGTCAAATTTCTAAGTTCCTTTTTAGCACTCAAGTAATTATTTGAACCTCTTTAGTTTCTTGTTGGCAGGACTATGTCAAAGTGGCTTTGATAGATGCACAAAATAGATCTTATCCATGTGCCTAAGATTGGCCCAATTAAGATGCTAACACTCCTGACATAGGCAAGTAGTTTTTCTCTACCCTTAGTTTATTTCCACCTTAGCTGAAAGCATTTTCAGTTCTTTAAGTGTGAAGGCTGCAGAATACCTTGGAAACTGCAAAGGGTTAGACGCAGAAACCCTGAAAACGGACATGGAAATGGAAGCCTTGGGGTGCCAGGGGATTTTGTCCCTGTCACTTCTGCTCAGAGTAGAACCCTCTTGTGTGGGGTCAAGGCTGGGGAGTAATGCTCATCCTGGGGCTACAACAGCAACGGTCACACCCCAGTCCTCTCCAAGACCCCAACACATGCACTTGACTCATACCAGTGTCATCTGCCTGCAAAAGTCTCAGCTGGTGACTTTTGTTTCTGTTCCTGCTGTTCCCTAGCTGTCGTGTTGACGCTTATTGCCCCCTCAGATTTTAATTGAATGTTCCAGAGAAGGAGCTATTTCTAGTACTTAGTTTTGAACTTTTGCTTTATATTGTGACCAATTAGAATATAACTAACCACAAAATATACTTTTCTCTTTCTTCAACTGTCACCCCCAACTGAGAATGAAACTTGTATGCCAAAATCTTATTTTCCAACCTGTTTTGACTTACAAAACTTTGTTGTAAAATTCTTTGAAAACCTCTTGACAATACCATTTATTGGGGTTCTTTTCCCTTCTCACTGCATGTACATACAGTGTGGAATTTTCTTGTCTGTCATTTTTTTTTTTTTTTTTTTTGCTCTGCATGTCAACCCTCTTTGCGCAATATAAAGCAGAGATCCTTCCTGCATGAGTGAGAGCCAAGTTCTGGTGGACAACTTCTACAGATAGTACTAATCACAGATAGAGAAGGCGGATTCATCTGAACGCAGCCTGGGCAACAGCCCTTCACTCCTCTTCCCTGGTGGCTTCCTTCCTCTTTTCCTACAAATCCCTGAAAATCTCCCTGGATTTGCAGACACTCCTCCACCAAGAGTCTTGATTTCCAGCTTACAAAGAGAACAGGAGAGGAGCCTAGTGACTATTCCTGCACAATGAAGGTGCATCTGTTGCACTGCCTTCTGAATCTCTTCTTGGTACCACTTTCACCTCTACTTCCTCCACAATTGAGCGCTGGTTTTTCCTTCTTTAGTACCTGCTTGAAGCAAATAGTTTCCCCTTCTGCCCTGTGTTGATTCTTCCCCACTTCGCAATCTCTCACACTAAAGATGGGGGCTCAATTCTTCCCTCATTGTAACAGAGCTACATGTACATGCCTCTCCCCCTGCCCCATTGCTCCCTCTTCCATCAGAGTTCTTGAAAGAATAATCCATGCTCTTCATGTGTACTTTCTCAATGACATTCTCAGCTTCAGCTGCTTAAGTTGGCAATGCACCTGATTCCATTTTAGACACAATGTAACCAGGAGTCAAGAAAGAGTGTCAGATTCAGGCAATGATTTTGGTTAGTGGGATGGGGGTCAAGGGGAGGGAGAGACTTTTTTTCCCCTTTTTCTGTTTTCTGAGCTAAAACTTGTCTGGCAATGCCTGAACAGTGAGATGGTAATAAATAGTAAATCTTAGCACAGGGTGATTGTTGGGGCATCATTATCTACCCCTTTCCTTGACAATGACCCCATAGATGATAACAGGAACAAAGGGACAGAGAATGCTCTCCTGCAGAAAGCTCAGAGGCAGACAGAAGGGTCAGGATCTCCGCCCCTGGCCTCCTGGCAGTCTCTGCCTCTACATGCTCAGTCTTGCCTGCCCTGCCCCTGCCTGCCTGGCTTTCTTCAGGCACTAGGTTATGCGCTCTTTCCTCCACACACATCTGCATCACTTACGGCTCAAAATCATCTCCTCTCCTCTGACTGAAATTGCAAAAGTGAGGGATAAATCTGAAAATGGTCTCTGTCCTTGGCAGGAAAAGACTTTTTTTTCTGCAGAGTGGAAGAATAAGACAATGGCTCTTTCGTTTTCCAGTCAACTCCTGCCCTTCCTTTCTTGGCCCAAGTCTGTGTTCTTCAGCAGGCACTCTCAGGGGGAAAGCTTCCAATTGAGGTCTTGGCCTCTGTGTTGAAAAAGCCAACCAGTGTCAAGCAAGACCCATTCTGATGTGGGTTGCAGAGTGAGCTGAGACCACTAATTCCTTTCTCATAAACCACGGACCAGATGGCTGGTCATTAGACTTGGAGTCACTACTGACCAAGTCTGGATTTGAACCTGTGACCTCTAGGTAAAGGGTTTTATGTTGCAATATGAATACGTGACGGATATAGGGGGCTTTCAAACTCCTCATCATTTAAATTCATACTTTGTAGTTAATCTCTGAGGGAGGAAAGGAAAGGATTGAACACCTGATGTCCTTAAGGGCAAGTGGAAAGCTGGTAGAGGAAAAATTTGGCTTCACAGCACTCGGGGGATGAAGCTGTTATTTTTTAAAGCATGATGCCATTTGCAAGGTGGATGCCTTGTTCCATCACCCTGCGGTACTATTTGAAACACCTGCCTTGGCCCAGCTCTGCTTCATTGATTGTCTTCATTGCTTTCTTAACAAGTGACAGGTTGGGAAATGCATACATTAATAAGAGAAGCACTATTTCTGAGCAGAACCCTGAAAATGAAAGTTAATTCATTAATCCCAAAAAAATCTCTGCAGAGTTTAAATTCACTGATCCATTAATTCATTCTATCAAGCTAGAAAATTGCGAGTACATACTACTGGGCCCATCTTACAGATAGGAAAGGTGGAAAAATCAAAGTCTTAATGGAAACTGCTTCCACATATCAAGAAATCAAGTCTTACCTTTACGTGTTGTCATGTACAAACCCATCATTTAATGTGCATAAATTGTCTAAGTGTTCATGCTCCATCTGAAACTGGAATAGCAGGAATTTTGTGAGTATGGGTGAAATAACACAAAGATCATTGCACAATGCCCAGCTGCATAGGACTGCTGCTTTGCACAACTCCAGATGGCTCCACTGGCACTCATATAGATCACAATGTGAATGATGCCCCAGGAGCTGTGCAGCTCAATAGCCAGGCCACCCATAGTTGGATACATAAGACTTTCTAGGTAATAGCTGTCATTATTAATTTGGAAGCTTTTCCTTTGGCAATAGCACAGTAGGTATTTCAGAACAACCTTGTCTTTCACTCCAAGATAACATGTGAAATGAAACATCAAGTTGAGGACCTTAAAAAGTTCCCAAGGTGGCAATAAATCTTGCTGCCCAAAACACCAGCGAGAAGAAAGCCAGTTAGGACTGCTTTTCCTCTGAAACAGTGGCTTTCTCTGAAATGGTGTGAGCACCAAGGAACCAGCAGCAGTACCGGAGGGTGTGTTAGAAATGCATACTCCCAGGCCCTGCTCTAAATCTGCACTGGAAACTCTAGAGTGAGGCCCAAGAGCTATGCATCAACTTCCAACTGATTCTGAGATGCCCCTAAGGCTTAAGAATAGTGAACATATAGGCACCTGTGATTGTTTTGAAAGCACAGATGAGATTCTGAGAAGCTAGGCAATGAATTTCAATTATCTCGACCATCTAAGGAGATAGAAATTAAAAGTCAAGACCTACCAAGAAGAAGGAGTCCTTAAAAACTACAAGAGTTAAGACCGCTAGGGACCACATCCAAGAAGCAAAAGTGAACTTAAAATCTTTGATCCCTCAGAGAGTCTTAATATTTATGATCTCAATTCCTGATACAACGTAGTGACCCAGGAGTTCCAGTACCATTGACCCATCTACCAATAACAAAGGCAAATCTTCAGACTTACTGCCTCAATTTCTCTTAACCGAAACTAAGTGAGAACTTACTTCACTTGTGCTGTCTTATGTTACTTGCTTTGAGGAGGTAAGTTGCCATGACACAGTGCTCAAATTGCCTATGGAGAGTTAATTGAGGCTCTGGCCTTCTTATAATAGCCTTATGTGTGATCAAACCTGGAGGCAGCCAGTAAAGCCTCGAAACAATTGTAGCTCTGGCTGATATCCAAGTCCAAGTTCACAGGAGAGCCCCAGTTAACCTATTCCTAAATTTATTATGCACAGAAATGTCTGCTGCCCAAAAAGAATAACTAGACAATCAAAATATTGTTGCTGTGAGAAGGCAAGCCCTGGCTGACCAAGTTTAAGGAAATGGGCAATACAAGGAAATCTGTAGGTAGCAGTTTTTAGATATGGGCTTTAGAATAACTGTTTAATTGTTCAATGGATTAACACTCTTTCATACAAAGTTCATGTTTGCTCACTTCAAATGGGCCATCAGCACCATCCAATAGTCTATTCCTGCGGCATGGTCAATTCAACCTCTTACCTTCTCTGACTGTACAGTCACTCTGTGCTCCCTCCCCTCCTCCCTGCTTACTCTTGCCTTTCAGCATGAACCTCACCCAGTCCACCAAGAACACTGAGGTTGTCCAACAGGAATGCACTGACTACTGTTCTACAAGTCTTCAACTAAGCATTCCTTTGCTCTTCCTAAGACAGAGGAGCTGCTTATCTCCTTACCTAGAGTCAATTCTTTGGCTTCTTCTTTTTCTTCCCTCACATCCCAGCCTCTTAGGAAGCTGACACCACCAGTTTGCTTTTTATTATTTTTTTCTTTCTTCTGTTTATGTAGTCTGTCCTTATGCCAAACCTTTTCAATGGATTTGTTATCTCAAGACACATTTAAAGCTACTTCAGTCATACCTCTTTTCTTTCACAATTCCAGAACACGTTTCATGAACATTAGCAGTACTTTCTCTTACTCAGTACTCCACACACTCTTGAGTTTTGCCCCATCTATCTGTCCAGTCAAAAGGCTCTTGTTACAGTCTCAGTGTTTACATTCAGTGAAGACTTTGAGCCTAGCTTCTCCTTGTCTTCATCAGCTGAGCTGAGCACACTTCTTTCCTTAAGCTTTCCCACCCAGCCTCCACTTCCAGCTTTTCTCCAGTCTCTATTATTTCATTTTTTTCTCCTTTTTAAAGAAGATTCCTTTTGATTTGAGCATTAGATGTTAGAGTTCTACAAGCTTTATTTTTTTTTGGCCATATTTTAAATTTTTTCCTAAAAATGTCTAAAACTTACAACTAGCTAGATAGATAGATAGATAAAACTTAGGCAGTTGGATGTTTACTCTGTATATTACCATCTATGTTGAAGACTCAGAAATTCACTACTGGATCTCCTTTTCTGTCTAAAAAGGCTCATCTAAGACTTTGCTAGTCCCTTGCCAGACACAACATTTTCTTCAAAATGTTGTCTTCTCTAAGGGCTTCTTGGTAAATGCCTTCCCCTACTGCAGACCCAATCCACACAAGCACGCTGTGAACCTGGATATCATCTGTGACATCTCCTGTTCCTCCCATCATGTCTGAGTTCTATCAGTTGTCTTCTATGGTATATGACCTTTTTCCTAGCTCAAACACTACCGCCCTATTCCAGGTTACCATCATTTTGCCAAGCTGATAGCCTCCCATTATCCTTAAGACAAAGACCTAACTCCTTACTTATTGCACCCTGAAAGTTCTTCATGTTTTGGTCCTTAGTTGCCTCTCCAGCATCAACTCCAACATCACGTTTTCTCACGCTCAATCAACTCTGAACACATTTCATTTTCCTATATTTGCATTCTTCCCCTCATCACCAGAACTTTGCATGTGTCTTGAATAGTCCCACCATTGTCAAGTGTTTGATAACAATTAATTCATCAAGCAACAGTGTGAACAGAGGAATTTCATATAAGACCTCGTTATCAGTTTCTGTGAGACATATCCCTCCATATCTCCTTAGTGACACTTAGTATAATTTTTGTTGTTATTATTATTATATAGGAGACATGTCTTTTTCGGTGAAACTTGCATATTCAACATCTCTGCAGTATAAGTATATAGCATAGATTCTCAACATTTACTGATTAAATGACTAATCTTATAAAACAGTGTCCTTCCAGAAGCAGGTTTGCTTCTCTGTTACCCAAGTAAGCAATGTCCCAGGACAGTTGTACACTTGTGACTCGAAATTGAAATTCCGGGCCACAGATTAATAATGAACTTCTTTTCACTTCCTATCTTTAAAACTAGTTGAGAAGTAGACACAGGAGAGATGGTGATGGAGATCAAAATATCAACTTGATTACGAATAAAGCTGAATTGGAGAGCCATGCTTGACTAATGGCCTTCACTGGATTTTCTAATATATATCCCCTTGGATTTGAACTTATTCATTTAAACTGCTGGCTTTACCTATGCAAGGGCAGACCAAGGCCTGTGAAGCTTGAGTGCACAGTTTAGCAGAAATGTTTGCATGAGGAGGCCAAGTTACTCTGCCAGAGCCTGAAAAGCCAGAGAGAGTATGGAATTGAAGTCTGCCAAGAATGTTTTGGTAAACTCACCTATCCAGGTAACTTGCTTTTTCCATGAAAAGAAGTAAGTAAAGATAGAATGAAAAGCCAGAGATGCTTTGATTGAAGCCCTCACAAGAAAACATGAAGCTGAGGGAATGGAGATTTCCCTAACGAACAGTCAGTGTAAACATCAGTAGGGTTCTGTTTATAACTAAACATTTGGTTGTTTAAAGAGGTGAGCCAGAATATCTTTTTGTTTCCAATTAGCAGGATTAGTGCACTATTTCTACTGCTTCCTTTGTTTTCTCTTTCTCAATTGAACTACTTAATTATGGTGGTGAATTGCATTTTAAAAGTTGTCATTGAACGAATTTATTATAAAAGGAGTACATTTAAATGCATATGAATCTCATGTTAATTTCCTCAATATTTCCTTTTTTATTGAAATATCACATCTTCTGTATGACTTCAAAAGATTAAATGTACAGTGTTTAGTTTAAGACTCTGGAAACATGAAGCTGATTGTGCAAGTTAGAAATGCTATTTTTTTTTTAAGATTTTATTATTATTGAAAAGGCAGATATACAGAGAGGAGGAGAGACAAAGAGGAAGATCTTCCATCCGATGATTCACTCCCCAAGGGAGCCACAACGGGCCGTTGCACGCCGATCTGATGCCGGGAACCAGGAACCTCTTCCAGGTCTCCCACATGGGTGCAGTGTCCCAAAGCACTGGGCCGTCCTCGACTGCTTTCCCAGGCCACAAGCAGGGAGCTGGATGGGAAGTGGAGCTGCTGGGATTAGAACCGGCGCCCATATGGGATCCCGGGGCATTCAAGGCAAGGACTTTAGCCCCTAGGCCACGCCGCCAGGCCCAGGAATGCTATTTTAACTACAAGTAATAGAACATCCAACTAATAATGTTTTAACTACTAAAGATATTCTCTCACATACAGGAAGCTGAGAGGTAGCTGCATATTGATGTATTAGTCCAAGCATCTAAGTTCTTCCTGTCCTTCTATTTACCACATTCAATGTACCAAATTTCTTCCAAGGCTTATCATTTTATAGTGCAAAATGACTGGTATAGACCCCAAATATACTAAGCATAATCAAGGTATCCTAATCATAGAAGAGAAAAATTCAGTGTCAGTGAGCTATCTCCTCACAGTACTTTTCATTAGTGAACAAAGCCTTTATTATGGACCTTTAGCTTACCTACTACTTCTGACTGCAAGAGAAACTGAGAAATGAGCATACGAGTATTGCAATTAGCTGAGATTTAAAATTATCATGGGCACATTTCTGTATTGAATGGCACTGGAGTTCATTCAATAAACAATAAGAAAGATATGGATTAAGAAACCAGTAATATCTGCCATGGCATCTGATGCACACTTATCCCTGAATTTGCTCATAGCACAATGACAAGCATAATAATGAATAGGGAAAATGGTAGACTATTATCCAACAGATACAAGAAATAAGCACATCTACCTTTTGCCCAGTTATCACCAGCACTAAACATGACCCAGGGCAGCTAGGACAGCAGAACTATCTAGTACCAGGGAAGAGAGATTGCTGAGGAAGAGAGGCAGACAAGACTGGCACAGATCAATTGTGCCTTCAGCCTCAGGTTGCAGAGAGAATGCCAAGTGAAAAGCACAGAGCGGCAGAGGTGCAACTGTGTACATCCAGGGCAGAGGAGCAGTGTAGCAGAGAAGCAAGTTCTTGAGAGGCGAGCCGAGGGCTGCGGGAGAGGACGTCTAGCTTGGATCCCGAACCCAGTCCGCCATGTGCCCATGGCTCATGGCGGGCTGGGCCCGGACATGCCTGGGTGCGGCCTGCTTCCTTCTGGGGTGAGTACGCCGAGGGGGGAGGCCTCCGTGACTGGGCATGTCCGGGACCCACCCAACACCCTCATTGGGTGGTGGGCGAACGGGATTGGGGAGGGGCGCAACCTCGGGCCTGCAGGATTTAACCTCCAGCTGCCAGAGGCGAGCCGAGGGCTGCGGGAGAGGACGTCTAGCTTGGATCCCGAACCCAGTCCGCCATGTGCCCATGGCTCATGGCGGGCTGGGCCCGGACATGCCTGGGTGCGGCCTGCTTCCTTCTGGGGTGAGTACGCCGAGGGGGGAGGCCTCCGTGACTGGGCATGTCCGAGACCCACCCAACACCCTCATTGGGTGGTGGGTGAACGGGATTGGGGAGGGGCGCAACCTCGGGCCTGCAGGATTTAACCTCCGGCTGCCAGAGGCGAGCCGAGGGCTGCGGGAGAGGACGTCTAGCTTGGATCCCGAACCCAGTCTGCCATGTGCCCATGGCTCATGGCGGGCTGGGCCCGGGCTGGCCGCCCGGCCGGGGAGCTCTGGGGTATTGGACATCTGAATCGCTGCTGAGATAGCTCTAGAGTGACCCCACTGTTTCTGGGATCTGAGTCAATCCTAAAGATTCCCAATGCCAGTAACTCTTCCTTTGAAGAACTTCCAATCCCTTAATAATGCTGAGCTTTGAACACCTATCAAGTAAAAGATAAGCTCCGGCTTGTGTAGCAGGCTGGCACCTAATGGTCCTCGGAGCAACCACGTGCAGGTGCGTGATTTACAGCTAGGAACGGTCCCAATCTGGGATGCCACAGCTGGGATGAGGTTCCCACCAAGGGGTGTATGTGCTGGAATGGGGGCTGCGTTCTATCTAGGAAACAGTTGCAGTCACCCGAGGCACTAGTGTGGGCTGGGATTGGATGCACCAGGCCGGTTCAGATCCCAGCACCATCTGGTGTTATGGAGAAACAGGGTAGATGTGGGACTGACTAGGCTGGGTCTCAATCCCCTTCTGAGCCATGTGTGAGCTGTATGTGGGTATGGACGAGCCATGGCTGGGCTGAAACATCCAACAACAAGAGTCAGAATGGGGTGAAAGCCAGCCAGGAAAAGCCACTGTTCCTGCTAGGACAGGAGGTGAACTGAGTAGGGTTGGCTCAAGAACCCCCTGGCAAGCGCAAAATCTGGCATTGGGAGGGGTTCTGATGGAGGAGCCTGGGCAACTCCTCTGGCAGGACACAGTCCCTGCAGGTAAGCGCGAGAAGCATGATTGGAAACAGCCCAGAATAGGCCATGGAAAGTTTCCCACTGGCATGCATTCGGCATGGGTCAGGAGCAGGCCAGGCTGAATCAGTTCATGTCATCCTCTGGCAAATCCGATCACCAGAACAGAGTGTGGAATGGGCCGGGTTTGGTTGCGACAAAACCAGTACACATTCTGAAACGCCAGGGCGTGGTTGCCTGTACTGGATATGAATGCAGCACCCATCCAGCACACGTGAGACCCAGGAAGGGAGGGGCAGAGCTGGCGGGGGGGTTAAGGGGCTGGTCCCCTCGCTGGACAACCACTCCCACTGGAGAGTGTTGGCTGGGATAGAGACAGACACGACTAAGCAAGGCTACAACACCTGTGCGCTGCATGTGGACAAGATCAGGGCCACAGCATCAGCTGGCAGAAGCTGGCACTGGGGACTAATTCTGTCGAGTCAAATCACAGGACCACCTAAAGAGTGCATAAACCGGGACAGAGAGACCTGGGAGGGAAAAAGTGGGTTCCCCCTTCTTGGGTCACTATTCCCGTGGGAGGGCATGAAAACTAGGACGGGGGCTGGGATGGCTAGACAGAGGCACTCAACAACATCTGTGAGGGCTGGATGGTTGAGTCGATTAGATAGAACTAAGCTTTAATACCCATTGACAAGTACCAGAGCCAAATGGGATGGGGGACAGACTGGTCTTCTGCTACACAAATTGGCAAACCAGGGTAGGGGGCAGGCTTGGTGGGGGTTATTGTGGGTCGCCCCGACTAGGCTGCAGCTCCCACTGGTTGATGTAAGGGCCGAACCAGACTGGACTGCAACACCCATTGGTTCCAGTGCAACTCGGGACTGAAAACAGAACCAACACAGCAATTGCAACCACCAGCTGATCAGGGTGATGGACTGTGCCGGGCCCTGTGCTTGCTAGAACATACAAGAATCTGGTCTGGGAATACCTCAAAGTATCTTTGGAGATCTCCCCACTTGAACTGCTGGACTCAGAATTCTAACCAAGAAAAGACAGAAGACAGAATAGGACAATCATTCATCTCAGCTACATGTTGGCAGCGAAATATGGGACAAATGGAGACTTCATGATGGACCATATCAATCAGTGGACCACCTCATCGAGCGAAACTGGCAGTGACTCATAACTGGAGAACTATTAACTCCACTTGAGCACATATCTCAGAGCATGCCCCACATCCGGGACTTGGGGTGGGCGGGAAACCGGGTGGGGCTTCTCCCTCAATATCCCCTTTTACCTCAGATACATGATGGAAACAATATGGACATAATAGCATTGCCCACCTCCCTATCCCCCTGAACCTTTTTTTTTTTTTTTTTTTTTTCTTCTCTTTCTTGATTTTCCTTCAACTATAGTTAACTATGTAAAGATTGTCAACAACAATACAATAAAATGGATTATTAAAAAATAAAATAAAATAAAATAAAATTTAACCTGTTTTTATTTAGAAAAAAAAAAAAAAAAAAAGAAGCAAGTTCTTTCTGAGGCATGAGGCAAAAACCAGGCACGCCTGGGCTGCTGAAAGCCTAAACAATCTGTAGTGCATTCACTGGGAAGAGAGGAACCACACAGTTTTTCATGAGAAGAGCAATGACACATTGAGGGCAGCATTTCAGAACGGTAAGTTGGTGGTAGGGAGCAGACTAGATTAGAAGAGGGGAGACAAGTTGGGAAGCTGTTGCTGCGCTCCTAGGGAAATGAGGGCCTCTCCTAGACCATTGTCACTGGAAAGAAAAACAGACTACAAAGAGAGGCTACAAGAAGCATTTAAACTTCTTTTTAGAGTATTTGCCAATAAAGCATAACTGTGAAGGACATAAACCCTCGTATGTGGCAGCAGCCAAATAGTTCATCGCTGTGGTATGGACATCGAGTGCTAACCTGAAAAAAATAATTTTAAGTCATGAAGGGAATCATCAGGGGCTTCTACCAACAGATTTGAGATTTTTAAATCTCAAATCATTGCACTTCTGGTGAGTTACTCATGGCCTGGTTTCACAAAAATGGGCTGCAGGTATTCCAGGAAATAAAGGATTATTACAGGAGAGCCAAGGCTCCTCTGATTGAACCACTTGGAGGATGTCTGTGTTTCCCAACCAGAAGGATGCATCCTGTGTAGGGAGGGGCAAGCTCTACCTGGGCAGCCTGCATGGACTCTGTGAGGAATTGAAGCTCAGGATGACATTAAGTCTGATATATATATATATATATATATATACATATATATATATATATATATAAAATATATTTTTAATATATAATATATATTTAATATATTTATATATATATTTTTTTGCTTTACACTGATCTTGGTGTACTATTACAGAAAAATTTTAAAAGCACAATTTTTAAAATCAATACAAATACGGTTAATGCCCACATAGGCAGCAGCAGCAGGTCCCGTCATTCCCAGAAAACATGCTGTCTCCCAGGCACTGTTTGCTAGCTGCTCTTTTACTTGCAGCCAAAAGCATTACTAACACAAGAGTCTTCATCCCTCTTCCTGCTAAACTTGCTCCATAGCTCTGAGGCAAGTGAAGCAATCAGTTTCCCAGAGCCATGTTAAGTATACAAGTAAATTGATTGACAGTGCCTCTGTCATCCCCGCTACACGATATTGGTAACTCAAGGGTCTGGAGCCCGACTACTGCCTTCAAGTCATCACTCTGCCTCATGGCTGCTCAGTGGCTGGGGGCTTCTTAATGCTGGAGCCTTCTCATCTGTGAAACAGCAGTTTATACTACATAGATATGTTTGAGAAATTCGGTTAGCTCATGACTGTAAAGTACTTAGCTCAATGTCTGGTTCAGGGTTAGCACTCCATAAATGCTAAGCACTGTAGTTTTTTTTACAGATAAGGAAACAGAAATCCAACAGGACTAGCAAATAGGTCCAAGGTCACCCAGATAAATGCTGTGCATGCTCATTTTCAGGGACACATCTTTTCTGTGGAATGTGTCAACAAGTCAGCAAATATTTATTAAGTGACCATGAGGTGCAGAGATCTGTCTAAACATTCAGAATTTATGCTCAAGGATGAGTAGAGTTGCCTTAATGGAATTTACTGTGTGACAAGGATTTTAGTTTTTCATGGCCAGCCAGCCCAGCAGTATACAAGGTTGGACTTCCAGACCAAAGATGCAGAGCTTCTGTGTACTGTGTGAAGGGACACAGGAAGGCCTTGCTAACAGCTGGCATCTATTGGCAGTGGGGATAAACTCAGCAGTGTTGTACTGGCCTGGATTTTGTCTTCCTAGAGAAGGTATCAATTGCAACTTAAAAAAAAATTCCTACAAGCATAAATTGCTTATCATGCTTAACTAGTGTCTGAAGTATCTCCAACCAGAACTAGATTTCTGAATATAGCTTTGTTTCTTTCTTTTTTTAAGGTTTATTTATTTTTCTTATAAAGTCAGATATATAGAGAGGAGAAGAGACAGAGAGGAAGATCTTCCATCTACTCGCTGACTGCCCATATAGCCACAAAGGCCAGAACTGAGCCAATCAGAAGCCAGGAGCCAGGAGCAGGGTCCAAAGGCTTTGGCCCATCCTACACTGCTTTCCCAGGCCACAAGCAGGGAGCTAGAAGGGAAGTGGAACAGCCAGGACATGAACTGGTGCCCATATTGGATCCTGGCACATGTAAGGCAAGGACTTTAGCCACTAGGCTACTGCACCAGGTCCTGTAGCATTGCTTCTTATCAAATAATTTTTTAAATTATAAATACCTCTTGGAAAGAAGAGGACTATTGTCAGTACCTACTCACGTGTATGTGTATGTATATGTGTATGTATATGTGTGTATGTGTATGTATATGTGTGTATGCAGATTTCTTCTCTGTTCCTGGGCTGTTCACTTAGCATGAAGTGGGAAAGTCTTCCCAGGGTCCTTCTGCCTCACAAACATGAAAGTAAGCTCAAGGCTCCTTTCACTTGAAAATCTCTACTGCAGGTCACTTAGTAGAAATAGGAAAATCAACACATTCACCCTGTGAGGACATCAAGCCTCAGAATTTTGCAAAAATTTTCCTAGACTCTGGAGCCCAGTCCTCCTTGTTGCGTGCGTTGGAGGGTGTACTCCTTCTGAACACCCTTTGAACAAGGCCCCCTTCCGTAATGACACCTCATGCTAGAAGTCAGTTGGACTAAATCTAATTGGGCCAATGGCACTGCTGCCTTGCCATCTTGCACTGAATTTGACCTCTGAGTATCTATGGAATGGTGACCATATTCCTGGACATTTTCTCAGTGGATAAAGAGATAGGAAAGCCCAACAACTAGTATCTGGCCCTGGAGCTCACATTCTCAACCCTGACAAGTAAATTCCTAATGAATTCTCCGTGATGAACAATGGCTATTGAATAGTTTCACTCCCAATGAAATTGCATTTTGAGGTATAGCTTTTTTAAAAGAATTTTGAAAAAGAAAACTCTAACAACGGACTTTATGCACGTGGGTTAGCGGAAGCAAGGAATTGCTTAGGCCAAATCAGCAGCATGATTGGTAATATATTCTGTGTAAAGACCAGTGATCATAGGTGACATTAAAAAAATGCCTTTCAGGTGCCATCAAAGTGGATTTTAGGAAAGGGCAGCCCACCAAACAGTCTGACAGGAAGAATCAGGCCACAGTTGAGACATAAGAGTAGCACCTGTTCCTATCTTTGGGAAGGTAATCACCTGGTTGGCTGCTGAAAAGTGAGACATGCCAAGCCTTCCTGTCAATGGCTATGCCATGGCTAGAAACAAGTGCTTCCACTGAGCCTGCCTCCGGGTTGCCAAAAGCCTGCACCTGACAAGGAACAAGAGCAGCAGAAACAAGGTTGGGGTGGGACAGTGTGGATGCGGGAGGTTCTGATACTGGAGAATGAGAGTGTGGGAGAGTGTCTGCCTCGAGAGGGCACCGGTCCAGTGAGTACACTGACAACCAGAAGCAGAGTTCTGGTCGCTCAGGCTTTTCTGCAGGGTCTGAAAGTGTTGCTTCATTCTGATTCTGCAGCAACTCTGGCAGCATCAGCTCTACATTTGAAGAAACACAGGCACAATAAGACAGGAAGACGTGCCTTTAAGGATGAGTTCTCTCACAGAAGGATTGCTGAACACCCGGAGCTTTGTCCTATGGCTAAGGTTTGGCACTGGGCATCCCTAACATGATCATCGCTGACAAGTCAACATGTGATATTGGATGTTAAATTCAAAAATCCCAGGAAACAGCCACTTGGTGAGCAAATGGTTTAATTTATAGTGTCATTCATAGGAAAAAAAGACAACAGCATTATTTAAAGTTGCAGCGGTGTATCCATTTGTAACTCATTCACATTTCACATTAGAAGGCCTCCTCCTTCCAGATAATGTTGACTATTACCAGTAAAATACCCAATTACAACCATTTATTGAGCATTTACAGTGTGCTGGGCACTCTGCCATGATCTTTAAAAGCATTCTGTGACTTAACTATAATAGTGAACACTTACATAGAACTCGCTGTGTGCCAGGCATTGTTCTACACATTTTATATTCATTAACTTACTCCTCACAAAAACCCCATGAGGTAGATGCAAATAATCCTGCTCACCCCTTATCTGCAGTTCTGCTCTCTGTGTTTTCCATTATCCATACTCAACCACAGTTCAAAGATAGTACCTGGAAAATTCCAGAGGTAGGACATGTCTTAAGTTTGAATCTGTGCCCTGCTGGGAGCAGCAGGATGAAACTGTGAGCTGTCTCCTGCATCCTGCCCAAGACATGGGTCATCCCTTTGTCCACCATAGCTCTATGTGTAGGCACTATGTGTATCTGTAACCTTCTCAGCTATCAGATGGTGTCACAGGGCTTTGGGTTCAAGCAGCCCTTATTTTATTAAGGAGCCCCAAAGCACAATAGTAGTGATCCAAAGGCACCAGGGCATAGAGCATGGAAGATCACATCATCCTCTGAGAACACTACAGGACATACAAGAAAAGCATAGGGCCTGCCGGGTTTGGTCTTGTCCATAATCCCAAGCAGGCAGTGGGGATCTTGAAACATACCCTCTGCAGAGGAGAAGCAGCATGACTACCCCATCGATTGACCATTTTATAAACGCAGCAACTGAGTCAAAGCAAGGCTAAGTAATTTTTTTCAGGGCTATTTGTATCTAAGAGGAAGAGCAAGAATTCATGTCTATGTAGTCTGCTGCCAATTCCAGGCTCTCAACTGTCGCTTTATGAAGGCATCTTCATGGTATCTCCGTGACATATATACTGCAATCTCTGTATTCTTTATAAGTAAGAAAATTGACCATTGAAAAATGGTTACCGGACCCAGAGGCAAGAAGAACCTGGGGAGGTAAGAACCTGCACTTGAATCCATGGCTGTCTAGTGAAGGTGCCTGTTATCTCTCATATTGTGGTTCACTGGCTGTGTGTATATAGACATGTTTCCTACTCAAATGTTGAGTCAACATATTCAAATGGCTGGAGGGGTGTAAAGACATTGTCTTTGGGGCTCCAGATGAGTAGATCCAGCTCTTCAAAGCACCTCCACTCTAGCAGCCCAGGTGTTGATGCTGCAGTTTCTGCTCAACTATCTTTCTCATGCTTCATCACATGCAAACTTTTGCTTTGGTCAGCACCTGTAGTTCTGCATTTAAAGAACCAATGACCTTATGTCTTCTTTAGTCATAGGCATCTCTGATAAAAGATCCGTTTCTTCATTGCTGCTAATTCCCAAATTCTTTTTTTTTTTTTAAGGTTTATTTATTTAAGTGTCAGAGACACAGAGGGAAAGACAGATAGACAGCATTCAACCACTGGTTCACTTCCAAGTTAGCTGCAATATCCAGTGCTGGGCCAGCCTGAAGCCAGGAGACAGAGCTTCTTCCAGGTCTCCCACATGGGTGCCAGGAACCCAGTCAGACCATCCTCTGCTGTTTTTTTTCAGGTCATTACCAGCGAGATGAATGAGAAGTGGAGTGCCCAGAAAATGAACTGGTGCCTTTGGGGGATGCTGGCGTTGGAGATGGCAACTTTAGCCACAGTGCAACAATGCTAGTTTTCAATGACTAAATTTTTTTTTCTATCTTATTTTTAATTTTATGGTACAATCCCATAGGCCCCGGGATTTCCCCTATCCCCTCCTCAAGTTCCCTCCCCTAAACTGATTTCCCCTGCATTATTACAATGGTATGGTCTTTCATATGCAGTCATAAGTCCATCATTCTGTTATTTAAATGTGGCCTAACATTGGTGGTATAGGCAATGGCAGACATTCTAGCATCCTATTGCAATGACCAAATTCTTGACCATCTCTCTCCCATGTTGCTTGAATTCAGTTTCAAGGTCAAGATATTTTTGTGGCAAACGCTTTTCTTTCTGCCTGTGCTGAGCAAAGGTCTATCTATACTTTCTGCCATCCTTGGCCTTTTTAGTTTTGGCTGCTATAAACCTTGAGTTGTGCAAAGTTAAGCATTCTTTCTAGAAGTGACCATATTTAAGGGCCACAACACCGGTCCTGATGGACAATAATCAAGCATCTAAGGCGACAGTGTTTCAGGGTAGACTCAAAGCACAGTGTTTCCTGAATGTGCCACTAACAGGCTCTGTGCTGTCAGATTACTTAGTTTCTTTGCATGTATCTTGGTGTCCTCTCTCATGCTATGTAGATAATAAAGGATTCTGCACTAGAGCCATTGTCAGAATCAAACAAGCCAATCCACGCAGTGTGTGTAGGACAATGGCTAGACTGATGGACGAGAGCCAGTGTTCTTGCCCCTTTTGCTCCTTTTGATTTACTATTGCAAATCAGTACTGGCTGCTCTAAGTGTTTGCAAGGAGTTTTCTTTGGCATAAAACTTGATAATACACTAGTGGTGTACTGAGTCTCTCAAGTGGAGTAAGAGCATGCTGGGCCCCTCTGTTTTACTTTCACCAATTCTCAGCCTGTTTGGAGCAGAATTTTCTATTGTTAATTAAGTAATTATTGGTCTGAATAAGATTTTGACAATGTTCCATCACATTGGTACAAGTGGATCTAGAAGGACTCCTGGAATGTATTCGTTTTGGTGAAAATACAACCTAGAAACAATAGTGAAATTCAGACTTCCCAAGAGGATAAAGAATAAAATAGACTGTTATTTCCAGCTCTACCTTGACCTGGACTTCTGAAATCAGGAGAAAATAGAAGGAAGGGGGATTAGGAACTCTGTTGTGTTGATTTATTCTGGAGGTGATCAGAAGATGAATCTATGTTAGCATTTGTTGATTTTTGTTCAACTAAAGAAATTTGAGTAAACATTAAAAACAGCTCCCTCGGGTTATGAGATAGATATTTGTCCTTGGTCCTCTCAGTGAAGTCTTTGTCTTTGACTGCCCTATCTTTACTCAAACAACAACAACAAAATGGTTCTTATGGATCAACACTAACTTGAGCTCCATGACTCCAGGTTGTGTCCTAAACCACAAACCCATTGTTTCATATATAAAAAATGTTTTCCACTCTTGTGACTTGTGGTAAAAAAAAAGAGGTTTTAATATCTTCTTGATATGATAGCACCTGATAAAGATGCCTTAATGTGTATCACTTCTAGAAAAGTAGCAGATGCATGAGGGTTGTGGCTCTCTTGTTTTCTAAATTAATTGGTTTGCATAAAGGACTAAACTCTTAGACTCTAAATCAAATGGAGGTGTATCTTAAAGGTTACTTACAGCACAGCTTCCAGAAAATAAAGGATTTTCAACACTTAGAAGATCAGAATGAACCTAGATGAATGTAATATAACAAAAGAACCCAAACGAATGTTTTTAAAAGATGCTGCATACTTGATCTACAGTTGAGTAACAAACTGCTCCCAAGTGACTTAGTAACTTAAGACACTTAAGTGATTAAAGGTAACCAACTCTTTAAGTTTTGCATCCCAGATACCAGGTTTGTGTCATCCTACTTCTGGTTCTCAATACAACAAAAATAAATTCGGAATCTCTTTCAGTGGGTCCAAAACTTGGGGTCCCTCAGAAAATGGGTGGAGAGTTCAGGATCTCTCAAGAGGGTACAGCAAAGATGTCAGCTGGACCTTCAGTCAGCTGCAAGCTGTAGTCCTTCAGTTGAAGAACTCACTTTCTAGGTGGCACACTCATGTGGCTGGCAGGGCGGTAATGGCAAAAGGAATGAGCCCTCCATTTCTCTCCACGTAGGCCTTTCCCAAGCCTCAAACAATGTCTTCATAATACCCAGGTGATAGGCCCCCTTATGAGTGAATCAAGAGTTAGGCAACTTAAAAGCAATGTGTTTCATGATCCAGCATCAAAATTTAATACCTTTATTCCCAGGATATCCTGTTGACCACACAGACCAAGCTTGGCATTGTGGCGATTACACAAATGAATGAGTAATGGTTCATTAGGAAAGAGGAATCAATTTGAAGAAGAGAAAGAAAGAAAAAATGTTTACCTGTGATTTTGGCTTATACTTTATGAATAAAAATTAAGTTGAAATAGCAAATTGTAGGAGAGAGCCAGCACCATTGAACAATTGGATAATCCAATTCTTTATGGGTGGCAGCGTCCGGTTGAAGAGTTAAGTGGGAAGATGCCATTGTAGACCCAACTCTTCCATAAAATATGTCCATCTGCTGAGGATTTGGGACATCAAAGTCCAACTTTTGTTACTGAGGTGCTGGATGGTTTGACAGTAGAATAGAATATGATAATTTTTGTTCAAGATGGCTCACTCCAGTTACATGGACCTATTCACAAGTTCTAGCATCATTTACCTCTTGGTTAACTTGTAGAAGTTCAGCTGTGGTTGAATGACTTATAATGGCCCATCCATGTTTTTCACCTGAGTGATGTATAGACTCATAACAAATGAGGACCACCAAGTTTCTTCTCCCTCAGAAGATTTGTATGATCATTTCTTTCCTTTCCTTTTTTTTTTTGAAATTACCAGAGGATTTTTTTTATTTATTATTTTTAATTCATTAATTACATTGTATTATGTGACACAGTTTCATAGGTACTTGGATTCTCCCCACCCCTCCCCTAACCCTCCCACCATGGTGGATTCCTCCATCTTGTTGCATAACCACAGCTCAAGTTCAGTTGAGATTCCCCCATTGCAAGCATATACCAAACATAGAGTCCAGCATCTTATTGTCCAGTCAAGTTCAACGGCTTCTTAGGTATACCCTCTCTGGTCTGAAGACAGAGCCAGCAGAGTATCATCCCGATCAATTAAAAGCTCCAACATACCATCAGCAAAAATTTACATCATTATGGAATTAATTGACATAGTAATGAGTAACCAATATGTTAAAAGTAAGTGCGAGTTCTTAACCACCTTCTGCGACCACCTCATTGTATGATCATTTCTAAAAAGAAGTCCTTTCTGATTCCCATTTTATTTTCTTTCTGTCAGTGTACACGGCAAAGTCAGGTCTTGCTGTCTTCTCGCTATGGTCAGCCTCTTTTCCTCAAACTAGACCATATTTCTTACCGGACTAAGACTCTGACATTAATGCATGGATCTGTTTTTGCCCAAAAGTATGGGGTTTTTCTTGTTTGTTTGTTTTGTTTTGTCTTAGTTTTTTTTTTCCTTTAATGCCAAGAATACCAGACCTGAGGGAGTTAATCCCTCAAGACTCCCCACATCTCCAAGTTTGGTTCTTCTTGCCTGCTGATGAGCAGCACCCCGGCCATCCACACACAGGGTCTTCTCTCACCCCCAGTGTGACAGTCCCTGAAAACCCTCTGCAAGAATGGATAGAACGTGTCTGTCTCTAATCCCGAGATTGTCCATCAGAACAGGGAGTCAGCGTGCACATGCCCTTCACTGCTCTTTGTCTCTGCATCTTATCAGGGCTCTCCAGCAGGGCTTTTGATATCCACACCTCACTGGGGGTGTCTGGGCTACTTTTTAGCTTGCATCTCTGTTTGCAAAGATATGTATCCAATTCCATACACAATGAAAGCATAACAACAACATGAATTACAAATGTTATGATGCATTATGCTTTGATTAAATAAGAAATGTGATCGGCAGAGCCCAAAAGGATACAACTCAAATCCCGTCAAGAGAAAAGATGAATGAACGGAACTACAGTGACATCTGCTGGTCCCTCCCGTAGACTTATTGGTTAAAGTGTCACCAGAAATGGGTGATGGCAGAAAAATCATAGTACTGATCTCATACTTTAAAAAAAAAAAATCCCTTCAAATGTGCTTTTAGATGGAGATAAATTTGACTGCCTTAATTGGCATGTGGCTAATGAGCGAGCAAAACTGTTTGTGACAGAACATGAAAAGTGTTCATGGCGCTTCTGCTCCCCAAGGGAGTGACAAAGGTCACGATCACAGGCATTCACACTCTGCCCCACAGTAGATTGCTTCAGTGTGGCAGGGAAGGAAGTCTGTAAAATGATGGGTTCTATGCAAAGGGTCTTCCAATATAACAGCTTCCTCTTCAGACATTCCAGAAGAATCTGGGGTTCAGGACACATAATTACTGTTCCCCAACCAGAAAGTGCAATGCCAGGCCTGGCTTCATTGGGAAGAAATGGGCTGCTGTGGCAAAGCAGAAATACATTAGAAAAACATTAAGATGTAATCAAGCATTCCCTGGTGGCCAGAGTTTCAGTGGGATCAATAAATTTGGCCACCCTGTTGGCTTTCATTTGGGAAAATCTTCAGTTAGCAATTTGTGTTTTGTTTTATTTTGTCTTGCCCTGCCTGCCAAAAACATAAAGTGAAGTCCTGCCCCGGGTCCTGAGCACAAAATGCCCAGAACTACCTCCCCGGAGTCTAAGAAGTCTGGGCAAGGCAATCCCTGGAACTTTCTGGGCTGGTACTCTTTGTAGAAAGGTTTCAGTTCCTCTCCCCATCCCCCGCCCCGGCCCCAGCTCTTCTCAAGCACTGCCGCAAAGGGAGCCGTCATCTGGACTCTGGGAAATGACCATTCTGTTTTCAATGAAATACAAATCCACATGGATGTAGTATTTAATAAGTGCAGTCCCAAATGCCTTCAGTGTATGGTGTCCAAAGCAATGTATTCCAAAGCTTTCCTAGCACTCTGGTCTTTTGAAACATTACTGGAGATGGCATCCTTCAGCAATTGCTGAAATGATTTTGAAAAACAATCTGCATGTCTCTTAGCTTTGGGGTCCTGAATGACAAAAGACGGGTGTAGCATCAGGAACAAAGGAAGTTCTCCCCTCTGCTTCGCACTTGGGCGGTAAGGCTGCTCTGAGTGGGGAGCATGCCTGTCTTCCTGCTGTGCTGAGAGCATCCTTAGCCCACATCTGAATAAAGGACAAAAAGACCCCCACACAGGCAATGTGCAGAGACAGGCACGTCTAACAATAACCATATATTGTATGGCAGTGCAAGTGTGGACAGTCTGCACTCCTTGGAAGCTGAGCTGTGTGACAGCTACCCGGGTTCCTTTTAATGACTCTGAGGAACGATGCATCACCTGCAAGTCCAAAGCGCATTCGATAAAACATCTTAGAGTCAGCGCCTGTGGAATTCATTTTCCAGAGACAGCCAGGCTTGGGGATTTGGTTTCCAAGTTGTTTTGTTTTTTTTTTTTCTTTTTTGTGTGTTTAACCTGAAAAGCTACTTTCCCCCTCTCTCCTCTATCATGTTTCAGCTCTGGTTGAGTCTACACGATTCATCATTGTTTGAGCAGGTTATCTAACAGAGATTACTAAATTAATTGATTATTAATTGATTATCATAATAGTCACATTCTATTTGCAGCGGTTCCTGAAGGCAGGGTGTATGCTTAGGATAGTTCTCAATGTGAGGCATTGCCAGACCCTTTGCAGACTGGTGCATCCCCTAGGGACCCATCCATCTGACTCTGACAGTGCCACATCCATTATTCCCACAAATAATGCTAAGAAAGGTGGTACTGAGTAGAACTGAGAGTCGTTTCCTGCACTTTCTTCCATTGCAAGATGTTGAACACTTCTTTGCTCCGCAGAACTCTGATGTGATGCCTCTTCGAGAGAAACAGAGAAAAACGCTTCCCCGCCCTTCCCAACCTTCCAGGAACGAGATTTCTGTCCCTCTGAGATCAGTGAGCTGCACTGATAGCTCTAGATACTGAGATATAATTTGGTTCATGACCCAAGCTGTGTCCCTTTTAGAGGGACACATTCAGTCGTTCAACCCTGCATTTGGTCATCAGAAGCTCTGTACTGAGTGCCTTTGCTTTGTCAGGCCCTGGGCACCTGCACATTTCATAGGGTGCAAGAGACACCCTGGGTCTTGGAGAGAAGAAAAACCAGGCTAGCAGGGTAGCAGCACTGAAAAGTGGTTGCTTATGTGGGTTACGGGAGTCCTGCAAAGCTTCCCATAGGGAGTTCTGAATGATGTGGAATTAGCTAGGTCTGGAGGGGGCGGTGTGCTGGAGACAGGGGGTACAGCCTAGAAGCGGCACACAGGAAAGAAACCCCAGCCAGGTTCCACAGGCAGGCCAGTTATTTTCTGGTGACCACAAGGAGCAAGCGCATAGGATCATTTATGAGGTAAAGGTCAGAGAACAGAGAAGCCCCATGTGTAGAACTCTGTGTTTCCTCAAAGACATAGCTTTACAACTGTTTATAGAGCACCTACTGTGTACAAAGGGTTGGGAGGAAATCCATCTCTACCCCCAATACCACACATGTTGAGTGTCCACTGTGTACTAGTCAAGTTGTTTGGTTTTTCACTTCATTCTTCAATGTGGTCCTCATTATGAATCTACAAAATAGCATCACTATCTCAGGTTACCAAAGGAGAAACTGGGCCCTGAGGAGCAAAATAATGAGTTGTCCAACATTAAATGCCTGGCATGCAGCACAGCTGGGGTTAGAATCACAGAGGACCTAGCATGATAGCTTAGTGGTTAAAATCCTCATCTTTCATGTGCCAAGATCCCACATGGGCACCGCTGATTCGAGTCCAGGGTGCTCCACGTCCCATCCACCTCCTTGCTTGTGGCCTGGGAAAGCAGTAGAGGGTGTCCCAAAGTCTTAGAGTCTGACACCCATGTGGGAGACCTAGAAGAAGCTCCTGGCTCCGGTCTTTGGTTCAGCTCAGCTCCAGTCATTGTGGCTACTTGGGGAGTGAACCAGTGAATGGAAAATCTTTCTGTCTCTCTGTAAGTATGACTTTCCAATAAAAATAATAAATAAATGAACAATCTTTTAAAAATTAAAAAAAAAGAATCACAGAAAAGATGTGAGGCTCAAGGTTTCCAGTGATTGGGCCCTAAAGAGGAAGGAGAGTGGGGCAATGTAACTATTTGGGGGTCAAGCCAACATAAACACCCCTTTATATTATACAGAGCTCTAGGGCCCAGACTCTCTGAAAACATCTATTTGAACCAGCTCCAAGCAGGAAAGTCCCGGACACAGCCTTTGCATTGATCCTGTGGGCTCCTTTGCTCCCTCCCCACACCCCTCAGCATGTTCAATGCTCTCTCTCCTGAAGTGCCCTTGCTATGACTCCCCTGGCACTGGGCAAGGCTCACACCTTCTCTTAAATTTTGTACATCTCCATGATCTCTGAAATAGGTGTAAGCTCCATGTTTGTCTCATTGGGAGGATTTCTCAAGGATTTCTGCAGAGGAAATCAGAGAGCTTCATATCCATGGCAGGAAAGGGGTAGAAGCCATATCTGGGTGATCATCAACACTTGGATTGTAGGTTTTCTTTACAGAACATTTGTTTCCTATCAGCTGTCCTGGATTATTTTTCAAGACAATAAATCCATGAATAAACAGCTAAATCTCACCACAAGATGGTTTGTCTTCTGCCAGGAGCCCTCTTAGCAGGTGTGTAGATTCCATCTGTATCTCCTTGCTTCCCATCTTCTCTCAGTCTGACACTACGAGGACCAAGAACTCACAACCCAGCTCCTTGGTTATGGGATCCAGTCAGGATGGGTAGCAGCACAGTCCTAACACAAAAAGCATTCTGAAAAGAGGATAGTTGGAGATTTCTTAAAGCAGCTAATTTTTTAAACATTTATTTATTTTTATTTGAAAGGCATCTTTACAGAGAGAAGAGAGACAGAGAGAATGGTTTTCCACCCACTAGTTCACTCCCCAGATTGTCACAATGGCTAGAGTTGAGCTGATTCAAAGCTGGGAGCCAGGAGATTCATCCTGGTCTCCCAAGTTAGTGCAGGGCTCCAGAGACCTGGGTTAACCTTTGCTGCTTCCCAGGCCGAAAGTAGGGAGCAAGATTAGAAGTGCAGCAGTTGGAGCATAAACCAGTGCCCATATAGGATGCTGGTGCTAGCAGGCAGTGGATTAGCTCACTATAACATCATGTCAGCCTTGTGACATATTTTATAAAGTAGAAACATTTGTTGAAAAACAGAATGTTTCCAAGTAAGTTTGACTATATGAAAAAAATTCCAAGGAAAAGAAGGTGATGGTGACAGTCTTGAAAGGGTCATGGCAGCATGCACAAAGAATGGCTGAACTTTTCTAGAATACTCCTTGTCAAATTCATGCTTAGACCCCCCTTAGTGAAATTTTTCTGAGCTGAAAATTTGTGCCCTCTACCCCGCTGGGCAAGGTCACCCCTCCAAAACTTGTCTGTGTTCTGTTGTTCCAGATAGTGTGTTGTGTGTCTGCTCCTTGCCTCTTTGGTCTTTGAGTTCTCCAGTGTTCATATTACATTGTGTTTCAGAAGCTGTAATACTTCACATCACAGAGGGAAATAGAAAAGGAAGACGCTGGAGGGAACATGAAGGGAGAAAGACAGGAGATTTTGTCAGGAGTTTTAAACTTTCTTATTGAGTTAGAAGCAACCCTGGGGAGAAGATGTTTTAGATGTTGGGGCCTTCTGGGCTCACTGTTGCTGTGGAGAAGAAAGACGGTGATGATTTAAAAGAGGAGGGGACACACAGGGGACTGGAAGAGGCG
Source organism: Ochotona princeps (assembly GCF_030435755.1). Lineage (NCBI taxonomy): Eukaryota > Metazoa > Chordata > Mammalia > Lagomorpha > Ochotonidae > Ochotona > Ochotona princeps. The sequence continues at coordinate 33,128,053 of NC_080849.1, read as the reverse complement.
ACTGGAGGAAGGTGACTGTCTCGCAATTGTGCTTTCATGTGGGCATTAAGGCTGTGACCGATATTGTCATCGTTTACAGGATCTGTTTCCATCAGAAAGGCATGAGGAATCTTGGCCCCTTTTGACTGAATAAAGAGAAAACTTCCAGGCTTTTTTTTAACCTAAGATTTTCTTATCCAGGCACCTAAGGGAAGTGATTTCTCACTCATGCTGCCCTCCTGCTTTACTCTGACAATCTTGGCAGGCTTCTTTTCTTCACTGATGTCACAGTATTAGCCCTTTGCAGCTGGAGCCCAGATTGTGAGAACACTGAGATGGTGGCCATGTTTGTGGCTTTCTTGGGAAGGCATTCTAATTGTCATTCTGAAGTCCCTGGGAGACGTGCTCCAGGACACTATGGATGTCTTTACTCACAAATGCCTACTCCCTTAAATGTCGCATTATTTGTATAGTAACGGTGCACATCTGCCTGTAAACCTTTTAAAAAATTTACCTTTTGATTCTACTTGCCATTAGTGTGTGTGTATGTGTGTGTGTTTAGCTTTTAAGATGTTTATTAGAGAGAAAAATAGCACCAGTAGACATGCATTTCTCTCCCATCTGCTGATTTTCTCCCCGGGTGCCCTCAGTAGCCAAGGCTAGATCAGGTCGAAGCTGGGAGCTGGGAATTCAATCTACTTCCCATGAGTGGTAGCAAGCCAATTGTGTGAGCCATCACTCACTGCCTTCCAGGATACACATTATTGGGAAGCTGGAATGTGAACCTACACATTCTGCTATGGGACAATTTTGTACTTACTGGTGGCTTAACCTCTAGGCTAAATGCTTATCTTCTCTTGTATACACTGAGCTCTAGATGATCAATAGTATTTAATAAAATATAAATACCATGTGAATAGTTACACTTGGTTAGGAAATAGTGAAAGAAAAAGAAATCTCCATATGTTAGTAAAGATGTATTTTAATATTTTTTGAATGTTTATTTTCATGTATTTGAAAGGCAGAGCATAGGAAAAGAGATCTTCTAGAAATTGGTTTATTTCAGGCCCAGGGCCATGCCTCAGCAACTAAACCCTCACCTGGCACTGCTAGGATCCAGTATGGGCATTGGTTTGTATTCCAGCTACTCTATTTTCCATTCAGCTCCCTGCTTGTGGCTTGGGAAAGCAGTAGAGGATGACCCAAAGCCTTGGGACCCTGCACCCATGTGGGAGACCTGGAAGAAGCTCCTGGCTCCTGGATTCAGATAAGGTCAGCTCTAGCCATTATTGTAGCCACTTGGGCAGTGAACCAGCAGATGGAAGATCTTTCTCTCTGTCTCTCCTCTCTGTAAATCTGCCTCTCCAATAAAAATAAAATAAATTAAAAAAATATCCATGCTTGCCCATAAGAACCAGGAAGTGGCCAAATCAAAGACAGGTTCCTGGAATTTTATCTGGGTCTAGTCAGGGGTCCAAATACTTCAGTCATCCTCTGTGTGCTGCCTCCCAGCATGCATTAGTCAGAAGCAGGATTGAAGTGTTGATCCTGGGACTCAAACCAGAATGCTTGACTAAGGTTGTAAGCACCCCCAGCAGGGACTCACTTGTCCTTGTTCCCAGCTGTGCCGCAACACCTGCTCTCTGTACTCTTTCCTTTTTGGATAATTTTTGACCCGTGGTTGGTTGAAACAATAAATGCAGAACCTTTGGCTACAGAGAATTCAGTGTATATGAATGCTGTACACAGGACTTTTTTTAAGTTCTCTCAAGTGAGACTCCTACATGTTTGAAGGTACTGGTAGTGCCAAGAAGGAATTGAGATGTATATATGATCTGTTTTGTCCAAAGAAACTGCCAAGAACTTCTCTTATGCCCTCTCCCATTCCATATATCTTAAGTCAATGAAAGGATAGTATGTGTTCTTGATGTTTATAGCAACCCTAACTAAGGAGAGACAGGTTCATATATGAGTCATTGCAGTACATTAAAGAGATACTTCAATAGAAAGATGAGCATGTGCTTCTGTAAAAAGATGTGCGCATGCTAAGGTTGCATCTGATTAATATTGGGCACTCAGGGTCAGAAAGACTTCTCAAAAGTAACACACTGAAGATCTCAAAGTGTGAATTCACAAGATCAGATGAAGTACTCACTTTGGCAGCACATATACACATGATCAGATGAGAGTTGCATTGTGGTGCAGTGGGGTAAGGTATTGCTTGAGATCCTGACATCTCAGATCAAAGCACCAGTTGGAGACCTAGTTGTGCTGCTCCTGAATGAGGTCCCTACTAATGTGCTTGGGAAAGTAACAGCAGGTGGCCGGTGTACTGGGGCTCCTGCTGTCCTATGCGAGACCAGGATAGAGTTTCATCTTCTCCCTATCCCAGGATAATTGCAGCCATTTGCATAAATGCTCTCTTTCCTCTGTGTCTCTCTGTCACTCTGCCTTTCAAATAAACATAATTTTTTTTAAAAGGGACAAAGAAGCAAGTCAAAAGGCACATGCGCTTAGAGGGGCAAAAATGGTGACAGGCTCATAGAACAATTAACTAGGGGCGTGTAACCAAATACATTCCTAAGACTAGAAGATCTTGAAGTAGGAAAGGTGGGTTGGGGCCAAACCCCAAATAGTCTTGACATGATAGGGGCCAGTGTTGCCTCACAGCAGGTGAAGTCATCATCTGTGACACCAGCATCTTTCATGGGTGCTGATTCATCACCCAGGTGCACCACTTCTCATCCAGCTCCCTGCTAATGGATAGGGAAAAGCTACAGAAGCCCAAATACTTAGGCTCCTGCCACTGAGTGGGAGAGTTGCACAAAACTCCTGGCTTCAGCCTGATTCAGCCCTATACATTATGGCCAGCAGGGCATGGACAAGTAGATACAAAATCTCTTTCCCCACCTCTCCATCTCTTTCTCTTACGGTGATTTGAAAAGAAATATTTTTTAAAAGTAAGGATAACCTGGATAAGTATCATTCTATTCGACATTAAGGATCACAAGAGGTTTTTAAGCAAGAAAATAACATGAATAGATTTGTTTTTCGGAGGGCATAACTCAATGGCAATGAATGTGGTGGGTAATGTTTTCAGATGCATTACTGAGTAGGCATGATTTGCAATAGCTCAGGCACTTGATGAACACTAGAGATTTGTAATGGATCCTGTGTGTGAATCCACTTTTTAAAATAATATCACTAATAACTGCTTATTCTGGAGGGGAAGAAGACTTAAGACCAGAGATTGTCAATATGTGCCAGTGTTACATAAATATTCTTGCCAGTTGTGAGAAATTATTTATTACAACTAGTTCAGGAGAGCAGATAATTTCATTGCCATAATGGTCTTTCTTCATTTAATACCAAAATAACCATCCAATTTGAAGAGAAGCGGGTTTCAATGAAAGGACTTATCGTTTTTATTTTATTTCCATTTTTTGCCGTAATTTAGTCACATTCAGTGACAATGAGCAAAGATAGCAGAACGTACCAAGAGTTTCACTTCCATAGGTGTTGGTTTTGAAATTCCATAGGTTACAGAACAAAAATTACATGAAATTTTAAAAAACGGAGCGGTAGCTTCATTGTCACTCTCTGAACTTCTTATTCCAGTTGCTTAGCAGAATTGCCTGCTACTTCTTCCGTGCTCCCAAAGCCCTTGGTTGGGCGTTGCCTGTATCATACGCTCCTAGACCACAAGCTCCTTCTCTTCTTCATCTTTGGCTCCTCAGAGCCTAGCACAGTGCCTGTCAGGTCACAATAGATGCCCAACACTCAGTGATTGAACAGCTTTAATGTTACTCCTCAGGGCCCAGAAGTGTGGCCTAGCAGCTAAAGTCCTCGCCTGGAATGTGCCAGGATCCCATATGGGATCCGGTTCTAATCCCAGCAGCTCCACTTCCCATCCAGTTCCCTGCTTGTGGCCTGGGAAAGCAGTCGAGGACGGCCCAATGCTTTGGGACCCTGCACCCATGTGGGAGACCTGGAGGAGGTTCCTGGCTCCTGGCTCCTGGCTCCGGATCAGCACAGGAGTAGCTGTTGTGGTCACTTGGGGAGTGAATGAATCATCAGACGGAAGATCTTCCTCTCTATCTCTCCTTCTCGCTATATATCTGACTTTGCGATAAAAATTAATCTTTTTTTTAAAAAAAAAAAAAGATTACTCCTTAAAGGTTCCTCTTGGATGGTGTGGGATTGCGTGTACCTGCACGTCTCTATTTCCACAGAATACTCAGAAAAGTGATGAAGTGTTGTTGATTTGGCTTGATGACTTGTTTCATAAAGCAATTCCCTTTTTAACATAAAACCTCCAGGAACGACCTGACCAGTTAAGTCCATTTCAATGGCTCTGTCATAGCGGTCAGCTCTGGAGTCTGGCTCTCTTTCAAAGCAAGCATCTGTTTTTTAAGTGCTTGTCCTGCCCCATAGCCCTGGTGTGGATCACACTTATTTATTTGACTTTTGTATTCATCTTCCATACAAGCTTTCATTCTACTAGGCCAGAAAGACATTTAATGCACATTTTGTACTTTTGACACCTAGATAATATAGTTATCAACTTGACATGGAAATTAAAATATCTTGGTTCTTGAGACCTAATACACTCAACATTTTCAAAACATTGTGTGTTCTACAAATATCAAACTTACACTGTGTTTCATACAACGCAGCAAGACAGGTCATTGTACAGGAATTTTTTTTTTTTACTTTGTAGACTGTGCAAGCACCAGTAAAATGGTCTGCTGTTCTAGCAGCTGATGATGTTATACGCACAGTACATTGTCTTGTGTTATTTAATTTTTTCCCTTGGATATTAAAAAAAATCCATAAGTAGATACTTTTAAATGCATGTTCTTGTTCTCATTCCTAAAATCATACTTAATACTAAGATGTCTTAGAAAAGCATTTGATTTCAATAATAATTGGCTTTTCTTTGTCATTTATAAGACATCATTCTTGATCCCTTAAACACACCATCTCCCCACAATTCTTATCAATCTAACATGCAAATGTTTTGTTTTTTCTCTCCTATGAACAGATGTAAAAATTAAAGCTTTCTGATGTCCCACCATTAGAATTGTAGAGTTGAAAGTTTCCTGCTGGCTTGAGTGTGCCTTTACACATTGTGCTATACTGTCTAAGCCTAGTGAAGTGATTTTACTAACATCACTAAGAGTCAACAGCAATTTCCAGCATGAATTGGGAACTCCATACATGTCAATGAATGACTAATGAGACATTAATTGCTAACTGTAGGTTAGCAAGGGAAGATTTGGAAATAATAGAAATAGGAATATTTTTGCACCTGTACAACAATAACAATAACATCAACAGCAATGGTAATAAGGATAATGGCATTTAGTTCACATGTGGAGAAAATATTATAAGCTAATCTCAATACAGATGATAAATTAGTCAAATCAGTAGATTCAAGATAACACATTCACTTGTTAATATGCTATAGACCAAAGAAGATCCATGAGGCTTCCCAAACAAATTTCAAAGGATAAAAATAAATTATTCTGAAGCTATTGCAAAGAGGTTTACTCTGCCATATGGAAAAAGTGGTTAGGGAACAATTAACTTCAACCCTGTACACTGCCACTGAACAGAACAAGGTTAAGCCTCTACAATGAGGCTGAATGCAACTTTACAAGCTAGACAGCAATCATGCCAAAGTTTGAAACTATAGAAACTTCAAAGAATAGTTTGAGTGTAAGCCATGAAATTGCATTTAAAGACTCAACAACTAATCTTGAGATGCACGAATCACCTATTTTCTACTTAATTTGTCATATGCATGGCTGAAGTAAAGCACATGTTTGAGTTTGATGATTGTGGTGTACTGAGCCAAAATAGGATAATTGGCACTAAAGTTATTGCAAGTGCTTAATGAAACAGCCCTTGTTTACAAAGCACAGGTCATGTTTTTTAAAAAAGTGAAATTATATGGAAATGCAATGGTTTTAAAGGTACCTGCTACCAACAACCCCGAAAAAGCTGCTGAGACAATAAATCATCAAATAGCCTAATGCAAGCTAATAGAGAGATTAACACAAGGGTCGGATAAAAACCATCAACCAAGTAAAAGTTAAATTGCAGCATACACTGAAATAGAAACCCTGGTTAGAAAACCAACAATCTCAGGATAAAAAACCAATATTTCATTCTGCACTCAGACTCAGTTAAGGGGACCCAAGGGATGAAAGTTGTGTTGCTTTGGGTTAAGCTATTTCCTGGGACACCTACTTCTCCTATCCAAACACCTGGTGTGAATTCAAACTTCTCTGCTTCTGGTCTAAGTTCTTGCTGATGCATCCTGGGAAGTAGATGCCAACTAGTTGGATTCCTGCCACCCACATGAAATATCTGGTTGGAATTTCTGTCTCCTGGCTTCTGTCTAGCCCTATCATGGCTGTTGTAGTAGTTTGAAGTGGAAAGTTCATGGTAGGAATTTCTCTCTTTCTCACTCTGCATTTCAAATTTGTCTTTGTTTCATTTTGAGGAGACGAAAAGAGGCATATGTCTGTTTCAAACAGGCCTCTCCCCACCCAACCAGGTACGTCACAGCTAGGATCCTCTTCCCACTTGGGAATTTAAATAAAACCAAGTTTATATTATTCAGAGAAAATTCAGAAAATGACACCACTGAATTTCTAACGAATAGTGTTAAGGGTATGTATATGAAGATAATACATATAATGGTAACACACTGAACTTTCCTAAGAATTTCAATCACAATTTTTAAGAAAGCATTTTGCTGATTTGAGTGTTTCTAACACATCGCTTCTCGGCCTTTTGGCTAAGATCAAGTGGAGTGTTTCTAACTTGATTTTCATCATGCTGAGACTTTCACGATTTAATGGCAAGGATGCATGGGAAACTGAGGCTCAGGAGCAGCGAAGGACAACCTCAAGCTGACAGAGTATATCTGGGGGCAGGCCCAAGATTGGAGCACTTCTGATGCTACCACATCCTTTTTTCTCATGTCATCAGTCCTCCACATCTAAGAGATCTGAAATGTAAAATATCAGCTGATTATAATAAAACATGTATCCAAGTTGGGAGACACATTTAAATCCCATTAAATTAACTGAAAAATTCATGAGCAATACATAGATAATTTGTTTCTTATTAAAACATTAAACTTGTAGAGAATATTTAGCTGTTCAAATGTCAAGTAACAGGATAGCTATAGTAAGTTAATTAGCTACCAATTCATTGCTAAAGATACTTAATTGACATTTAATAAGCATATTAAATACCAATTAACCAACTATATTTAGTGCTAACTATATTTTGTCAAAGCTGTTTTGTTAATTGCTTGCTCAGTGCCTTAGTAGCTGTGGTCAATAGATTATAACCCTATTAAATATATACATTAATGTGTTTGCATATATGTCTCCCCATTGGAACATGTCGCCTACATGTCCATGTGTGGGTTTAACCACCATCATCCACATAGGTGAAGAAAACATTCAGCAAGCTGCCGCAGCTCATGAAAGACTTCTACAGAAAAGTCAGCCAAGAGGTGATAGGAATGCAGTGATCTGTCACTTCTGAACTTGGAGAAATGGAGGACGCAGCAAGTTCTGGTGAGATGTAACATAGGAATAGTATAGGTAGAGCTCGTAACCCCTTTGAGGGGCTTTCTTGATTCAAAATAAACATAATGTTTCATAAATACTACTCTTATTTCCATCTACATCAGGGAGGAGACACTGATTGTGTTAATTGCCTCTAGGGCTTCGTGCTTTCCTGGGGTCCAGAAATCTTGGTCAATATTCCTTTTGGTTCACTTGCTACGTAACATTGCTAACCACACGCTATGGGAGTCCTATCATGTATTCTGCTCACAGTGCACTCCTGTAGATGTGATGTTCACAGCATGTTAGACAAGAGACACATGGACCAGGGAACACCAACATCAGCTGCTCCTCTCCAACCCCGCCAAGGTGTTTGATGTGTCTGTAATTCCAGACACTGAGACTACTGCCAAGGTCAGGATGTACAGTTGTGCTCATCAACATGATGTGAGTCAGCTACTCAACACTGGAGGGTAACACTGGAGAGCACTCAAGTGGCCCCTGCTGGTGAGATGAGCCTACACAGAATTAGCCTGACCCCAGCCAGAACACTTGTTGGGCATTTCAGAAGTGAAGCTGAGATGCTGCTGCTGAAGTCATTATAATTGTGGAAGTCTGGGGAGGACTCTCAATTTTCAAAATAATCAAATTTGTTGGCACTCTATGTGATTACTGAGCCCAGATAGAGCCAAAGTCTGAGAGTCTGAACCCCACTTGTGAGGCCTCCATTAACATGTATGCTCTGCGATTCAGAAAACTCAGTCATCTGGGCGTTGAGCTGAACAATTTGTTTTGAGAGTTCCCAGCAAGACGTTGACTATTCTTATGCTAGTCTGAAATCCAAAGTTTAGAGAAGAGTTACTCCACTAGGACACTAGAACCAAAAGAGGCAGAAGTCAGTGGAAGGGCACAGGGTGACTCAAGATGACTCCAGAAACATTCTTTTTTGTTTTGTTTTAAACATTCATTTTGTTTATTTGAAAGGCAGAGAGCAGAAGACATGGCAGGATCTCTGTTGGCTCCCCAAATGGCAACAATGGCTTGGGTTGGGCCAAGTCAGAGCCAAGAACTTCATGCAGGTTTCCCACATTAAGTTCTTGGGCCAAATCCCATTGCTTTTCCTGGTGCATGTTGCAGGGAGCTGGATCAGAAGTGGCACAGCTGGGATTCAAACCAGTACCCAGCTGGGATGTCAGCATTGTATAGGTGGCAGCTCAGCTTGCTACGCCACAATACTGGCCTCTAGAAGCACTTTTTCTTAACTATGGTAACCCTGGGCCATTATCCATGTAGATTTGTCTCAAGACCTCCAGGAGATGCCTAAAGCCACAGATAGCACTGAAGCCTATATTAAAATGGGGTCTTTTCCCTGTCGGCCCTGCAGCATTGCTGTTCAGTACAAGAGTTAATGTGTTCTCCCATGTACAATTTATGTTTCAATGACTCCTTTACAATGCTGTTCTTGCACTTCAAGGCGATTTTTAAAAAAGAGTTCCCAGTTACTAACTTAGGGGCCATTATTAAGTAAAATAAGGGTTAATTGAACACAGCACTGAGATACCATGACAGCTGACCTGATAACTGAGACAGGAATGCAATGATCAACACGCAGATAGCATACACACAGTAGACATGTTAGAGCAAAGGTGACTCACACCTCGCGCAAGATGGGCTCAGTACAAGATTTTATCACATTATGCAAAATGACAGCCAACTTAAAATTGATGAATTGCTTATTTCTAGAATTTTCCATTTTATGTATCTGGACTGCTGTTGACCATGAGTACTGAAACCAACATATAAGAAGACTACTGTATCTTGGATTGATTAAAAAAAAAAAAAAAACCACAATCCTATAGCTTTTTTCACATTTGTTTATTCTTTTTACTGTGTGAAACTTTTTCATGTTAACATAATACTGCCAGAAAACAGATTTATTGTAGTTCATAGATACAATTCTGACAATCTGATATTTGCTTCCTTCTAGTCTTCTTCCCAAAACCTGTGTGAATTTTGTCTCTAATTGTCTTAAGGAAAACTAAAAGCCACTCCGCAGAATAACTACACTTCAATCATATTAAAGCTAGAGAAATAAATTAGTGAGGCTGGATTTCTAGATGACAGTCAGGCAGACAACACAGTGAGAACTATAATTCCAAACAGTTACACATATATTGGGCATGATTACAAAGTGAAATGGGTGGCTGTAAACAAAGCATGGATGCAGTAAAGACCAGTTGAACGGGTGCCTAATCAGTGACACTGGCTGCACTGTTTTTATTGGAATGCCTTTTCCCCTGTCCCCCATGACTGCCACTGCCCAGAGATGGTTTTGAATCCTTCTCATCAAAACCCAACAATATTTATCAGCAAGAATATTTTTGCATGGGTCAGGGGTGGTTTCCCTCCTTCAATATGCGTTTTGGGCTCCAAGAATCCAATAGGATTCTTCCCATCACTCTGAAATTTGGCAGCATATTAACATGTAACACTTTTTAAACTGTCCCAGGGTGGATCAAGTAACACAGTTAACCTCATTTGACTTTTGCATTGCGTTTTCCATTGGAGGGACTTGCATCCATTGAATGTTTTCAGTTAATGAAGGAGTGCAGTGTGCTTGGGAGCTTTTGTGGAGGATGCCATAAAATGGGGGAGAAAAATAGTATCCAGATGATTGTCTTGGCCCTGAATAGGTTCGATCAATAAAGGAAAGGAATCAAGAGTTTGTACATGAAATTTAAATTCTTTAATCAGAGTTACTCTTGAGCAAATAAAACACTTAAACTAAGGATAGTAATGAATTAGTTAACACAACATAAGAACAGAGTCTGACGACGTGGAATGAGCCAGCATTTCAATTTTCAGCTCAGTTGGCAATAGAAGTGAGGCTGACTGCAAGGGGTTTAACCATAGACCGCGAGTTCCAGGATGTTGCCTTCGGGAGTGGGGGTAGCCGCAGTCAATATATAGCTCTGATGTTCAGATTCTAGTTATGGCGTATAAAAAGAAAAAAAGAGATGGAAAATTCAGAAAATTCAAGATGACAAATGGAGGCTCTTCAGAGGGACATGAAATGGACAAGGTAGAATTTTGTATTTAGTTCTAGAATTTGGTGATTAAGAAGCAAATCACTGGAATAGGAAACTAGATATTCTTTATATATTTCTGGCTAATGGTCAAGTTGAGCTTATTAGTTAGATTGGAACCAAAGGCACAAATGCAAATCAAGAGGGAAAAAGTTAAAAAGATTTTTTTTTATGGAAAAGGTTATGGCATCTAGGATTTATTTAATAATGATTTAGATTTTAGTAAATTAAGAGCATTAGAGGCTCTGTTCTTGGAAAGAAACCCTCTGCGTCTCAATAGGTCTGTATGTTGCTTCAGGAAAGAAGACAGCGAGTTTACTTTAAATTGCAAAATTCCCACTTAAGTTTTCCACCTCCAGGATACTTACTACTCCCAAAGACCTGCTCACCACAAACACTGGCAAGGGTCAGGGAACAGCTGAGAGTTGGCCTCGTTCATGCCCCTCAACCCTTAAAGCTATAATTGGGAAAGTATGGGCTATGGTCCAGCAACCTCAGCATCAACTGAGAGCTTATTAGAAGCGCAGAACCTTGGGTCCCCTTTAGGTCCATGGAATTAGAGCCTACAATTCCACAAGATTTCCTAGGCTTTATGCACATTACAATTTGCAAAGCACAGATCTATTACTTCTCAATCTTTTGGTTGAGCTCAAGTGAAAAGCATGGTTCTAACACAGTCAAGCCCCAATCCTCCCTCGAAAGTAGGATTTCAACAGGCTTGGATTTGAAGCCTAGGTTTCCCACTGGCGCCTGAGGCAGTCTGAATTAAATCTCAACCTCTTCATCTGTAAATGGGAATGATGACAATACCACCTCGCTATTTAAAAGTTCATGGAATTGTTGTGAGGTAAAGTTAGTGTCATTACTCAGAGCTCAGACTTTGACCATGCAACCTGGCACAAATCTGACATCCTGCAATGACTAGTAGCTTTAACTTGGTAATAAGCCATGTAACTTCACTGGCCAAAGACATTTTCATCTCTAAAGAGAAGTACAAGTAGTGCCTCTGTTACAGGGTTGTCTGTAGGATCCACCACGGTAACATATATAAGGCTCCTGAAATATGCTTGGCACCCAGCTGTGCTCCGTAAGCACTGGCTAGTATCATTGCATCTTTTAAAATAAATGCAATGGGGGCCCGGCGGCGTGGCCTAGCGGCTAAAGTCCTCACCTTGAAAGCCCCGGGATCCCATATGGGCGCCGGTTCTAATCCCAGCAGCTCCACTTCCCATCCAGCTCCCTGCTTGTGGCCTGGGAAAGCAGTCGAGGACGGCCCAATGCATTGGGACACTGCACCCGTGTGGGAGACCTGGAAGAGGTTCCTGGTTCCCGGCTTCGGATCGGCGCGTACCGGCCCATTGAGGCTCACTTGGGGAGTGAAACATTGGATGGAAGATCTTCCTCTCTGTCTCTCCTCCTCTCTGTATATCCGGCTTTCCAATAATAATAAAATCTTTTTTTTTTTTTAAAGATTTATTTTATTTTTATTACAAAGTCAGCTATACTGAGAGGAGGAGAGATAGAGAGGAAGTGAAGCTGCCGGGATTAGAACCAGCAGCCATATGGGATCAAGGCGAGGACCTTAGCCACTAGGCCACGCTGCCGAGCCCAATAATAAAATCTTTTAAAAATAAAATAAAATAAAATAAAATAAATGCAATGCCAGGCATACAACAGGTTTGCAAGAACTTTTAGCTATTCCCAGTAGTAGTACTTATCTCCCAGATGGCTTATTGGTACAGAAGAGTTAGATTGAGGAAAATAGTTGGAGAGCATATCAAATTCAAGATTTAAGAAATTAGAAGTTTGTAGTAGTATTTGCCTTTTAACTCTCAATCCAGGAATATGGGATTTGGCACATCACATAAAGTACCGTTGATTCACCTGTCTCTACTTTATAGCATAATGAAAAATGGGCAAGTTTAAGCAACTTGGCTTAAAAAAATCTTTACCAAATAAAACAAAAGGATTTTCCCAACGGTGAGATCCTAGCCCCTTTGACCTAAATCAACTTTGTTTTTTCTTTGTAAATTGAATTAATTTTATTCAAAGAATATTTCTTTAAGTCCTATTTTTTTTCTATCTATGTAGACATTAAGCAAGCAATGAGTGAGGGTGAAGGTGGAATTAACTCCATTTTTTCTTTCTTTCTCCTTAGCCTCTAATGACCTGCCTCCAGGAATCTCAGTTCAGAACCACTCCCTCTGGCTACTTTCTTGAAACCTCTTCTTGAAAGTCTAGCCAGTCCTCCTTCTTTGTGACCTGGTTTCTGGCTCCGGGTCTGCCCCTGACCTTAGCTCAACCCCTTTCACTTCTCATTGCATCATTTCTGAGACCTGAGGTCAGCCAGGACGATAGCTTCCAATTCCACTGCCTTTTACCAGCTTGTGCAGCCCTGAAATAATTTGCTTCAGAAACCAATTCTTGGAGAGAGAAGCCCGGTCAGACAAATGAGGGATTGCATTGTATTTCATTCTTGCAAGCGAGTGCCTGCGGCAACATCTGTTTGTGGCAACAAGATTGGGATGTTGGTATGTGCTGCTTTGTTGCCCCTTCTGGTTCTTTCCCTGGTGCATTGTCTTCCCCTGGAGGGGTCACCTCGCAGGGTTTTCTCAGAGGTCTGGTCTTCGGCGCTAAGAAACTGCTAACTAATTACCACGACTTCAATTCTTAACTTGACCAGCTGTGTCGAAGCAAGGAAACTGGTCTCCCAGTGCTGTGGGAATCTATAATTCATCCTCCATAAAAAAGTCAATATTAGAGCAAAAAAAAATGACATTTAAAAATCATAAAATAAGTAGTCTGGTATTTACCTAAGATGTTCTTTCCCTTTCTTCGTTATAGACCACATACAGTCTTGTTTATTTTCTTTCCAGCGCTGTGGGAGCTGGTGTGACTGAGACAGGCAAAGGGACGATTCTGCTGCTTGTAACTTCCAGGCAGGGGGTAAAACCGAGGCAAGGTAGCAGGAGTGGCGTCCGTAGAGCCTCTGCCCTCACCCTCCTTTCCGTTTGGATCCAGCTGTGCAATTTAGCCTTATTTTTTTCAACTAGAATATTGCATAGTACATTTTGATAACTTTATAGGTTACAGAAATATTAAAGCTGCAAAGCACATGCTAATTACAAATGGCTGTCTGGGGGTAAATATATGTGTGTACCCCTTCCAGCCAGCAGGCACACTCCTATTCCTCCTCAAACAGAGGAAACCTCTTTCCCTTCTGGCCCCTTGGAAGATACACACTAGCTTGAAGAGAGGAGAGGGGAGCAGGGAGGCTCCTTGCCCCAGGCAAACTCTACCTCAAAGACTCCAGTTCCCTCAACAGGCTCCCCCAGGCCTGTGTGCCAAAGACTGGATTGATTCCACCCACCATTGAGAGTGGAGAAAATATTTTTAAAGTCGTGACCTCCCTGGTAGGCCCAGACAGCTCATAAACAAGGCAGACCAGACGCTTTCCTAAGGCAAAATGCCGGGACCCACCTGGTATGGGCAAGGGGGCCCTTTGGCCCCCTGTGGAAAAATATTTATCAATGAGCTGGGAGAGGAAATGGTCAGAACACGGAAACCTGGGGCAACCACTCTGGTTTGTTAGAAGTATGAGGAAGGGGGAAACGCCCAGATTTAAGTGTTAGGCAACTGCCCAGATGTTAGGAAAGTTCATATGATTTCCTTCTGTACAGCAAGGATTTTTTGAGCGCAGCAAGTCTTAAGTGGCCACATTGACTGTACTAGAAGTGAGCTAGGACAGATAGGACCAACAATATACTCATCCATGTACTCTGAAAACTTTGTGGTGATTTAATGTTAACTTTAGAAGTGTATGTGAGTGTGTGTGTGTGTGTGTGTGTGTGTGTCAGACCTCGCTAAGTGCAAAAAAGGTTAATAGCAAATTTCAAGGTCCTCTAACTGATGGATTTTTTTTGATAGTATGACAGGAGATAATCAAGCAAATTTTTAATGTGTTTTGTCACTTGACAAAGTAACAGATGAAAGGTGGGAAAATTGCAAAGCCCAACAAAATATTCATACTTTTCAATCTATCACATAAACTAGAAGCATTTTTATTAGTTGATTTTTATTTAGTTGAAATACTGAATTACAGAGAGATCTTTCATTTGTTGGTTCACTTCCCAGATGGGTGCAATGGCCAGGGCTGATTCATGGTGAAACCAGAAGCCAGAAGCTTCATCCAGGTCTCCCACATATATAGCAGGTACCCAAGAAATTGGGCCATCTTCCATTACTTTTTCCAGATAATTAGCAAAGAACTGGATCATCCAGGACACAAATCAACACCCCCATTTGGGATGTCAACATCACAGGCAGTGTCTGAACCCACTATGCCAGAATGCTAGCCCCAGTTTTTTAAAACATGAATACTACATGTACATCTTCCAAGGTCTTAGAAATGAATATGAAATGTCAGCTTTGAGATTTTACGAAATGCAACTCTACCTTAATGGAGTTAAAAATATTCTAATGGAAAAAAATATCAAAATGCATGCATAGATTTTTCACAATGTCTATTACCAGGAATTTTTGAAGACCCTTATATCTAAGAAACATTGGTGAAATATGCTCTTCTCAATAAAGTTGCAGCTCCCCATTCAGCGTAACCAGAGAACATCCTTAAAGCACAGCAGTCGTGTGTGTGTGTGTGTGTGTGTGTGTGTGTGACTGGCAGTAGGATGAGCAGAAGCTACCAGAATACATATGGCTCTCTTTCTGTACACAGAGAAGACAGAACACAGCCATCACTTAAACAGAACAGAAAAACCAAATTGAAACATTCTATCTCTGAAACTATTTCCCATTTTTCTTTCTCTCTGAAGCACAAATTCCAGTGCACCAGACTCCACTCTTCTCCAACATCTACTGAGTAGTTAGGATTTATTGTGCTAATGAAATGCCCAATATTGTGATTAAACCAAGTACATGCTTCATCTTTAAAAAAAAGTTCTATTTACTTATTTGGAAGTCAGAATTAGGAAAAAGGACACACACACACACACACACACACACACACACACACACACACACACACACAGAAAGAACTTCAGTACACTGGTTCACTCCCCAGATGGCTACAATAACCAAGGTTAGGTCAGACCAAAGCCAGATGCTTTATCTGGTGTTCCTGTGTGCATATCAAAGACCCACACACTTGGTCCATCATCTGCTGTTTTCCCAGGCTACTAACATAGAAGTGAATTGGAAATGGATCAACTGGTGCCCATATAGGATGCCAACATCACAGGTGACAGCTCTGTCTACTACGCCACAAGACCAGCCCTTGCACACACTTCATCTTATCCAATCCTCTTAGCACCTTGTGGGAAGGATCGGTTCTCATTCCCATTCCACAAATGCTGAAATTGAAGTAAGTAACATCCTGAAGACTACGTAGCTAGCCAACAGCATAGCCCTGCTTCTCACCCTAACCACACATTAGCAGTCTTCAGCCACTTTACACACTGGCTTTCCAAATAGTTTCAGAATCAATGCCCAAAATAAATGAATTCTAACTAGGAGGAGGAGAGTTATTTTCAGACTACAATCACCCTGGAAGTTTTCTTTTATCTGCCAAAATCCAGCACCCTTTGTTACTAGTTACTCTTTGCTAAACCAGGCACATTTTGTCTGACATGTCTTATCTCGTGGCAGCCTAACAGCAACTATCTGTGACCATTATTAACCCATTTTATAGATGAGGAAATCGTCCCAATGATTTGTCCAAAATCATTTACATGGCCAGTAAATAGTGGAGCCAGGGTTTGTTTCTTGGCTGAGGAGTAGCTCACATTGTAAGAACTTTCCTCAGGACTAATGGTGCGGATGACGTCAATGATTCTGTCCCCATGGGTTTCCCAATGGCTTTAGCTCACATGGAGTAGACTCCTGGGGAGAGCAAGGACAACAAGCTCAGGTTCCCTCCCTGCTGGTTGGTTTTACCAAAGGCTGGTAAGGTGACCTGGACTACACTTCCTGTTCCAGTACTCGTTTCCTCTGCTTATCCCTTTGGGCTTGAGCATGTGAAGGCCAAGCTGCCTTCACTCCTAGGTTACTGCACTCACCCTTCAAGGTTCCCTCCACCAGCAGGCTCCAATCCTGCTGCCCATTAGAAACCTTATAGAGTTGCTTAAAAATATCACTATTTGATCTTGACCTAAGTCCAAGTCTATTTAAAAATCTGGAGTGACTGAGCAGGAATGGATCTATACACATCAGAGGTGCTGCAGTAAATGGATGGGCTTCCTAGTCCAATGAAACTTACAGTCCTGAGAAAGACGGATATTGATCAAATAATCACAAATTGTTATAAAGTGCTACAGAAGGAAACACAAGTGTCATTGGTAGTTTTTTAAGAGCTCTCCAGGAGCTTCTAAAGGCAGCCAAGGTTGAAAATCACTGCCGTCACCCACACCTGTGTGAATATAAATAATGCCTCAAGTTGTCCATTTTGGATCGTGCCATCTCTTTCCTCACCATACATTCCTTTTCCTCTCCACCTTATGTTTACCTAGGGGAGAGAAGAGAGAATTGTTTAATTAATTCTTCCTATAATCTCATATCCATGTCCCCAAAGGCAATAGAGGACTGATTACCCAGAACTTCAAAATTAGGAGCATGCACCTGTTTCTATGGGACAGCACAATTGGCTCTCAACACTTCTGCTGCACTTGGCATCACTTTGGGTATCTTAACCACTAGGTCAAATCCCTGTACCCGTTTGGTTTTCTGCACTTGATCTTACCTAAGAGGCCGAGAAAGGATGACCCTTCGAATTTCTTGTTCTTCACTGTATCAGTGTGTCCGTTCTTTATTCTCTAATTTTGTCTTCTCTGATTTTATGATTTTTCACTTTTTTTGCCAGCTCACCTAATCTGCTGTTATGTTTGCCATGTATTCCCTGATTTTTTCTCATGTGTGCTTCAGAGTTGTCCTTCAGAAAGGCAATTAATTCATTCGAAAAAATTCTATCAACGGATTTATTCACAATTTTTCTCTAATAAGAGATGGATTTTCTTTCCATTGCTGTTTGTTCCTCCTGTTTTCTAATGGGATATTTGTAACAAAGTTGTGTTTGTTTCTTTGTATTCATCATTCCATATCAGAATCTCCTGCACCAATTCTCTCCAGGCATTTCTTGCAGGTAAGAGAGAAATCTGGGTGTTTCCTCTACGTGACCAAATTTACGGCCTCTTCGGCCCTGTTGCCAGAGCTGGAGCTCTCTTGCCACTAGGGTGCATCTAGATGATTCTTCGCATGGTCCCACATTCTCTGTTTCTCTGAACCAAACCAATCTAGCAATAAGAAGCACAGGTTAATGCTTCTGGAAAGCACCCCTGGCAAGCAAGAAATAGTTTGTTTCTGATACTGAGACCTGCTATGACTGTATCTCCCCTTAATCCCCTTGTTTCTTCTCTTCACTTCCTTCCACATTGGTTCTGCCATAGCCAAGCTCTTTTCAACAGTTCTTCATATATCCTGTAGTCCAGATATAGCACGTGTTTATGTGCGCATGCATACATATGTACATACACAGCTTTATGTGTGTATCTATATTGTAGTTTGATACTATCTGTGGTTTTGGGTGTTCACTGTGAACTTTAGACTCTGTTCCCATGGACAATAGGGAACTACTACACATTCCTTCTGAAAATTTGATTCATCTGAAAGAGAAATCAGGCTTTTGGCACTGATCATAAACTGCTGTCGCAGAAAAGAAGACATGGCCCCACAGTCACACTTCTCAGGGATTAAGTCATAAGTGGAACCTTTGAAGGTAAACCAGGAACTTGAAGAAGGGGGTGTTGATTCTGACAGTGAGCGTGGAAGACTTTGGTATGTTAAGTTTCAAGTGTAGGCAAGGCATCAAAATAAAGATGTCTTACAAGGAAAGAAGAAGAAACAGAGCTAGGCAAAGAATGAGTTGTTGGAACAGCAGGGATAAGTAAAGAAATTGCTCTGAAATGAGTTGAAGCCTAGCCAGCCATAAGGTGAAATGGGCCATTTTATGAGAGCTAATTGATGAAGACTTTTGATAAACATTGTCTGAGCTGATGTGCTTCCTTAAAATAAGAAAAAAAGAGAGAGAGTAAAGCTGCTTCAGGAGCCTTTATCAGTAAGAACATCAATAGGAAATTCTCCCTAGGAACAGATCTAAATGAATAGGCAGGACTGAATTTCTATTCCTGGGCCTCAGTTTTGCAGGTTTTGAGTGATGAACCCCAAACCAATGTTAAGGTGGATCTTCCATGCATTAAACAGAAATAAGAAAATACACAATGTCTGTGTAGACGGGGCTCAGTGAGTGCTTACTATACATTCCAAGGTTATATTTCAAAACTCGGTGGGTTACTTTCCCTTCAACATGCATGTGAAAATTCAACTCTATTCCTGGTATGAGGTTCAACTAAAATCCATCGTTTCATGCCTATAAAACTGGATTGATTCTGAATTTGAAATCAGAAACAAGGGGCATCTTACAGCCACACAGCCTGGATGTGCTCACAGAAAGCTGAGCTTAAGAGTGAGACTCTGGGGCCCGGCGGCGTGGCCTAGCGGCTAAAGTCCTCGCCTTGAACACCCCGGGATCCCATATGGGCGCCGGTTCTTATCCCGGAGGCTCCACTTCCCATCCAGCTCCCTGCTTGTGGCCTGGGAAAGCAGTCGAGGACGGCCCAAAGCTTTGGGACCCTGCACCTGTGTGGGAGACCCGGAGGAGGTTCCTGGTCCCGGCATCGAATCAGCACGTACCAGCCCATTGCGGCTCACTTGGGGAGTGAAACATTGGATGGAAGATCTTCCTCTCTGTCTCTCCTCCTCTCTGTATATCCAGCTTTCCAATAATAATAAAAAAATCTAAAAAAAAAAAAAGAGTGAGACTCTGCAATCCCAAAAGGTCAGATATCATATGTTTGCTCTAATATAAGATAACAACCATTATATATACAAAACAACAACAACAAAGAGGAGAACAAACAAACACATGCAGCCCCACAATCAAAGGGCATAACAGAGAACAGAATTCCAGGAATCAAGGAAAATCGATGGAATGCATTTCTGCAAAGGAGTACAGGTAGACATACCTAATATATCTAATTGTCAGAGACTGTGCCTTTATGAGGCTCAATGCTAACATGGCTAGGGAAAGTTTGCGCATCATCTCAGGGAATGGCTTTTTCCTATTTCAATTTACAGTAAAATGATGTCAAATCTAAGGATTTTACTTGTAAATTTTACCTTTTTGCACTTCCTATTTATTTGTACTTTTCATAATAAGATCTTGTGATGTTATTCATTGATCAATTATCCATAAGACTGATTCCTTATAATCACCTGAGAGGGTTACTGTCCCTTTTATCACTGTTACTGCTACTGCCCATAAGTAACAATGATCAGTCCTTACTGTACTTTGATTAGTATCACATGTGAAACACACTGGCATCTATTCCTACTTGAAGATTCTTGACACTTTTTTTTACCATCCTAGTGTCAAACTGATACTTTTGTTACAAGTTAGTTAACTTCATGCTGATGAAGGTTCACTGTTTTTTCTCCCTGTGGTGGACTGTGTAACTGTCTCTGTATTTAAATGGATGCATAATGGAAATGTAGCAGAGATTAATATGTTCATAGGTGGAAACAGACAGAAGTATGCAGGACAAGGATGGACTCAAAACAAAATGGCTGATAATGTCCTGATAGTTGAATGTTGGGCTCTCCAACATTGTCCATGAAACATTGTCGGGAGACACCTCAGTGGCAAAATGGACTTGTAAAACTTCACTAAAGACTCCCTTTGTAAAACTGGAGTGGAAGGGGGGGAACTTGTGGGGGAAGGGAAAACCTCAGTGCCTATTAAACTGTGTCATAAAACCAAATAATAATAAAAAAATAAGCATCTACCATCACACAAAACTCTCTGATATTCAAACATTTGCAATGCATGGAAAAGATATACTTACAACCTACTAAATTAGCTAACACAATAGCTGACAAAATCTGGGGCAAAACTGGTCCATTATACTGCTACTTATAGCATTGTAAGTTGGGCCAAAGTTGCTGTAAAATAGTGGCAAAATAATTCTAAAGACTTTTTGGTAATTTATTTCTACAAATTTATTTCTAGAACTCATTTTTGGAATAAAATTTTTTAAATTCTAACACTTAAAAAAAAAAAAAGGAGTGAGGCTCTGAGACAAACTGGCCTCCTCTGGGAACCAGCTCCCAGGTGGCCAGGCTTGGGTCAGAGGCTGGGGAGGCCAGGTGCTTGGAGTCAGATGGTTTTTGTCCTGGGGGAGTGGATGGAGCCTGAAGGATTGAGCCTATCAGCTTGCTGGATGTTTGGAGCCTGGGAGCTGGCCTCCCCTGGGGACTGGCTCCCATCTGGTTGGGCTCAGGTCAAAAGCTCTAGCAGCCATGTGCTCAGAGCCAGGTGGGTTAGTTTGTCCTGGGGGTGGAATCCTGAGCAATGGAGCTTGGATCAGGTAGCCCAGGTGCCAATGGTGCCAGAAGAAGCCAACAGGCCATCCAGCATTTCAATTTTGAGGGTAGAATGGAAGGACCTTTAAAGGTCAGACAGAAGCACCAGCCCTTGTGGTAGATCACACCTGGGGTAGTTAGGGTTGACCAATGCCAAACACCACTCACTGATGTTCACTAAAGCTTGGGCTGGGAACCTACCTGACAAGGCTAGATCTCAGTACCAGCCAGTGAGAGTTGTAACAGATACGGGAAATGTTAGATTGGGTCATGGCACTAACCAGTATGCAAGAGAACTGGGTCTAGAAGCAAACTCTATTAATGTGTGGGCCTACTCCTCTGATCTTCAATTTCAGCTGTTTTCTTGGGAGCTGGGGTTGGTGACAGGCTGAGCTAGGCATGACCTTGGAACCATCTGGCACTCACAGGTCCTGGGGTTGGGCACAGGCTGGGTTGGCCCAGGCTGCCATACCTACAGACACACCAAAGAACACAGTGTGGGGCAGGGCTGACCACAACATCCACTGCTCATACATAGACCAAGATGGTGTGGGCAGTCTGTGACTAATAAAGACCTAACACATGCTGGCACATGTGAGATCTGGGTCTGCGGGTGGGTATAGTGCGGAAACTTGGAAAACTCTCCAGGTGGCACATAGCTCCTAATGGTGAGCATGTGACTCAGGCCTGGGTGTTGATCAGGCTAGGCAAGGTAGCTCCATACTTTGGCAAGTGTGTGGGCTGGTTTTGGAAGGGGGTGGACCAGGCAGGGCCAGACCAACCTAAGCTCATGGCAAATGCAGGATCCAGGATGGAATACAGGGCATGCCAGGATAGACTAAAATACCTACAGGTTTCCATGAGTCAGAGATGGGAGTGGACTGGGCAAGGCCAGGCTGTAGCACTCGCCAGCAAGAGTTGGGACTGAGGGTGGGCCAGGTCAGTCCAAGCTGCAGCATCCCATGGCAAAGATCAAGAAAGGGAATGGGGCTAAGCTGAGCTGAGTCAGAGCAACCACTGGCATTTGCAAAATCTGTGGCTGAAAGTGGACCTGGTTGGGGAGCTAAGGGGGCACCCTGGCTGGGTTATGGTTCCCACCAGTGAGTGAGAGAGCCAGAATGGGGGTGGTGGTCTGGGCTGGACATGGTAGCAGTGTCCCTTAGCATGGGTGGAGACAAGGTCTGGGGTGTGCCAGGCTGGGTTAGACTTCAGCATCAACTGGTGCTCGTGAGAGCCAGAGTGAGTATAGAATGAGCTAGGCTAGGTTTCGGCTCCCACTTGGCCACATAAGAGCTGTGTCAAGGCATGGACTAGGTGTGGCTGGGATGTTTCACCTAACAGTAAGAACCAGATTGGGTAAGGGTCAGTTGGCCAGGACTACAGTTCCTCCAGGACAAGAGGTGGGCTAAGTCAGCCTGGGTCAAGGACCCACTGATGTGCATGAGATCTGTCACTAGGAGGAGACCCAACAGGGAACCTGGGAAATTTCTTTGTCAGGGTGCAGCCCCTGCAGTTTAGCGCAAGATCCAAGGCAAGAAGCAGCCCAGACCAGACCAGGTTCCAGTATCTGCCAGCATACGAATGGCTCAGGTATGGAGGCGGGCCAGGCCACACTAGTTCATAATACCAACTGGCAGATCTGAGAACCAGGGTAAAGTACAGGCCAGGCTGGATCTGGCTGCATCACCAGACAGTAGACACTAGGACTGGTACTGGGAGCTGACAATGCTGTATTGGGAGGCAGTACCCACCAGAGTGAGCTGGAATGGGAGTACACCAGGCCAGGACAGCCTACAGCACCTTCCAGCAAATGCTAAGGTGATACGGGCCATGCCAGACTGGGTTGCAGCACCCACCAGCACACGTGAGATGGGGGAAGTGTGCAAGCCTGGTAGGAGAGTAATGGGAACTCCCCTGAGGGGCCACTGCTCCTGCTGGTGAGTGTGAGAGCTAGGGCTGGGGGCAGACCAGGCTGTCCAGGGCTATAATATCTGCTTGTCTACATGTGAAGTGGGTTGGGGTAGAGCCAGGCTGGGCTAATCAATTGCATCCACTGATACAGGCATGAGCCAGAGTAAGAACAGGTAAGTTGAGCTTTGCTGCAGCATCATTAGGCAAGTACAGGAACTGGGGACAAGTCCTGTTCAGCTAGACTGCAGAACCACCTGGAATGTGCAATATCCAAGGTAGGAAGTGGGTCCAGTGGGAAGGTTATGGTCTCCTCTCTGATGGGCTGCAACTCCCACTGGTGAACATGAGAACCACGACTGGGGGTAGGCTTGGTTGGACAGGTAGTGGCACCCATAGGCATGAGTATGGGCTAGAGGGTAGGGTCGGTTGGATTGATATAGGCTTCAGTGTCCAATGATGTGTACAAGATCTCAATGGCATAAGACACAGACCATACCAGTCCACTGTACATGCTGGCAGGCACGGGAACCAGAGCTGGGGGGCCAGCCCATGGAGGTTATTGGAGGGTCACTCTGACTGGGTTGCAGCGCCCCCTGTGGTACATGAAGGCCGAGCATGTCATGGGCAGGGTTAGGCTGAGCCACAGCACATTGGTTTGCTGAGAATGGAGGACAGAACAAATTGATCAACTATCCCAGTGAAATTTGACAGCAAACTTCTGGGCAAGTGGAATCTCTCAGATGGACTATGTCAGTCAATTGACCTTGGAATGATTTCCTTATCATTGGAGCTGCAATATCAACAGCATCTCAGAACTATTGAAATAACTTATGTGGTACTCTCAGAGCATGTTCCACAATGGGGACCCTGGGATGACATCGGGTACTAGGGAGGCTGGGTGTGGTCTCTCCTATTGTATCCTCTCCTACCCCAGACACAGGAAGAAGAAAAAGATGTATAAACAATGATCTTGCCCACTTTCCTGTGATCTTTGATCAACTATGTAAACATCACCAAAAAATATATAAGTAAAATAAAGAGTGAAGCTCTGATTCCTTTGATCCAAAGCTGTCTCTAGATCAACTAGTATGTGCTGGGCAGAGCTGTAACAATTAAGACATCAGCTTCTGCTCCCATAGAAGTGCAGAACTTAAATGCGTGAGCAGGATAGAGCAAGCCAGTAGAGAAGCCAGACACAGGCCACAGCTGTGCCATAGCAGGTAAAGCTGCCACCTGCAATGCCGGCATCTCATGGGTGCACTGATTCATGTCTTAGCTGCTCCACTTCCAATCCAGCTTCCTTATAATGGCCTGAGAAAAGAAGAAAAGGAAGATCCAAGTGCTTGTGCCCCTGCACCCACATGGGAGACCTGGGTGAGTCTCCCGATTTCTCTTTGGACCAAGCCTCGTTGTTGTGGCCATATTGGGGAGAGAACCAACAAATTCTCTCTCTCTCTCTCTCCCTCTCTCTCATTCTCCCTCACTCATCACTCTGTGTAACTCTGACTCCTTAAGTAAATAAGTCTCTGTTTAAAAAAGCCAGAAGTCAGAAACCTAAAGATAACACCAAATGCTGGAAAGGGAAAGAGAATAAACTATGATGTGACAGAGGCTGGTGCAAGGCAGGTGTTTATATACACAAAACACTAAGGAGAGCCTGCCTGGGGAGCAGACATTAAAGCTGAGACTAGGATTATGCAAGAAGAGCTGCCTTTCCTGAAGATACAGTGGTTCATGATAGGCAGCTAGAACAGCAAGTACAGAAGACCTAAGGCAAAAACAAATCTCCCCTTTGAGGGACAGAAAAGAGCCCCATAGGGAATGGAATGGAGGCCAGTATCCCACTCCATTCTGTGGGCAGGTCACAGCTACAAATGGCTTCTGGGAAGGCTTTTGGAGTCACCCCTCATCTCAAGGCCCCCCTGCCCTCCATGGCCACCCCAAATGGGTCCCTATCAATCCTGGGCTCCTTGAGACATGTGTGTGCATGGGTCTTGTCCCAGGTTAGCCAGGAACCCCTCAGCATTGACTCCAGACCTACTGGATCAAATATGAACATCAGTGTTACCACCGCAGGCCCACCATCATGGAAAAATGTGGAAGTGAGGTCTTGCTCAATTCCTAATGAGTCAAGCCCTTCTCCAGCTGCTAGTTAGCAGCAGGAAGCCCCCAGCAGGTACCCTGATCTTTCAATATCTCTATAAAACCCTAGCCCATTTTGTGAGCCCACCAAATTATGCCCTGAACCAAAGAACCTACTCACTCTGGAGCCATTTTCCCTCCTTCCCCACCTACAGCCCTGCCCAAGGATAACTTTGTCCCAAGCTTCCCTGGTTGTGTTTTTGAATGCACCTGTTCAAGTCACAAATGTTCACTAAACAGATGTAACTACAGTCTCTCTCAACTTCCACCTGCCACCCCCCCGCAAGGGGAAAATATAGTATTGGCTCCCAGTCTCACTCTTTATCTCAGAACCATAGTTCCACATTCATCAGAACCCTCCCTACCTCTCACTTATACTAGAACAATGGTATGTCTGGCTTCAGTTCCTTCTGCTAAAAATTACCCTATGCCACATTACAGTATCATAACAATACTTTCATTTGGGATAAACGCTAGCCATGTAATTAAGGGCATGCCCCTTTGGTCAGGCCAATCTGGGTTCTCATTCTAGTTCGGCAACTTAACTGTTATGAGATGTTGAATTATAATTGCAATTTACTCAATTCCAACTTCTTCTCTGCAAGGCCTGGAAATCTGATTTCAACATACAAACATTGCTATAAGCAACAGATTGAATATCATGAACTATGTAAACCACCCATCACACTGCTTCATCCTGTAGGCACTGGATAAAAGATCATTTCCATTTCTCTTTTGTTAAATTCCAAAGAGTTATAAACAGCATCTGGCTTTAGTTTCTACTACACTCACCCACCAGTCATCATGTGGGTAGAATCTCCAAGAAAATATTCCGTCTGGAGCAGATGATTTCTGAATACTTGATCCTAACCAACCATAAGATGAGCTCTATAGAACAGAAGGGACATGCGAAGGTGAAGCAGTGGGGAGAATTAACCCCCTTGACGCTTTGTTCTATGCCAGGCACTCTTAACATGGCATAATTCACAATGAACTTGGCCATCACAGCTTCAGGAGGAGCTGAACCCCAGCAGAGCTGACTCCCAAGATCAGCATCCCAACTCCTGTGCCAAGAGCCAAAGTCATTCTCAAAAGCAAAGATACAGTGGTTAAGAAATGAGTCAGTTAGCAGGAGGAGGCTTTTATCCCAACCCTGAAGACTCCCAGATCCTCACCAAGGAACACCGAGGACTACATCCCTACTGCCAAGGAGACCACGGGGAAATGGAGTGCCTTCGGAGACCAA
This sequence comes from Ochotona princeps, assembly GCF_030435755.1. Taxonomy (NCBI): domain Eukaryota; kingdom Metazoa; phylum Chordata; class Mammalia; order Lagomorpha; family Ochotonidae; genus Ochotona; species Ochotona princeps. The sequence continues at coordinate 33,101,609 of NC_080849.1, read as the reverse complement.
GAACTCTGAGGTCACCCACCCCCATTTGGATCTACCACATGGGATGGAAGAAGCCCAAATCCTGCCTTGCAGGATCCAAGGTCATCGGAACAACAACCAGGATCCCTGAGCGGTCCGCAGAAACAGAAGAACAGTAAACTTCCTTCGGGACTAGGGAGAGGAACTTTCTCTGGTCCTTGCCTGCTTTCAACTTTGGGTCCCCACCCCATCTCGTAATAACCATCAGGAGCGCTCCAGAAACCCCTCAAAACAAACAAACAAACAAACAAACAAAACTAGAATAGATAGTCAGAGAACAACAAGGAAAGCTTAGAAACAGACAGGAAACGGTCAGTGGGGATGCACTTAAAACTCACTGGGTGGGACACAAAGATTAGTTACTCCTCACTGGGGTATTGAAGATTTCTCTGCACACCCCTCCTAAACATGCTCACCTAAACTGTTGACATATGTCCTGTTAGAATTATAGAGTTAGACCACCCGAAAAACAGCCAGGTTCAGCGAAATCATGCTTCAATGCTATAAACTGCTAAAGACTAAAATTAAAATAGGCATAAGACAGCTGAATAGCAATCCAAGCCATTTTAAGGTGTATAGAACATGGTTGAATGCAAACCAAAATTGAAATGTCTATGAAGAAGTCACAGGTTGTGGTTGAAAACCTGCATTTTCCTATTAACATATTGGTTAATCAATACCATGTCAATTAATGCCATAATGTTGTAAATGGTTGGAAATATTATGTTGGGGCTTTTAATTGATTGGGATGATACTCTGCCAGCTCTACCTTCAGACCAGAGATGGTCTCCCCAAGAAATTGTTGAACTTATCTGGACAATAAGATGCTGGACTTTATGCTTGGTAAATACCTCCAATGAAAGAATGTCAACTGAATTTGAACTATGGAAATGCAACAAGGTGGAGCAATCCACCGTGGGGGGAGGGTTGGGAGGGGCGGGGGGGAATCCCAGTGCATAAAAAAATGTATCACATAATGCAATGTAATTAATTTTTTTAAAAAGGAAATGCAATAAAAATATATGTTAAAAAAAAGAAATGAGTCAGCTTGATTTCTTTGAGTCGACATGAAGGTTTGAGATCGCTTGGAAAAAAAAGTGTTGGGCAAAGGATAGAGGGCAGAGACATCTAAGTATCTCAGTCACAATGGATGGAAAGGAGAAGGTGAGAGAAAGCAAGGCTAGCATCAGGTTAAAAGCAAGGAGCAGCGCTTTGACAAATACATCAGAGAAACAAGAAAGTATCAAGGAGAAAGTAGTCACATTAATAAATAAGGAAGGCAAAAGAAATCAATGAAGATCTTTCAGTGGCAGAATGCCTCAACTTGCATTTCAAAATTGGATTTTAAGGAGAAAAGTAAAAGGGCAGAACTCAGGAGAAGCTGAGTGAGACCTTGATAAAGGCTATCGGAAGAAGCAGATGCAAACACGGAGGGACTGTTTTCCTGAAGCAGGGAACAGGCAGCTAAAGCATATAGTCAGTCTGGTGGTCAGAGCAGAGGGTACAGTGGTCTGCGTTCTCAGGGCGTGATCTCCCTGGTCAATAAGTTTTGTTTCACTCTCCAGTCTACTCTTCCCAGCTACCCTTGTCCCATTCATCCATTCTTCTTGTCAAAAAACAAAATGGTAACAATACCCCTAAGCATCTTACTGGTTTTATTTGTGGTTTTAGCATCATACAACACTTTATTCTGCAAAATAGAAGTCTTCCAATGTGCTGATCAAAAAGAGTTGATTTTACAGGCAGAGAAGGGAAAAGCAGAAACAAAGAATAGAATGAAAACCCATCATTTTAAGGTTATTTTCCTCCTATGGGGAACAGAGAAATGGAACAATAGAAAAATGACTAATTGGTTATTTTACCGTTAGCGTACCATTTTTTGGTAAGGATTAAAGGGAATTTCTTTATCCTGGTAATTAAAACTGGCTTCTTTGGGAAATCTGACTATTATTTTTTCTGAAAGTCAGGCGACAACCTAGGTTCCCTTTGGCGTCGTGGAATTTGCCATGAGGGACTCAATTATACCTTTTAATCTGCTTTTTTTGAGGGGCCCAGGGTAAGAGCCCAGTCCAAAAGAGTGGCCCCTCATAATTTTTACTTAGCAGTGTATTACATATCTATTCATCTTTTCTTGTCTTCCAGAAATGTACAATCATGTTGGAATGCTGATTTGTGGAGAGATAATAACATAAATCTGAGAAACACACAGGGAGATGAGGAGAGTTATAAACACGGCCATCAGCAGTCACAGAAGGCTGGTGGAACAGGAGTGGACAGAGAAAACAGGATAGAGATATGGGTGGGGATCCACCTTGCAGCTAGAAGGAACGATATTGCAGTTGAATGAATTTATGCCCCATGGTTGTCATGTTTTCTGTGATGTATGAGGTGCGGTGGAAAGGGTTAAGTTAACAATATGTGAAAATATAATCTAACTCTGTCCAGGAACCAGCTGACGCTGTCAAACTGTAGGGCCCCATTCCTCCTGCTTGGGCAAATATCTTCGATATTATTCAGCAACCCTGCTGGTTTGGTTGTGCTGATCTCCCTCCCATTCCCAATGTTTGAGGAACTGCAACCCTCACTGCGCCTTCCGGTCACATGGACATTCAAGTTGCCTACCTGTGCTGTGTGCTTGCACTTGATGGTCCCAGTTGATTGCAGTCATGGAGTAAGAATCTAACTCAATCTTGAGGTATCATAACACAACTCCAAGGAATTTCATACTGGATCTGAGGTCTGACCTCTCTGATTATACATCAGGGAGTTTTAAGTTATAGCCATTGTTTTTTTTAAAGATTTATTTATTTTATTACAGTCAGATATACAGAGAGGACGAGAGACAGAGAGGAAGATCTTTCGTCCGATGATTCACTCCCCAAGTGAGCCGCAACAGCCACTCCTGTGCCGATCTGGAGCCAGGAGTTAAGAACCTCCCACATGGGTGCAGGGTCCCAATACATTGGGCCGTCCTCGACTGCTTTCCCAGGCCACAGGCAGGGAGCTGGATGGGAAGTGGAACTTCCGGGATTAGAACCGGCACCAATATGGGATCCCGGGGCTTTCAAGGCGAGGACTTTAGCCTCTAGGCCACGCCGCCAGGCCCAAGTTATAGCCATTCTTAAAGTGAGGTTAGGAAGCAGAAATTTTGAGCAACAAACAAAGAGAGACACAAAGGCACAAAGAGGAATGGGACAGAGATCCACAAACTGTGCTGAACTTCCCTGAGGACCCTGGGCTTGCTAAACCTTAAATGTATCCATGCAGCTTTTTAAATGCTTTTTCTGGGAGTATCTTCGATTAGTTGTTAGTTGCAACCAGAAGTGTTCCTAATCAAAGCAATAGTGGAGGTGGATTGTTAGGTTTCCCCAGATTTGGGGATATTTGCAAGGTACAGCCTTACAAAGATAAGAAAACAATGGAGGGGCTCATGTAGTGATAGAGCAGGTTAAACCACTGCCTAGGATAATTCCCCTACTGGTGCTGGTTTGAGTCCTAGATATCCTGCTTCCAATCCAGTTCCCAGTCAATGCACCTGGGAAAGCAGAAGATTACCCAAGTGCTTAGGCCCCTGCCACCTACAGGGGAGACACTGATAGAGTCCCAGGTTCCAGGATTTGGCCTGATCCAGCTCCAGTCATTGCAGCCATTTGGGGAGTGAACCAGTAGATAGAAGATCTCTCTCTGTCTCTCCCTCTCTTTGTCTCTGTAATGTCGCCCTTGATATAAAAAGCAAGGAATCATTATAGGCAGGATTAAAGATAGTTGAAGGCTTCCTCCCAAGAACACAGGCTACAATTTAACTGTATAGTTAACTCTGGCTGTGAATAGAGACCACTTGGGAAAGTTTTAATGCCACTGCACACCTACTCCTCCTAGTTTCTGTGGTTGGCAGTTGGGGTTGTGAGATACTTTTAATATATGTTTAGGAGAAAGAACCAGGATTGAGTTAACAGACTTGGAAGGAAAGCGAAGACCAGCAATGGAGGCCTTAGGGAAGAACAGATGCTGAGGGAAGGAAAAAGGGAGGGAGCTGGATGGAGAGAGGAGCCAGGCAGAGGGCTAAGCACTGAGGGTTGGCATTTTGGAATTGGATCTGTTTTGCATATCTGGGTTAGCTCTGAGGATGGACAACAAAGCAGCCAGAGGAGAGGATTATGGAACAAGAAGGCCAGATGGACCCACTGCACATGCACAAAAGTCTCGAGAGGACAGCAGGTGTCAGAGCCAAGAATAAGTCTGAAAACTAGGAACCCAAGGTTGGTCTGGCCTTGGCAGATAGCAAAGAGGAAGTGGGAGGTTAGAGTAGACCGCAGGCCTCTATTTCCTAAGTTTTTGTAAACCATAGAGCTATTATCTTATTTATCATGCCCTGTAGGAAACATTGGGATAGAGGCCAAGAATACAGGTTGTGGATCTAGACTTGAATCCCACCTCTGATGCTTATAACACAGCGGACTTGGTTAAGTTCCTTTATATCGTAAGACTTGGTTTTGATATATGAAAATTTTGAATACATTTCATCTATATAAACATTAAATAAACAACACATGAGTGCTCAGTTTATTACTGAGTGAAAGGCATCTTGGTGGCTAGAGTAGAAATGTTCTGCTAGATGTGCTGGACAGAGAAGTGGAAGTTCCGTGGGAATGAATGGTTAAGAGGGAGGAGATGGGGAGAGAGACTTCATTTTGGAAGTAATGAGGAAGGACAGGGCAGAGGGCAGGAATGGATTCACTCATCTCAATCTTCCTAAGGGTATTTTGCTTTCTGTTGTTATAACAAACAACCACAGACTTAGTGGTTTCAGACAACACAGATTTATTACCTTCCAGCCCAGTAGGTCAGAAATCCAATAGAGGCCTCACTGGGCTAAAATCAAGGTGTCAGCAGGCCTGTGTTTCATTGTGGAGTTAAGAACCTCTATATCCCCTGGCCTCCTCCATATCGCCCTCTCCATAAGCCAGGATGATTTTCTCCCTCTCTGACTTTTATGCCTTCATCAGGTTCTTTCTGATCATAGCTGCAAGTGCCTAGAAGGACTCTTACACTCTTATACTTGTGTAGTGTTCACCTGTCTGCATCCCAGGGTCCGTAACTGAATTACAATCAGAATTTGTGTTGGAAAACCATTCTTTGCAGGTTCTGAAGATGGGGACACAGATATCTTGGGAATGGGAGACACTGTGTCTAGCCTCAGTTGAGGGGCCAGGATTCAGCTTTCAGGTGTCTGCAGAGTCCGGTTCCTGCTGCACTCTCGGTAGTGTGAAGTAAGTTGGAAATTCATTTGAGGTTGAGACACCAAGCTGTCTTGATGTCTGTATATTATTCTGCCCAGGCAGAAGGCAGCTTGGGCATGAAGATGGCAGTACTGGAAGATGGTTCATCCAAGGGTGTATCTTGGGCCAGCTGACAATAGGTGTCATGTGCAGAGGCTGAGAAGCAAATGTAGAATAGGTGTGCATCAGTGTGATGCCTAAGGTCAGCATGAATGTGCCCTTCACAGTGTGCAAGTCTTGTCCCCAATCAGTATCCTCTGCTGCCCAGAGATGCAAGCTTTCTGAAGAATGTACTTCAGCTGCCAAGACTTTTCCTCTCTACCTTGCACCCTGCTGCCACCCAGCCTCACAAAAATGTGCCTTTGGGAATGGCTGCTTGAAAAGGATCTAGTACTCACATATGTATTGAAGTGATTGATGAGCAAGTTCAAGGTATTTTTTTTCCCCAGGAGCATTTTCATTTTAATAGGAAACCCAAAGGAAAGAAAAATGAATGGTGGGCTTTTGACAGTCCTACACAAGTCAGTCATGATGGGCAGGGCCTCCAGGCACATTTCAAACCAAACCATGAACAGGGACACAGACTTCAATTATGACCAAGCAAGGCTAGGATAGACTCCAAGATAAATAAGACACCCTACCTCACTGCTTGCCTCAAACAGCATCTTTGAAGCTGTGGATTCCAGCTGCTTCTCCCCCAGCAGGTACTGCCTGCCTGTTGAGCTACACACCAAAACACCCTCATTTTCGCCTTCATGTCCCTGACTTAGGAAACCGCTCTGGCCAACTTGCTGTCAAGTCTCACCAGAGACACCTGCTCCACAGCAGGATGCCCTGTCACAGGCACTGTTCTAAACCAGAAATGACAACCTCCCCGAATAGATGGAGAGAAAGAAGGAAGAAGTTGGTGTTGGCAGTTGAGGGCCAAGAATCCTTAATAGCTACTCTCCGTATTTTACTCATCTGCAGTCCTTGAAATGGTAATAACCCCCAGGACATCTGAGATTCCCACCTCTAGCTCTAGGAATCTTGAGACTTAAAAAGGGCTTTTCAGGAAATTGACAAGCAAAGTTTTGTTCTGTTCTTTATGACTTTGCATTTCTGCCTCAGTCAGGCACAGTGAAAGGTTTTCCACCGCATAGGCAAGTTTCCTCTCATTGATTGGAACCTTTTATCTGGGCATCAGACACCATCATTCCCCAGCAAACATTGCACTGGCTGACAGCAAAGCAGTATTCTGATGGTCAGCATGTCCCATCAAGCCCACCTCTGACTGCCTCTATTATTCCTCTGATGAGAAAGAAAGAAGTTGAGGCAGAAATTAATATCTCTCTCTTTATCCCGTGGGGTCAGGACTTCTGTTATGTTATACCACCACAGAGCCTTGGTGAAGTGAGCTGACTTTCAGATGACTCTTTGGGGGACTTGCCAGGAACAAATGAAGTAGCAATAAGGGTAGAGAATGAACTGGTAAGTCCTGTCTGACTGTTCTCAATACTCAGCTATTGTCCTAGTTGCAATCCATTACTGCCTTTGGAAGGGAACTCTCACAATACAGTAAGGTCTTATGTACAATTTATAGTCAGCTACACCATGCTCACAGCAAGACACACTTAGCTAAAAGACACACTTAGCTAAAAAAGCTGATGCCTTGAGACTCTTGCCTCTGTAGCAAAATGGAAGCGAAATGCTCTAACCGTTTGGGAATGCATAGGAGAAATGGTGAACTAAGCCAGATAAAACTCCTACTGTGTTCTTCATTGTGCCAAACAGAGCTGGCTTGGGATGAATGAGAGATGTGGTTCCTGTGTTTTTGAAAAATGCCATCTGGTGGGGAAGTAGACATGAATACAGTGACACAAATAAGTACAAAATTAAAATGGACAGATTGATAAGTGTAGGAGATAATCTTATAACCTCTCCATACAGATTATATATGAGTGTCTCATGGATATATATCCATATTTATATGTATGTATGATTGTCTCTACAAATGTGGTACTTTAGAAAGTCATGCAGCTTAATTATTTTTCGTCGTACTACTGAGATATTGCAAATGACATCATTAACGTCCAAAGATCTAAAGATCTTTTAGGTTTTCTTAACCCTTAAGCCAAAAGCATTCCTTCCAGGAGGGGAAGGAGACAATCCCTATACCTAGAAAATTGTATCATGGAAAATAATAGTAATTAATAATAATAATAATAAATTAAAAGCATTCCTTCCTAAGGCTTCAACGGTGGTGAATGAAGCAGCAGTGGCACCATTATTCTTCTCAATAATTGGCTAGGCCAGAATGGATGGTCATCTCCTCCTCACTCTATGAGTCTTAGCAGAATTAAGGGAGTCAACAACTGAGATGGTTTCTGAGAACCACAGACTTGGGACTCATTATGGATGTGGGGAAAATCAGACCCTGGAAGTGAAGTGGATCACTCAAAGGCAATGCTGGGGCTGGAATTTGCAGGAAATCTATGTTCCATAGCCTGAGTCTGTGATCACCAGCTTTGCGCCACACCTGTTTTGAAGGGACTAATCCTACAGCAATAGTAGATGACAATGGGTTAGGATGCTTTCTCCTCAAGATAATCTACCTTCACTTTGTTGGAAGCCTCCAAGGGTGGGGTTGGAATATGCATATTGTCTCTATAAATGTAATGCTTTGGAATGTCATGCAGCATGGATTAATAATTTTTAGTCATACTACTGGGCTGTAATACTCTAATGATGAGGTAAAGGAATCTCAGAATACCAGAATGATTCACTCTGTGAATTAGAACAATGGCCTCCCTGCCTTACCCATAATGAACCACACATGAAAGCCCCAAGGCCAGCTGGTGTTTATATCTCTTTAGGGCATTATTGGTGCCCAGCTACACAGAGCTTTATGTATTCCTCCCATTCTGAGCATGTGTGATGTTGGACTGACAACACCCTTGGGCTCATTTAGCCTCTTCAATTGAGTAAATGCTTGAAGGCTCCTGGCATCAGCACCTTTGTGAATGCCTCCAGGAATGCATGAAGGAGAGGGGAGACCACTTTGGCCTCAGATCCTGGACACCTTTTAAGAGGAGGCCCATCCTTTTCTCCAGCCTGATCTTGGCGCCAAACAAGACCTAGTCTTGAGGTTTTTCCAACTGGTTCCACAAGTCCAGATGAAGACACCTTCTTCTGTTTATTTACTCAACATTCTAATGAGTCACAGGACCTTTGTTCTCGGTGGCAGGTTGAAAATCTGCTACTACTATTCACAGAGCCAGTGGTTTTTCCCATTGCTTTATTTTCTCTCTCAGTTTTCCCCTTGGTTTGTAATTATCCAAGACCCTGTTTTGCTTTCTCCTCACCTATCTTCCTTTCTTCATCTTTCCCCTCTCTTACTCCATTCCATCTGTACTATCCAGATGTTTATTACTGTCGTTAAAATACTGAGCAACTTAGGAAACAGGAAAGTTCATTTTCACTCCCAGTTTTGGAGGCTCCTACCTAGTCCATGAGCAAGTGCATCTGACTTCTGATGAGAATGGAGATGAAATGAGTATGAGGATCACATGGTGAGCCAGGAATCAGAGAGAGACATGCTTGTCCAGCATTTGTAACCACCACCTGGGAGAGCTACCCATCAAGGACACACCCCCACTTAGCTAAAAATCCCCCAGAGGACAGGCTCCCAGACACTCTCATTGGATCAAGCTCCACCTTAAATGTGCCCATCACCAGTGCATTAACTAAAACTGGGGTATATAGGTCTACTGGGGAAGCCAAAACAGGTTTGAACTGTAGCACCTTTCACAACTCACAAGGGATATAATGAACTCAACTAAATGAATATTTTAAAAATGTGGGAGATATAAAATGCTTCTGAATCTAAATAATTAGATAAAATGCTACATAAATAAAAGTGTATACCTGGACTTAATTTCTGATGGAACCTGAGATTCTAAGAATTTTCTCTGGTGAATGTTCTAATTTCTGTCCTTTCTTTGTGTGTGCTTTTAGTATCCTTAAGCATGCATGCTCTTTGAGAAAAGCACATGGAAGAATAAAAATAGGAAGTAGTAATACTGCTAAATGTGTACATTGTGCTTTATATCAGCAAAGCTTCACAAATATGGTCTTATTTAATTTCACACTAACTCCACAGGCAACAGATATACAATTGGATACCTACATAGATCATTCCATTTAGAAAATAAGACTTAAAGAACTGAACAACTTCCCTATGGACCCACAACAAGAAGAGCCAGATTTGAAACTCAAACCCTCTGACCTAAAGGACAGCATTCACATAGCTTTGCTACAATGCCTCAGGGGCCAGGAAAAGCAGGAGAAAAAAAGAGATGTGTAGGAGTATATGCAGTAAGCAAAACGAAGGCCAAAGCAAAGCTATGGTAAAGACAATGGGATGAAGCACCTGTGTCCTAGAAGGCAGACAGATCTTCAGCAAAAGCTTCTGAAGGGATAACCTAGGATATGATGGACAGGAGGTTTACAGATATTTCTTAGGTCAGTTTTCACATTAGAAATTTGAAGAACAATGTAGAAGTACTTATTTCAGATTCCTGAAGTCTTATTCTATTATCCTAGCCCATGCAGAGGGAAAAGCGGAGTCATTCTGGGATCCTGGTCACTTATCTGCACAGCTGGCTTCAGAGACTAATTAAGCTTGATACAATGTATGCTTTACACCAATTTCACATCAGGATTTATTCTGGCTCAAAGAGTGCAGAGATAGGTACAGTCTCCCTTGGCCCCCTCAAGTAAGTAGTTGAGGAATGAATCATGCTGCTGATGAGTTAGATAGAAGATAGTCTATTTCTGAAGGGAGACAGACACCTTGCTATACACTTGCCTGCTCATTAATGGCTGTGCGAGCATTTTACTCTTTGGAACACTGGTCTTACAAGATACACTACATAGAAAGCAATGTGTGATCAGCTCTGACTGGAAATGCAATGTCAGCTTGAGAGAATGAGAAAAAGAAAGCTCTCATGCACTGCTGACTGAGGATCCTTGGATGAGTGTTTTAATCCTGGCTCATTCATTGATTAGCTATGTGAGTTTAGACCTCATGTAACCAGCTTTGTATTCCAGAGAGCTCTGTTATGAAGCTTGCTGTCTGGTCCTCTGTCTGCCTAAATATCAATGCAGTGTGCCTGTGTCTGCCACTTTCCACATCACACACACACACACACACACACACACACACATACACACATTCACCTTCCCAATTTTAAGGGTTAATCAGGAATTCTGATTGGATGGTCATCTCTTTCACAGTCACTAATTCATCAACACCTTGATAATATCTGCTGGGCTTTCAAATATGAAGCAATCTTTTCATTTTTCTTGAGCACCCTCCTCTCCTGATCCCAATGTGTATTCATCAGTTTCTAATCTATATAACAAAATGACTGAGGCAGTTTCACTATTAAGATAAAAAGTTTATGGGGGTGGGCATTGTAACAGTGAATTAAGCAGCCCTGGGGATACCTGCAGCATGATCAGAGTGCTTGGTTTGTGTCCCTACAACTCCACTTCTGATGCAGTTTCCTGCAGATCTGCCCAGGAATCATGATGCTCTAGATACCTGGGTCTCTGCCATGCACTGCTTAGAGACTTAGATGGAGCTCTGATTCTTGGTGTAGCCACAAGTTGTTATAGGTATTAAGAGAGTGGATCAGCATGCAAAATATTTCTCTCTCTCTCTCTCTCTCTCTCTCTCTCTCTCTCTCTCTCTCTTCTCTCTTATTCTCTCTCTTTCCTGCCTTTCAAATATTGTTTGGAAAGTTCATACTCTCAGATTCTGTGGGCCTCATTTCTTCAGCTTCTAGTGGTGACTGACAAAATCCCAAGTGACACAAGGCGTCACACAGCAAGTTAGGGAGCATGTATCTGTCTCTCTCCTTGGAAAGTCACCAGATTCAACTAAGGGAGCACCAACCCACTGAGCAATTTAATCTCATCACTTTTGAAAGCACCATCTCTAACTACTGTGCTCATATTGTTTCTACACACTTAACACCATTAAGATGAGACTTTGGGGTTTAAACTCTTGCATGATTTCAAAGGCCTAATCCTATTTAGACCACAGCACCATACTAGTTATTGGAAAACTTACTGTGAATCTTTGAACATTCTACTCAATCTTCAAGGTCAAACATTTGTAGGGTAGCCAGTAGGTGGTTAAGAATAGAGAGGGTCACTGTTCAAGTTCAATTGACTTAAATGCTCTAGCATTGGCATCCTCACCTAAAGACATGGATAATATTTTCTCAGGTCATAAATAACATTCAGGCTTTGTGTTAGTTTGGGGGGATGCTAGAACAAAATACCTGGGTAGATGACTTGTGAGCAACAGAAGTTTTTTGCTCAGTTTTGGAGGCTGGGAAGGTCCAGATGAAGATGGCAGCAGAGTAGGCTCAGAGTCTGCTAGCAGCCACCACCCCTCTTTTTTCTCATTAAGATGATTTCCTGCTGTGCTCCCATTACTAGAAAGGGTGAACGAACTTCCTTGAGCCTGTTTCATAAGGACATTGGTCTCATTGTCTCATTCATGAGGGCTTGACCCCTGGGACCTGACCACTTCTCAAAGGTCTCACTTTCTCAGGGGTTAGGATTTCAGCATCTCAAGTTAAAATGAAGGGACTTGGGAGAATGAGATTGCAGTGACACAAACATTGATACCATAGCAGATACTCACACCAGTCCATGGATATCATAGAAAACAGGAGGAAGGAATGAATATTTTCTTAATATTGTAGGGAGGCTGGGCCTGTTGTGGTAGCCTAGTGGCTAAAGCCCTCATTTTGCACATGCCAGCAGTCCATCTGGGCACCAGTTCTAATTCCAGCCGCTCTACTTCCCATCCAGCTCCCTGCTTGTGGCTGGGAAAGCAGTTGAGAATGGCCCAAAACCTTGGGAGACCTGAAAGAAGCTCCTGGTTCCTGGCTTTGGACTAGCTCAGCTCCAGCTGTTGCGACTGCTTGGGGATTGAATCATCAGATGGAAGATTTTTTTTTTTATCTCTTCTTTCTGTATATCTGACTTTCCAATAAAAAATGTTTAGAAAAATATTGTAGGGAGGCTAATGAGATAAACTATTATCTCATTTAAACCACATTTTTGATTGTGGATGCTTGACACAGCAACTTAAGTCATCACTAGGAATATTTGCATTCCATATCAGAAATGCCTGGTTCCAGTCCCAGTTACTCTTCCCCGATCCAGTTTCCTGTTGATATGTATTCTGAAAGTCAGCAGATGTTGGCTCAAGTACTGGGGTCCCTCCCACACATAAAGAGACCCAGATGGAGTTTTGGGTTCCTGGATTCAGCCTGGCCCAGCCCTGGCTGCTGTGCACACTTGAGGAGTAAACCAGTGGATGAATGATCTCAATGCCTCATCTCTTGTCTCTCTTTGTCTTTTCTACAAAATGAAAATAACTATTATTTGTTTGACAGGCAGGCAGATTTACAGGGAGACTGAGACAGAGAGAGATCTTCCATGTACTAGTTCTCTCCCCAGTTGACCTCAAACAACCTGAGCTCAACCCATCCAAAGCCAAGAACCAGGAGCTTCCTCTGGGTTTCCCAAGGGGGTTCAAGGGCTCAAAGACTTGAGCCATCATCCACTGCCTTTCCAGGCAATAGCAAGAGAGCTGGCTCAGCAGTAAAGAGGCTGGAAATAGAACCAGTTTCCATATGGTATGCCAGCACTACAGCCAGAGGATTAGCCTGATGAGCCACTGCATTGCCCCCAAATATATATATATATATATTTAATATTTATTTATTTTTATTGGAAAGGCAAATTTACCACGAGGAGAAGAGACAGAGAGAAAGATCTTCCATATGCTGGCTCACTCCCCAAATGGTTACAACAGCCGGAGCTGAGACAATCCAAAGCTAGGAACCAGGAGCTTTTATCCAGTCTCCCACATGGGTGCAGGGCCCAAAGCTTTGGGCCGTCCTCCACTGCTTCCCAGGCCACAAGCATGGAGCTCGATGGGAAGCAGAGCAGCTGGGGCATGAACTGGTGCCTAGATGGGAATCCTGGTACTTGCAACAGAAGAATTAGCAGTGAGCCATTTTACCAGGCCCTGGGCCTGAAATGTTTTTAAAGTACCGTAGCTTCTCCACAAGAACTATTCAGTAAATGGTAGGATTTTTTTTATCATTATTTACAGGTTTTCTAAGGCATAAATTCTCCACTTAGCCTTATAACCTTTTCTCTTACCCTTCCTTCTGTAGCAAATAAAACCTGCTACCTGCAGCAGGTGACACTAGACTTGCTCTTATGACCATGGACTTGGTGTTCTGCTCTCACTTCCTACACTACAGAGAAGAGTCTCCTCCTTGACACTTGGAAAAAGGGAAAAGACATGTATTGTGCGGTCTAAATTGGTCGTGGGATACTATAAATCACTATTAGGATGACACAAACCAGGAAAACTGTGAAGGTGGGAGCAACTTCAAGTTCACTAGAGATGGAGCCACGGATGCACCTTTCAACAGAGAAGCCAAATGATTTATGGGAAAGAGCCTCCATGGACATTTAGTAAGATGAAGCGAGGGTGAAGAGATTCTGCTACAATAGAGATTTGGTGAAACTCTGTTACTGCAGGGAGCTAGGGGACCAGGCAAGTGATGGTAGCAAGGGAGGCTGCAGTTTCTGGAAATGCCTTTTAGCTGAGACAAGAGGAGGACAATGAAACCAATCCAGTCTCTAGTCCCTACCTGGCCCTTGAACTAGGTCTTGGTCCCTATGATATAAGCATGACAACTAAGAAAAGACAGAAGCATGATTCTGAGAGTTTTCCAGGTCTGAGGTAAAATATCAGAAAAGTGTTCAAGGGATACTGGACATGACAGTTTCCTTGGGTCTTGGAGACAGAGTGCGACCAGTGACAGAGCAAGTGGCTTTCCCTCTTCCACCAAGTAAACTATCTGTATCTTCTGGTTTATGCTGAGGTCTTCCCTCAGGAAGCACCCAGGTTAACACCGTGGCAGCGTTGAGTGGTCAGATGGGCCCTGGAACTCACCAGAGGGGGAAGAGCATGGTGAGAAACTGGTAGACAATCACACTGGCCGTTGGTGGCTTCAGCCTTGAGGTGCTACTAGGAGATAAGTGGGAACTAAGTATCTTCCGGAGTGTGAGGAAGAGGTTCTGGGCTATGCAATGTAGTCTTGCTTATTTTGGCAGCTGCAGGTGAGGCTATGAAGACTAAGTATATCTTTCCCTCTAACCAAGGATTGTGGCACTCCTATTAGCAAGTGCCAATTCCCTGCCTTCATTCTAGATCTGCTCTAATGCACACTGTTCCTAGGATGGTGAACTACAATTCAAATCTTCCTGGCCCCAAAGCTCTTCTTCTAGGTACAGCACTGTCAGTCTCCAACTCCACATGTGTGCCCTTCCATCAGATTGTGAACTCATGATAGAAGAGAATCTGAATCTGATTTTAGCATCTTGATTGTTACAAGTGCTCCACAAACTGGGAGACAGATCTTGGCCCGAGTTTTAAGGAATGGGCAAGATTAATAGATTGAAGCTGTTAATCAGGACCTCTCAACCCCCCAGTGTGCATCAGAATTGCCTTGGGAACTCATGGCATGCACATTCCCTTACAGATTAGCGGGTCTCAGGACTTTCGTTATTTATAAGCAAAAGCAAGGATTTTGATGACTGGATCCACAGAGGCGCTGCCCCCAAAATCTCTCCCAAGTGCTCTGGCCTCTGTGAGCATCTCTGTCTCCTCTCTTACTGCTAGCACTCTTTGTCTCCCACAGGATAAAGTCCCTTCTAATTTGGGTTTTCAAGAGCATATTACTCAAGCCTTCTGTGAGTGATCCTTGTTAAAATTCTTCTCTCATTTCCCTGACTTTTAGGCCACTGTAACTGTACCTCTAAGACCTGACACACTCATCTCTCCACTGAGCTTTTGATCCTGAATTACCAGCAGAGAAGGGGAGCTCACAATCATTGGCCCCTTGAATGGGAGGCATAGACCTCCACCAAGAGCCTTTCTTTGGCAAGTATGGATATTGCCTACCATGTCTGTCTCCAGAAATCACCTGCAATGACAGAAGCTGCCTCAGCCAGGGCTACTCTGGAGACAGGACAGCAGAACAAGTGGAATAAATTGAATTTGGTGGGTTTCACCACTTGGGTATAATGAAGTTGCCAAGACTAGAATTGGGAGGATGAATAATTTATCAAAGACCACACAGATGCTAAGAACACCATCATAGGACTGGTGTTGTAATGTAGCAGTTTAAACTGTTGCCCACAAATGCTAGTGCCCCATGTGGGCACCACTTCAAGTCCGAGCTACTCTACTTTCAATGCAACTTCCTGTAATGTGCCTGGGAAAAGTGTTGCATGATGGCCCAAGTTCCTGGGCTGCTACACCTATGTGGGAGACCAGGGTGAGCTCCAAACTTATTTCTGACCCAGGCCTGACCATTGCTGCCATTTGGGAGCAGATGGAACATCTTTCTTTCTTCTTCATTCTATAACTATCATTTAATAACAATAATAACAATAACAAAAAGGGTAGCATCACAATTCAAACCCATACCTGTATGACTTCCAAATTCTTTCCATCACACCAGAAAAGCTACATTCAGTCAATTTATCTTTCTTTGTCTCTATGGCACCAATGATATTACTAAGTAAATACTTGCCAAGGAAACAGTAATAGAACAGATAGGTTTTGAAGTTCTGGGAGATAGGAACAATAACTTATGCCTGGTGCCATGCCCCCTCGCTATGACCCAGTGCTGATTTCCTGGTATAGACAATGCTGCTAAACACTTTGTAGCTCTAAGAAGCATGGTGTTAGACTCAAGAGTGGCACTGTAGTCTCTATTGAAACATAAGGTACACATTTTCACTTTTGCCTCATTTCAGGTTATGAGTGCATAGAGGGTTTTAGACTCATAAGTACTATGTACCTCTGTTTCTTCTCCACACCTCAGGACCTGTTGTTTGTATGCCAAGATACTCCAATATCTCCATTCATACCTTGCCACACAGACCTCAAACCTGCATCTTGCCACTCAAAACAAGTGGAGCATGCATGTGGAGTTCAGGCATGTCTTAGACGGCAGTAGTCAGGAGTGCACCTGCTGTATTCCTGCACCTGATTACCACCTTGGAGAAGCATTAGCTCGTCTTGTTGAGCCCCAGAGGGGAGGAATCCATACCAAATCTGGGTTCTGGGTTTATGTTGGGTCTTACTGGATCTCAAGGGATCTTTTATTGACTGTGATTTGCCTGGAGTGCATGTATAAAATTTCTTAAATTATTCAGTATGGTTGGGAGAATGTCCTCAGTGAAGTTCTGCCTGCAACCACACAGGAATACTCTTGGGTCTTGCACAGTTCTTCTGAATGTCAAGGGTGTCTCAAATATGGCTACATGCAATCACTTTGCCAGCTAGTGAGGCAGCCCAGAAATTTAAGGGCACGCCATCACCTCAAAGGCAGGTACTAATATTGTGCTAAGTTGAGAGGGACCTGTGGCACGTGCCTTGTTGATGTTTGTTCTCAACACTTTCCCATTCACATGGGTTCTGGGTAACCTGGATGGAAAATCGAGTTTCTATGGAATCTCCAGGTTCTATTTTCATAACCTATCTTCAGAATGAGCCATACTCCTGCCTTAATGAAAATGCTACCCAATTATTATGATTTTATTAACAAGGCAAGTGTAGCTATTTAGGTGTAATAATACAAGAGTTGTAACTCCGAGGGGATTGTCAGATGCTAATTCTAAATTCAGAAGGCAGAGAAAAAGTGTTATTAGCCTCTTCCTTACAAAGGCGATTTCTACTCAGGGCTACGATAATGTTTGATTTTGGTGTCAGGTTGGCTAAAGTCTTAAAGGTTGCTCTAGTCATTGGAACATCATAAATCCATGAAAGAATTTAATAGTTGAAAATAGTTGAAAGCTTGATCTTCATTTTTGTCCATAGGAAGAAGATAGGCCCAAGCGCATCTTACTGGATTCCCAAGATACCTCTTTTCTCTCCATCTAGATGATGGATGATCACAGAATGTAGACTGAATTCCCAAGGACCCTCTGTAGGTCCCCCCATCATGGGTTTGTCTTGATGAGATGAGAGCAGTTTTTAATTAGACAGAGGTTGAAATTTTAAACATTATGATGCTAAACTTTTTTAATAACTGAACGTGAGCCTTAGGCATCAGAGTGGGAGTTTTTCTACGAAGGAAAGGGGCTTTGAAAATACGAGATCTCAGCCACCTTCTGTGACCACCTCACCTATACTTCAATTTTAGTTTATACACAACATATAACATTCAAAACATAACATGTTATACATAACATCATATCATCTTAAATTAAGGCAAACATGTGGTATTTAACCTTTTGGGATTGGTTCATTTCCCTTAGCATTATGGTTTCCAGTTTGGCCCATTTGGCCAGAAAGAACTGCATTTTGTTTTTTTTAATAGCTGAGTAGTATTCCATGGAGTAGATGAACCATAGCTTTCTTATCCAATCCTCTGTTGATGGGCATTTTGGTTGTTTCCATGTTTTTGCAATTACTGATTGTGCTGCTATGAACATAGGAGTGCATGTTGGTTTCTCATAGAACAAGTGTTCTGGATATATTCCTAGGAGTGCTATTGCTGGATCATACGGTATGTTGAATTTGAGTTGTTTGAATATTCTCCATACTGATTTCCATAGAGGCTGTACCAGCCTGCAGCCCCACCAGCAGTGGAGTAGGGTTCCCTTTTCCCCGCAACCTCGCCAACAAGTGTCGTTGGTGCTTTTATTCATGTGGGCCAGTCTTACTGGCGTTAGGTGGTACCTCATTGATGTTTTAATTTGGATTTCCCTTATTGCCAGGGAACTTGAGCATTTTTTCATATGTTTATTTGCCATTTGGGTTTGTTCCTTTGTGAAGTGTCTGCCCATTTCCCGTGCCCATTTCTTGAGTGGGTTGTTTGTTTTGACATTTTGGTTGTTTTGTAGCTCTTTGTATATTCTGGATATTAGCCCTCTATCACCTATGTCGTGTGCGAAGATCTTCTCCCATTCTGTGGGTTGCCTTTTTACTTTGTTGATTGTTTCTCTAGCTGTACAGAAGCTTCTTAGTTTGATGAGGTCCCAATTGTTTATTTTGGTCTTGATTTCTACTGCATCTGGAGTCTTTTTTAGGAAGTGAGGGCCTACCCCTAAGTGTTCCAGTGTGTTTCCAACATTTTCTTCCAAAAGTTTGAAGGTTTCTGGATGTAGGTTTAGATCTGTTATCCATTACTTTTAACATATTGGTTACTCATTACTATGTTAATTAATTCCATAATGATGTAAATTTTTGCTGATGGTATGTTGGAGCTTTCAATTGACTGGGATGATACTCTGCTGGCTCTGTCTTCAGACCAGAGAGGGTATACCTAAGAAGCCGTTGAACTTGACGGGACAATAAGATGCTGGACTCTATGTTTGGTATATGCTTGCAATGGGGAAATCTCAACTGAACTTGAGCTGTGGTTATGCAACAAGGTGGAGGAATCCAGCATGGTGGGAGGGTTTGGGGAGGGGTGGGGAGAACCCAAGTATCTATGTAACTGTGTCACATAATACAATGTAATTACTGAAGTTAAATAATAAATAATAAAAAAAAAAAAAGAAAATACGAGATCTCTCTGAGAACCTGCAAAGATGTAATGAGGGGACATTTGCCCAAAGATAATAGGAAGTGAAGGCTGAGGGAAAATGAAGCCATTTCCTGTTTGTGCCATATTGAGTTTAGTGCATTTTATAAACAAATTACAGAAGGTAGATTCAGTTCATTACTATATAAAGTCCTTCTGTTGTGATATAGCAAGAAATAGCATTAACAAATAAATCTTACATATATATAGTCCAAAATGAAATGTAATTACATTTTTGATACAGTTTAATATATTTCTGTCCAAAGGAAGTAGTATTAGAAATGTGACTTATTGAAAACTTCAGTGCTTTTTTACAGTTTTCAGTAGTTTGGAGGTAAAACACCTTACTTTGTTTGCTCCCCAGAAACCTAACAAAAAAAAAAACAAGACAGAAAAAACAAAGACAGGTGGGTTCCCAGAAGAGGATTGCAGAAAATCAAGGAAGCGATGGCGTTTGATCTTGAACGTAAAGGAGTTCCGCAAATAGAAAAGTGAACAAAGTTTTCTTGGCCCCATTTGTCTTGATAATGAACTGGTCGAATTGTGATTCTTACTGTGACAGGCTCTATCTCCATGTGAATACTTAGTAATCCTTTCTCCAACAGAAAATCTCAGTTCAAAGCAGATTTATTGCTGGGATTCTTGAGTTTCCCCCTTGGAAGGTCCTTGTGTCTGGGAATTCAGTTTGCTTTCTTCCTGGCACAAAGCAGTCTGGAACAGTCTGCCTGGATCACAGGCCAGAGAGCTGAGCTTTCAGGAGATTCTGGGAAAATTCAGTTTGCTTTAGACTATATTTCAAGCCACTGCAGAATCTGATTGCAGCTCCCCTCTCCATTCTAAGTCTCCTGACTTAAATTCTTGTCATTCTTCCTTGAATTCTGATGTCTCTCTTTTTGGACACCTTACTTTATTGTTTCTACCACAAAGGAATTGGCAGAGAACACTAATACAACTGTGAACTCCTGGAAGCAGAAGCCTTTCGTACTACTCTTCATTGCAGAGTTCGTATTGTGTTGTCTCAACATGTATTAAACAAAGGTTTTTAAATTAACGGATTAAATCCCACTGCTGAATGGGAATGATTAATCATGGTAACTAATACAAGACAATACAGGATGTATTTCAGCCAAAGAGCTTTGTGCATGCTACATAATTATCAAATGATCCTAAGTAACTTAAGAACACTTTCAGGTTTGCAAAGTTGTTTGGGCTCTCCCACAAGGTCAAAGCACCTCATAAAAATGATGGATGCTTTGTGCCTTCCGCTAAGCTGACAGCCTTCATCTCACACGGCTGTTTATGGGTCCTGACCCGACATTCCGTGGCTGACCTGGCAGGGCCATGTCACCAAGAAGTCACCTGAAAACCACTCAGAGACAGGCCAAGGGCTGCACCGCCGAGCCAGCTGGCTCTTCCTGGCACCTTCACCCAAACTTCCCCAGATTCAGTTGTGATGTGTGTGACAGCCAGCAGCCCTAATCCCTTCAGGAACGTTGCAGAATGTGGAGCTCATCTGTGCTTTTAGGCTGGATTTTGGTAGAAAATGGGAGATGGCACCCAACCCCCTCTGGCTTGCCAAGAGCGTGGCTGGTCTATGTGATACCCAGGCAGCTGGCACACACTGGCACTCCCTGGGACCACCCGCAAAAGCGGGTGAATGGTCCCCTGCCTCTCTGGGGGATGTGCAATCTGCATTACAATATGTGCTCCGAAGGATTTTAATGCAGCCCAAAACTTTGTCCAGGAAGCCACTGGGAACAGAGCATCTTGAAGATTTGTGGCTTTGCACCCAGCCATAGGTCTGAAGTCCAGAAGCCCGCCTGCCATGGAGAGGATGGACTACAGGCACTGTTTTTGTGGGAATTGCTCAGGCACCAGACTTTCCCTGCCCCTGAGGAAGGCCCCTCAAAGTGCCCAAGGAGTTGTATGCCCCATTTGTAAAATGGAAGACACTTTGCTAATTGACAGGCCTGCGAATGGGGTGGCACTTTAAATTACCTTGGCATTAATTGTCTGGACAGGTTGCTCACTCAAATTGCCCTGGCTCACTAATAACCCAAACGGGCTGGTGTTTTAAATGACCATGGCACTAATGGCCCAGGCTGGCTGCTATTTCACATCGCCCTGGCACTAATGGCCTGGAAAGTGGGCTGGCTTTGTAGATTAACGAGTGTCCTCCAAATGGCAAAGGATTATGGAAAAAGAAAGAAAAACAAGCATTTGCAAGGGAAATAAGAAAGAAGTACTCCTCCTTTCTCCCCCTACATTAGGTGCCTTGAGTCTATTTTTGGAGATAGTGCCTTCTCTGCAGAATATTACGCTCCCACCTCTCTCTCTTCTTTCTACACTAATCCCAGGCCACCACTCAGGCTTATCATTTTACTTTAAAAAAAATTAGAGGAAATGCACAGAAGAAGCTGCAATCTTATTTGCTCCAGGCATTGATTCTGTACTTTAATTTCTGTTTATTTCTATCTTAATCGTCTATCCTCAAATCATTTATCTACCAAGCATTGATTGACTTATTGATTATCTTCTGTGGGCAAGACCCCTGTTGAGTTTGGGGTGAAGGAGATAGAGAGTCACAGAATCAAACTCTAGAGCATTCTATTTAAGTTAAAACAGAGTACCGCTCATAAATCACTCTATTGCAAAGTCATTAGCCAGTGGCAGAGTGATGGCTTGGGTTAAAAGGACCTCAAAGCCTGGGAGAGTCTGCATAGTGACAGAAACGGGGAAAGTGTCACCCAGAGATAAATGCATTTAAAGATTTATTTATCTGAAAGGCAGAGTTACAGAGAGCAAAAAGGAGACAGAATGAGATCTTCCATCTGCTGGTTCACTCCTTGGATGGCTGGCTTGGGCCAGACCAGGCCAATGTCGGGATTCTCCTCCAGGTTTCCCACATGGATGCTGGGTCCAGAGCACTTGAACCATCTTCTGCTGTTTCTCCAGGTGTTGGGTGTTGGGTCAGAAGTGGAGCAGTTCAGAAGGACTGGAACTGGTGCCTACTTGGGCTGCCTGCACTGTAAGCAGTGGCTTACTGCTTAACACCTTAACGCCACAACAGCCCCCTGGAGGTCATTCTCAAGATAATAAAATGTGCTCCTCAGGTTGAAGACAAGAAGGCCTTGCAGAAAAGAATATTCACAGAGCCAGAAACTAAGAAAGCCAAGCTTAAAAGGACCGGTCCGGAGCAAGGTATGCAATCCCAGAAAGGTCGGCTTGAGCTAGACTATAAAAAACCTAGGAAAATCAGGGGGAGATTGGAGAAGTACTTCGGGGGCTTGAGGGGGTACATCTCCTGGATCCTAGGACCAACAGCACTTAGGGTTTGCTGAGGAGGAGTTGAAAGTGGCTTTCAGTGTCTGCACTTCATAGGGGTAATAGACAGGAAGGGACCAGGATGGGATGGAAGAGAGGGGCCATGAGACTCTAATCCCTTTGAAAGATGTTTGTCGCCTGCCGATCTCCATCAATTGCATTCCATACATCCATTACTTAAAAGATGCCTGAAACAAACCCCATGTTTTAGACACAGGGAGAAATGTTCATTCATGGGGGTCCCTTCTGGATTTCATCAAGAGCTCGCTCTCATCATGCACTGAGAGGAACCAGATGCTAAAACAAGTCAGTGTAAAGTTTGGTCTCCACAGTTAACAGCAAGCAGACAGCAAAAGGAACAGACAGTCCCTCCCTGCTTCATCAGGCTCCATGTTATCTCATTCTTACAACACTTTGAACCTTCAGTAGCTCCCAGGGAATGGTTTAGAGATAGGATCTGGTTATGGAGAGTAGGGGAGATTGCCTCCTTTCCCCCACCCCCTGTGATGAAGAGGCTATAGAAAGAGGAGTGATCGTAAAACGGACAGTATCTCATATGAGATTAAATCCTTTTGGACACCTAAATGCTACAAATATGTTTTGACAAGTGAAACAGAAGTTTAGAACCACTTTTGACTTTCAAAACATTTATAAGATGGACTGAATACACAGTAAGAGTAATTGGAAGAAAGCAAGCGGCTTTTACAGCATTGACTGAATTCACTGAATAGAAATTAATTGGGAATCTACAATTTGCAAAGCCACATGTTAGACACTGTGAAGTATACAAAAGTGAATAGCGCACAGTCCCAGCTGTCAAAGACTCCAGCGTCCCAGGCTGGGTTACAGTTGCCATTGTATTTAAGGCTGTTCTCCAATGTGACAGTCTCAACAACCAGCCTCTCCAATGTGAGCTACAAAGATTTATCTTTGTAGAAAAAATGCCTTCTTTCAGAGGAGAAATTGTTGTTTCATCGAGCCACCAACAGACATAGTGTTTGCAAAGTACAGGGCCTCTCACTACAAACAAGAAGTTTAAGACATAGTAAGACACATTCCTGACCTCCAAGGTTTTATGAAAGAGCATGCAAAGTTCCTTTATGTCTGAGGAAATGTATACTAACATCACTGTTCTTAAAAAAAAAACCTTTATTTATATTTTACTTGAAAGTCAGAGTTACAGAGAGAGGGACGGGAGAGAGAGAGAGAGAGAGAGAGAGAGAGAGAGAGAGAGAGAGAGAGAGAGAAACAGAAGGATCTTCCATCCACTGGTTCATTCTCCAAATAACAGCAATGGCCAGAACTGGGCAAATCCAAAGCCAGCAGCCTCATATGAGTGCAGTGGCCCAGGCCTTAGGCCATTCTTTGCTGTTTTCTCCAGCCATTAGCAGGGAACTAGACTAAAAGTGGAGTAGCTGGGACTAGAATCAACAACCATATGGGATGCTGGCAATCAGAGTATTAGCCTGATATGTCATATACCAGCCCCACGCTATTTTTGTAAAAATGAACTCTCCTAGCATGCTTTTTAACCCAAATGATACTTTTTAACACAGAGCTTGAAATCTCAAAAGACACTTAGAAGTCTGCTTATCTCACACCTATCTAATAACACAGTAGACCCACAGAGGCAGGCCCTTGACACAGTAGTTAAGACACACCAAGATGCTTGTATCTCATAGTAGAATGCTTAAGTTTGGGTCCCAGCTACTCTGCTTCTAATTCAGCAAATTTTTGCAAATTCACACCCAGCAGGCAACCGGTGACAGCCCAAGTAGCTGAGCCCCTGCCACCCATGTGGGCAAATGAAGTTCAAGGAACCTGGTTTCAGCCTGAGCCAGTCACAGCTACCATTGGCATTCGAGGAATGAACAGGTGGAAGTTCTCTCTGTCTCTACGAATTTCAAAAAAAATAGTAAAAATGAAATGAAATGAAAGTGTACCCAGAGAGACATCTTAATGTGGTATGCCCAAGAACACATGAGTGCTGGTGGGCAAGTCTAGAACCAGGATCTGTTCCTCCTCTTTCCTCCTGTGCTTATTCCATATAGCTCATCTCTGGCATTAGCAGACACAGAAAAACAGAAGCAGAGAAACAAAGCAGAGAGGGAACCAGTTTTATTATAAGGTGTACAGTAAAAGTCTAGGCATGTTCAGCTAGGTCTTTCTTCAGGAAAATAGATTTACAATAGTCTCACTATGGATATGTCTTTGCCAGCCTTATTAATTGCATTCACAGATACACTAAAACAAAGTCTCCTTTGAAAGAAGGTATGTGAGTCTGAAATTGTGATGGTAAGAAAGCAAATACTTCTAATAGCTACAGATTGCTCTTGCAGTATGATATGGAAAAGTAAAGTATTTTTTTTTTCTTATAACATCTGTAAAATATTAACCTTGCCTCTTATCCTTTATTTTACCACTTCTCATTCTTCCAGTCAGGTCTTTAATTCCATAATGATGTAAATTTTTGCTGATGGTATGTTGGAGCTTTCAATTGACTGGGATGATACTCTGCTGGCTCTGTCTTCAGACCAGAAAGGGTATACCTAAGAAGCCGTTGAACTTGACTGGACAATAAGATGCTGGACTCTATGTTTGGTATACGCTTGCAATAGGGGAATCTCAACTGAACTTGAGCTGTGGTTATGCAACAAGGTGGAGGAATCCAGCATGGTGGGAGGGTTAGGGGAGGGGTGGGGAGAATCCCAGTACCTATGAAACTGTGTCACATAATACAATGTAATTAATGAATTAAAAATAATAATAATAAAAAAAGAAATAAAGAATAAGGTGTCAGGATGATCAAGCAGTCTAGGGCGCCAGACTCAAGAAATAAAGAACAAAGACTTCTTCTTTCAAAAAAAAAAACAAATTACCCATGTTTGCGTCTGGACCATACCAATACATTTTAAAGGAAGTAACAGAAAGAATATGGCAATAAGGTAAGTTTTCTATAGTGGCTCTCCATTATACCCAGTTTTGCTCTCGATGGATTCAGTTACATGCAAAGACTACATAGAGCATTCTAGAACCAAACAATTCAAGAGTTTTAAATTGCATGAAATCTCACATCATATTAACCTATCCAGCCCAGGAGGTACACCCTTTGCTCAGCCATTTCCATGTGCTGTTTAGCAAACCAATGGCTAAGAGACTTGCCCATTAGTCACTGTAGTTTTCTAAGTTGTCAGATGAAGTATGGCAGAATCATTTGTGTCCATGTAACTCCTGTTTTTCTTAATAATGGCCCCAAAATGTAAAAGTAGACATACTGGAAATTTGGATATGCCAAAGAAAAGCCACAACATGCTCCTTCTAATTGAGAAGGTAAACAATATTTTAAAAATAGAAGAAATTGTATGATGAGTGAGATTGTTAAGATCCACAGTAACTTTTCTATCTGTGAAGTTGTAAAGAAGAAAAATTATGCTAATTTTGTTGTTGTTGTTCAAACTGCAAAAATGATAGACTCAGTCAATGACAAACACTTAGTTAAGGAGCAAGCATTCACTGAAGTAGTAAAATGTTGCTTGGGATGCAACATTTCTAACCCCAGCTTCCTGTGAATGTGCACCCTAGGAGGCCACAAGCGATGGCCCAAGTAGTTGGCTCCCTGACACCCATGGGGAAAACCTGCATTGAGTGTCAGCTTCGGTCTGGCCAGCCCCAGTATGTAGGCATCGGGGGAGTGGACACATGGATGGAAAGTCCCTGTGTCTCTGACTTTCAAATAAATAAAAAGTAAAAATTGTTAAATGCTTAATTATGACAGAAATGGTATTAAATCATGGGTAGAAGATACAAGCAGAAAATGTGTTTCAATTGACAGGACCTATTAACCAGGAAGCATTGAGCTTAACTTATACATTCAACAGTATTATTGATACGTATATATTACATTTTACAAAATATTATCAGATCCCTCTGAGTCCTCACAACAACCCTGAGATCATTACAGTACATTTCATTATCACATTTTGCAGATAAAAGTGTTGAGGCCAAGTCAAGTCTCAAACTCATGCTTTCTACCACATCTAATGTTCTCTCCCTTTCTGAACTGATCCAAAGACAGCTCATGCATTCCAAGTTATCATTTCTCTCCATTCATTATCTTATATCCAAAGCTAAAATAGAAGCCATGAAATATAATCCTTGGTATCCCCCGCTTCTTCTTACTGAATGAGTAAGTGAATACATTGCAAAACCAAATGTGACTAGTTTCACTTTCAGTAAACAACAATATGTGAAAAGAAAGCAAATTGGTCATCACTGAAATACAGAGGTGAGCAAAGAGCACCAAAGATGAAGAGTAGGATCTGAGATCCTGTTTGAAAGTTTCTTCATGTTCTATGTAAAGAAGTTGCTTAACTGCATTTAGAAATAAACAACTCTTCAGGTTGCACAAAAGCATGTTCAATTGAATTTTCCATATATGAGTCTTTGAAACATCTTCCTCTAAGTAGAAAGGAATGCTTTTGAAAGCAGCTATTTCAGAAAGTACTTAGGCCAGCTGGAAACCATTGAGATGTCAGGCCATGCCAGTCCATTGTCTTTCTGCATTGGTTTTGGTTTGTTAGCAAAGTTATTATATAAGCTTAAAACAAAAAAAATTGAAAAATAACTTTATACTACTTTTTGGTAATGGGCTCAGCTAACCCATAAAGTGACTTCTCAAAGATCAAATTAGCTTCTCTGATAAATACTGCTATGAAACCAATAATTAGCTTCTAATTATCCTGCATTTTTCATCAGCTGTAAAACATAAACAGATGAAGATTTTGGCTCCTTGGCAAACTCTTTTTGACACAGATACCTGGGAGAAGGGGGGGGAAATCTTGTGCCGTAGGCTGTAGAAACCTGGCAAGAAGCTCTTGTGCTCGCTCTCTGGGAAACATAGCCATTTATCCACTAATATTTTAACTTCCACAAAAGTTGTGACTGAAAGCATTGCAGGTCAGGTTAATGAGTAAAGCTGATTTTTACCTAATCTTAGAGAAAAAAACAACTTTCAGCTTCTAAAATTCTGCTTTGACTTATAAAATAAGACTGTTAAAAGAATCAGCCATCAGTCCCCTATCAACAAGGGAAGTCTGCCCACCCTTATTTAGAGTTTTTGTGATAAACTGAAATACACAAAACTCCGGGGAGGATTTTTTTTCATCTATGTCACTCAGCAAATGTTTGGAGGCCATGTGATGCCCAAGCACTGCTTTGTGGCTAGTTTTCAAACCTGATTTAGGTACTGGCCTGGAAAGAGCTATCCACCGTACTATGCATGGGTTATGATTTGAAGATGTCCCTCAAATGTTCATATGCTGGAAGCCCAATGACCAATGTCATATGTTGGTGATATTTGGAGGGGTGGGCATTGTGGCGTTGCCATGGCTTGGAGCAGCTATATCCCACGTTGCAGTGCCGGGTTCTAATTCCAGCTACTCCACATTTCTGTTCCAGCTTCCAGATAATGCACCAAGGAGGCAGTGGACGATGGCTCAAGTACTTGGATTCTTGTCACTCACATGGAAGATTGGTATGGAATCCCTTTCCCCAGGCTTCAGCCTGCATCAGCCCTGGCCTGGCTGTTACAGGCATTTAGGGAATGAACCAGTTGTTGGGAAATACCTATCCCAACCTTTTCTGTTATAACTCAATATTGAGTTATTCATGAAGAATAAAAAGAAAATGAATTTGTCAGGAAAAAAAAACAGTAGAATCCTTTAGGCAAAGGCAATGAGGGGTACGCCAACCTAACTCGAAGGATATGCTGCCCGAAGACCTTGTAGCCTGAATCAGCAGTGAGAGCGCTGCCATGAAGCTGTGACCTGAGTGTTTGTGCTATCTGGCCAAGGAATCTTGCTAGCCAGCAGATACTGACACATACATATCAATGAGAACTCCATAAATCATCTGAGGGGGAAGGCCAATTTGGGCTTTATTTTTAAAAAGTAAAATATTCCAAATTCTCAATAACATCCACTCAGAATTCTTTTCTGTAGCTTTAAATCCCCATGGATACAATAGCCTTGGTATTGGGGGAGACCGTGAAAAACACAGAACTGAAAACATCGAACACTGAACTGTTTTACTTTTAAACCTTTCTCAGTTAAGATTTATTTTATTTTAAAAGACAAAGAGGGCTCCCCCATCCACTGGATCTCTCCTACAGATGCCACAACCTGCTGGGGCTGGGCCAAGCTGAAGCCAGCTGCAGGGAACCCAATCTGGGTCTCCCACATGGGTGGCAAGGACCCACTATTTGAGCCATCACATGGTACCTTCTAGGATCTGCATTAGTAGGAAGCTGGAATGTCGAGCACAGCCAGATACTCTGAGAGGGGAAGTGGACATCTCAAGTAGCATCTAACTGCATCAAATACCTACCCTACTTTTCAGTGCATCGTGTAGCCACCGTGAATTTCAGTTTCTACATTTGTAATTGTATGAGGGCAAGGAGTTTACAAATGGGTGCCCTAAATGGATACATGTGAAGACACATATACACAAAATCCTCTATGTGTAAGTAGGCAATTCCCCAGAGGAAAACCTGCAGTTTGTATTGCCTCTCAAAGTCTAATGCATTCCCAAAACCACTGAGTTCAGTTATTACAGTGATAGCTCAAAATGCTTTGAATCTCAGGGTTTACATAGATTCTGCAATATGTTAACTCTGCAATTTTGTTAACTTTTATAAAAACACAGGCTCCAGTCATTTTTTAAAACATTGCCATTCTGAATGATTGTCTATCAATCATTTGTTAGTAACACGATTCTAAACCAAGTAACTTGTGAAAGCCACACAGAAATCGGGTGCGTTTTTAAGTTAACAGCCACCCCAGAACACTTGGGGCAGAGAGAGGCAATACTTTCTGGAGTGGCTATAGGGCTTTTATGAGGGCTGTCTAGGCAAATGCAATTGTACATTCTTTCTTTATATGTAAGGATAGGGCGCCACTGGTACCCAACTGCATACCTGTTCTACTCAAACTCTGAGCAGTTCTGGAGCTTCCAGTGACTCATGTAGAAGATGTCTATTCAGCCCATAGTGACCCAAAGATAGACGCTTCTAAGGACTTAACTAATTTGGCAACAATCAAGGCCTAAGGGACCTTTATCATTATATTTCTAGCATTGTATCTACAAACTATATTAAATCTGTGAAAACCTAATTAAGAGTTTTGGAAAAATTCTTAAACAAATAAATAAAAGACCTTAATAAAATATTGCTGTTGAAAGTGGCAAACAGGAGCTGGAGGAATGGCCCCTGGGGAATTCCAGTGGGCAACCGGGAAGACCCCATAGAGTGGAGGCCCCACAGAGTGGCAATACTTTTGTATAGTCACTGTTGGGGGTCAGGATTCACTTCTAAATTCTGCAAATTGGGTTGCTGGTAGAGCCAGAAGTCAATATCCTTTAGGACAATTGATACAAGGTCATGATTCATAGAAGAATCTCAAAGACCAATAAATAAGAGAACAAAAGGTACCATCACTAGTAATTGAGGAAACACAAATTAATCCAACAAGAGGATTTATAATGGGATAGAAAAACTTTAAAGACATTAATAGTTAATAATAGAGAGAAATATAATGTTTTAAATGTATATGCCTCTATTAAACTGATTATATCCCTTGCATTGTATAATTTGGAAATGCTAATAAACTGAACACAACAGAAATGAGAAAACAGAAGAACAGACAGAAGAACAGAAGTAGATCAGGGCAAGGAGATTGTGTCTTTGCTTAAAACAAACTGTGATCAGAGAAGAATTTGCAAGGTAGTCACAGCATCTTTAAGAACAGAGATACAGGCAAGTCGTTATGGTATAACAATAAATCTACCACTTATGACATCAGCTTCTCAAGTGGGTGCCTATTTTAGCCCCAACTGCTCCACTTCTGATCTAGGTTCTGCTAAAGGCCTGGGAGATTAACAGGATATGGCCCAAGTGCTTGGGCCCCTAACCCCACATGGGAGTCCCCATATGAAGCTACCGGCTTCTGGCCCAGCCTGGACCATTGTAGGCATTTAGGGAGTGGATTAACAAATGGAAGACCTAGTCCTTATTTTGATTTTAAATTAAGTAAATACACTTTTAATAATAATATAAAATTCAAATATAAATTTAAAAAACAAAGAGAAGAATGCAGATTCTGATTTAAAATCCCTAAAGTGGGACCTTGGATTCTGCATTTAAAAAAATCCTCTTCTTAACCGCCAAGCTTAGATAATTTCTGCTCCTCCCAGAGGTCTTGCATAAGTCTTCATAAAGTAGTGGGAAGCAGAAGGAAGAGAGAAACCCAGGATTAGAGACACAACCTGGTTGAGAATCCAAGAGGGATAGAAGCTTAGAGCCAAAGAGTCCACGGGAACTTGAGCTCCTGGCAGAAATATGGAGAAAAGCATTACAATTGGCATGAAATATGGAAATAGGGCTTTGTACAATTTTAGCTAAATTAAAAAGCCTAATATCCCAGCTAACACTATAGTCACTGGGGATTATTTAAGAACTTCTATGGGTCCTGTTCCACCTTGGCCTGGGAGACAATGTCTTTATACGATTTTGCTCTGTGTTGAAGTTATATTTTATTTTCAGGAGCAACAAGTCCTGGGGCAACACTGCCCTCCTGCCCCGACATATTGACCCTTCTCAGAAAGCGCAAACATTTGCCGTAATTACTAGCTTTCATTCTCTACTGTCTACAGTAAAACCAAAATATTTGGCAAATTAATAAGATTACTTAAGCACAAATCTCACTAGTACCATCAATTATTATTTGGATCTTGAAACCTTGTAAATGGATACAATTGCCTGATATTAATTAATACAGCATCTCCTAGCAGGGAATCCACTATGTACTTCAACACATGAATCTGTCATATTTCTAAACTGATTAAGCTGATGTATAACAAGATTATGTGGCAGACACAGTGCAAGACAGAGGGATACACACACACACACACACACACACACACACACACAATTTGTGCCTGCTGTCAAGCAGCTAACAGAGCAGTGCAGGGGAGGCAACGCATAAGCCCATCAAGGAATACAACATGATATGAAGCTATTGCATAAAGCTTCTGGGGGGGGACAAGCTTACGGCACATGAGTTAAGCCATTGCCTGCAGTGCTACTATTGCATATAGGCACTGATTTGAGCCTGGATGGTCCACTTCCAGTCTTGCTCCCTGCTAATGCACCTGGGAAAACAGCAGAAGATGATGTGAGAACTTGAGTCCTTGCCATCCATATAGGAGACTCAGAAGGTGTTTGAGGCTCCTGGCTTCAGCAGGCCCAGCCATGATTACTGTGGCCATTTGAGGAGTGAATCAACATACAATCTCTTTCTCTTTCCCTCTTTCTTTGATTCTGCCAAAATGGAATTAAAGGATAAAGAGAATCTGAGAATCTTACCTAGCTTTTCTAAACTATATTTGTAGGTGCTTCAATTGTCTAAGAACATGATGAGGCAGAGCCAATGTCACAGGTGAGGCTGCCTTAGCCTCCACCCTACTCCATTACCCACCCTTTATTCGGCTCCTGGAGGCTGACCCTTACAGACTGTACCTCTCATGCCTTCTAGTTTATAGTTGGACTCCCAGGAAGGCATTCAGAGGATACTGCCTGATGAGCAGGAAGGAGGAAGTTCAGTGTTTCTTCTTTGCTCTCTTCTTCTGACACCATAATTCCAGAAGGTTACACACTCCCTTTCTGCAGCTTCCTCTGAAAGCCAAGCTCTCCCTGGGGTTTTAATCACACCTTACCCCCTCCATGTTCCTTTGAGCCAGAGATGACCAAGGGCTTCTCCATCTCTATCCTCTGGGTGTCACAGGACCTATGGTTGGTTTTGTTCAACTGCTCATACCTGTCAGTAATGCCTACACTAATGTCTCTGCAATTAAATCTCAGTAGAAATCCTGACAGTCTCTGTGGGTTATGCACTGAAGCCAAGGATGATTTCTGCACTGTTCCAGTCGTTAGGCCATCGTGGGCTACCAGGCATCTCTGGGCAGGGCTTGCAATCAATGGATGCTCCAACATCTCAACATGTGGTCCCCTCAGTTGCTGCAACAGCAGGGAAAACTGCAGGGACTTCAACGCTTTGGTCAGGAAAGTGACATGTGTGTCTTCTCACACTTTGGCAAGCGGAGGCCTTGCTTCTGGCTCCACTCAGATACAAGAGCTTGGAAAATGTGAAGAAATACACGAATATTTGGTGAACAATAAATGTAGTCTTCCTCTTCACACAATAGACTAAATGAAGGTGCTGCCAATTTCATTCCGGATGTGTGTTACATAGGTTAATCCACTATGTTGGGATGCCATATCCCATGTTGACGGGCTTGGTTCAAATCCCAGCTGCTCTGCTTATGTTCCAGTTTCCTGTTAAATGTCTCCAGCAGGCAGCAGATGATGGTTCACATACTTGCCCCACTGCCATGCACGTGGGTGAACCAGATGGAGTGCCATAATCCAGGTTTCTGCTTGGCCTACCCTAGAATGCTATAGGCCTTTAGGAGGCTGAATCAGTGAATGGACAATCCCTCTCCTCTGTCCATTGCTCTGCCATGCAAGTAGGTGGAAATAAATATTTTTAAGCGCATTTTCAGGGCCTGTCACTGTGGTATACCTGGTTAAACTGCCACCTGCAATATGGGCATTCTATATGGGCACTGGTTCGAGCCCCAGATGTTCCACTTCCAAGCAGGGTCCCTCCTAATGTGCCTGGGAAAACCTCAAAAGATTACCCAAGTCCTTGGGCTCCTGCTATCTACATGGGAGACCTGAAAGAAGCACCTGACTTCAACCTGACCCAGTCTGAGCCCTTAAGACCATTTGGGGAGTGAACTAGCAGATAGAAGATCTCTCCCCCAGCCTCTCACTCACTCTTTCTCTGTCTCCTTCTTTCTTTGTAACTTTACCTTTCAAATCATTTTTTAAAGTTCATATTCAACGATATGGATAAATATGATCCAAAAATCCTTACTACTTATATCTTACGCGTGTATATTTCTGTATGTTCATATAAGATGTAAGATAATTCCAGTTGTAACATGTCCATAGCTGTTAATCCTGGATTCTGTAAAACCAGTTTCCAGAACTGAGGCTTTTGAATTTTTGAAGATAATACTAGGAGATTGCTTAACATTGCTGGATTGCTTTACATCTCAAAAGCAAACAATCGTAACTTCATAATTTGCCCAGGAATATCTCTGATCACGGCCTCAACGTTATCACTCTCACCAACTACTACAACCCTTTGTGGCTGATATTCCCAGGTAGAGACAGGTGTAGTCGACCTGAAGTGACTTTGTGTGATGGAGAAACTATCCCTGTACACTCATTTCTTTTCTCTGTCCCCCAGGAAATATCTAAAGGTGAAGAATCAAGTTCATTCCATTTTTCCAAAAAAAGGTTTCAGCTTGACATAAAAATTGCCACAATGGGATCTCAGATATTCACAGAACTATGCAAATTTTAATCAAACTCCTCTTAGATGTCAAATGCCAGGCAAAGCTTTAGATTTTGAAACCACAGTAGCCAAGAAGGAGGCCCTGCCCTCCCCTGCTTGCCCTCCTGAGAAGGACAGGTATTGAATAAAGAATCACATAGTATGGTTTTTAGGCTGCAAGTGTGACAAAAACTACCAGAAAAGGCCGTGATGGGATGAGAGAGGAAGAGGGATATTCCTCTCCAGGAATCCCTGGAGGTCAGACACAGCAGCAAGGCTGGCTGACTGCTACTGTAGAAAGACCTTGGTCTTCAGAGAGGCTAAGAAGAGGCAAGAAGGGGTCAGAGGGCAGTGTCCTCACCCTCGGAGACTACCTGTGAGAAAGCAAGCACCTGTCAGCTTACCAGATGTCCCATGAATTCTAGCAATTTCATGTCCAACACCTAGACCTTCTACCTAACAGGGAAAGAGCTCCTCATTTAGCTGAGCTTTGTCCATCGCAGCTTGGACAGGTCAGGGCATGTTGGGCTGGGACAGGGCAGCTGCCTGGAAATTGACTTGTCTGAGTCACTAGGTCACTAGACATCTGAAATCATCCTTGATGGAAGAAACGTTGGATAGATTCATTTTCTATTTTTTACTGTCTGGTAGTAAATCACTCAACGTTGGAAGATGGAGATAACACTTATGAGAAAGGAAAAACTGTAAATAATACCTGAAAAATTTGAGGTGCTGATAGGGATTGGAGTACCCAGGTTTTCACTCCACACTCTGGCTCCAGAGTCCATCTTCTTGCTAATGCAAAACCCTAATACCACAGGGACCTGAGTTCTTGCTACTCACCTGGGAGACACAGATTCAATCTCTGTTCCCTAGCCTAGATCACTTGGTCACCATTGGCATTCAGAGAGTGAACTAGTAGATAGAAATATGTGCTCTCTGAGTTTCTTTCTCTCAAGTAAATAAATATATTTCATTTAAATGAAATGGATTGGGAGAGAAAACCTTATCTTTTCTTTCCTTTTCTTAGATTCATTATTTATTGGAGAGACAGAGTGACAAAGAAAAAGGAAGAGATCTTCTATCCACCAGTTTATTCTCCAAATGACTACAACAGGCAGAGCTGAGCCAGGCTAAAGCCAGAAGCCTGGAACTGCCTCTGGATCTTCTACATGAGTGGCAGGGACTCAAGCACTGGACCATATTCTGCTTTTTTCCCAGATACATTAACAGGATATTGGATCAGAAGCAGAGCAGCCGAGATATGAACCTGTGTTCATGTGATATGGCTGGAGTGGCTGGTGGCAGCTTCATCTTATCAATGCCAAAACTACCACCCCTCTTTCTAACATAAAAGAGGGCATCGCCAGGCATGGCATCACAAGGGCCTGTAGCTGCAATGCCTGGTGTTTACTACAAAAGCCCCACAACACGCAGGCCCTACTGGGCAACTCCCCTGCTACCACAAAGCCATTGCCAAAGTCAGTTCACTTTCATAAACAGCAGTCGATATCACTCATGGGGGCATGGAGTGATTAAAAAAAAATAATTGATGGAGACCACCTGATCACTGCCAGTGGCTAGTTATGAGCATGTGAATGAAATCTATTGAAGATTCCAACAAAAATAATTTGAAGGGACTTGATGAGATGTTGGATAGCCTGCAACAGTAAGGGTGGTGAGAGCAAAGCACAGATCACTAGCGGAGAGAAGGAAGATGATCTCTTTGGTAACCTTACCCAGCACCTGTGGGTGAGAACTGTGTAGAGGTAAGGTTTCAACTCTCCAGATCCATTGAATAGAGAGATTAACATTATCAACAAGTTCTTGAACATTTCAAAATAGGCGAAAGAAAAAAATCTTGAGTTCTCCCAACATAAAGAAACAATAAATGTGTAAGGTGATAGAGATACTAATTACCTGAAATTCAAACATTACATAGCCCACATACATCAAGATAATACATGGCACTCTGTAAATATGCATAATTATGCACCAATTAAGTTTGTTTAATTAAAAAAAGACAAATCAGCAAGCCAAAATATTCAAATCAGTTTTGGGAAAGTGTCAGGTAGTTTTCTGCTAAGGAAGACAGAGAGGGCCAAATGATAGAAATCAGTCAGAATGCTGAAAGAGAAAGTGAGGAGTTGTCAAAGCAGACATCAACAAGGTCAGATTCCTGAATTTAAGGAAAGTCGAGAAGACAGTGAGTACAGACAATTGTCTTTAGGAGACCTGCTTTGAAGCAGCTCGTGAACCTAACAGGAGGACTGAACATGGGAAGAAAGGCTGAAAGACAAAGGGAGCAGGAGGAGCTGGATGCTCTTCAAGCAAACAGACCTGCAGGCACCGGGACAAGCCATCCCCAAGGTGTGAGGGGACGAGAAGACAGCAAGATGCCAAGTTGGCTGCACACAGATCCCTGCAGAGATCTCAGAGGCAAAAGGGGCCAGATTGCTGCGGAAGAGCTGAAAGAAATCGCAGGATTTTATGGGGACAAGGGAGAGGCAGAGATTGCACAGGAAACTTGCCCGGTGGGAGGTGAGGGGTGGGATGGGGAGGTCTTTCCTTGGAAAAGCTCAATGAGACCCTGTCAAACACGGATTGAGCCTAAGGTGGTGGGAGAGTGGGATTGGAGCCCCGCACCCACCCCCATGCCACTGAAGCCAGGTGGCATCTGCTGCTCTGAGATGAGGAGGTGGACCCCCTGCGACAGCAGCCATTCTAGCCAAGTGAAGCACCAAGGTCTGTTCTTCAGATGCTGATGAGTTTAGAGACACATGAGGGCACCCAGAGAACCAGATTCCAGGGCTGCTGTTCAACACGCACACCTTTTCCAGCTACTGCCGCTGCTGCTGCCACAGCCACCATCACTACTTAGTCTTTGTGCTGCCATAGGTATCAATCAGCAGGACGCCTAAGCTGTGGACCCCAAGTCCCCTCCCCCGGGAACCCTGATGTCCTGCAATCAGAAAAGGAGCTCTGCAAGACACCACCCCCCCAGCGACTCTCCCATTCTAGTGCCAGAAGGGACAGCGTCCAAGTCCTAGCAGAGAAACTGGGAGTGCAAGTTGCTGGCATTTTCTCCTGCAGTCTCAACATCCCACAAGCATCGATGAGGTGGTGGCGCCCCACACACAGGATGGGCCAGAAAGAATGACAAGCGTTCTGCCACAGGGATACTCAGCCTCATTTGTGGCAGGAAAGGTCACACTCATCTTGTCATCCCCTGTGGTGCCCCAGCTAGCTCACCTCCTTCCTCCTCCTCACCCCGTGGTATTTGGTGCTTTTCCTAACCATCATCATGCGGAATGAAGATTTAGTGACAGCTGAGCATTCTAAATCCATTGCATGCCAGGAGGATGTGGGGCCCAGGGAAGGCTGGGGAGGATGAGGGAGAGGGGGTGGCAAAGGGAGGGCCGACGAGGGGAGCTCTCTCCTGCATGCCCAGGAGGGTCTGTGGCTTCTGCCCTCCCTAGCTTCAAGAGGAGGAAAGAGGCTCAGTAAACATTCCCCAAAGTACAACTGTCCATCTGTTACACTTGGATGTAATGGGGGCGCTTTTTTTTTTCTTTAATCATTTTGCTCCATTTTACTGGTGGCTTCCATGCTGTTTAAGCAGGTAATCATCTAGTCTTTAGAAACCCTGGCACGATTTATCAGAGAGGCTGCTTGGCTTTCTAATGAGTGATCATAATAGCTGTGCTTGCTGGTGGCTTCTTTTTTTTTTCATTTTCAGATTTATCAAGGTCTGATTTAATTGCCATAAACAAGGAAAAACAAGATCAAATTAACAGATGAAATCATAGGGTTGGGAGCTGATACATATTAATGAGCTCTTACTTTTGTGATCTGGCTAATAATGACCCCAGACCTTGATAAAATTAGCCCACAGGAAAACAAACATATCAAGGGCCCTGCAGGGCTTGCCTGCTTGCAGTGGAAAGTCACCAGATGCACAGAGAAGGGTCCTCACCCTGGCGGGTCAGGGGTGAGTGTGGGATCTACAGAACAAATGGCCTCTTCCCTCAACTCCACAGTAAGGTTTCACAGCACTTGCAGCCCTGTTAGTGGCTCAGCAATGCCCGGTCCCTACGCCACACAAACACCCAAGTGGTCACCCTTGACAGTGGCCAGATCTGAGAAATCAGACAGGATATAAGAGGCTCCTCAGTGGAATGCTCTTCAGTCCTTTCAGCAGGCTTAAAGTCTTTTACATCCCTTGGAAAGGCACCTCTGAATGAGTGGTTTTGTTCTCTGAATTGTGCTTTGTGTTTGCTCTAATCACATTCCCTCTCACCCAGATGAGCATTAAATGTGGATCACATCACAGACCCTTGCAGCTCCTGGCCCGCTCCTCTCTGGGAGGAGCACTCGCCTTTGTTATGGAAATGGCTCTCCACACAGAGCCCAGGCTAGGCGGCAGTGCCCCAGATGCACTGGGCATCCTTTCTACCCCTGCTTTCCCTCCTCTGTCTCCAAGATCTGAGATGTAAGTGAGTACTAGTTTGGATGAGAGTTCTTCAGCAGAAACACAGTCAAGATTTTTAAAGGAGCCAGCAATACTGCCAGGCGCTTAAGGAGCCCACACAGCATGTCAGAAACAGGTGCTGTGTCTCTGTCCTGTCACCTGGAGTGAGTGGGGCTGCCCTGGACAAGTCTTCTTACCTGGTAAGCCCCACTTCCTCCACCTGTACATTGAGGGTAATAAAAACCTCTATTCCCGAGGGTCATTGAAAATGGAATGAAGTAATTGTGTTTGAGTCGTATTCTACACAAAGCTAGTTCTAACCTGTAAAAGGTACTTTAAAATGTCTAACTTTACTGCCCATGTTTTTTTTCTCTCATTTTACTTTAAATCCCTAGATAAATAGTATGAAATAAGCTTGTTCATTCCTGCTGATGGTGTAGAACAGAGGCTCGCTCACAAGAGGGGTCCTTGGAACAGTGGTGTTAGTGTCTTAGGAAAGTTGGTAACAGAAATTCTCTGATCCCTTCCCCTATCCACTGAACAGAAAACTCAGAGACAAAGCAATCTGCATTATTTATTTTTTAAAAGGCTTTGTCTTATTTGAAAGGCAGATCTCTGTCTTCCATCCGCAGGCTCTCTCCCCAATTGGCTACAACAACCAGGATTGGGCCAGGCAGAGGCCAGAAGCCAGGAGTCCCATCTGTCCCACATTGACAACAGGGGCCCAAGCGCTTGGGCCATCTGCTGCTGCTTTCCAAGGCACATTAGCAGGGAGCTGGATCAGAAACAGAGCAGCTGGCACTTGAATTGCACTCATCTGGGAGGCTGGCATCCAAGATGGTGATTAAACTCACTGCACTCTCACGCAGGCTGCAGGCTGCATACTTACAAGCCTCCAGGTCCACCACATGCACCCCGTTCTTTGATAGCCATGTCAAGAACACAGGACAGTAAGCCTTTCTTGGAAAAAGCACTACCTGTACATCTATATCACATGTCCAAAATCCACTTTCCAATTGGTTGGCTGTTTACAAAAGGTCTTCTGAAAGTTCCTGAGACATGCATAGCATGAAAAATACTATTCACAAATTTTAAAACTTGTTGTATGGTGCATATAGAGGATATGGTAGCCCACTGGGGCCTGCAGAGGACATCTGGTGCCATAGCAGAGAATAGAAAACAGAACATATGGACAGCTACCCCAGCCAAACAATGATGGCAAATATTTGGGTGAATGGAGACTCTAAGGTCGATGGTGTCAGTCAATGGACATTGGAAGGGATTATTCATCCATAGATGGGCAAGATGGACAGCATTTCAGAACTATCGCATCCACCTGGGCAGAACCGTCGGAGCATGCACCACATTGTGACCCTGGGTTGATGTTGGGCAGCTTTTCCCTGTCCTCGGATACTGGGATGGTAAACCGAGTGGTAAACTATGTAAATATCATCTTAAAAAAAAGAGGAAAAAAAAAAGAGTACCAGAATTATTTTTAATTCCGTTTTCCACAAACTTTTTAAAGCTTCCCCTTTTATATACCTTGGGTTGGCATTCATGAAAGTGACTTCAGCATCCAACTGTATATGGTAAAAGTGATTCAGAACATAACAAACAAGAAAATGAAATCAGCCACACTGCTTCCTTTACTCTGACTTTATTCAAAAGCAAAATTTCAAAGAAAGTTAAAACTTTGACTTGTACATGATCATTGATCTTTGGATAAAATGAAGACAGAGGGTGAAAACTTCTGTCCACCTCCCTCACTCTAAATCTCTCCAGTTTTCAAACAAAATTAAAATGAATAAATGATAAAACTTGTAAATATTTTATGAGGTTTTTATACTTAAATGTTGGACCTTTCAAATGGATGGAATTTTTATTTTTCACATGTGTTCCTGTGATATTTATAGATTCTACTTATGAAGATATATAGTTGCAGAAGCAGCCATTTGCCCAGACTGTGATTTTGTTCTCAATGTTTCCTGAATCTGAGTCCTTTTTTTTCAGAGGTTGTATTATTATTATTATTATTATTATTATATTATTATACTGTTGATGTAATAAATGAATATTTTAATAGTTAGGCAAATGAATGCTTTCTCCTATTCCCAGAAAGTGCTGTGGAGCCTGAGGCAGCCAGTGTTACTTTGGGGCTATCTGCAGATTCTACATCTTGAATTACTTGTACCCAACACTTACGGCCAAAGTTCCTTTCAGGAAAGTTTGGCAATGATTATATTCCTTCACCAGGGCCTGACATGTGTCAATTCTATTACACTGTATAAGCTGCGACTGCTTTATGGAGGCAAATTTTGGTGACTGGAATGGATCCCGTGACTGCATGGTTATGTTTCTTGTATTTAAAATCCTTTAAAGATTAGAATTTCTCTAGATTGCAGAACAATGTGCATAAAAGCTAAGTAAACATTCTATCAAAACCATTCTTCTCCCCATCTTGATGTTAGCTGAACACATTTTTTATATTGATTTTGGTTTATAATAGGACCATTTTAGCTTAACTTAAACATTTATTATTTCATTTTTGATAGTATAACTATATAAGCATAATTAGGACGGAAAGATATTTGGAGTATCTAAGTTAGTATATGGCTAGCCTTTTATTCGTTTTGAAGCTTGCTGATGTGTGGCTTCAGCATAGCTTTTATAAAGGAAAGAGCAACAGTAAACCCTATACATGTTGGCTACTGGACAGACATTCTCCCCATCCCAGCGACTATGGTGAAGAATCCAGCTGAGGAAGACACAGTGAGGCCCATTCAGGCCCAGCCCAGGGACTAAGTAAATAGCATTTTGTGAGCCCACAGGAAGTCATGAACAATCGGCACAAGAACATGAGGTAAGGTTGCAAACTATGTTTTTATATTGGGCTGATTTAAGAGATGGATAGAGAAAAACATATAAACTCTCTTCTGAATTTTCCTTCCCATCCTTTTCAGCTTTTCCTTTGTTTTGTATGACTTCAGTATCAAAACAAATGCAGTGGTTAAATAAGGGGGTTGTGGAACTGTGTAGTTCCATGTGTCTTCCTTGGGTGAATGACTGTTAACTCCTTAAACTTTCTATCTTGTCATCAGTGAAGCTGAGATAATTACAGCACCTACCTTTTGTGAAAATTAAACAGATGTTGGCTCAGTTTGGAGTAGTCTCACTATTGAGCTAATCTCTTTCCAGAAAGCCTTGCTATCGGTGGATTTTGAATAAAGTATACAAATAAAGGAGAAATCAAGCAGGCAGAGCCAACTTCTTGGTTGAAGTGCTAGGCAGAGAGCTGTCGGGTGCCTCTTGGGGTTTCTCAGCAACATCTATTGGGAGGGAGACTACCTGGTTACTTTTCTCTTATTTCTGATGTCATAATGTTTGTGGCAAGTACAACAATGATGCTCAAAGATACCCTAGTCCCCAGAACCCATGTACAGATTACCCACTTGCCAGAAAGGAGTTTTGCCAGTGGGATTAAATTAAGGATTTCTTTTTAAATCAAAGAGATGACCTCAGTTTATATAGGTGGACATGCCACAAGGATCCTTGTAGGAGGAAAATCTGTGATCGGAGTCAGAGAAGCAGATGTGGCAGAAGAAGTACAGTGTATGACTTGGAGATGGGTTTGAAGAGGGAGGCCATGAGACCAAGAATGCTAGGCAAAGGGTGATGCATTCTCTTCTAGAATCTCCAGAGGGAAAGACAGCCCTGATTATGTGCCAGTCTTAGTCAAGTAAGACCCTTGTCACACTCCTGAGTTTCAGATTGTCCCATAAGCTATGTATTATTTGTGGAACTTGTAATAGCTGCAATAGAAAACAAATACAATGAAAGTCAGTTGTGTTATTCCATTGTAATGCAGGTATAAAAAACACACAACTTTACGCTGTGCAGGACCAACAGACTAAAGATTTAGTTATAAATGCCCCCAGAGACTGCTCTATTTTGGCCTTCAATGAATATTGCAAACTAAATTTTAAGCAAGAATTGAGCTTAATCAGACCCAGTGCAATAGTCTAGCGGCTGAAGTCTTCATTCTGCATACACCTGGATCCTGGATGGGCACCAGGTTCATATCCTGGCTGCTCCACTACCCATCCACCTCCCTGCTTCTGACCTGGGAAAACAGTTGAGGGTGGCCCAAAGTGTTGGGACCCTGGGAGATTCAGAAGAAGCTCCCAGATCCTGGGTTTGGTTCAGCTCAGCTCCAGCTGTTGCAACCACTTGGGGAGCAAATCAGCAGCCGGAAGACCTTTCTCTCTGTCTCTCCTTTTCTCTGTAAATCTGACTTTCCAATGAAAAAATAAACAAATAAATAAATAGGCATGATCTACTTAGGAGAAAGAATCATGTTTCAGAGGAGAGAACTGTCTGGGATTCATTTTACAGGAATGTGGGGTGGGAGAAAGGTCAATGTTGCATCGTGTGTTTTACATCATTTTGAATGACTACACAGTGGTGTCCAAGAAAAGGTGCTCAAATGCAGTCACCCCTAGCTGTCACCTAGTGGAGTGGGTCAAAAACTCCCACAGAATAAGTGGAAGGCGACACCTCAGTCCCTAGGAATGGCAGCCGTAATTGCCCAGGTCCTCTGCGTGAGAGCCCGGTCTCAACGCCAAAGTTCTCTGACCTCATCTTGAACACATCTTTTACTATCCTGCTTGGATCAGAGTAACAGGTTTCCATGTGTTTTCACTATGTGCAGATATGTCTCATTTTAAGTTTCATTTTTGCACATGAGATACAATCTTGGAGCCTCTGATGAAGTC
Organism: Ochotona princeps; assembly: GCF_030435755.1. NCBI lineage: Eukaryota > Metazoa > Chordata > Mammalia > Lagomorpha > Ochotonidae > Ochotona > Ochotona princeps. The sequence goes on along the minus strand of NC_080849.1, from coordinate 33,058,601 downwards.
TGAAGATCATACCAAATTCCGAGTTTGAAAATTTAGCCCTGGGGTCCGGTGGCGTGGCCTAGCGGCTAAAGCTCTCGCCTTGAACACCCCGGGATCCCATATGGGCGCCGGTTCTAATCCCGGAAGCTCCACTTCCCATCCAGCTCCCTGCTTGTGGCCTGGGAAAGCAGTCGAGGACGGCCCAAAGCTTTGGGACCCTGCACCCACGTGGGAGACCTGGAAGAGGTTCCTGGTTCCCAGCATCGGATCGGTGCGCACCGGCCCGTTGCGGCTCACTTGGGGAGTGAATCATCGGATGGAAGATCTTCCTTTCTGTCTCTCCTCCTCTCTGTATATCCGGCTTTCCAATAATAATAAAATCTTAAAAAAAAAAAGAAAGAAAATTTAGCCCTGAAAAATAGAATGGATTAACTGACCAGATTTGGTCCTTACAAAAAAAGAAAACATTAATCCACAAACCACAGAAGATGACCATCCATCTTGTCTGTTAGACACAACAACAGACTACCAATTTATGGCTCACAACAAATGATATGAAAATGTGTAGTTTAGACATCTTCAAATAAATACAGGATGAAATCTTCAATAAATGGATGACACATCCCACTAGTGCGGTTTTGGGGGAAATCTCTGTTACAAAGGACAAATCTCTGTCATATTTTGACACAGCAGAACATGTATCCACTAGAAACAACCAGGATTGTATAATAACTAGCCTCATTGCTTAACAAGGAGAAGCTAAAAATCCTCCCCACAAAATGGTAGGCACTAGAAGTGCCTCGTGCTTTTGTTTCATTTTGGTTCATTTTCAATTTTGCAATATATTCATACATGTAAAATGAGACATTAGAGATGGGACCTGGATCTCAATATAAGATTCATTTATATTGAGTATATATCTTATACCCATAAACTAAAGGTGACTTTATAAGGTACTTGTACTAATTTTCAACATGAAATGAAGTTTCATGGTATAGAATTGTGTACTTCTGAGACACACTGGCGCTCAAGGTATTTCAGATTTTGGAACATTTCAAGCTTTTCAAAAACATATTTCTTTCTAAGATAATACAGTTTTAATTTACATTACAGCCAAAGTAATATAAATAGAGTTCAACAAATAAAAAGTAAAAGACAAAGGTTCAGCAACAAAATCAGAAATGGCTATAAAGATAATCTAATGAAAAGGAGCTCAGGATTTCAGATTTTTGAATTAGGGGCGTTTAAACAGTATGTAGCAACTACCTATTGCACGCTATGTGGTTATTCGTTGGGGAATACATCACAGCTTGAGACTTGACCTTCTAACAGCTTCTCCCAGGCCTGATGCTCACTCATCAGATTCCAAGTAAGGGTCTCAGCCCTCCGCCCCCTCCCCCCCATACAGACATACGCACACACATAGTTAACTCCCTCTGCAGGTCTCTCTGGGAGCATGACAGCCTCCTTCTTCTTGTCTGCCATCATGCTGAAAGTCCAAAGAGCAGAACAAAGGGAGTACAAGGAGGCTGAAGGCCACCCCCACTGGCTTAGGTATGGGCTTACTTCACCTCATCTGCAGGTCTCTAATGCTACCTCCAACACAGAAGTCCAAGGAAAGATCTAGTCAGTGGTCATGTGTGGATTTGCCCAGGACTGGAAAAGGTTCTGAGCAAATGGAAGACAGCCTGGTTTCAGAAATGTCTTCCAGACTGCAGCTATTAGGGTTTTGACATCAAGAAACAAGGGGAAAAAGGCAAAGAGAAAAATAGGTCAGGGTAGGTGGGGACTGGATGGGATTTGCTCATGACCAGATTTTAAACATTCTGCTTTTTTTTCCCCCGAAACAACTTACTTTGTAATCATTGCCTTGGCGTCTAGCCCTCTCTCATTTAACCTCATCTGCCTGACTTTAAATTCATGGAACAGATTTTCACTGCCTTGGACTCCAAGCAGTTGGCTGGCGGAATGTTCTTGGATGTTACCAAAAAAAGGCATTTGATACCATTAATCATATTGCCATATGTAATAAATTGGCTGCCTATGGTACATCGCCTAAAATTGTCACATGGTTCCAATCAGAGCTCTGCCAACTGAAAGTGGTTCCTGGAAACTCTGATTTTGCCTTTCCCCATCTTCCACAGGCCTGTCCTGCTTGTGCCATGCATTAATGATCTGCTGGCTGCACGTCTGCACAAAGGCCAGCCACGGTGAGGATGCACACCTCTGGAGGTGCCGCTCTCCATGAGCGATGACCTGCTTGGGATCAAAGACACATCATTACGGTCAGCCTCAGACAGCCAGACAGGGACTTGAAACAAATCTGATAGTTCATTTGCAGGTCTGCATTATCTCTACCCCCAATTCTTTTTAAACCTTCCTCTGCCCCTGCCCAAGTGTGTGTGTGTAAACTGAGTTGAGCAGAGCAAAATTCATTTCCTTGGAGGACAGTGCTATTGCCTGGGTTGTTCTGACCCAGATGAACAGTGCTGCCATGTGGTGATGTTCCCAATTTGCTTGAAAACAATTGATTTCAGCCAGTGAGGAAGAAGAGGTGGGCAAAGAAGGAGAGTGTTGAAAGTATAATTCCAAGTTTAATATACCACCCTTTCCTGACTTTAAATAAGTTACATTTGTGTGTAGCTGGGTTTAAACACTTTGGTTTTTGCCTTCTTTTTCCCCCATTCCTGGTATGATTAGACAAATCTGCATAAAATAATAATGAATTAACTCTTCCCCTCTCCCCCAAATCAGATGGTTGCTTGGTTTGGTTTTGCAACCTTTTGAAAGGCTTTGTGAAATGCTTTGGAATTTGATTTGAAAGGGAATGGACTTGGCATGTGTCTGAAATACCATTTCTGCAAGGACAGACAGTGCCCATTCACAGGTGTTTTGTGTGGGTGTGTGTATAAGTACACAAGTCCCTTCTTTGTGCACATCTGTATGTCCCACATTCCAGCTGTGGCCAGGTACTGACATCCTGAAATACAATTTTTGTCTCATTTCCAGCAGCTCTAAAACAGGAAGTACAGGAAATCTTAGTCACCCCTCCCCCCATCCTGGAGAAAAAGTTCTGTTCTCATGAAATTTGCAGCCTGATATTTCCAGACCCAGGAGGTTCAGGCAGTTTGGGTAAGGTTCCTATAAACATCCCTGCCACCATCTGAAACCCATAAATAAGGCCTTTGGGGAAAAACAAAAACAAGGTCCCTCCTTTTTTCACACCACATTGACATCTTTTATCTTCAGTAAGACATTGTTCAGTGGAGTAGGAAAGCATTTGGGGAGAGCTACAGCGAAAAATTAATACATGCTCTTAAAAATACAGGTTGCAAGTGCAAAACAGAGCTAGTGGCATGCTTCCACTAACACAAAGCCAACACAAGTTCCAAAGTCCTTGTATGGAAGGGAAATCTGGCATCCCCCACGGCTTTGGGCAAAGTACCGGAAAGATCAAGATTCAAGGCTCTGTTGACCTCCCATATAGGTGGTACAGCACAAATATAACAAGTTTGACCTTTGGTTCCCAGAAAAACAAATAAGAGTGAACTAAATGGCAAGTTCTGAAAAAGAGTTAGAGGTTACTTGCAAATCCCTTGAATCAGCAATGCTCTGGAGACACATAAAAATTCAGTAATACACCCCACTGTGCAAAGTATCTCCCCCCAACCCATCCCCAGAATGGGCTATGGTAGAAAGTTCCAGTGTAAATATTCATCACTTCTATATTCAGGTACTTTGCTCTAGAATTCTCATTTGGGGATGCAAAATGACTGCATGTTGTTATTCATTGGCTTGTGTTTCAGGCTGACACACACGCCTACCCTTGCAGCATCCAGCCATGGGCACACTGAGTCCATCAGATCTGACAACTGAATGATGCCACACTTTTAAAGAACTCAAGATTTCTGAGAATGCATTTACCTTCTTCTGCTTTCATCAGTTTTGGCTGAAGTATGTGGCAGAATTGGGAATGGGGACCAGAGAATGAATCTGTCCTGAAAAGTCATTTCATTTAGTTCAAGTACATGCACATTATCAAATTACATACTATGTTCTTATGTGTGTTGGTGTTTTTTTTTTCTTAAAACTTTTTTAAAAAGTTGTTAAAACTCATTGTACTGCAGGATTTGTAGGCTTTTCTTATACATAGTTTGTGAGTGAATCTAATGAAGGGATTTATACCAGTGGCCTGTGAACTACACTCATCACTAAAGGTAGTGTTCAAGATGAGGACTGGACAGGAGAGAACAGGAGTGTGCATTGCTTAAAAAAAAAAAAAAGAAAAGAAGAAGAAAAGAAACAACAAGTGTCTAACATAATAGTCTACTGGCTAAATCCTCATCTTACATGTGCCAGGATCACATATTGCCACAGGTTCGTGTCCCGGCTGCTCCACTTCCTATCCAGCTCCCTGCTTGTGGCCTGGGAAAGCAGTAGAGAATGGCCCAAAGCCTTGGGATCCTGAACTCATGTTGGAGACATGAGGCTCCTGTGGGAGACATGGGAAGAGGCTCCTGGCATCAGATTGGCTCAGCTCCAGTCATCGTGACTACCTGAGGAGTGAACCAGCAGATGGAAGATCTTTCTATATCTCCTTCTCTGTGTAAATCTGACTTTCCAATAAAAATAAGTAAACCTTTTTTTTTTAAAGAAAAATATATCAGCAAAAACTGATAACATGAGAAAGCAGTAAGGAAGGTCTCAAAGAGCCAGATCTTCATGCGAGATGTTGGTGTTCATTTGGAACAGGCTCTTGATCATTGCCCAGCCAATTCCATGGGATTAGAGTCTCCTGGAAACCAAAGAAAACAGCTCCTCCATTTTACTATTTCAGGTGCAAAATTAAGCAAGTAAGTTACCAGGGTCCTATTCAGTGGCCTAGAACCCAAAACTAAGTATGCCAATTATCTACTACTGGGATGGAGCAAAACTATTGGCAGCCAAAGAAAACAATTTTGGCAAGCCTCACTGCCAAAAGGTGTTGTTACATAAGAGGAAATCTCTTTCCAAGATAAAATTCAGAAAGACTTAAAAAGGATACCCCCAATAAAGCAGAGTTCAGCAATTATTCTCTACAAGTGGAAGGATAATAAATATTTTAGGTCTGTGACCATTTCTTCTCTCTCACAATATTGCACATGCATGTGTGGCAGGGAGAAGGAAGGGTACAGTCACTTAAAATGTGTGCTAGAACTTCAGAGTTTGCACAAGGAGGCTGAGCAAGATGGTAGCTAAGTGAGATGCTCCAGCAATGGTCTCCCTATAAAGTCAGCCATTTGAATAGCTATTCAGTGCATAAGATGACCATTACAAGAGCTGCTGAAGCTAGTGAGAGACCAAGTGCCTAGGTTAAGTATGGCAATAAGAAAAGCCTCATTCAAAAAGGTAGAAAAGAAAAAATGAGTTGCTACATCACCCCTCTCTGAGGTCCAAGTAGTGCAGTGTAGAGAAAGATACTGCCCACTTGGTGACAGGGACCTTAGACCTGGAACCTAATGCCATGCCTGCTACTGTGAAACCTAGAGTTAGACAGGGCTCCACAGTCTCTTTTCACAAGTCAGTACAACAGACTAAGCTTTGGACCCTCCTTTGCCAGATGCCCAATGAATTCCTGCCACTACTCCTGCTCCAACCTAACAAAACTCCAGACACTGGGGAATAGGGTTAAAATTTTAATTGAAGACATTTGCCTTAAAGCTCAAAGCTGAGTCTTTTGCAATGAGACACAGCCACCTACCCCGCCAAGTCAGTGCTCACCAACCGAGCCTCTAGATCTTCCTTGGCATTGGAGACAGACCTGACATGGACTCTTTTGAGCCTGCATTATCATCAGCATCACACAGGCCTGAAGTATACCCTGAGTTTGCATGGAATCCTGTAACTGCAAGATTCAGGTCTAATCCACTTTAGCCCAAGTAGTTAAGAAAGTTCCTCCACTTGCCTCCCTCAGACAGTGGAATTAAACTATGGAGGTTGAAGAGTAGAATGGAAAAATGAGTTGAGAATTTTGCATTAAGGCTTAATGTCAGCCTGTTGAGGTGAGATTCAGCACCACACAAAAACTAAAGCTCTCTATCTCCAAGCCAGCACTCAGAGTCAGCAGATCTGCCCTGGTATCAGGCAGAGACTTGTACTTTGTTGAGAGGGACTCATTTTAGTCTGCATCAATACCAACATCTTGTAGATCTAGTATATACCTGGCATAGCACAGTGCAACTCAGCTTAGTGTCATCCAAAGGGGCCAACAAGCTGCCTTCCCTGTCTTTCCTCACGACTGTGGGCAGACAATAAGGGGTAACAGTTAAAGCCTCAGCAGAGCAAGGCACCAAAATGAGCATAGGTCTAAATCTTGGATTGGTGAAATTATCATTAGACAGGTATTAACGATCTCTGTAGTCAGTCCAGCACCTGTGGGTGGAGTCAATGAATCTACTCCTGTCCTAAGTGGAAATCCATGGTTCCAGTTCATAGGACTGGCATCCAGGTCAACATCACCTGTGGTTGACTGAAGCACTCTTGGGCTATAAGTCTATTTCAGCAACTGGGAGCTCACAGCAGAGTGAAACTTGATTCTACTTTAAGCTTACTTGGCATTGGAGGGCTGTGTGCTTTAGGTGCAATGGAACATTGCAACACAGGTGGCTACGGGACTACTCATTTAATTCCTTTCCCAACCTAGGCAGCACTACATGAGATAGTAGCACTACATGCTTGATGAAAAAAAAAAAAAAAAAAGAGAGGTAGGTAAAAGCCAGGACACTACATAGAAACCTGGTGCTATACCATAGGAAGTTTTCAGCTAATCTGGACTTTGGACTGTGGCTAATGTGACCCCAGCAACCACTCTGCCTGTATAGATAAGCAAGCAATCCCTCTAGAATTCCAAGCCAAAACTCCCACAACCCCATCAGCAGTGGTCTGAAGGTCACTGAACTCTAACTCTGGATCCCAATTCATGAAGTGTTACTAAGACCTGTGAACTGCTGTCTGAACTAAGATGAATGATGTACGCATCCCTGATGCTGCCATAAATTACTATAGAAAAAAAACATAGGCACATTATAATACTATATCCAATTTGAAACAGAGCCAAAATAGCCTACCAAACCAACACATGAAGAAACATTTTAAGGAAAAAGGTTTTTTTTCCCCCTTTTTCACTGTGAGATCTATTTGTTTAAAATGGTAGAAACAATCCACTCTTTCCCTAAATGCACAAATATCAATGTATGGACACAAGAAGTATAAAAAAGCAGGCAATACTATACCCTCAGAGAAATACAATAATACATTAGTAATAGGTACCAAAGAAAAGCAGATTGATAAAATGCCTGATAAAGAATTTATATGAATGATTATAAGGATGCTGGAGGAGACACAAGAGAATACAGGCAGACAGTTCAACAAAATCAGGAAAACAATGCTCAGTAAAAATGAGAAATTAAATAAAGGGATAGAGATGTTGGGAAAGAATCAAGTGGAAATCTTGTAAATGAGTACTTCAAATAAAATTTAAAAAATAGAAACAAAAGCTTCAACAACAGACTAGATGAGGCAGAAGGATGTCTGAACTCAAACACAAATCTCTTTAAGATATCCTAGTTACATAAAGCAAAACGAAAAAAAATACAAAAATTAAGATAGGCTCCAAGACTTTCCAACTCCAATAAATGAAAGAATAAACCAGCTGCAGAGATTCCTGAGGGTGAAAAGAGTAGAGGCTTAGAAAAATTACTGAATGGAATAATAGCATAAAAAAAACCTACTGCATTTGGAGAAAGATCCAATTGTAGGAGCCCTTAGAACTCCAACTAGACATGACCAGAAAAAAAATCCCTCACTATAATACAATATAATCAAACTTTGAAGCATCAAAGAATGAATTCTAAGATTTGCAAGAGGAAAGTGCAGGTCAGTATTGAAGAAAACCACAGTAGATTAACAGCAAAGTTTTCAACAGAACATTACAAGCCAGAAGGGAATGGAATGACATATTCCAAGTTCTGAAAGAAAGTGGCTATTAACCAAGAATGCTTTACCTGGCAAAATCATCTCTTGTAAATGAGAGGGCAACAAAGACTTTACAAGATAAGAAAAAAATGAGGGAATTCATCATCACCAAACCAGTGTTACAAAAGATACTAAATGGAATCTCACATAGTGAAACAAAAATAGACACAACAGCTGTAATGACAACATGTGAAAGTATATAATACAATGTGAAAAAGAAAAAGACTATCCAAACTGTAAAAAGAAACAAGATTATTATGTAATGATCAAGAAATAAATTCAACAGAAGATACAGTTATAAATGTACATGCATCCAGTACTAGCACACCCAGTTCTGCAGAGCAAGCATCATTTTACTCCTTTAGCTAAGAGACAATCTGCAATACAGCAGTAAGGGCGGACTTCACACCCCATTTTCATCCATGGGCAGATAATACAGACAAAAAATAAACATGAAACCATACTATATACCAAATAAACCTAGCATGCATTTACAGAACATTCCATCCAGCAGCTGCAGAACATTTTCATCAGCACATGAAATATCCTCTAGGATGAACCATATGTTAAACCACAATGCATGTCAAAAAATTGGAAAAAAAATAAAAATAATGCCATGCATTTTTTTCTGACTATAATGGTATAAAACTAGAAATCTGTACCCAAGAAACTTCAGAATTTATACAAACAAATGTAGATTGAAAAACATACTCTTGAATGTGTAACAAAAATCAAAAGAGAAATTTATAAATTGTTTGAAACAAGTGGAAACACAATAAAAGTTATGGGATACAGCAAAGCAGGGAAGAACATCCACAGCAATAAAAGGCTTTTACTAAATTAGAATACACCAAATAAGCAACCTAACCAAACATCTGAAAGGCACAGAAACATAAAGACAATCCGAACCCAAAGTAAGGAGAAGCAACAAAAATTGTAGAAAAAAAAATCAATGAAATAGAAACTCAAAGTATGAATGATCAGTAAAATGAAGACATCATCTTCAGAAAAAACAAATAAAATTAACTAAGAAAAAAACAGAAATTTCAAACATAAAATCAGAGATACCACAGGATTGTTGGATATGAAGGATTGTTAGAGATTGTTGTGAATGGCTGTATGTCAGCAAATTGGGAACTCTAGATAAAATGGATAAATTTCTGAATATAAGTATGCTAGTGAAATTGAACCATGAAGATAGACACCCTGAGCCAACTAGTCATGAGATTGAATTCATCAACAAAAGTCTCACAGCTGCAAAAACAACACAAGCTCAAGACAAGAAGGCTGAACTTCCAAATTCTACCAAACATTTAAGGAAAAACTAGCATCTTTTTTTTAAAATCATTACACTAAAGAAGAAGGAACTTTACCAAACTAATTTCCACAGCCCAATATTACCTTAAGTTCAAAACCAGATTATTGGAGAAAGCAAAACAGACACTACAATTAATCTCCCACATTTATATTGATGTAAAAGTTCTCAACAAAATACTAGGAAACACAATTCGGTAATGTATCAAAAATGACTTTCAATATGGTCAAGTTGGATTTATCCCAGGGTTCAACATATGCAAATCATTAAGTATAAGCATCTACCTCAACAGAATGGAGGATAAATATATGATCATCTCAGTAGGTACAGAAAAAGCAAAAATTAAAGCTCAACATTCATTCAAAATAAAAACCTTGAAAAATTAGGCAAAAAAGAAACATACCTCAACACAATAAAATTGCTTATGACAAATGCACAGCCAATATAATATTTAATGGGGAAAAGCTGAAAACATTTCCTCTAAGATCTGGAGCCAGAAAAGATGTTCAGTGTCACTACTCTTATTCAACATAGTACTAAACATTTCAGCCAAAGCCATTAGGTAAGGAAAAGAAAGTAAATAAAAACATACAGGAAAGAAGAAATAAAATTATCCATTTGCAGATGACATGATTCTACATATGGAGGTATATGACTCTTTATGTAGACTATCAAAAGATTATTACAACTAATGCATTTAGCAAATATATGGGATACAAAATCAGTACAAAAAGAAATTAGTAACTTTTTTATATAGCAATGACAAATTTACCAAGAAACTGTATGATCAATCCCATTCATAATAGCTACCAAAAACATAGAGATATACAATGCCTTGGAATAAATTTAAGCAAATGCGTGAAAGACCTCAAGCACAAATTATATTAAAACAATAATTTTTTGACAGTTGAAAAATATACCAAAGTGGAAAGATTTCCCATATTTCTAATAAGAAATACATATTAAAACTTCAAACTACCCGAAGTGACTTTGAGATTCAACACAATCCTCATGAAAATACCAAAGATTGGGGACTTGCTCAGCAAGTTTATCCTCCACCTTTAAGTGCCAGCATCCCATATGGACAACAGCTCATGTCCTGGCTGCTGCATTTCCCATCCAACTCCTTGCATATAGCATGGGAAAGCAGCTAAAGATGACCTAAGTCTGGGAAGCCCAAAAGACTCTCCTGGCTCCTGGCTCTTGGTTTTGGATCAGCTTAGTACCAACCATTGCAGGCATTTGGGGAGTGAACTAACAGTTGGAAGATCTCTTCTTCTCCAAGTCTGCCTTTCCAATTAAAACATTTTTAAGAAGAAAATACTAAGTCATTTTACGAAACTAGAAGAGCAGTCTTAAAATTCACATAAAAGCACAAAAAATCTTAAATGCCAAAAGTCTTGAACAAAAAGCACAAAGATGGAGGCATCACAATACTAGATATGAAGATATACTACAGAGATACAGTGTTCAGAGCAGCATGGCACCACTATATAAGTGAACTCACAGACCAAGGGATTAGAATAAGGATCTCAGAAATGAATTCCTGCACCTACAGCAAACTGATCTTTGATAAAGATACCAAGTGCATGCACTGGAGAAAGGACCATCTCTCCATCAAATGGTGCTGAGGAAATAGGACATCCATGTGCAGAAAAATGAAGGCAGACTCTGTACAAAGATAAATTCAAAATGAATCAGAATCTAAAGATAAGATCTGAACTATGACACTATGAGAAGATGTATCTGGAACTACAATAACTTTTGGATAAGTACTCAAAAGTACAAGAAACAAAAACAGAAATAGATAAGTATAATTACATCAAACCAAGAGACCTCATCCAAACAAATGAGCAACAATTTACAGAATGAGACAAAATATTTGCAAGCTGTGCTTCTAATAGCAGATTAATAGCCACAATATATAACGCTAAAAAAGATTCAACAAAAAATTAAACTATCCTGCAAAGAAAAATGAACAAAAGAAATGAATAGATGTTTCTCAGAAAGAAAAAAAATACAAATGATCAACGGATACATTTAAAGATGCTCGATTTCACTAGCCATCAAAGAAATGCAAATCCAAGCCACAAAGAGGCATCATCTCATTGCAGCTGGAATTACTATTATCACAATAGTAAAAGATAACAAATGTGGACAAAGATGTGAGTCAAAGGGAGCCCTTATGTAATATTGGTGGGAATCCTAATTATTACACCATTAGAGAAAACAGTACAGACACTCTTTTTAAAACAAACAAACTAGAAATAGGCCTACCATTTGACTCAGCTATCCCATGTTTAGATATATGAATGAAGCAAATGCAATCCGCATGTAAAAGAGAAGATATCTGTACTCCCATGTCCATTATAGCATTATTCACAATAGCCAAGACACAGAATTAATCCAAGTATCCTTCAAGGGCTGAAGTGGGTAAGTAAAAAGCATTGTATACACACAGCATAGTATTATTTGTCCATAAAAAAATGAAATCCTAACATTTGAACAAAATTGATGAAAAAGAAGTTCATTGTGCTGAAACAAGCCAGAAACAGAAAGACAAATATATGCTCTTTGTCATACAAGAAAGTCTTAAAAAGTGGTTGATCTGATCTGAAAACAGTTATTACTAGAAGAGAGGAATTGGTAGGAGGAATCAGGAGAGAGAGGTTGGATAACAAATACCAAAAGATAGTTGCACAGGAATACCAAGTTCTAGTGTTCCACAGCATAGTGGGTGACTGTCATTCACAGTAATGCATTATATGCTATATAAAGAACTGAAGGAGGGGAGCTAGTTGGCTCCAAACCAAAAGAAAAGAAAAGGGAAAGGCTAGTTGCCTGCTCTTGTTGGTTTGCTGTGTATATGCATTGAAATGGTTCATCATGTTCAAGTATTATATGTTAACGAAAATTTTAAGAAATAGTCTGGGAAAGGAGGAATTACAGTGTAAGCTTATTTTGTTGCCAAATATCTGAAATGAATGCACATGAGAACTCTTCTGAAACTCATGGAAAATACATATTGTAGAATTTGCAACTTTAGAAGTCTTCCAAACAGGTTATAGGCTGGGTTTGACCCGTAGGCCAAATGTGTCTTGATGGTGGTAATTTGCTGATGCTGTGAATTTCTAAGCAAACTTATTGTGCATCTATTATGGGTTGGGTATTGTGGCAAGAGGCGCTCTTTATATAAATGGTTTGATCCTATTATTGAGAACTTTCTAATGTAATAAATCAGCAATTCAGTAGTACATGGATAAAGCTGTAATTGAACACTATTAGTAACTGTGAATTACCAAATAACACCTCCGTATAATTAGCTTGTCTGAATCAGCCTTACTCCTCCTGGAATCTCTGTTACTTCTTACACGGAAGGATCTCAAAAGGTATATACAAAAATACACTATTTGTTTTTGAGATTTCTTCCCAATCCTGGGAAGTATTATTTTGAAATGTTTGTTTTATTTCTTTTTAATTCAAGAGTTTAATAAAGCATTATCTTTTATAAATTGTATCTTCCACTAAGCAAATCCTTGGCTAATCAGACATTCCTGGTCATTAGAATAATGCAAGCATTTGTGTGTACAGCATGCATACATAGGTATAAATAAGCTTCATAGCTTTCCTAAGCTGCAAATGCAGTCCCTTCATGCTGGTTCTAGACTTTTCTGTTCACTGTTTAGAAACCTGTAAAGAAACAAACTCCATTGTGTGTTCAGGACTTTATGCTGGTTTCTGTAAAAATGGACTCATGATTAGCAGCTGCTGGTGTGTACATGTCACTCCAAGAAGAGAGGGATGTGAGATGCCTCACTCTCACAGACATGTGCTTCATTATTCCTTCTCTGAAGCACTTCTGCATACAGAGCCATGCTTCTAATCTATATCATTTACCCTCTGTGAAGAACCTCTTGTAACTCCTTTGCAGAACAGACCTGTTGGGGATAAAGTTTACCCATGAGTGTAAAAGCCTGTATCTCTCTTTCACTTGGGAAGGATGATCTTTTCTGTATATACAATTCTAGGTTGATTTTTTTCAGCATTGCAGACATTCCAGTCCTCTCTTCTTGTATCTTCTGCTGAGGAGCCCATTAGGTCCCTTCTCTTTCCTTCTCTGTAGTTCAGGCTGCCCCTCTGGCTTATTTCAAGGTTTTCTCTTGTCTGTTTTCATGCCATTTGCAGAAAGCTGACTAATGTCTCTGGGTCTGTGGTTTTGTACCTGCCATTAGCTTCAGAAAGTTCTCAGCGATTACTCAAACATGATTTTTCTGCTCTACTCTACCATTCTTCTCAGTATATTGTGACTTTAAACATGCCCCACTATTCTTGGAATTTGTAGGGTTTTTTATTATTATTATTCCTGTTTCTGTTTGTATTTCACCATCCTCCAGCTCACTGATTCTGAATCAAGTTTCTGCTGAGTCAACAGAGGGTTCCATTGAAGGTCTTTTTTATTTTTCCTGCAACATTTTAACCTCTTTTTAATAAAGATTTACGTGTTTGCTTGAAAGACAGAATGGTAGAGGAAGTAGGAAAGACAAAGAGGTATCTTTATCTGCTGGGTAACTCACCAATTGCATGCAACAGCTGCATCTGGGCCAAGCTGAAGCCAGGAGTCAGGATCTCCCACCTGGGCTCTCATGCATATGGTCCAGCTCTGTGGCTTCCTGAGGAGAATTAGCAGGAAATTGTTTTGAAAGCGAAGCAGCTGGGATGAAAAGCAGCACTCTGCTCTGTATGGCCAGCATCACAAGCGGTGGCTTAACCAACAGTATCACAATACCAGCTTCATATTTTTAGCTTCTAGCACTTTCTTTTAACTCTTTCTTAGAATGTTTATCTCTGTGCTTACCTTACTCACCTTTTCTTATGTATTGTTTAATTTTTATTAGCGCCCTTAGCATATTTATCATAGTTACTGAATTATCTGCTTAATAATTCCAACAACTGTGTTGCTGTGGATTGAATATATTTTGTCCCCTTCAATACTTTAGTTGGAATTGAGTTGCCATATTGTCAGTATTAGGAGATGACACTACTAGGAGGTAATTCTCAGGACTGTATTAATTTCTGAGAAGGCACATTGCCACAAACCCAGGCTACTCCTCAAGATCTGTTCTTCCCCTTTTAACATGATCTGCAGTAACATGGGGCCCTCACCAGATGCCAACCAAGTGTCGGCATCATGGTCTTGAACTTCCCAGACTTTGTACAACTGAGCCACAAAGACTTCTTTATAAATTACCTGAGCTCTAGTATTCTGTTGTGGCAACAGAAAATGGACTAAGACTTGGCAGAGGTAAACTTGCTTCTGATGATGGTAAAAGCACCTGGATTTATGTTAACCTGGTTGGGAATTAGACAGTATTTTATGTTTATAGTATCTCTAATGGCCAGAGGCTCAAATTCTTCTCATGTCCTTGCTTTTATCTATCCTCTTGACTTTGAACCCTTAAATATGACTCCTCAAGTGAAAGCATGTGTCTTGAAGCTCTCTCAGCTTCCATTCAATCAAAATTCTGTTGATGTGGTGGGAAAGGGAGCATTTTATGATCAGTAATTAATGGATTTGTGTCACGAGACTCTGAACCTCACAAATATTTCTCTAGCTGCTTTTCCCCCAACCTGCTCTTCACTTCCTTTCCTGGCTGTAGTGTTCACTGGCTATTGTTTTTATTTTTAACTTTTATTTTCGATAATGTTTATAGAGTTGATTAGGGTGGAAGGGCTCAAAGATTAGGGGAAAGTGAGTGAGACCATTATCTGGGTATGGGGAATACCCACCCAACATTATCTCAGGGTCCCTGATGTGGAGCATGTTCTGAGAGTTCTATTCAAGTGATTTCAGTAGTTTTGACATGCTGTTGATATCATCGCTCCAAGGATGAGGAAATCGTTCCAAGCCCATTGGAGCCTGCAGAAGACATCTGGTACCATAGCAGAGGAAGGAGGGCAGGACAAATCGGTTAGCTACCCCAGTGAAGCTTGACAGCAAATTTCTGGATGAATGGAGAATCTAAGGTGGAGAACGTTAGACAATGGACCTTAAAAGGATTTCTACTGGCTGTTCTTGAAAACCTGAATTGGGGGTGACCATTGGCCTAGGGGTTAAGACACCCATATCCTGTGTTGAAGTTCTAGTTTTAATACCTGCCTCTGGATCCTGACTGCAGCTTCCTACTAAAACACACTCTGGGAGGCAGTGGTGATGGCTCCGTAACTGAAATCCTGCCCCACATGTGGAAGACTTGATTTCTTGACTCCTAGCTTCAGCCCAGTCCCAGTCATTGTAGATACTCAGTAGTGAGTCAGAACATGAGAACTCTCTCTCTCCTTCTGTCTCTGTCTTCCAAATAAATAAAAATATATTTTAAAATAAAATAAAATATGACCTTTGTAGTATGATTTTCATTCCCAGCATCTGTTGTGAGGCAGGAAGGCTAAAGGTTCTATAATGGAAAGAATGTTCTTGCTCATCCAGGGTAAGGCTCACATGATGTCTTCTCACCTAAAAGGCAAGTCTTCTTATGGAAAAGTCTCCTGGTGTATCTCATGATGATTGTTTTTTGAGGAGAGCCTTTCTCAGATCTTAGCCATGGGATCATGCCCCTGGAGATAAAGCCCATGGAAATATGGGTCTCCCTCAAGACTGCATCCCCAGGAGTGCCTCCCTCTCAGATTAGTCTATGTTCAGCCTCCATACTCCACCAGCATGATCTCTGCACTATTCCTACCAGTCCATGGCTCCATCAGCTTCTGTTCCAAGCAAGCAAATGTCATTGATGAGTCTCTGGATAGGCCTGTCTCTCCACACAAGAGGATAGAGCCTTGCCAGATAGTCTCAACTCTGTGAGAAAGGTTATTCGTTTCCCATGTGTCTACTATTTTCTTGCAAGGATAGAAAGTGACAATATCAAAAATTAAACCAGAAGTAACAACACTTTAATGGTGTGTGACCAGATAAATAAAAGTAGAATAGGTTCTCAAATCAATCTCAGAGTTTTCTTCTTTGAAAACTACATACCAAGCCTAAAGTACTAGTGCCATCCAATTGCAGGAAAATGCCTAAGAAGCAAGTAACTACAGAGCGAACACGACACAGAGCAATCACAATTGCTTGTGGACAAGATTCGTTGATATGACTGCATTGACTCAATGCATTATTTCAATTCATATATGTACAAGTCAGAAGATTTTATATACTCAGAAAGCGATCATTCTCTTCATCAAGCAGTTATTAAACACCTACTATGTGTAAAATCCACTAGATATTCACAAATACTACAATTGGTAATATCAAGTGCTTGCATACAAAACCAGAGGCAAATATGAATAAAAATAAATAACAAATCTGTATCATAGTAATGAATTTTCATGTATAATGGGAGATGACTGATTAATTCAATACGTGAATTAGTGGATGAAAGATATTCTCTCTGTACCTTCCAAATAAATAAAAATAAACCTTTAAAATTGTATAAAATTGTATAAAATTTAAGTATAAAATTTAAGTATAATTGTATAAAATAAAAATTTAAGTAAAATTGTATAAAATTTAAGTATAAAATTGTTTTACTTTATGAAGTAAACATAATGTAAGTACTATGGCCTCATTTCATTTCAGAGCTCTGGTGGTCACTACAGCGACAGGCAGAGAAGGCATTTCCATCAGAGAAAGTTCTGTTGGGAAGGGCCAGCAGACTTCATTTCCTGTACTTCAGGTTGTAAGAAACTATACTTACCAAGTCTGCAGCTAATGCACTTGGGCAGCACCCAAGGGCTTTAACGACACATACATTTTGTAAGTAGTTTTGCTTTGCAGTTTTAAAAGCAAACCTTCCCTGAAAATGGTGGGATGCCCATCAGAAACCTCAATGTCAAGACAGTAGATAAATTGTTTTTGTTGCTGCTAGTTTAGTTAAAGCTACCTTTATTGAAGATTTGGTTGAGTCCATTTATTCTCTTCAGTTAATTGTTTTAAGATTTATTTATTTTTATTGGAAAAGCAGATTCAGAGAGGACAGACAGAGAGAAAGATCTTCCATTCGCTGGTTACTTCCCAAATGCTGCAATGACCAGATCTGGACTGATCCGAACTCAGGATCCATGAGCATCTTCTAGGTCTCCCATGTGGGTATAGGAAGGACTTGGGCCACCCTCTGCTGCTTTACAGGCCATCAGCAGAGAGCTGGATGGGAAGTGGAGCACCCATATGGGCTACTGGTGCCAAAGAGTAAAAGATTAGCTTGTTGAGCCATGGCGCCAGCCCTCACTCTGGCTATTTTTAAATTCCTTTTTAGGAAGCACTTGCCAGTTTTTCTTGCCAATCAGTTGACTGCCATTGCTTGAAAAACAACTTGGACATAGACTTTGTTTACCTTCTCTTCACTCAAGTCTGGCCATTTTCCTCACCCCTCCTTTAATTCATTCAGCAGTATCGGTACAGAACAGTCAGGGTCCTGCATTATCTGGCTACTATGGAAGTTAAAAAAAGAAAACAGCAAATGGGATTTCCCCCTCACCGAGTTTATAATTGAATAAAAGACCTATGATGAGGCAAGTAAAACTCACAATCTCATTAAGTCGCTAGTAGTGGCTAGTGAGTGGTAGCACATTAAAACATTAACACATATTGGCTTCTCATATTAGCCAGCTATCACTGAGCAAAGGGCAGGCTCTAATAAAACCATACACGGGAGAGGTAGCATTTAATTGAGGGCAAGGAGAGGCCAAGGTCAGGTCAGAGAGGGGATAAAATATGAAAGAATGGAAAACAGAGTAGGGTGTAGCATCTGGAAGAAAGGACTCAGCGAAGACAGGCTGAGTCAGTGGCAAGAACACCGGGAGCAGGGAGGCACGACAGAGAAGAGGTGAGGCAAAATGGGCAGTTAATGGAAATGATGCACAAACTTCTATTGTTTCACAGATCTGTAGAAATCCTATGCCAATCTGTCCACCTGCATTAATGGTACTTCCATTGGGACAGTTTCCATTGTCTGCCTTCTGATAGGCTACAAATGGAAGGAGGCAAGCAGGGAGTTGCACCCATAAAAGGAGTTGCTTTTGTCTGGCTGCCTCCTCATTTAACCACAAAAACAGATTTATATGAAAAGGGATAGTCAAAGAGATCCTAAGTAACCTTAGCACAGGAAAAACAACATTGACCCAAAAGGATGGGAAGATCAAGTTCATTGCCCAGCTCAGCTTAGTGGTCTTAGGACACTCTTGGTCTTCTTTGGGCTGAATTCGCCAAGTGTATCATAGAATTCCCATCTTCTTTCAGTTTATGCTCTGGGAAACTGGGGTAGGGTGGGAAGGGGAAGATGACAGGAGAAACCAGGCATCATCCCTACATTACCTCACACAGAGCAGCACCATTTTTTTCTGTTCATTTATAAGTTTCCATTGACCACTGACCAACATGACACACTTACTAGAAGCAAATGAGCCATTGCATCACAGCTTTGCTTTGACTCTTAAACCTTTACATACAGCTTAGAAAATTAAAGTGTAAGAGAGAAATGGGGAGGAGAGAAGGAGAGAGGGAAGAGAGTTCTCTATGGCCCACTTGAGGCAGAAGAGACTGGATGTCTCCACTGAACCAAGCCACAGAGAGTCTTTTGCCATAACTCATACTTGTTAATGAGACAGGGTCATGAAGATCACCCTCACTCACCCTGCTACATGCAGGAAGCTTATACTGAAAGTTGACTGATCGTTAAACAAATGCACCAAAAACCTTGTGTCCTCAGGAACTGTCATTTGGAGGAAATTACACACACACTTGAATGGCATTGTCTTTGTTCAATCATTTGGGTCCTTAGAAATTGCTTGCTCAAAGACAGATTCATTTCCATACACATATTTTCAAAGCCTTAGAGAAATTGAGACTACCTTTCATTTTCAGAGCTGTGTGGCAAACACCTCGCAAGTGCCTGATTGTGGAATCAGGTGAGGCATGCTGATTTGAAAAGCAGGTGGGGGCCAGTGCATGAGGCTCAAGTTCATGTGCCAGGGTTATCACCTTCGGGAAAGGCTGACCCTCCTGTCTATGCCCTAGGCCAGAAGGTCAACACAGAAAACTGTCTACCCCGCAAACAGAACCCTCTAGTTGAGAGAAAGAACTCAACCACGATTTAGAGAGAAACTTGTTTCTCTTTTCAAATTTTCCAATGTGACACGTTGCTGTAGTACACTTCACATCTGATTACATTAGTCACATTGCATTCTACCGTAGCAGATGTGACATGATGCAATGGGGTTGTGAGCTGTGTATAAAGATGTAGCAGCAGTCAATAAGTTCAGCTCATTCCTAATGCCAGCACTGAGCCAGCAACCTTCCTGGTAGCTCTCTGCTAATTCAGATGAAGTACCTGATTCTTTTGTCAAAGAAGAAACCTCATTATCTCCCGCTATCTCTTACCCAAGTCATTAATTAGGAAAGAGATGATTCTAGGTTCCTTCCTTTATTCAAAGATGTTTTGCTAGCTTAGGACTAAGCAAGATTTTTTTTCCCCAACGTTCCCAACACTGATGTTTTCTGTGTGTCCCTCGTATAATAATTTGCAAAGTTACTCTAATCTATCATATTTCTCATTGATTCTTTTTCCACATTCTTAGAAGCCTCTTTTTTAACAGTCACACTTGACTAAGTAGTTCAAAGTATTCAACAATATCTTTTTCCACCCCAGGTTTGGGAGAGATTCTTTCAGTCCCAATCATAAGCCTGCCATCTGTTGTGAAGAGACCACCAGTTATGACCATGTGCAAGGCTGATTGTACATTTGGCTCTGTTCTCAACTCACTTGTGTTTTAATCTAAATAGTGATTAGAAGTTAACTCCTAGAGACACATATTGTAATAGTGGGTATACTACCCTTCAGAAAAAATTAGAATACCATGATAACATGATTAGAATCAACCTAATTTAAAGATGTACTTGATTCTTACCACAAGCTTTCTATCTTTCATCATTTTAAAGGTATCAAAGCTTTCAGAATCTCACCATGAGAAACCCATTATCCTGGCTTTAGCTTCAGCCTAGGGCAGGGAATCGTTGTAACTGAAGTTCAGACATCACAACCTAATATAAGTTCTTCCAGGAAGGGTGTCAATTCTCTATTCCTTTCCAAGAAGAAAGAAAATTCTTCTAAGAATCACTATCCCTACTCTAAAAGATTCCCACTCCTTTGTGGAAGGCAGAATTATGCCATACAATTTTCAAATCAACTTTTGGCCAACATAATAGAAATCCTAAAACTGGACAAGAGAGTCAACCACAATGTTCAGGATATTCCATCTGCCTTAGAAGCAAATCCGGAAAAATATCATTTAGACCAGAGAAATTGGAAATAACCACAGAATTTTAAGGATGAGACCCAGCTGGAAGATCATTCTTGGTGATATTTGGCCTAGGTATACTCTCCCCTTGATGAGAAGGGTCAAGAACTAGAAATCCAACTGTAGTTGGCACAGAGCATCAACCAGGACCAGGCTTTCACTACTGAATCCAGAGGAGAATTGAAGCTCAACTTCTTTTTTTTCACAATTAAAATGGCTTTTATTTGCTGCAGTTTCAAAGTAAACTTGTGGCCATGATTTTGCTTAAATTGGGAAAGCAGGAAGGAGCAGGTTTGGAGGGAATCACATCAAGAAGTTCATAAGATCTACTTTCTATGTAATAATGAATACAATTAAAATTATTTTTATCTGTATGCATCAGCATTATCTTTTTGAAAATTCTTTGAGTATTCTTTATTTTGTTGAATACTGAAGTTGATGCCTAAAAATCAGTATAATACAATTCTGTATAAATAAACAGGAGAATTTGTCACACCATTCTAAATTACATCCTTGAGAAGTTAGTTGTATGCCATCCACTCTTGTGCTGATGAAATGTGGGGATAGTCTTGAAGCTCAACTTCTAATAATAGAGAACATATTCCCCCCTGGGCAGATCACCATTAAGTCTTATGAGTTTCACATGGCTGTATTCACCTTTTGCATTATCAGACACACAAACTCTTTTTTTTTTTTTAAAGATTTATTCCATTTTCATTACAAAGTCAGACATACTGAGAGGAGGAGAGACAGAGAGGAAGTGGAGCTGCCGGGATTAGAACCAGCGGCCATATGGGATCAAGGCGAGGACCTTAGCCACTAGGCCACGCTGCCAAGCCCCACACAAACTCTTTAGAGTGAGTGTTCTTTAAATAACTATCCCCAGTTTCTAAAAGAATTCCTACAATACCTAAAACTGAACTTTCTCTTGGCTCACTAACCATATCCCAGTGCTAATGCTTGAATTTTACTGGCTAACTGCCAGTAATAACCAGTAATAACTGTACCTTATTAGCAATCTGATATGAGTTAATTTGACCAAATAAATGTTTTACTAAAGTTTCTGGGGAACAACCAGGAGGTATTGGAATAGGCACAGCTAAAGCATATTAAAAAAAAAAAAAAAAAAAAAAAAAAAACTAGAGAAAAGAATGAGTCATGAGGCGCTTTCTTGCCAGCAACACCCATTTCCTAACAAGCACAATGGCTTGGTACTATGTCCCAACCCACGATAGAACAAGGAAGACTGGAACAACTTGGGTAGGTTGATATCTAGAAATCCCTGAGGATGGATTTTGCCAGCAAACACTATTGAATGTTGAATGGAATTTTGTGAACAAGGCACTGTTGTAGAAACTAGAAATAAAATCCAGAAAGTGCCCATCATTAAGATCCTGTTGTCATAAAGCCTGAGGGGAGAAGAAATGACAAACCCATGGGAGCAGAGTGCCTCCCCACATCCACTCAAAAAATGCTGTGAAGAATCTAGAAGCAGGCACTGTTTAGTCCAGCAGTTCAGTGACAGGAAAGACCATAGTCCTCCTAACTGTGGGTCAGGGACAGGCAGTGGAAGGCATCATTCTAAAAGGACTTGACAGAATAAGGGCCTCAGAACAGGACAGACATGGCTACCAAGATCAGAATACAGTGTACAGATTGGATCTTCTGTATTAAAATTTACCTTAAGTGAGAGACTGGTGTAATAGCTCAACAGCTAATTCTCTACCTATAGTACTGGCATCCCATATAAGCACTGGTTCTAGTCCCAGATGTTCCACTTTCAATCCAATTCCTTCTTATGGACTGGGGAGGCAGCAAAAGATGGCCCAGTCTCTCTTTCTCTCTCTCCTTACTGTAAATCCTCCTTTTCAAATAAAAATAAATAAATGGTAAAAAAAGAAAAAAGAAAAAAAACCTTTAGGAATTTTAGGGGACAAGGACACAATTGAATGAGTAAAATACTGATCTGGTGCTGAGCCCCAAAGTCAGACACACTAAACTCTACTGATGTAAGGTTAGGATAAGACTATAGGTGAGAGCAGAGCAGACCTCTTTCCAGGGGTCAGGTGGTTCTGGAGCATGGTGTTGCTGTTCACAGACCCCATTTCCTCACAGCTACCCCTCTTCCTTGCCATACCAATCTTCTCTCTCTCTCTCTCTCTCTCTCTCTCTCTCTCTCTCTCTCTCTCAATTTAGGAGCATTTGGAGTCATTACATTGGTAGAGTGGAACGATCTATTACTTCTATGGAACACCAACTAAACCTTCAACAAGATATTTTGCTTCTCAGAATTACTGGAACTACTAACCAAGAAGAGACAGAATTACTGTAATCTAGAATTTAAGATGCACACATAATGCATAAATTTACTTTGAATCACTCAAATCTAAAAGGAGTTGAGGCAGTTGTATAATTTAGCTTGGCTTACCTCAAAAACTTTTAAACCAATCTTCATCTCAAGAGTTCTAAGTGTGATAGCAAAATACTTCTATCACCACAGTTTTCTCCGCTTGTAAGCATGTTAGCGATTGCAAACCTTCAGGCAACTGATAATTTTCCAGCAGTACAAAATTCTAGAGTGCTATATAAATGCTTAATACTTATCAATTTTAATTAACAACCTGGGCTGATTTGACTATGAGAGTCTTAGACTTTCCCACTCAAATACCAGCTCTTCATTTTTAAGATAGAAGTGTATAGTTTCTCTACTCTGACCAGAGCAAATTGCTCTGTTGTATAGGAATAAATTCTCTACTTCCCAGGAACGATGGCAAATTCACAAAACCCTATAAAACTCATGCCTTATTTGCTGTTGCAGCTGCGTAATTAAAAGAAAACTGATATATTGATGAGTTTTCCCCAGAATAGTATTCCTAAGTCACTGCTGTTTGAGAGAAAAGCTTATTGCTAAAAGGTTTACAGCTAATATTTTTATGATTCAAAAGAATAGCTCTGGTTTGTCTTCTTCAATCCTTTTACAGATTTCCAAATGCCCTATTGGCTGACTTTTTCTGGTACATATATATATATATATAATTCCTGAACTATCATGACAACCAGAAAAGAGTTACGCAATGTACAGATTTACCACCAGAGCGATTGCTTTATCCTTGTTACACTGGCCCTCTGCCTCCCCAACCCGATCCATAGAAAGCTTATTTTTAGCAATGACTAAAGGACTCCATGCTCTAATTTATGCACACATATAAAATCAATAATTACTTAGTCGACCTTTTCATTCGTCTAAATTTGGCCTGGCATAATGGAAGCTGCCCACATGGTTCCCATTGAGAATGATAAATAGGAGACAGCAGAGCATCTCTATCTTCTCTCACAGGGTCAGATAAAATCAGAGGCAGCTCAAAGTACCACCAGTCTTTGCACTGAGCCACACCAACTTGTAGGAGGCAGATTCTCTTCTGAGGAGCTTCACGGCTCATTCCAAAGAGAAACCCCAACTTTGACTCTACCCTCTCCCCAGTCCTGGTTTTGTGTAGGAATCAGGACTCCAGTTTGTCCATACCCCTACTTAATAAGCATATCTCTCATAACGAATACGAATGGCAGTTAAGGATACAGCTCCCCAAATGAGATTAAGGCCAAGGGAGGTAGGGTAGCTTGGATAACTGGGTGGCTGCAGGTCACACTATGCAGGGCAGGGGAGGAAACGGTCCAAGGGTCTGGGTCGACTTCTGGAAACTTCTCCCTGACTGTCTCCAATGACCCCTTTCAATTTTGGAGGTTTCCCTACCATTGTCCAACACCTCTCTCAGGGATTAATTTCCTGCTAGTTGAGAAGCAATTAACCCTTGGTTTGTTTTTTAAAGGTTGGATTTCCGGCTTTGAGAGTGACCCTTTTATTTTTCCTGAACTTGCTCAAAACAGGAAAGTGTTAGGATGACTTTAGATAGAGATATCTAGGATATTTTCCTTTTTGCTTCAGAATTACTTTAGCTTCCAAACAGATCTATCCTGGAGGTTTAATGCCCATATTGTTAGGACCAGGAGCAGATCTTGCCTCGCAGTGGCCACGCCCTAGGTCTTGAACTCTGTGTCATTTTTCTCATTGTCAGTTGGACCATCAGTAGACACCACAAACTTTCTTACAATGAGACATAGAACTGGGTACTAAATTTTTAGTCTGTTTTCTTTGCCTACATCATATCCCAGATCACTAAAACGAGTTCTATCCAAGACACTTTAAAAAGCCCACAGAAAAGTAGAATTTAATTATTTTGGTGTAAAAATTTTGAAATTAATGCAAAATTTTTCGTAATAAGCTGTTTCTGTTTTTTGAAGACCTTTTGGATCTATGAATTTCAAAGCTTTTTGCACTAAAATAAACTTTTCTCTTAATTCCATTTTTCATGATCATTTTGAAGAACCCTCACACAGAAGTGGTGAACTGCTGAAGTGTCTAATAATAGACATTTTATTGCTATTACTACTAGTAGAATCACTTTTTATTGACTATATTCTACTGTTATTACATGCTGGGTAATTTTCTAAAGGAGTTTCTGTTTACTGAGTCATTGACTATCACAACACTGATGAGAACTATTGTTATTTCCATTTTGTTGGTGAAACAACTGAGAATAGGTGACCTTGTCAAGGTCACAAGATAGTAGATGGAAGAACTGGGATTAGTATCTAAGCAGGCTGATGCAGAGTCTAAGTCTATCTACGAAA
The DNA here is from genome assembly GCF_030435755.1 of Ochotona princeps. Classification (NCBI taxonomy): domain Eukaryota; kingdom Metazoa; phylum Chordata; class Mammalia; order Lagomorpha; family Ochotonidae; genus Ochotona; species Ochotona princeps. The sequence continues at coordinate 33,033,262 of NC_080849.1, read as the reverse complement.
CTCCTGGTATTGCAGAATTTTTACATGCAATGTCTGAGTTAAGCCTTATATCAGGTTGTGCCCTCCAATCCCTAAACATCATCTGCTATGCTATGCTTGAACAAAGGCTCAGCCGGTGGGGAGGAGGCTTGGGGGGGACTTGTTAAGGAGCAGACACTCTTTGACACCACGCCCTGTGTTTATCAGGTTGCTTTCTAGGAAAGTTGTGCATGTTTCAGCACGGATGCCTGGCATGCAAAAAACGTAGAGGCACATCCAGTGTGTGCCGACACAAGGGAGTGGGGAGGAAAAGATCACAGGGCCTGGAAGGCAGGAGGGGAGGGAAAAGCAGGCAGAGAAGAGGTTTTGGAACACAAAAGCCCCAGACTCTCAGGGGTTTGGTGGCCAGCTGCTCACATCTTCACATAAAACATGGGCAGAGGGCTGTCGGGGGACCGAGCGATCATGGATCCCTGGAGCAGCCCACAAATTGGAGGATGTGCCTTGGTAAGGATGGCGGCTCAGGAAAATGAGAGAAAACAGGCTTTTCTCTCGCATATGCCTAAGCAATGCATAGTACACAGAGCAAAGGAGGGAACTGCAGAGCAATCCAAGTGCTCAGACACTGGGCATGTTGCTTTAAATTCTCCTGGCAACATCTAACATCCTCGCTAGCACAGAGGGGAATCTTGCCACCTGTCAACCCCAAGACACACTCCCGACTGTTCAGGGAGATATTCTAGACAGGAAGGAGCCTGCCACAATAATTACAGCACACTGTGATGGCCTTAAACAGTACCATTCTCAGTGCATTATCTAAGGCTTTTTGTCAGCCCCTCTGAAAGCCATCAGCTAACCGGGCATGCTATACTGGCCAAAGAAACTGATGTTTGGCTTTGGGTGATTTGTGGAATCTGAATTCTCATTATTCTGAAAGTATTGCAGTCCACAATTGAAAACCTCCAAGGAAGCAATGCCAGGTACCAGACAAGACTGAGAAATCCAGGGACACTAAGATTGTTTAATTACACACACAGGATTTAGAATGGATTCATTCCATTTGAAGAATGTGCACATATTTTTAATTTGTGAATTAAAAGCAAAGCCTTAAGTACATTGATTCAGTGAAGAACAGACATCAGGAGTTTGTAAATTATTTATATTTAAAAGAGGACTGATAGTCATAAAAACCTTCAAGACCATAGAAGGAGTATTCTGGACTAGATGCCTCTGACTGTATAAGGGAGAGGCCATTAGGAAAATGTGATGAGAACAAAGATACCCTGTTCTGGTCTTCAGAGAGAGGACAAGACAATCAAAACCAGGACCAGTGTTGCACTCACAGAGATGATTTATGGGGGTGTTTAAAATAATTAAATATGTATAGCCTGGTTAAATGATGACTAGCAGGGGATCTAATAAATGTCTCCTGAGTTTTGGAGGTATGAACATGAATATAAGAAATTATTTATTCTAAGTCAGTAGGACTAATGATTAGGAATAAGGACATCTGAAGATTGACAGTAGACTGCAGATAGAGGAATCATGCACGATAGACAAACTCAGCTAACTCGTTGGTCTCCCAGAGGGTATGGTAAAAGACACACCCCCAGAGACTCTGAAATGAAGCTCTGCAGGGCAATCTGGGCTGACACTGCTTGGAAAGACCATTAGTAGGCCCAAATCTTTATCCACATCAGAATCAAGGTGCTCACTCAGATAATCTGAAACAGTAGATTTTGGTAGAAGGTTTAAATCCAGGGGCAGCGTTAGGGCACAGTATATAAGGCAGCCACTTATGATGCTGGCATTCTACGTCATAGCAACAGTTAGAGTTTCAGCTGCTCTGCTTCTGGTCTTGCTTCCTGCCAATACACCTAAGAAAACTGAGGAAGATTTCCCAAGTGCTTGGACACCTGCCACCTATGTTGGAGACCAGATGGAATTTCCCAGCTCCAGGCTTTGACCTGACCCAGCCCTAGCCTTTGTGACTATTTTGAGAGTCAACCAGGGCATGCAAGATTTCTCCCTCTTTGTCTTTCTCTTCATTGCTCTTTTCAAATAAAGAAATAATTTACTAAAAAAAGAAAGCTATATGTTCACAAAGCTGCTTGAATTCTAGCATTGAGAAAACAAAAAGTATTGTCACTATAATCAATTATAAAACTGGACAAAATATATGAATGACTTTTGAGTCACCTTACAATGCACAAAGAATGAGAAAAACAAAAAGGCGATTTTCATCTTCATCTTCGTTATCTGAGTGGATGATAAAATAATACAGCAAAATCGATCACTGCCATGATCTCATTGGCAGGACAATTACATGAAATAATCCATGTAAGAGAGTTAACGAAGTGACTAACATACACGAAGATTTCTGATTTATCTGCTGCTAGACTCCATCTGCAAACAAAATCATCCTGAAAAAGAACATTCTTTTCTTATAGACGTTAGGGAAACTCTTACCAAGGTGATAGAAATAACAGTTAAATTTTTAGGACTATAGACATATAAATCAGGGCCAGTGTTGTTGTGTTTCAGGTTAATTCTCTACCTGCAATGCCAGTATCCCATATAAGCATCAGTTCGTATTCTAGCTGTTCCCTTTCTGACACAGTTCCCTTATAATGGCCTGGAAAAGCAGCAGGAGATGGTCCAAGTGTTTGGGTCCCTGACACCCACATAGGAGACCCAGGTAAAGCTCCTGGCTTCCCAATTTGGCCTGACCCATGTACCATTGCATTTAAGAGGTGAACCAGCAGACAAAGGATCTCTCTCCCTCTCTGTCCCCTTCTCAAATACATAAATAAAACTTTATGCAAAGAAACAACTCATTTGGTTCTAATGCATTATTCTGATTTACAGTATCACTTCATTCTAAATTCAATTAAAATTAAAGGTTTCAGAGACAAGCAGAATTTGTGGATGGATCCCAAAGAGGAGACAGCTATCAGTGGAGGATTCTCTGACATGTACATAGGACTTCTTTGAATCTTTGGTCAAATAATCTTCTCAATGACAATGTTAGGCTTGGTAAAATGTAGCAAAGAGTAGCTACCAGAAGTGTTGAATACAACAGATATTCTGAAGATACACAGGGCTAGGACATAAAGAAGTTCTAAGTAGCCACAGTGCAAGAAACTATCTGAAAAACGCAGGCATTACATTTAGACCCCAAAAGGATGCATCTTCATAGGATTATCTAACAAGGCCTTTTTAGTAAGCCTTACTGAAATCAAGCCAATTCATCCCTAATTTAGCTTACTGGTGAAACTCAGCTTTCTTTGCAGAAGGGGGATAAATCATTATTTTCAAAGTGCAATATCCACAATGTCTAATAAATAATTAAGTTTAAGTCAGGAAACTGTTACCAGTAACCAAAAGAAAATTCACCATCATAAAAGGTCTGTTTGAATTAGCAAAAAAAGAGCTTAAAACAGTTCTTATAAACATTCATTGATTTGATAGAAAATATACAGATAAGGATGCTTGGCAAGATAAATGGAAGTTATAAAGTATCAAATGGAGATTCCGGAATTAGGACAATATCCACATTCACCACATGAGCTTGACAACATTTTGGAGACTGCATAAGAAATGATCAGATACATAGTTGATTAACAACTTCAAACCAATGTTTCAAAAGAAAAATACAGGGGAGATATTTCACAAAGCCTCAGTGATTTTATAATGTACCAAGTGAGCTAACATATGTATGATTGGAGTATTACAATGAAAGGAGATAGAGATTTGGAAAGGAAAAAATGGTTCAAGAAATAATGATACAATATATTCCATATATATATATATATATATATATATATATATCTCAAGAGATGCACAGAACTTCAACAGGATAATCATGAAGGAAACCTTACGTAAGCGTACTAGTGATATTACTAAATACAAATATAATGATACATTTTAAAAGATGCCAGGAAAAAATAAAAACACATTACATTCAGGAAAACAATGTTAAAAAAAAGAGGGTGATTTTTTTTTTCTTCAGAAATAATGCAGGATTCTGTATCAAGTTAAGATTAGTCTTCAAAGCGGAGAGAGTTTCCGATGGGAGAATCCATCAGTAACAGTCCTTATCACAAAGATTTTTAAAGCAATTTCTCGACAATGAAGAGAAACAGTACCAGAATTCAGTTCTACAAGAAAATGAAAATGTGTTGAAAACACTAAATATGTGAATAAGCAAAATAATTTTACCATTTTCCTTTATCGAGCAGTTGGTTATAAAAACAGCGTATTTTAGAATTTGGAACACACATAACAGGAAAGATGGACACCATAGTGAAAACAATCCAAAACAAAACAAAATGAAAAGGGGGAAGAAAAGACAAACGGAAGATTGTAAACTTCACCATATGTGGAGTTACTTATATCTAAGTGAACTCATCACTAAAATGGAAAGGCAGAAATCATAACAGGAAACGAAAAAGCACAAATACACATTTTTTTTAAAAAAATAAGTTTTAAATAGGCATTATTTTAAAAACAAAATATAAAGATAGATTGTGTGAACATTCATGAGAAAGCTGGAGCAGTCCGAAAGGTATCAAAGCATCTGAAGACAAGACAGAGCTAGAGACATGCCACACTGATGACAGGCCAGCTCATCAGCAAAACATCTGGAACGCTGATATACATCTTAGGCTTCAACTCTGTTGATGAGCAGAGTTCCAAAATATTTGAAGCAAAAACTAAGAAATAAAAAATACTCAAATCTGCAGTTATACTTAAAGAATTTAATATTCAGTGACTGACCATAGAGAGAAACAGACAGGAAATTAGCAAGGATAAATTTTGAATGATAAGACTATAACCACTTCTGATGCTGTCCCTTAAATACACGCTTGAAAACCACTTATTTACTTCATTTTGAACTTGTAGCAGAATGATAGTGAAACCATCCAACCAGACAAGTCACTTGTTTGTTCAACTAGAAGGATAGATCCAAAATCTCTTCAAGTATTACATCTGGTTTCTGACCTGAAAATTCTTCTATCTATAATCTGAAGCCACATGATTCTGTTGAAATCCATTCGCTTCCCTGCAGACTTATATAGAATAAACTTTTGGAATTGAAGAGGTTTTAGACATCAGACAGCTCAAATGTTCCTTTTTACAGAAGAGATTCTATTGATTCTTTGTGATCTGGTTCAATTGCCATATCCACACTGAAAGATGAGAAAACAATAGCTTCACCAAAGTCACACAGCCAGTCAGCAGCAATACCTGGTTTCTAACCTACATAATCTAATTGTAAAACCTACAATGTTTATAAGAGACTTGGCAAACACTTATTGAATTAGTGTAACAAAAAAATCAAGATGCCGTAAGTCCCAAAGACATAATCGCTTTAATATATGGTTATGGACGGAACCAATGGCAGGACAAGTAGTAGATTTTCTGAGCCTTAACACCTTCTACCCCACCATATCTTCTAAGAGAAGTCCAACTGTAAAAGGGAATTAATTAATTTAATCTCTAACTTTTCAATATAGTCTCTTGCTACCACAGTTGTGAATGAAATAAATCCACTCTGTAGTATAAGAATATGTGATTTTCAATTGTGTATTTTAATCTCATTTCACCTAAAATCTAATCAGTGACTTGGAATGAGCTAGGGGGATATCCCTGCTAAACCATAGCAGTACTGTGGGCTTTTCAATATCAATCAGGCACAATTTTATGATCGAGCAGTCTAAACTGCAATTAGATACAGCAGTTCTATTGTTTTCCACTTGCTGTCTTCATGTTGATGTGAGGCAGGCATTTCCAACTCCAGGTACCCAAACAAACTCCATTGCTTTCAGCACTTTTAGCTTTTAAATGCTCAGCCCACTAGAATCAAATGTTGTAGTCTCTTTTCCATGACATTTAGCTTTCCCACTCATTTGGAGGTAGCTGGGATTCTGTTCAAGGGAAGGGGTTTGTTCTCCTGTTTCCCTGCTTTAGAGTTAGCGTAGAGTGCACAGTGTGCTCTGGACACCTCAACTCCTCCTGCTTCAGAATCACTAGCCTCTCTTATTTGCTGGCACAGGACAGAGCTAAAAGAAATGGCAGGTATTGTTTACTACAATTAACTGACTTCTCAGGTGCTCATCCTCTGGCTTGGTGTGATGTCATCTTTGCAATTACTCCTTGTTGTGTAAAGTGTGTCCATGTTTCTTTGGACAGCTCCCCAGTGCACTGAAGATCCTTCAGAGTGGGAAGTCATGCATTTCTTTGGCCCCTACCATCTTTCCCTAAACCCAACGCTCCTTTCTTGGAAACAGAAAGTAGCGAACTCTTTTAGTTGTCTTACTATCCTATGGTTCATGCCTCTTTTTGTTTTTTTAAGCCCTATGGTTCTTGCAATCTGGGAATCAATTATAATTCCCTAAGTTATCTAGGGGCTTCAGAGAGTTAGCACATGGAAGGTGTTCTCATCTTCTTCCCATGGTGTCTTCCTGCATTTACCCCAACAAACCTCTTACCTTTGAAGATTAAAAAGAGATCAGAATGGATGCTAGTCACAAAGGTGAAAATGCACAAAAACTCTCATAATCACAGAAAACAGGAAGGCCAAGGACAATGGACACACAGACATCACTGAAAGAGACAGAAAAATTACTTAAAATCAACCACATTTGATTGGTCTTGGTTTAGTTCCAGTTAAAACTAAAACTGGCCGTGTGCAAGGAGTTCAGGGGACTAACCTGAAGTGAATCTGATAAACAATAATAACATCTCTCCTGTAAACCTAAACTTGACCTCATAAAAGGTTATAGGTGAATTAGAGAATTTTAATGAGTTTAAGAAGTTATTTAATCATGTGGAGATTATATTAGGAAGGGCTGGTTGAGCAATGGCTCTTGGCGTCCAACACACGTACATTCCAATTATAACTCTGCTCCTCAGCTGCCACATGCCATTAGGCAAATCACTCATGCTTCAGAGTCCTCACTGTTCTCATCTGTAATATGGACATAATGTTTGTATGCATGGTCATAACTTAAACGCAGGTAACTCCTTTAAAACTTTTAGAAGTTTTTGTTTCATGTAACAGGCAGAAATGAATGGAGAGAAATCTCGCATACACTGCTTCTGTGGATGTCCACTATTGAAATGACCGAGACCAGGGCTTTAAAAGGGCCAGCATAACAGATCATTAGATTCTCAAGATGAGGCAGAAGGAAGAAAAGAAACCCAGAAAACTGGAATACTGGCAGGAAGAAGCAGCTGGGCAGATAGCTTGCTTAGCAAAAACCCCTGAGTGCACAAAAGTGTTTCTTTGCCCATCGTTTGCTGAATGTTGCTAATTATTACATTGGGGATGGGCCCAAGGGACTGAAGGCTGTTTCTCCTCAGGTTAGCAAGACAGGTGTCTGCACCTGCTCCGTACATTAGCAGTAGAGTACCCTCAAACACGCCCCTGCTCTTCTGAGAATGCCCTTCCCACATAAAGAAAAACAGCTCTCTAGTTGCTTCTAGAGAAATAGCTGCCCTTCTCAGCTAAAAATCCCTGAAGTCCATTTGTCCTGACCTTGATCAAAGTTTCCCTGCAGTGGATTGGGACATGGTGGTAACAGTGTCTGATAGGAAGAATTTACTCTATAGAGAAGAATCTCAGGCTAGCTACCCAGAGAACACTGATTATATAGCACTCATGTGGCAGAGCCGGCAATCCCCTCATCCAGATGTCAAAAGCTGGTTAATTAAGATTAAGACATATTTGCTGTAGCAAGTCCAGTCAATCCAATTCCAGGATGGTTCTGTTCCCATTGTTCATTTCTACAGAAATATCTCAGTCTCTGTGGAGCAGCCATAAGTAGCAGAAGCAAAACCGGAATTGCACAACCTTGTTTTTCAAGCAGCAGCAAATAGCTCACTTACTTGAAAAGGGTAAATTTTTAGGGAGGAGCTGTGTGGTCTAGTCTTCAAACTACTAGGTTTTTTTTCTTTTTTAAACAGAAAGCATATGCTTCAAGCTCAAATACTCATAGGATAAAAGGTAATGCTAAATGTTTCAATTAACCAGAGACACAATGAAGAAGAATGAAAGCGCATGGCTGAATCTCATTCACAACACTTCCCGGGCTCACTTGGGTAATTCTCTCCGTCTTGACTAAGAAGGAAAAGTTTCCCCCACCGAGTTAGTCATAAATGTTACTGCTGGCATTCCCATATCTTCCTTTGCTTGACTAGTGCAAGGATGCCCGAAAAAGAGTGCTGGAACAATCTGCAAATTAAGATGATTTTTCAGCATCCATAAACTTCAAGCTGAAGAGGCTATTCAAAAAGCTGTGGTAAAGGAGGCAATAACTGTTTTATCTCTTTCCATAAAACTCTAATGCATTGGAGGGAAAATAAAGAAACCCCAGGTATAAACACTGCGATTGTAAGTTCAGTACACAACCTCTGTGATCCATCTACAACAAAGGCTAATGCTGTTGAGTATGGATAACAATAAAATTCTAAACAGAACTCATGAGAGGGGCCAAAACGATTTGAAAAAGGGATTTTTTAATGGGATTTATTAGCAAGACCATCCTTGGGAATTACAGTGACATACATATAAGAGTTTTGCAAAGGCAAATTGCACTATGTTGGGCATTATTCTACTTCAATTTAAAGGTAAAAGGCAAAAAACCAAAGGTCATCAGCCCAAGAGTATATTAATTTATATCTAATGCAGGATTTTTTCCACACATGAAGAAGTCCAAAGGGGAAAAAATTATAGCTCCCAGAAGAAACTTTCGGCAATAATCTTATATAATTTACAGCACAAAAGGACATTTCTGTGTCCAGGAATTGTGGCTCATCAGCATTGTGAAAATGAATCTGTGCAACTCATTTGATACAAAAGTCATATGAATGTCTTCAGCCAACTGGCTCTTTTGCACAGCCTGTTCCCCCTATGGTAAGTCGCATTCCTAACAGTTCGTATTTATGGGCGCTCCGGTGGAAAGGCAAATACATGAACTTTGGGTACAAGAGTTCAAACTAAAAAGACAAGCTTAATTCTTCAGAACTAGAGGAAGAATTGCTCAGTTACGCAATAAGACCACTGCTGACTTGGTCCTGTACGTAGCCTTGCACAGGCTCAGGAGAGCCCTGCACAATTTCATTATCTCATGCCTTCCAAGAGAAGAAGCCTGCTTTCCTATTTCATAGTAATTGGAAGAAGAAATGTAGGTGGGAGCACAATTCATTCAGAGTTTGATGAATTATTTACCAATTAAAGAGATGAGCAGAGGAAGGGGAGGGCTACATAATTTTGATATAGGTGTTCCTTTTATTATATTATTTATATACACAAAATTATTGCTTTTATTAACTAAGAGGTTAATCACTTAAATGGGCTGCTTTGCATCCTTTCCTATCCTGTATACAGGCAAATTGGTTAATTTTATGTTCAGGAAATAATCTGGCATTTTTTTTTCTTGTATGTATCTGTACAGGACCGTTTCAGAACATTTTATAATTCGGGCTATGAGAAAACTTGCCAAACTCTTGATGTTGCAAAGCTGCTCTATTTTTGCAATGAACAAAGAAGGGAGAGTCTACAAGATTCTGGTTAGAAGTGGATTCCAAAAACATTACCATTTTCTGCATTTGAGGTAACAACTTGAGCGTCTACATTATTTAAAATAAAAGCAAAAACTAAGTCAGAAAATGTGAACAGAGACCCAGACCTGCTATTTGCTATCTGCACATTTTGGGCAAGTTCAATTGGTCTTATGTTCATTTGTGAAACAAGGAGTCTTTTCATTCATTCAAATGCAGACCAAGGGCTTTTATGAACTCTTATTACAGAACACCAGGGTTACAATTACTGTAAGACTGACAAGATTCTTGTCCTTTTGAAGTTTCTTCCCATATTTTATCAAAAGTGAACTAAACATTTGCAGTTGGTAAGTGCTCTGAAAAAGGTAAATAGAACTGATTGAAAAATAACTGAGTCTTATACATTGTTATTACGCGAAGAACACTTAACAAGATAATCACCCTCTTAACAACTGTTCAAGTGCAGAAAACATTATTATTAACTATAGGTACAATGCTGTACAGCAGATTTCTAGAGTTTGTTCATCTTTTTGACTGATACTTTATACCTGCTGATTTGGAAATTAGGTTCTCCTTTCCTCCTCGTCCTGGAAACTGCCACCTTATTCTTTGATTCTATGAGTTGAACTATTTTGCATACTCAGTGAGTATAATTTTGTCCTATTTTCATCTCAGTGGCTGACTTATTTCACTAAAAACAATGTCCTTAAGATTTTTCCATTGAGCATATTGTCACATACTGCAGAATGCCTTTCTTTTTTAACTCTGAATAATGGTATTAATAATCAGTAATAGTACTAATATTAGTAATAGTGTTCCATTGTGTGCACACACAAACCTATGCTTGAAAGGCAAAACTGAGGACTCTCCGAAGCTGTGACCTAAAACATACGAGAAATAAATTTATATACCCAAGGGAAGAGAACATTAGAGGAAATTGTAAGAGCAAAGATTCTGATGCCTGCCAAGAAAACCTTGATTAATTCCAGGAACTGAGAAATGGTTAAGTATGTAGGAGACCAAGAGGTAAGAGTTGAGGCTGAGGAACAGAAAGATTCACTCTACACGTGTCCTTCTAGGTCATAGGTAGAAACTTGGATATTTTTGCTAAGAATTAATTCCTTGGAAGTCATCCAAAGGGGGTGACAGCTTATTTACATTTTCTATAAAGATTTATTTATTTTTATTAGAAAGATTTACAGAGAGAAGACACATAAAGGATTGTCTGTCCATTGGTACCCTCCCCAAGTAGCCACAAGGATCGAAGCTGAGCTAATCCAAAGCCAGGAGCCAGGAGCTTCTTCCAGGTATCCCACAAGGGTGCAGGGTCCCAAGGCATTGGAACATCCTCTACTGCTTTCTCAGGCCACAAACTGGGAGTTAGATGGGAAGTAGAGCAGCTAGGACACAAATTGGCACCCACATGAGATCCAGGCACATACAAGGCAAGAAATTTAGCCACTGGGCTACCCTTCCAGGCTCCTTATTTACATTTTTAAAGTTCATTCTTGTTCCTATGCAATATCTATTTCAAGGTCACAGAAGAGATGGTGAAATTGGAAGCCATTGCAGTCATCTAAACGACAGGTCCAGATGGCTGACATCAGAATGTAGTCAGTGAAGATGGAGAAGATAAGCAGAACAAATGATTTTCCAGAGACAGAATCATCAGGCGTTGGTGATATGATAATGAAACCCTCCTAAAGGGAGAAGCACATGATGATGCTGATTTTCACAAAAGAGAAAGTGCTAGTGCTAGGGGATGACATAACGTGGAGACAGTCCATGCTTGGACAGTATACACAAGTCCAGCTCACATTTGATTTTGAAGTACTTTTTGAAGCTTCTAAATGAATACATGAAGTAGGATGGTCAGGCATTTATGTGTGAACCCAGAAAAGACACATGGTTAGGAATTTCATTCTGTGGGTCCTTGGATTAGTAATGATATATGAAAGAAGATAATAATATCTTTCTTATGTATCCCACAGGTGGTTTTTCCTTCTTGAGTTTTTTAATAACCCAAAGATCTGCCTATCTCATTGAGGATATTAATTTGTCCTGCAGCAACAAAAAACTGAAAGTATCAGTTGGTAAAAACATAAAGATTGGGCCCAGCGTATTGGCCTAACGGCTTAAGTCCTCAACTTAAACATGCCCGAATCCCATATGGGTGCCGGTTCTAATCCTGGTGGTCCTACTTCCCATCCAGCTCCCTGCTTCTGGCCTGGGAAAGCAGTCAAAGAGGACGGCCCAAAGCCTTGGGACCCTGCACCTGCATGGCAGACCTGGAAGAGCTCCTGGCTCCTGGTTTCAGATCAACACAGCTCTGACCATTGGAGTCACTTGGGGAGTGAATCATCAGATGGAAGATCTTCTTCTCTGTCTCTCCTCCTCTGTGTATATTTGACTTTGCAATAAAAATAAATAAATCTTTTTTAAAAAAAACATAAAGATTGATTTCCTGCCCAGGCTACATAGCTTTTGTAAGTCAGCTTGGAGGTCTGCTCTTTGTTATCATCAGTGGGACATCAGCCGATTAATCCATCAAGTCTACAGTTTTAACCGTTATTGTAGTTGCAATGGTTAATTTTTTAAGGAATTGAATGGGGCAGGAATGCCCAGATATTTGTTTTATGGTATTCTGGGTGTATCTGTGAGGTATTGCTAGAAAAGATTAGCATTTGAGTTGGTAGAATTTCCCTAACCAATTGCCATTCTCAATGTGGATGCACTCATGAAATTTACTGAATAGAACAAAATCTGAGTAAAGGAAAATTCTCACTCTCTCACTGTTTCTGAGCTAAGATATCAGTCATGTCCTACCCTCAGCCTCTGGCTCAGGTCTCTCTTTAACCTTAGTCCTACAGACTCAGACCAGAACTATTCCATCAGCTTTAACAACTTGATCTTATGATTTTTTAAGGTCCATAACTTCAGGAGTCAATTCTTTAAAATATGCCTTCTGATTTGAGTATATATTTTACATTATACATATATAATGCATTTGGTCCTATTTCTCCAGAAAATGGAGACAGATGATTTGGTAATGAGAATGACCCTTAAAAAGCAGAATTTTAAGGAAAAGTTTTCTGAATTCGTTCTTTTTTTTTTTTAAATTAGCTAATTTGATTGCATTTAAACACACTAATGACTCCAGTCCCAGAAGCAAAGAGAGCACTAACGGACCACTAACAAACCAGAGTGATCTCGTAATAGAGATACAGAAAACGTGCTACAAATACAGAAAGTATGGCTATTCCTCATCCATCACAAGAAGCAAGAAGTTGAGTAACTATGTACATGATACTTCCAAATATTTTTGGAAAACTAATGAATCATTAGGTTGGATGATTGTTTCTAATGCTGCTGAACAGAGTAACAAAAGGATGAGCTTAGTTTTTGAACTCCCAGGTCAAGGATCATATAAAAGATCTGAAAACCCAGATGAGCCCTGACAGAGACTCTTATGTAGTCATGGGACTGAGATTGCTGAAAATCAAATGAAGAATCCCATACTGTGACTTGCTGAATTACGTGCAAATTCAACTCCCATCCTCACAGAGTAGCTACTGTGAAAGTGAGAGCATTGATTGAGAAAGAATGAGATCCTATACTTAAGAATGGGGTCTTACGGGAAGATTCTAATGAAGCTGGAGACACTGAGCCATTAAACTCTGCTGCATCTTCTTGCCAGAGAAGAGACCTCCTCACTCCCAATGGAAGTGACCTTCCCATCCTCAACAGAATTAAGTTCCATGCAAGACAATCCTGATTATCTGCAGGCCCCGGTCTCCCAAGGATTAACTCCACAGCTTAGCTTGTTTCTCAGAGCATAACAGGATTGGTAATTTTGGCCTGATACATATAGCCACTGGCTTAACCGCAAGTTCCTGCTTCCTATTGTCAAGTTATCTGCCAAGGGATTGGATAAAACTCAAGGGATTTAGGGTGGCCACTAGAGGATTGGATAAACACTGGGAGGAACTGAAGGGATTTAGGGTGGCCACTACTGGGAGGAGCTAAGCAGAGTATAAAAGAAAGTCTGGAGTTGCAATAAAGATCAATCTGTCATCGATCGGCATTCGGTGTACTGCGTGTTGCCTTGTCTTGTCTCTCTGCGTTGTCTGCGTTGCAACCCTAGTCCCTCCGCTCGGCTCGGGGTACGTGGCGACGAGGGTGTTCCCAACATCTGGAGGTTCCCACCGAGATTGAGAAAGAGAGGATACGACGAAGGGTCGTCCCGGGAGCCTGGCCAGCTGATTCAGGTAAGTGGGACGTATTGTAAGTCTCTCCTAAACTGGTAGGAGAGGGAGTTTCATTTTGAAATATAGTTAGGTTTTAGTTTTATTTTGAAATACAGTTAGGTTTTAGACTTATTTTGAAATACAACTAGGTTTTGGATTTATTTTTTAAGTTTTCGATTTATTTTGAAGTATAGTCAGGTTTTAGATTTATTTTGAAGTATAGTTAGGTCTTGGTGTTTAATTTATCCGTTGAAAAGGACGATAAAATGGGTTCTGCCTTCTCACGGGATAAATTGGCCACCGAGCTTGAAGAACTTCTACGTCAACTGGGGATGCCAGTTAAATTTAAAATGATTAGAAATTTTGTTAAAGCCATTCAATCTAGCAGTCCTTGGTTTATTGTTTCAGGCAACTTGAGTATTCCCGATTGGGAACAGGTTAAGGCCAATTTACAATCCTGTTTACAAAAAGACCCAGATAATTTCCCCATTGTTAACTTTTCTTTGTGGCGCTTAGTCCGTGATTCATTATTTACTGATAAAGTGAAAGTTGAGAGACAGTTAAGAGAAGTACAGACTACTTTTGAAGGAATCCAGAGGTGGGAAGTTCTACGGTCCTTGGAAGCCTGGAACGAGGTGGCCTCGAGTGAAACCACCCCGAGTGAGACCTCTTCTTTAGAGGAGAGTGAGGTCTCTTCTTTAGAGGAGAATGAAGCCTCTTCTTCAGATGAGAACGAGGCCTCTTCCTCGGAAGAGAGTGAGGAAAAACGAGATGAGGAGGTTTTCTTAAAGCGGAAAATTAAGGATAAAGAGAAGATTTTCTTAAAGCGGGAAATTAGGGACATTAAAAGAAAGTTAAAGAAAGCAGGAATAGGTGCACGTTCCTCTGGCAAATTGTCCAGTTCAAGACCACCACCATATGCCCCTAATTTTGTGACCCCTACCGCTCCTCCTGAGGAGGAAGCCGTGGGCCATTCACCCAATAATTACCCCACGCGGCCATGGAGTGACGGCCTCACTGATCAGCCGGTGGGTGGGGTTCGATGCTTCCCTGTAATAGAGGTCCCAGTTCGAGGAGGTCCCCCTCGCCGGGAGCATCAGCCCCTTCAATTTAAAGACCTCAAAAATGTAAAGCAGGCTGTTAAAGATTATGGTGCCCAGGCACCCTTTACTCTTGCACTCATAGAATCCTTTTTGAGTTTGAATCTTACTCCTAGTGATTGGATGCAATTGTGCCGCTCTGCTCTCGATGGTGGTGACTTTCTCCTATGGAAAGGGGATTTTCAAGATAGGTGCAGATTTTTTGCTGAGCAGAACGCGGCTGGGGGACACGCAGATCGAAGCCTTGAAATGCTTACTGGCACTGGACCTTTTGAGGGCATCCAACAACAAGTTAATTATGACCTAGGAGTTTATGCACAGATAGCAAATGCAGCCCTTGGAGCCTGGAAGGCCTTGCCTAATGCTAATACAGGAGACCAGCTTTCCAAGGTCTTGCAAGGCCCTACAGAACCTTTTCAAGAATTTGTGGACCGTGTTATGCAGGTTGCTACTAAGATCTTTGGTAATGTGGAACCAGCAATGCCAGTAATTAAGCATATAGCCTTTGAGAATGCTAATAAATATTGTCAGGATGCTCTCAGGTTCCACAGAGATAAGTCCCTGCATGATTATCTCAAAATCTGCAGACATATTGACTCCACCCATGCCCTTGGGCAAGTGATAGCAGCCGCTGTTCAACACCCTCAGCCCCACCCTAGGGCGCCTCCCAAAACCTGTTTCAGATGTGGACAGCCTGGACATTTTAAAAAACAGTGCCCCAAAATTCTGCGACAAGGAAGATCACCCCCACAATCCTTGCAGGCCCCAGATCTTTGTCCAAGATGCCATAAAGGCTATCATTGGAGCAGTGATTGTAGGTCCAGATATGATGCCCAAGGCAATCCCCTATCGGGAAACGGGGTCAGGGGCCCGCTCCGGGCCCCCCAACCTCAGGTGTACGGAGCCCAGCAGACACCTGTAACTTCCGGAACAGCGCAGACTCCTTCCAGAGTCCCTCTCCCACGGCGAGGAGCACCGACATTTCAACCCTCCTCAGAGCAACACCAGGTAGCGCAGGACTGGACCTCTGTGCCACCTCTGGAGAGGTATTGACCCCGCTCCTGGGACCCCAACGGATAAAAACAGGAGTCAGGGGCCCCTTACCTAAGAATACCTTGGGCCTGATCCTAGGAAGAAGTAGTGCTACTATGCATGGAATCAGAGTACTCCCAGGAGTGATAGATGAGGATACTCCAGCAGAAATAGAAGTCATGGCAGAATCAGCCAAAGGCACTATAATCATTCCACCTGGAGCTAGATTTGCCCAGCTGATCTTGATCCCCAAGGTTCCAACTGACAACCCCATTCTTAAGAGAGATAGACAAGGAGGATTTGGACATTCTGGCCCCTTGGCATGTTGGGTCTCCGACATGCAAACCCGACCCACCTTACAGTTAGAGATAGAAGGGAGAAAATTCACAGGTTTACTTGATACCGGGGCTGACAGTACAGTTATATCCCAGGCACAGTGGCCAAGTTCCTGGCCATTAGAGGCCACCCCAACCGTTCTCCAAGGGATAGGAACTTCTCAGCCACAGAAAAGTGCCAGGATGTTAAGGTGGAAGGATCAAGAGGGGCATTCAGGAGTTTTCCAGCCGTATGTCTTACCACATATTCCTATCAACCTGTGGGGACGAGATTTGTTGAGTGCCATGAATGTTGTATTAACCTCTCAGCCTGTGCCAAATATGCTTAATAGACAGGGATACTTTCCTGGAAAAGGTTTGGGCAGACATCTTCAAGGTCTGTGACAGGGTTAAAAATTAGAGGCTGATATTTTACAAAACAGGCATCCCTTATAATCCTCAGGGTCAAGCCATTGTTGAACGTGCTAACCGCACCCTTAAAGTTTATTTAGAAAAAATAAAGAAGGGGGATGTGGCTGAGCATTGCAGCTCACCCCATTCCTTACTGGCATCTGCCATCTATGTGTTAAATTTTTTAACTGTCACTAATGATGTAGCTCCTGCAGAGCGCCATTGGCTTCGCCCTTCTAATGAGAATAAAGGCCAAGTAAAATGGAAAGATCTGGCCACAAATAAATGGCGAGGACCAGATCCAGTACTAACGTGGGGGCGAGGCTCTGTTTGTGTTTTTCCCCAGGATGAAGAAACACCTAGATGGGTTCCCGAGAGACTTACACGACAAATCTCCTTGGCTCCAACTCAACATGATCCCACTCCTAATGATGTTCTTGCAGGATAGGAGACCCTGACAGCAGTGGTGCAACTTCCTGATATCCTGCCCATGGGAAACGCAGATCTCCAGCTGCTCCCCGATTTACCATCATATATGTGTTACCCCTGTTAAATGGCATTTAACTGGCAGCATGGATGTTTTAGGAACAAAGCGGAATCTTGGCCATGAGGCTGATGGTCATAGCCATGATTGCAGTACTGTTTAGTCTTCTTTGCCGCCTATGCAGGCAACAAGCCTGGGAGCAGGTCATTATTTGACAAACCATGATGGATTTAGCTGTGGAAAATCCTAGCGCTCAAGTTTGGCTGAACATGGTGTGATGGGCAGCCAGAGACGGGTAAGATCTGGCAGCGCTGATGACCAACCTAAGACAGGGATTCCCCAGGTGGGGCTCCCCATGACGGGTAAGGCGTCAACTGACTGCTAGACAACCTAAGACAGGCGTCCATTAAAAAAACAAAAAAAGGGGGACATGCAGGCCCCGGTCTCCCAAGGATTAACTCCACAGCTTAGCTTGTTTCTCAGAGCATAACAGGATTGGTAATTTTGGCCTGATACATATAGCCACTGGCTTAACCGCAAGTTCCTGCTTCCTATTGTCAAGTTATCTGCCAAGGGATTGGATAAAACTCAAGGGATTTAGGGTGGCCACTAGAGGATTGGATAAACACTGGGAGGAACTGAAGGGATTTAGGGTGGCCACTACTGGGAGGAGCTAAGCAGAGTATAAAAGAAAGTCTGGAGTTGCAATAAAGATCAATCTGTCATCGATCGGCATTCGGTGTACTGCGTGTTGCCTTGTCTTGTCTCTCTGCGTTGTCTGCGTTGCAACCCTAGTCCCTCCGCTCGGCTCGGGGTACGTGGCGACGAGGGTGTTCCCAACAATTATCCTCAACCTCACTGACTCTTTTTGCTTCTCAATCTGTAAGTCAAGTCCCAGCAGAACTCTAAGCATGAGGTCCAAAATTTGACCTGTGAGATGTGATATACTCCAAAAGAACTATTTCAGTTTTAAAAACTACAAAAAATCTGAGATACATGTGTGCTCATGGATATTTATATGAATGTAGGACAGTAGTCAAAGGAAAATATTGAAATGGCTCCAGCCAAATTTATTGATAGTAGCCTATTGGGTAGAGATTCTACATTTAATGTTGCAGCTCAGGGAGGTAGGAAGGACTGTAACAGTTGGTTTGGTTGGTTGGCTGAACCTTGGGCCAGAACGTATCCAACAGAGAGAAGAGTAGAAATGGTAGAGCTACCTTGTTTTAATGTAGATGGAAGATTCAAATGTTTAGGGAGATTGGGATATTAAAGTAGATGTGTCCCTCGAGACCTATTCAGAAAACATGTCTTTCACCATTACTGCAAAAATTAAATTTGTAAAGGGGAGTTCTGACAAGCTTGAAGAGCTCTGTGATCATTTCTCTGGAAGTGAGAACTTATAGTAGAAACTGGTAGACACTGAATTGGGAATCCTAGCTACAACGAGAGGAATTGGATCCTGTTTAGCAATGGCCTAGGGACAGCAGTCAACCTACAAGGGCATTTGGAGTGTGATTATTCCAGCAGACAGTGGAACCAAGCATCTAATCATGATAGACTGATTTGCTTAGATCTATGGTGGTGACTAGCTAAACATGGCATATTTATAGATGCCAAATATATGAAGTACCCACTGAGTTCTTATTTAATTCGTATAAGCAGAAAAGTTCTGAATGAATTGCACAGAGGTCTACTTCAAGCCATGAACAGTCATGAGCACTCAATCAGTTCCTAGACCTTAGGCCACGGAGAGACACAGAACCCATGAAAAGAGGAGGCCAGACACTCTAAAGCAAGGATCTACTTGCAACTACCCAAAATGAAAATTTACTTTCTGTCCTAGAATTCCCCAAAGAATCTATGGTCTTTTATCAGAGCAGTGGTGCTTTGAAAAATAGGACATTAGAGAACTACTAGACACTGGCTCTGAATTAACACTGATTCAGAAAGACCCAAAATGTCACTGTGGCCTTCCAGTCAGAGTAGGGGCTTATGGAGTACAAGTGATCAATGGAGTTTTGGCTCACACCCATCTCACAGTGAATCCAGTGGGACCCTGAGCCCCTCCTGGGGCCTCTTCCCAGTTCTGGAATGCATAACTCAGTGTCTGGCAGAATCCCCACATTGGTTCCATGACTTGTAGAACAAGAGCTGTTAACAATGATAAATACAAAGCAGAAGCTGCTCAGACTATCTCTAGTAGGAAATAATAAATCAAACGAGCACAATATTCCTGGAAGAATTGCAGAGGCTAGTGCTATCATCAAGGATTTGAAAGGAGTGGTGTGATAATTTTATGAGTCAACTGGAGGAAGGCATGAGATGTCAAATATTTCATTAAACATGATTCCAAATGCATCTATGAGGATGTTTCCAGAGGAGATTAGCATCCAAATTGGTACACTGGTTAACATTGATTTGGTAATGTCTACACTGGGGAGAACAATCTGTTGGGAGGCTAGACAGAGTAAAAAGAGAAGCTGAAAAATCATTGTGCCTGACTGGTTAGCTGGCACAAGAGTCTTTTCAGCCTTTATATTGAAACTCAAACAGTTGTATTGATGCTCCCAGTGCTCAAGCCTTTACACTGGAATATATACCACCACTGACACTTGTATTTTCAGCCATTCGGGTTAGGACCACAGCTACACCACCAGCTTCACTAGGTCTCCAGCTCACAGATGGCAGACCATACAGTTTTTCAGCCTTCATAATCATATGAACCAATAGATACACATACCATATTAGTCTGTTTTGCTGAAGAACCTCAACTATGCAAGTGGTGATTTCTACCACATCTCGATTCAATTCACCCATTTTCTTTTGTGCCCTTCATGACTGGAACTTAGAAAATAACAGTGGATCACCATGAATTTAGCAAAGTGGTGATTTTGATTGTAATTATTGTACCAGATGTGACATCATTCAGCTATTGTTCTAATGTCTTTTTCTCCATATCTATCAATGAGATTCACTATAACCAGTTTGCTTTCAATTAACAAGGTCAGAGTGCACCTTGTCTTACCTGAGGAGTAGGATCAACTCTCCAACCATGTCATACTTTGACACACAAGGGATCTTGATAGCTTTTCCCTTCCACAAAAATACTACACTGGCTCATTACATTAAGGATATTACACTGACTGGACCTCATGAACAAGAGGTAGTAACTACTCAAGAGATATTAATAAAATATTTGTGCATAACAGGGTATAAAATACAAAAAAAATTTCAGGATCCTTCTACCTTAGTGAAAGTAATAGAGGTCCAACAATGTAGGATGTGTTAAAATGGCCTTTATAAAGTAGGGGATAAGTTGTGGCAATAGGCCATAGAGGAAGAAGATAGTTATGCATGCCAGCTACTTAACGAAAATAAGAATTGCAATGTTGCTTTTTTAAGACTTATTTACCTGAAGGGAAAAGTTATAGAGAGAGGGAGTAACGGAGAGAGATCTTCCACTCACTGCTTCACTCCCTTCAATGGCCAGTGTTGGGCTAAGACTGAAGTCAGGAATCAGGAGCTTCTTCCGGGTCTCCCACGTGGTTACACAAGCACAAGGGTTTGAGCCGTCCTTGATTGCTTTCTCAGGCACATTAGCAGGGAGCTAGATTAAAAATGGGGCAGCCAGGACTGGGACCTGGGACCAGCACCCATGTAATATTCCAGTATTCCAGGCAATTATTATTTCACTCACTATAACATAATCCTGACCATAGGCACTGTAGTTTTCTTGAATAGCTCTTTTTGTATTGTTGTGAATATATTTGCATATATCAAGCAAATATCTCTATTTTCTTCATTCTCTTATTCCTTTATCATGTGAAATGCATTAATTTTTATAATAGTTCATTCTGTTTCTCTGGAGAACTCAGACTAGTAGGACAGCAAAAAGGACAACTGAACTCTGAAGAGTTTCAGTTGACAGTGATGAAACTGACACATGTTGCTTTTGTTTTCAACTCATGGGCTAAAACCAGTCACATGACTTCAGCAACAAGGCCTTTAGGAAATGCAACCCTCTCACGCACTTGGAAGGAGAGACTGAAGCATTTAGTAGATACCACTAAAAAACAGCATTACATGGAAACACTCCCCACTTAGGGCAAGCAACTGGCAACTTCTGGGCCCCATTTTGTATGTCTTAAAACACATTGCTAACGGGTTATAAAATGTTAAATAAGAAAAACAAAAAATTGGAAGTAACAGTAAACTTTAGCAAGCATTTTTATAGTGAGTTCAAGACTTTGCAGTTGGTAGTGTATGATTCCTTATCCCATAGGCTCTTCTGTTGCCTCCTGAAAAGCAGAAAAAGATAATCAGGGATTTTGTAAGCACAGGTGACCAAGACTTAAGCTTAAAATCCTCCTTTCAGAGAGCTGCTCTTCCTGGCTCAATCAAGGCAGCATGCGACAGCAAAAGCTGAGGCTTTCAGATTTGCTGAGGGCATGGAGGCATCCATAAACAGAAAGCAGCCATCAAACTGATTGCAGAAGACAAAACTCAAGTTTGATTAATTCCATGGGGCATTGAATCTAAGAAGAAACGTACTATAGTTTGTATGAGTCAACTCAGTCAGGATCAGAAAAATCTGATGAATTCCAGTTGACTAGTGAGTAGAATGACTCAGATGGACCGTTAGACCACAATTACTGGACCCGATTCTACCAAACTCCTCCCTGTATGCCAGCTAAATGTTTAAGCAACCTCCTATTTACATACTTGAATTATTTTTATATTTAGGCATCTTCTCTGAAGCCCTTACACTGCCATGGCCTTAGGTTTGATCCTAAGAAACTGCAACTTGCACCATGTCTGTTCTGTTCTGGGTCAGATACTACAGGAAGCTAAAGCTCAAAGACCATAGTTCTCACTCCAAGCATACAAGTTTAGGATTGCAGACCACACTCTTTTCAGTTACATGAATTTAATTAGTTTGCTTATCGATCTTCTATAAATAATCTAGGTCTTAACTTAAGTATGCAGGTAGAGTAGGAGACAGGCAAATTTTAAGTCCAAGAAATGCAGGGGCTAGGAGGGCAGCAGGATAAGACTGTTGAAGGGGCAAAGTACACTAAAGAATTAAGGACTGTTGGCCTCTCAGCAAAAGGGGCCTGACTCTAGGGAATACTTGTGCATAGCCCAAGGACAAAGGCCACATGTGGAGGAGGTACGGAGGGCAGCAAGGAGCTCTGAAGTGCAGTGATAGAAGGGGTGTGAGAAAGGAAATGGAGAGACAGGATGGGGTGAAGGGAGAGGATTTTGATTGTCCCCAGAAAGCGCTGAAATTCACTTCTTTAAACAAAGAAAAAGACATAGAAAATATATTTAGCTGGACAATAACTCGTTAAAAGTACATTTTTTGAAAAAGATAAATTGAGACAACATCTAAGACTAACTAGAAGGGAGGGACATCAGTCAGGAAACTACCATAACAGTCCTCCATTTCTAACTTGAGTCACTCAAATCACCAGTGACAACAACCTCCCACACACAGTGTGTCCTTTCCTTGTTCCAGAGTCAAATGTTCCTTTTTCTGAGTGCTTAGAAATCAAAATGATGATTAAAGTCATTTTCTCCACACTTATTTCCTTTGTAACAGACACCTCTTTATAGAACTAAAAGACCAGGAAACCAAGCTCAGTTTTTTTTTTTTTCCTGTCTTCTGACATCACTCAATCCTGCTTAAGAAGAGCAATTCTGCATCATTTCTGTGCAATAAGCCCCCAGACTACACCAGGCCAGCAGAATAAAGCTCTCAGATGTTGCCTAAGGATGTACAGAGGAAGATGGGGAGCTGAACACGGACACTATACCATCAAAGACAGCAACAGAAAATGAGCAGCAGGAACTACACTGTCCCCTCCTTGGTTAAGGCTCATTAACTCCATGAAGTCAGTGGCTACACGAGGAACAAATCTAGTGAATCTAGAAGGAAGAGGAAATCCTAAAAGATACTCATGAGTTAGAAGAGACAATTATCTGTTCAGCCTTGACAGTACTCTATAAATTTCCATCTACAATGTCATGATACACTTGAACAGCAGAATGATGGACTTGTGACTGTTATTGAAGGACTATACTAGCACAATAATACAGGGGCAAACAAACAACTGGGGAGAAGAGGAATGGGGGGTGGAAGAGGGAAATCCCTGAGCACAGCTATGGAACTGTATCATAAAAGATAAAAATAAACAAATCTCTGCTCTTCCAGTCTTCTTTTTCAAATTGACCTGCTTGACACCGACCCATTTCTTACAAGGTCACAAAGCCGATGTTAGCAGAGAAGACCAAGGCCAGCCCTGGTCAGGGCAATGTTTATCCTATCCACACAGCACATTCCAAAGGGGAAAGCTGAATCCTGAAGCAGTGGCTCCGAAAATCCATTTGAGCATTGAAATCATATGGAGAGTTGTCTTACTTTCTTAAGGTGGCCATAACTCAGTCCCTTAAAGTGGGTGGCTTAATTGAGTGCCTCACAGTCTCCCTGGTTTTACAGAAGTCTAAAATCAAGGGATCAGCAACACCATGATCTCTCTCTCTCTGCCCAGTAGAAGAGAATCTTTCCTTGCTTTTTCGAACTTGGGCTATTTTGCAGAGATCTTGGCCATTCCTTAGCTAGGAGCTGTGGGACTGCAAGCTGAGGTTTCAGCATTATGCAGCATTCTCCCCATCTGTGTGTGCTTTACATGACTCTTCTTGTAAGAAAACCAGATTGGGTTAAAGGTACACTGTAGTCTGTATGACTTCATTTTAATTTCAGTAACAATGTTCCACAATGACCTTATGAAGGTACAACAAATTGTTCATGGAAAATAAGCATGAAGAAAAAACTGTGCAGCCCAATTTTTTGTCTCAAAATAAACTTGTTTTAATCTGTTTCCCCAGAAATTTTTGAAGACGCTTTCTGTTTGCAAATAAATCACATTTTGAGCTACCCAGGATTGGGCCACAACATACATTTTAGAGGACACAATCCAACTCATAAAAGGAGCTTTAAAAATCACTGTCACTATTGTCATACCCTGGATAGTGGAAATTAATCAACACAGGGTATAGCCTAGGCTTCTGAAATTGTTTTTAAAGATTTTATTTATTGGCCCAGCCCAATAGCTCAATTCGTTAATCCTCTACTTCCAAGCGCCAGGATCCCATGTGGGCACTGGTTCACATCCTAGTTGCTCTACTTCCCAACCCGGTCCTTGCTTGCAGCCTGGGAAAGAAGCAGAGGATAGCCCAACTCTTTGGGACTCTACACCCATGTGGGAGGCCTGGAAGAAGCTACTAGCTCCTGGCTTCAGTTTGACTCAGCTCTGGCTACTGTGGCCATTTGGGGAGTGAACCAGCAGATCGGAGGTCTTTCTCTCTTGTTCTGTCTGTAATTCTGCCTTTCCAATAAAAATAAATAAAATATATTTTTTAAACATTTATTTATTTTTAATGGAAAGACAGATTCTCTCTGTAAACCTTTAGAAATACACTTTATTTATATTTGAAAAGCAGAGTTACAGAGAGACGGAAAGACACACAGAGAGGAAGAAAGATCTTCCATCCGCTGGTTTACTGCCCAAATGCCCGCAACAGCTGCAGCCAAGTCGATTCAAAACCAGGAGCCAGGAGCTTCTTTCATGTCTCCCGTGTGGGTATAGGGTATAGGCCATAAGCAAGAAGCTGGATTGGAAGTGGGGCATCTGGGACTCAAACGTGTGCCCGTATGGTATGGTGGTGCTAAAGGCCCCACTGGTGCTGGTCCCATGGCTTCTGAAATTTTTAAAAACAAGGGTAGGGATTCAGTTCAACGGGCTCTGGAGTCAGGCCACCTGGTGTTGAACTGTGCCTATACCATGTAAAGCTGAATGATCTTGGGGTGCTGCATAACTCTCTGCACCTTACTTTCTCTCATTTGAAGTGAGAAAGTCAGCAAGAATGGGCATTTGACATAGTGATTACAAATACTGCTTGGGACGCCTGAAACTCCTATCAGAGTGGCTGTGTCAAGCCTCAGCTCTAGTCCTGGTTCTAGTTCTCTGCAACAGCACCAAGGAGGTGGCAGGCAATGGCTCAAGCGGTTGGTTTCCTGTCAGCCACGTGGAAGATCCAGATTCAGTTTGTGACTCTGGCTTTAAACTGGCCTAACCCAGCAGTCGCCAACATCTGGTGTGTGAAGCAGTACATAGGCGATAACTCTCGCTTTCTCTCTATTTACCTCTCTCTCTTATTTCCCCTCTCTCTGCCTTTCAAACAGAGAATTTTTTAATTAAAAAATAAGTACAAAAAATAAAACTAGTTATTGCCCCCAAAGAGAGGTTATAAGGGTAACACAAAACTGTAAAAGAAAGGATTTATTTACAGCTATATTTAGAGCTATATGTAGACCCTTCTTTTCCTTATTATTATTATAGCTCTACCCAACTCTAAAATTTAAAAGCTTTAAATGTAATATTTAATGCACCAAAAGTTGTCTCTGTTTTAAAGATGAAATAGAAGAGTGTATAGCTACTCAATTATTTACCCCAAAGTCAAGCAGAAACCTAGAAAGGCATGCAAGGTGCCTGTGCGTAGGTCACGATCCAACCCCCAGAAAGTCTGTGGCTTTCTGTCAAGGTGCTAGAGGCCTCTGTGACATGGGGAGGGGAACTGGAGCAGAAGACTTCACGTTTATCTGCTCCATATGTGTATTCCTTACAGAATTTTGCGAAAAAAAAAAAAAAAAAAAAAGAGGCAGGGAGCAGTGTTTCTATAAAGCCAGAAAGCTCTGTGTCTGATTATGTTCCTCCTAAACTGAGAGAGTTAATCGTACCTTCTGCCTTTGGGACAGGGAAGCCCAAGAGCATGTCCAGTGGTTGAGGACAGTACGGGAAGGAAGTTGAGCTAAGCCTCCAAAAAGAGGGATCCAGACTGAGCCCACTGCAGCATTTCAAAATGTCTGCTGTCTGCTCATTACGAAAATTTGTGTGAGGGGCACAGAGAATTAAAGCCTCCCAAGGCCCCAATCAGAGTCATCTCCACTGAGAAATGCAGCATGAAATGGACAGAACACTCTCTTACCCTTATGCTTCTAATCACCAGGAAGCTCAGGAAATTGGAAATGCCCCAGAAACAACATGACATATCAAATACCAGAGCCTAGGTGATCCATCACCATCATCGTCACCATGGTCATTACCATTCGCTTCCACTAGTGGACAGCCCGTAAATCAGCTGGTTGAGCTCTTTGGGAATGCTGAGTGAGAAGCACTGAATAAATGTCAGCTGGGATCATTAGAGATACCTTTCACGTTAGACGGATAAATGTTAGCAAGTCCACGTTCAAGGAAGCATCCATAGGGACCTTGGGTATTTCCAGGGGCCCCAAGATGTTAATCATGGTTTGCATAGTTAGAAAGTTAAGTTAGGAGAAGAGAAGCTTTTCTCAGTCTACTATTTTAATGTCATAAGCATAAAAATGCGTTTATTACACTTGGCTTGTACAGGAACAGATTTCTTGTCCAGTGGACTTCCTCAAGGACAGTGATTTAAAAACAGGCAGAGAGCCAAATATTTTGGCTCCAAATCCATTCAGGGCAAAACTTTGGAAACTCCACTAAGGACACCAGGACCAAGTCAAGAATGCTTATAAGCAAAGGCTACTACCCGTTAAATCCCATTCTGCCCTCCTGGTGTCTTTGCCAGGAACCTTCTCTTCTTTTCTTGGTGATGGCTCTCTACCAAGGGCCCATTCTTTCCAGAAGAGTTGAATCTCCTACAGCAGTTCTGAACCTGGAAACCACATCTAGGATCTTGACTGTTCCCAACTGTTCCCATGGAGGATTTTCCAAGACCTCCCAGCATCAACATATTGCATTTTTCAGACCTGAGTTGATCCATCTCTCCACACAGAAACCCAGAGCTGCATTCTGGCATACCTCCTGTGTATTGGTGTTGGTGTGTGCCTTTAGCCTAGGCTCTTGGCTTCCACAGAACTGGGTAGCAAGCCCAGGTTCCCAGGCAGAGCAAGGAGAGAACTGTGCTTTTTTAATAGCTTTTCTATTGTTCATTGTTTGTTGAGTGCTGAAAGCACTCTCAGTACAGTGTTGGATGAATCTTCAAGGTCCCCTGAGGCACAAAGTCCAAAATAAAGGGACAGAAGTGACTCACACAGCAAACTACTCTGCTGGGAAGAAGAGCCAAGCTGTTCATGGTCTGTCTGTGAGCCAGGTGGGTGGGAGTATGTTTATGCAAAAACTTCCAAAGACCAACTTCCAAAGAGGCTCTCTGGGGACACGAAGCTCTGGTCAACTCTGTCTTTAGGGAGAAACTTCTTCCTGCCTAATAGGAGTCAGAGCCATGAGAGGATTCTGGAATTTCCTGCCTAGCAAGCACATGGATTACAGTAGTCAGTGGGACACAAACACCTTTTTTTTAGTGCTGTATTTATCTAATGCTTAGAAGTGAAATACAACTAATGGGCACAACATGGATGCATTCAAAATGCAGGGGAATGGAGCAAGAAGAGGCAGGGGGAGGAGATGATATTCTCTTGTTGGTTCCATTAAGTGTATTTTTCAGGATTCCTGTTCAGGAGGGTCTGTTTTCAGCCTTCAGACCAACTCTGCCTTTCAAACTTCATTCTGAGAGCCCCCTCAGGTAACCAGGCAGAGCTAACCAGAATCTGAGCTTCAGGGATACAGGCACAGGTGTTCTTCCTTTGCAAACCAGGCTGGAAAAACCCAGTGAATTCTTGAAAAATGTTGGTAATCTGTGACTTTGTAGTTTATCGTGACACACTCACACTGTAAGCTAGCATGAGAGGGGACAGTGGGATTCTTCTTTTTCCTCACCTTTACCCACATTAACAATTTGCTATGAATCATCTAGATTTCATGTGAATGTAAAAAGAGGGAAAAGAAAAGAAAATTTTAAAGCCTTTTCCTTACATGAGTTAGCACAGCTCTGATATGATTTCCTGCTATTTGGGCTAAGGTGATGTTTGAAGCCAGTCCTTTGTTCCCCATGGACCATTTTTGATGGGTTGACTTAAGGATAAGTTGCTGTGCTTCATCTACCTGTAACCTCTAAGATTTTAAAATCGCTATTTTGGGAGGTGGAGGGAGGACACGGTAGCCTAGCAGCTAAACACCTCATCTTGTATGTGCTGGGATCCCATATGGGCACTGCTGCTTCGTGTCACAGTGGCCCCACTTCCCATCCAGCTCCTTGCTTGTGGTCTGGGAAAGCAGTCAAGGACGGCCCAAAGCCTTAGGACCCTGCACCCATGTGGGAGACCCAGAAGAAGCTCCTGGTTCCTGGCTTTGGATCGGCTCAGCTCTGGCCTTTACAGCCAGTTTGGGGGTAAATCTTTCTTTCTGTTTCTCCTCCTTTCTGTACATCTGACTTTCCAATAAAAATACATAAATCATTTTTTAAAAAATTATTTTTCTATCTTCCACTGCCATCCTCCCTCCCACTCTCTGGTTTTCTTGAAATCAGTGACTTTTCAGGAGAGTTCCATGTGGAGCTCAATACCTGGAAACTCCTGGAAACAGGTGAAGCGGATAGAGTGAACACTGCATGCTTGAGCCCCTCCAGCCACCATGAAACTGAAAAATTAGGAAGATGTTTCAGTAGTCTCATGGTACAGAACAGCCAAAACTTGAAGTTCATAGCCTGCCAAGGAAGAAATCCCAAATAAACATACTAGGATTACGCTTGAGATCCTTGAATGGAGAGTCTCTAGGAATACAGATAAATCTGAAATAAATCAGTGCTTAAGAACTCTCACATGGAGTCTGAAATTACAATCCATGATAATCTTCCTGTGGTGTGTCTACCTGTAAAACAAATAAGTAAATAAATAAACACTTCCTTTAGGAAGACACTAGCCATGACATGTGCAATTTGTCAAACAGAATGTCTGTCATTAGATCAAAATTACAAGCATACCATAACACAATGTCAAATGACCAAAAGCCCATAGTTACAAAAAAAGCTAACTCAAAGCTACATACTTGAATTACTGAATGTGTAATTTTATATAACTATGAACATCATAAGAATAGGCAAAATTAGAAAAAATTTACCAAATTACTAGAATCTAAAAGAAATCAATTAGGAGATACAAAGTTCAACAAGATAACACTGAATTTCAGTGATTGGGTTTCAAAGTAGATTAGATCTAGCAAAAGAAAGCGTTAGTAATCTGGAGCAGTAAAAAGTTTTCAAATTACCATTTTCTTCAATGAATAAAAAGAATATTTAAGACAGATAAAGAGCTTAAGGAACAAAAAAGATGTGATGACAATAACTTTCATCACTGTAACTAGTGTCTAAAAAGGAAATGAGAAAGATGATCAAGAAGAAGAGATAGTATGTACAAAAGCAAGCAAAACATATTAATTGAAGACACTCCACAGGCTAAGGAGAATAAATACAAATGCAACTAATCTATTCTAAGACAAAGTATGTTATAAACAGAAAGCAGACATATGCCTTTCAGGGCAATGAAAACATAACCGTGTTTGATACAAGTCATGAGGGAAAAAGGTTGGTGTCTTGAAAGAACAGTAGGAAAATTATTACCAGATTAGAATTTTGTACACACAAAAATAAATCTCAAAAATAAAAGCTAAATGGAGGAATTTCCAAATAGGCTAAGAAATTATAGCCAAAAGTAATACAATTGATTAAAAAAAAACAAAGGAGAAAATGATTGTATAGGGAAACGTGTAGCAAGTAAAGTTGCCTTAGAAAGAAGTGTGTAGCCCAAAATGCAAAAACTGGAGAAGGAAAAGGTTTAAAATCCACAATGCAAGTATGTCTCTCAATTAGTAAAAGAACCGTAAATTAAGAAAAAAAAAGATAATGGGAAAACATAAAAATAAAACTTGCTGAGACAGAAAACACACACACAGAGAGAAAAGGCAACCCACTTTAAACATATTAATAAAATTACTGAATACTTTTTTTAAAAGATTTATTTTATTGCAAAGTCACATATACAGAGAGGAGGGAAAGACAGGAAGATCTTCTGTCCAATGATTCACTCCCCAAGTGACCACAACGGCAGGAGCTACACCGATATGAAGCCAGGAGCTTCTTCTGGGTCTCCCATGTGGGTGCAGGGTCCAAAGACTTTGGGCTATTCTCGACTTCTTTCTCAGACCACAAGTAGGAAGCTGGAAGGGAAGCAGGACCGCTGGGATTTGAACCGGCGCACATACGGGATCCTGGTACATTCAAGGTGAGGACTTTAGCCACTCAGCCACAGTGCTGGGCCCCAATTACTAAATACTTACTAAGAGAATCCTTTACTAGTACTGAAAATGATGAAAGGCATTCACATCAGATCCTAGAAACACTTAAAAAGATACCAAGAATTTATGATAAAATAGTGTATGATCACAAATATGCAATTTTAGATGTGATGGACCAATCCCACCAAGAAAAGTAGAACTTACCAAAATTGAAATTAGAACTAGAAATCTGAATGCTCCTGTATTTTCCTAAAAAAAAAAAAATTCATCTAATTGTTCCAATGATCTCTCAATCACAGAGCTCCTTCTCAGTGCTTCACTGCTGATTTTTCCTTGCACAGCGGCACAAGACTAGCTGAGGTTTGTCAGTAAACGGCACCAAAACAACAAAACAAAACAAAACAAAACAAGAAAACAGGAAGGGAAGGTACCCTCCATGCTCATGATAAATGCTGCAGCAGCTGGCAGCTCGCTGAGAACCACTCACCTTCCAGCTTGCCGGCCTTGGCCCAGTTTCCTTGCCCAGAAGCCTTAGGCTGCCCTTGCGAGGTTTCCTCTATAGCAGTCCTAGCCTTTCTAGCACTCTAACTAGAAGTTTCCAGTATGCTGTTCCTGACCCATGATTCTCAGATAATCAGCCTCAAGGTCCACTACCACTGGCCCAGAGAAAAAACTCGAAATGTCCTCCAGTATCCAGTAGATCATAGCCATGTCTTTAACAAAATCTTAATCCCAGACTAAGGGATGACACATCCGACTCCCAAGCTCGCTCCTGCCTGGGTACCCTGCTTCAGTGATAGAGAATTTTTTTTGGAGTTCTTTTATTCCTTCATCACAGCCATAGTCCACGACAGCCTGAAAGTTGTTCATAAATCTTTATGTTAAGCTTCCCTTTCAAATCACTATATTATGTCTAGCTCCTGACTGACATACTGACTTAAAAAAGAAAATCTTCACACAAAAAAATTCAGAACCAGATGATTTCAACATAATTTTCTTCCAAAAGTTGAAAGAATAGCACTTCTCTATTAGATCTAGCAAGATCTTACACAAAGTCTAACAGAGATTAAAGCTAACGAGGTCATCCTTCCTGACTCATTGTTTGGCCATTATATTGTCCATGAAGCCTTGATACTTATACCAAAATTTGGAAAGAACAATTAAAGAAAGGAAAATGGACCATGTCTCATAAACATAGACACAAAACTCCTCAATTTCAGCCTAGAAAGTAAAATCTATTTATTTTTAAAATAGATAATACACTGGGATAAGTTTAATTGAGAATGGTTCAGTTTGCTATTTTAAAACTAAGATAAAAATATTATGTTCATTTCAAATTTGGAAGTTTAGCACAGTGACCAATGCTGGGCATAGAAGGTTAGGCGGACACTTGTAATACTGCTCCACTTTCCACACAGCTTCCTGTTAATGCACTTGGGAAAGCAGAGGTAGATTGCCCAAGTGCCTGGGTCCTAGTTCCCATGTGGGAGATGTGGAAGAGGTTCCAGGCTCCTGGCTTCAGCCTGTCACAACCCTAGCCATTGCAGCTATTCGGGGAGTGAATCTGCAGCAGCAAGATCTTTCTCTCCTTCTCTCTGTGTAACTCTTCCATTTAAATAAATCACAAGTCTTTTTAAAAATCTTTTCCTAAAAATTTTTAAAGTGTTTGAGAAATTCATGATTTTAAAAACACTATTAGAATTATTTAGATGTAATAAAGCTCTCCACAGAACATGGAAATCAATATGCTAGTAATAAACAATTTAATTATTAAAAAGCCATTTATAATAACAAAAATATTACATATTCAGGAAAAACCTGATAAAAGATATACAAAACTATGCATATACTATAAAACATTTCTAAAAGAAATTCAAAGACAAATAAATTTTATAAATATCCATGCTCATGAAATGGAAGATTTATTATTGTAAATGCATCATTTTCCTGATTTGATCTATAGGATCAATACAATTACAATAAGAATCCTAAAAAGTTTTACTAAACTTGAATGTATAGGGAATACAAAGGATCCTGAAAATCTACTTTATCAGGCAGCAAGTTCTATTAGGAAATTAGAGTAATTAAAATAGAAGTAGTGATGAAAAGATAGACAATGAGGCCAAAGGGACAGCAAAGTCCAGCAACAGACCCATACTTATTCAATCACATGATTTATTACAATTCTCTTTTTCAAAATGTGGGGAAGGATGGCTATTCCATCAATGGTGTTGGAATAATTGAATTTCCATACACGAATGAAATGAATCTTGGCCCAGGTCTCAAACCAAATCCAAAAAAATCAATGCCAGATGGATGTTAGACCTGAAATGCAAAAGGGAAAGTAAAAATAAAACTTCTAGGAGATAACAAAAGAGAAAATCTCCCAGACTGAGGGTGTACAGATATTTCTTTAACTGGATATTGCAGAAAAACCCTAACATGCAGGAAATCATCAACCATAATGAACTTTATTAGCATAAAATGCTTGCTCATTACAAGATACCATTAACAGTGTAGGAAAGTAGGAATGGAAAGTTGCAAAACAAGCATCTGCCCAGGAAATAGAATAAATAGAACAGACATCTGAATTTGTCTTGATGGACAAAAGGCTTCAACAGCAGTTCACAGAACAGATATCAAAATAAGCAATGTATATACAAAAATATTGAATAGCCTTAATCTCTACATTCTGAAAATTAATGAATATTTCAATGAAATGAACAAGCCTCAAAAACAAACTGACAATACCATTTGTCAATGATATGGAGTAAATGAACTCCATTCACTGTTTGTAGAAATATGTAACAATACATCCACTTGGAAAACATATGGGGCTAGCTATTAAGGCTAAACATAACCATGATCTTGACCCAGCAATTCCACTTCTAGCAACCGGACAGAAATGTTCATATATGGTCATCAAGACTTCCAATTATGTGCAATATTTCTATTAGCCCAAAACTTGCTAGATTTCTGCTTATTAAACAGCATATATACATAAATCAGAATATGCTATCAATCATTAATACTATTTTTAGCAATGAAAAAAACAGTTGCTACTTGCAATAACTATGATGAACCTGAGATATTCGCTGAATGTCTCGCAGTATTCAGAGACTTTTGGGGTATGGACACTATTCATCACTATCTGAATGATAATCACATGACAGATCACTTTTCCTTATTTCTTAAGCTTTACTTACTGAGCTCAGAATGATAATCTAGTCGATAAATCCTCGCCTTGCATGCACCAAGATCCCATATGGGCACTGGTTTGTATCTGGCTGCTGCACTTCCCATCCAGCTCCCTGCTTGTGGCCCGGGAAAGCAGTCCAAAACAGCCCAAGGCCTTGGGACCCTGCATCCACATGGGAGATCTGGAGGAAATTCTTGGCTCCTGGCTTTGGATAGGCTCAGCTCCGGCTGTTGTGGCCACTTGGGGAGTGACTCGATGGATGGAAGATCTTTCTGTTTGTATCTCCTTCTCTCTGTAAATCTGCCTTCCCATTAAAAATAGATGAATCTTTAAAAAAAAGACTCATTTACTGAAAGGTAGAGTTACAGAAGGAGAGAGGGTGGAGAGAGAAAGAAATTTTTCATCTATTGGTTTACTCCTTAAATGGCCACAATAGCAAAGGCTGGGCCAGGCCAAAGCCCAGAGCTTGGCACTCCATCGGGAATCCCATGGGGGTATAGGGGCCATCTTTGACTGTTTTCTTTAAACACACAGATGCTTACCCTGCTGTTCCACAATGCCAGCTCCAAACACTCACGTTTTTAAAATTTCATCATTCTGGACACTTAATATGTGTGTAGTTACATAAAAAGGCAAAGTAACTAGATTAATTTAAGACTTCTCTAAAATGAGTCATCAGCAAAGAGTGGTCTTGGTGAAATGATAGAAACATAAATCACTGGGGAGAAAACAGAAAGTCTAGCAGTAGATCCACACAATTATGGCCCATTTTTATATAACTGATGCTTGCAAATGGATTTAATGGATTTCATTTATTTACTTGTATTTATTTGAATGACATACTTACAGATAAGTCTTCTATCTGTGACTTTGCTTCTAAATGCCCACAAAAGCTAGGGCTGGGCCAGACCAGCGTCCTACATGGTTCCTACATGGGTGGCAGGGGCCCAGTTTCTTCAGCCATCATTTGATGCCTCCTAGAGTGTGAACTAGAAATCTGGGCAAGAAGCCAAAGCAAGACTTGATCTCAGGCACTACCATATGAGATGTAACCATCCTAAACAGTGGTTTAGCCCACTGTGCTAAAATGTATGCCCTGGCTCATTGATTTATGGCAGTAGGGCAAAAATAATTCATTGAAGAAAATACAGTCTTTTCAACAAATGATATTGAAATGGTTGGAATCCATGCAACATATCAGAAAATGAACCATGACACTTTAAACAGAATTTAGGTCATATATCGTTGAAACTTACATAAGACAGCACAGAAGATCTTGTTAACCTTTGGATTATATAGGGTTGTTAGATCAAACATCAAAACTATAACCCACAAAAGATAAATTTCACTTAATCAAATATAAAAATTTTTGCCATGTGAAAAATTGTTAAGCAAATGAAAAGACCAGCTACAAACTGGAAGAGAGTAATTGCAAGTCACATGTCTCACAAAAGACCGGTGTCCCAAATGTATTAAGAACTCACAAAACTTGGGCCCGGCACATTGGCCAAGTGGCTAAAGTCCTCGCCTTGAATGCTCCAGGATCCCATACGGGACCCAGTTCTAATTCCGACAGCCCTGCTTCCCATCCAGCTCCCTGCTTGTGGCCTGGGAAAGCAGTAAAAGACGACCCAAAGTCTTGGGACCCTGCACCCGTGAGGGAGACCTGGAGGAAGTTCCTGGCTCCTGGCTTCAGATCAGTGCATTACCAGCCATTGCACTCACTTGAGGAGTGAATCATCAGACAGAAGATCTTCCTCTCTGTATTTCTGACTTTGCAATCAAAATAAATAAATCTTCAAAAAAAAAAACTCACAAAACGCAATACAAAAGAACAACAAACTCACACAAATTGGTGAAATTCAAACAGGCATTTCACCCAAGATACAGATATGAGGAGTTTGCATAAGAAAATATACTTCACATCAGTAACCACTGGAGTACAAATTAAAATCACAATAGGATAATACCTTACACCTATTAGAATGACTAAGCCATAAGAGAAAGAAAAAAGGCAATCTCAACCTCTAGCAAGGATACAGAGAAACTAAATTTCTCACACATTGCTGTTGGAGATACAAAATAGTATAACCATTACAGAAGGTAATTTGCCTGTTTCTTATAAAGGTAAAATACACTTACATACAGCTCAGTA
The DNA here is from genome assembly GCF_030435755.1 of Ochotona princeps. Classification (NCBI taxonomy): domain Eukaryota; kingdom Metazoa; phylum Chordata; class Mammalia; order Lagomorpha; family Ochotonidae; genus Ochotona; species Ochotona princeps. Next base: position 32,997,539 of record NC_080849.1, on the reverse strand, counting down.
ATCCCATGCCTACATATTGCCCTAGAGAAATGAAAAAAATATGCTCCACACAAAAACTTGTACACTATTCATAATTGCCAAATTCTAAAAATGACCCATATGTTTTGTAATGGGTGACTGAATAAGCTGTGTACATCCACACAGTAAAGCACTGCTCTGCGAAAGAATAGACTCCCGATGTACAAAGTGAATCTCAGAGGCACTATGTGCATGGAGAGGAAAAGCACATGTTCAGGCCTAGAACTTTCATCTTCACCATTAATTTTATGCATCCTAATTTTAAGAACGTTTAATAGCTTAAAATATCCATGAGCTTTATTGTATGCATACAGAAATGCATGGGTGTATGTCTCCAATAAAAACAGTCTCCAGAAAACAGAACCAACATCAACCAAAGCAGCTTCACGGGGGCCTCCCCTCAAAGGCTTTCATCGGGCTAATGGGAAACAGGAAAAAATCTGTCCCAAACAAAGAGAGGAAGTGCAAGCTCATCCCAGTGCATCCACCTGCTCCCTGCACTTACTGTCAGGAAGAACTGGTTACTCCCAGGCGAGCCATCTCTCTGGCTGTCCAGCTTGGCTGTGCAGCTTTCTCAGCCGTGAAGCAAGTCCCAAGCCTTCATCCCAACCTAGTTCAGGAAACCAATTCCATGCTTTCTAAGAGGTTCCACCAATGTCTTTTGACACATGTTTAGGATCAGCATAGCTATACCAACTTCCCCCTTTGAGCCATGTCATGATGCATACAGCACCCCACCAGCTCCATGTAAATCTACCTTACAAGTCGCCTCTGGTTTCTTTTTCCAAATTCCAAATTACAGACATGGTCAAATTCCAGGTGTCTGGAAAAGAGAACTTGGTTCCTTAATATGAAATTTGTGTCATCTGCGGCTAACTAGCTCAGTAATGGACCCCAAACACATACTAACCTGTGATGCATTTATCAACATTTAATGATTATTGCACAATTCAACTTTTTAAAAAGTAGTGCAAGATTGCCTAGCCTCTAATCAAATCAAAAAAGCAAAGGACATTCTCTCTGCAATTTTAACTTTTTATTATTTCATTTGATGTGGTTTTTTTAGAAACCAGTTTTTTTTTCTGTTCATTATTTAGAACACAGTTGAAAATCCATTTAGAGAAAGCCACAGTGCCCTGCAGTGCAAAAGGCTGGCACGAGAAGATGGCCAGCTGGTTACCTACACAATTCACCCCAGTGTGGGAGAATTCACTGGAGTCCCGGATTTAGTAGTTAGAACCATTAATTCCTCAGAGGCATATACAGTAATCAGGTTGGCAAAGCCCATGATAGAGAGAAAGGTAGACCAGATGACACACTCATGCATTGCGTAAAAGCACCTTAAATTCAGGGAGTTTTAACTATTACATAAGAGACACATGGTGTAGAGTTGATTTATAACTTAAATAACTATTGTAAGCTTCCTAAGACTTTCTCAAAATAAGTGAGAAACCAAGTCAATAGAATACAAATGGTCAACATGAGAACAGAGTGAAGCCACTGGGTGATTTCCAAAAGTCTCTCAATTAAATGGCTTGTAGCATTACTCTTATAAATCAGTACCCTCTGGCCATGAAACTGGAGACTGTTCACCAAGACCTCCTCTGCTCCCCCGACTTCCACCCCACCTGTGTTTGCCTCTTGCAACGGTTTTATTAGGCTGAGTTCTGAAAGGTAAGTGGAAGTGATCAAGATCAGTACAGGGAATACAGTGTGGTAAACAGGTAGAACTGTAAAAATAAAGAACCAGGGCTTGAGACGATCTAACTGACTGTGGTGTGCCTTTTGCAAAAGCATTGAGCATAGCATTGATTAGGAAGTGAGTAGAAGTAAAAGGAAGTATGTGTTTTTGTGCTTGACTACTGGAATGCGAAGATGGTTTAGATATGGTCATGGCCCTTGAAGAAGCAACTGACTAGGAGGGAGTATGAGCAGGTACAGAAATAAAACACAGGAGTCGTTGGAATAATATTGGCTACAAAATGCCCTCTGAGCATAACCTCAGTGTAAGTCCTGGGGCTTTGTGACTGAATCCAAAAACTGCAGTAGCAAAGAGAACAGCATCTTCCATTCATTAAACTTAGTAGAGGACTACAGCTCCTAAAGACCTACAAATTGAGAGCATTGTGAAAACAATGTACTTTGCCTCATCTTGATCTACTTCTTACTATAGCCCAATTAACAGGATTTATCTACAGCAAAGCACCTTTGTCCCAGCAGGGTCCATCACCAAGGAAATGCCATGAGAACCTCAAAATTACTGAATCCACAACAAAATCTTCCATATTTATCTATAAAGGGTGTCACTGTAAAGAAAACACATCCCTAAGGAATGAATAATTGAATCACGAAATCCATCAGGTGTCATTTTCTTCATGTTGCCCAAGTGTCTGTTTAAAATGATTCTAGGCAGTGTAATGTCAATTTCTATCGAATGCCAGCATTATGCATGGATGCATAAATTAGCCTTCAAGAGAATTCATGGCACAGAAGTACAGCTCTCAAATATGTTTCAAATTTAGTTGCTCTGCAGTTACTAAATACATAGGCTCTTAAAAGTTGAATTTTTTGGCTAAGCCTCTTGTAAAACCACCAGACACTTTTTTCTTCCTTTGGAGAGGCAGTGTAGCCCCCTCACTGGGACTGATCTATGTGGTGATGATAGCAGCAGTTCCGATTGCTGCAACTACAACACCCGGACAACAGCACAAAGATGTTTCCCTTGTTCTAGGCTGCTATGAATTAGAGGCCCTGTTGTCAGTTCCCAGAGTGTTTCTCAGGCAGCCCTTTCAGGCTGCTCTCTCTGCAGGCAGTTTCATCTGGAGTCGATGAAGGAAGAACAGTTTCAGAGTCAGAGTCTGCAATCCCGCCGCCTTTTAGCAGACACCTGGGGCCCAGTCACATTGTGGGTGGTGGCTCTTCCTCCCCAACCTGGAGAGCACTGGGTTTAATTCCTTCACTCCAATCCCCATCGCTGCACTGTACCCATGGTGCAGTCTCTCTCCTTCTGTTGTGGGGAAAACATGTTTTTCCACTTTTACTTAGCAGAGTCATAATCACCACGTTATAAAAAGAAGTTGGATACTTTTTAAGTTCTAATTGAGCAAACTTAGAAAGAAGACTGTCTTTTATTAACAATTCTTTCAATCCTAATGCAACAACATCCCAGCAACAAAGAGATTGTTATTGGGTCTCACGTAGGGAGCACAGAGCAGTGTAATTTGAACATCCTTAATCCAAAAATCTAAAATCTGAACTGCTCCCAAATCCAAAGCTTTTTGAGCAATGACATGGTACCACAAGTGGAAAATTCTACACCATGAAACTCCGTTTCATGCACAAAATTATTAAAGATGTTTTTTAAAAAATTAACTTCAGGCTATGTGTATAAGAAACATTTCATATTTAGACTTGAGTCCCTGAGCTGTACTTAAAAACCACTGGAACCAGAGTGGGCTGTGTCGATTCAAATCTTTGCTTCCATGCTTATGGACTGTGTGACATTTACAAATAATATATCCATAACCTGTTTTCTCATTTGTGAGATGGAAAGCTTTGCTTGAGATTGTCATAAGGATTAAATGAGACAGTACAAGAAAAGCACTTAGAATAATACTTGGCATATACGCTCTCAGAAAGGAGTTGGTTGTTATTATTACTTAATATATTTACATATGTGTGTGAAAAGTGAAATTTTTCATTCCTAAGTTTATGAAATATATTATAAAAATTAAAAATGAAAGAAAAGAAAGAAGAGAGTGGAAGGGAAGTATTATATTAGAATTGTATCCATGAACTACATGAAATCTCTCTTTACATAAAACTTGATTTTTAAAAATAGGAGGAAACACAACAAATAGCCTTAGCAGAAAAAATTAACCACTATAACACAAAATGCAGGCATGCTTCTTGTCCATTATAGAAGATTGGGACCCCTTAATCCCAGAGGCTGCTCCTATAACATGATATACTATAGAAATAAGTATCCCCATTGTCTTCATGAGACTTGGAGACCTAGTGAACTGACACATGGGTGCTGATGCTCTTGCCGCTTTCCATGTGATAATTATTAAAGGCTCTTGTCTTTGACCCAGGATCTGCTATCTTCTTCCAGCACCCATGAAACTCTGGCAAGTTAAGTGTTAGCTTGCAACAATGGCCAAAGCTCACACTCTTTCAGGTTCCTAACTATACAGGATTAGTGATGAGCACATAGTGATGTCAGAGACCAGGTTTTCTGGGAGAAGAAAAAACCTGCTCAAGTCCCAACTACTTCACTTCTGATCCAGCTCCCTGCTACTGCACCTAGGAAAATAGTGGCAGATATCCTAAGTACTTGGGTGCTGTTCTGATCTTGGTTGCTGGCTTCATATTGGCCCACCTCTGACCACTGTGGCCATTTGGGGAATAAGCTAGTGAATGGAAAATATTTGTTTCTCTCCTTCTCTCTTGGTACCTCTGTCTTTCAAATAAAAATGAATAAATGTTTAAAAAAAAAAGAAATAAAAAAGAAAGGTCCTGCTAGGACCTCTTGATGTGTGAGAAGCTCCCTAAGATCTGGTTAGATATTTTACCAAGTTGGGAATAAATGCTAAATGAGCATTAAGAACGTAAGCAGAAGAGGTTGGATTGTGCATGTAGAGAGAATCAGCTTCTACCAAGCGATGGCCCTTTGGGTACTGGGCAAATCACCTCCCTGATATGATTAACCAATACCTCTGTTCTGGAAAGTAGCTATGAACTCACTGCATGGCTTTTATGTAAACAGAATACCTAACCAATCCATGGAGGTCTTGGGCCTCCTTGATATTTCTTTTTGGGAATAGACCAACTACAGATCAATGACTTACAGGATGAAATGAGCCCAATAAAACTAACTTGTCAAAAAATATTGAAGCCATCGTGACCCCCACAGAATCTTGGCTTTACACAAGAAAAGCAGTGGCCCTCTTGTATGGAAATTTTTGTCTCCAATTCCACCACTGCTTCAGTGAAATCTTTGGTTTTCCCAGTCCCTTCTAAATATCTGGGCCTGGTTCACTAACACTTCAGCTAAGCTAAAACCCGATGGTGCCCACTATTAGCCATGCAGCACTAGGATGTGATTGCTCTACTCAGTGGGCAGAACACAAAGCCATTCTTAGAGCTCTAGCCAATATTCTCTTTGATGAACCATATTATATTTTTCTCAACTCTTGGACTCCTGCCAATGGTTTAGCTACTTGGTCTGCCATTTGGAAAACTACAGACTGGCAGATTAAAGGCACCCTGCTTCGGGGCCATGAAATGTGGCAGCATATCATGGCTGCTAATCAAACCATCTGGGTCGCTCCTGTAGATGCCCACAGCGAGAGCCTGTGCTCAGATGAGACCAGCTGGAATCAAGCTTTTGATGGAGACTGCAATGTCCAGATTGCTACCATTGCTGCCCACATCCATCATCTTGCCAGACATGGCAACATATCTACCATCATGAACAACAAACAAAGTAAAATACTCTATGTTACTGATGCAGAAGCTACCACTATATGCCAGACCTATGACTCCTGCCAAAAAGTTGATCTGTTTATCTCCTGGTGAGGAAGCTAATTGTAACTCTTGATGCTAATGTGTCCTGTTTGGGGCTTTCTAGATCATTTGTAGTCTTTTAGTGGTAGACCTTTTATCACAAAACTTCCTGATTATGGTCTAAAGGTTAAGATATTCAATCAACTTTGTATACTCCTGACTCTCTGCAGATGTATGGTATTTTAGCAAACTGGGAACCAGGCTGGTTTAGATTTCAGGCTTCACCTTCATCACCTTCCTAGCGCAGACCTTCATCAAGCAATTTGATCAGTGATTATGTGTGTTCCCAGAAAGCAGTTTTTCCTCTTGGCTATTTCCTCGGTAAAAACAAGGTTTTAAGGGGTGAAAAATGATACCAGCCTGTTTTGAAAAGCCTAGATTTCTCATGACCACACCTGTGCATAATGTTCGTTCTTTTTCATAATAGTAACACTAAACAGGTCAGTTTGAACCATTCTCTAGTTGAAAGCACAGTTAAAAGCATGTGTACAAGACTCAAATTTCATTCTGGTTTAGCTTCCTAGATTCTCTTGTTAGACCAAAATGGCAACAGAGCTTAAGGATGAAGATCACCGGGCTAATTCTACTGCTCACCCAATTTCCTACTGTGGTGCACATAACTCTGCTAGTTACAGGTCTCCCTACAGTGGTCAACATGCACCAAGGTCAGGAATGTGAACTTTCCAATTGAACCAGGCATTCTAATATACTTGGTTCAAGTCCTGACTACTCCACATTTCTGATCTAGCTTCCTGCTAGTATACACCTTGTAAGATAGGAGTTAATTGCTCAAGTACTAGGGTTCCTGCCATCCACTTGGGAGACCCAGGTATAGGACCTAGCTCTTGGCTTCAGCCTAACATAGCCCTAGTTTTATTGCGCTGTTTGAGAATAAATCCAAGGAGAGAAGATAATCTCCTCTCTTTCTTTCTTTCTATGTGTGTATGTGTATGTTTATCACTTTGCCATTCAAATAACTAAAAACATAAATATTAAACAAAAAAGAAAGGCATAGGTGTGAACATGGGAAAATTGGGAAAAGGGAAACATTATAACTCCTGAAACAGGACACACCAGTTTTGCGGCCACAGAAAGAGAATAACAACATTGACAACACTGATGATAGAACGTTTCAGAACCTTGGGTGAAAAGGAATGTGAGGAACACAAGTAACATTTGCCTTTCTAGAACTTCCCCAGACCTTGTTTGTAAAGAAAAATGTTTGGATGTCACCCTCTCATACTGATGCAAGTACCTTAAATTTAGTTGACTTCTACCTCTGCTGTTCTTTACCAAGTGGCTGCAATGGGTCTATCCAAATAGCAGGAAATTAATCAAATTCTTCATCTCTTATACAGAAACCCCTCAATACCTCCAGATGTTTTTCCTCACCACTTTTTTGTAACTGTCACTAAGTCATTCCATGGGACAGATGAAAGTCCAGCTCATAGCATGGCCAAATAGTACAGGTTACACAGACTGTCTATAAGCCAAAAAGAAGAACATGTGAGCTAAACTTGGAACCTTAAGATCTATCAACCAAGTGCAAGTTGAAGCACTGTCAGCTGATGCCCTCTTGCTGGTAGAAGTCCACCTGAGATAGAAGCAGCGACACCTTGATGATAAACAATGATTGCTTTTTCAGGAGGACCATGCCTGCTCCAGAGATGAGACTTCTTGTGTGGAAACCAGGCATGGAGATAGTGACAGATATGGAGGTGGTGGGGGGGGAAACACTTAGAGGTTAAATATATTTTTGGATATCTTTGCCCTCAGGTCCTTTTTGCTAAGCTTGCTACATCAGATATAAATATATCAGCTGAATTCTAGACAAAATGATTTAGACAAAATCATTAGAGCTTTCAAGTCACATGGTTGAGGAAATACCATCAGTAAATTAAGGATTCCTTAAATTACTGCAGAGATCTTTATATAACAAGGATACCATTGCTATGTTTTGTTTTGTTTTGTTTTGTTTTGAGAGACTCTCCAAGAAGGACAGCAAATTTGCTACTTATGCACATCCTAAGGACAGCTTTCTGTTCAAGTGGAGTCATCCAGTTGCAAAGAGTGATACGAGCTTTGTTCCTGAGTTTAGCTGAAGAGATCACTGATACTACTGTGTGAAGCCATTGAAAGCAGCCTCAACTCAATGATCAGGAAGGTTACCTAAGAGAAAACTGCCCCAGATGTCCCCCTCGCCAGCTGTTCAGATAGTTTTTCATTGCTACAGCTACATAGCTGAGAGGAACTACTTCGGAAGAAATAAGGCTTATTTCAGCATACAGTTTTGGAGGTTCTCAGTACAAGATCAAATCCATCTAATGAGGCTGGAGGGTGGCAGAAAGAAAATTACATGGGAGCTAAAAAGCAGAGTAACAAAGAGCATGCTCCTCCTCCAAGTGTGTCTTTATAAAGCAGCCAGGATTCAGTCATGGGCTCCAACCTCACAACCTAATCCAGTCCTTTCACTTCACAAAGGCTCACCTTCAGTCACATTTAGATCAAGTCTCTGCCTTTAAGCCATTAACCATCAACCATTAGTATGATACTCTGCAGTTTAAACACCTGTATGAGATGGGGGAGGCCAAATTATGTTCAAACAATAGCAAAAGCCAAAGCAGTATCTGAGCAATTGCTAACACATACTCCTCAACCTCAATTATTCCTCAAGCCAAGAGGGAAGGTCAAAACAGAAGCTAAAGGATACTCTACAAGTTAATGGGATTTACTCAGCTGGTGGTATCCAGAACACTGGGGCCATGGTTGAGGCTACTTCAGGCTGCCCTCCTCCTGCTGTTTGAAGTTGTCCTGTTGACAGTGGACTTAATTAAATGCTATATGAGACAAATGGACTGGATTTGGTCCCAGCCTCTGTCAGCCAGATTAATTAGAGTAGCCAAAAGATTGGAATACTCATGGAAAATTCATCAGAAGCCAAGATGGTGTAAAAATCGGGGATGGATATTGTTGGAAGGAAATTCTCTATGGGTCTGTAATATGTATGCACATTTTGTGAGCGGTGCACTCTTGGCCTTTATCCTGGACTATCTTGTCAAGGTTATTTGTAAAGGAAACAGGCTTGGAAGATAGAAATAGTGTCTCTCTTCAAAAGAAATGGCAGATTTGCTCTTAAGTCTCAGAAGATAAAGATTGTATCTTCCCCTGGAGTAGGGAGTATGCCTGTTTATTGTTCATTATAAAATAGTCAGGTTCCCTAATATCAGGAATCCTCTCATGCAATATACCCAACTAGGCTAATCACTACTTTTCCTATGAAACCTGACAGCAAGAAGAGGCTCTTAGGCAAGTATACTGATGCTCCTACTGTTTTGTGAGTAATAAAGTCCATTGACTCTGACACAGGAGTCTCATGTCCTCTGTCAGCATGCATGAAGCTATCAGAAGCTAATATGTTAGCTAGCATGTAGTGATAAACTCACTCCACAAATGAACACATGGACAGGACTGGGCCAAGCTGAGCCTATGAACCAGGAACTTCCTCTGGGTTTCCCACATGGGTGGTAGGAGGCAAATCACTTTGAAAACCTTTACTGCTTTCTCCAGTACATTGTTAGGGAGATGGATTGGAAGTAAAGCAGTTGAAACTTGGTCTGGTACCCATAGGAGATGCTGGCATTGAAGACAGCAGGTTAAGCCACCGTATCCCAGCACCAGCACTGAAAAAAAAATATGCTTTTGAAAAGACATTTCTCTCTAGAAAAAAATGTAGATTGATGAGCTCTATTAAAAATCCAAATATTTGTACGATATATCCACAGTGCTATTTTTGATTCATCTGCCTGTCCCATTTTTTTATTCCATGAGTGCATCCACTCTCCCAATATTTGTCCAGCAATAGTTAAAAGTTTATAAATATAACAAAATGGTAATAATAATAATCAACTCAGATTCTTACTGGTCAGGGCTTGTAGTTTAATTGAAGGCAGATATCAAGCATGTCATATTGGGATCATATTACACATTCTGTGATGAACACCCTTTAAAGAAAGGGACAAGGTTCTAAAAGAAAGGATGTAAGAGGGTAACCTTTTGGGATAAGGGAATGTGGGGATTCAGAGAAGACAACACTGAGGAAGGGACAATGTACTGAGATGTGAAAGGTATGTGACAGTGAACTGTGTGATAGCATTGGGGAGAGACAATTGGCTGTGCAAAGGTCCCAGGAAAGTTGATGCCAAGAAAGAAAATTCTTGGGAACAGACAAGGCATGATTTTGTTCGCCATCATTTTTACGTTCATGCTTTAATTATGGAAGCCACTAAAATGTAAGTTCTGTGAGCAGACAGAATAGGGTCTTCACGTTTCATTCATTACCATATCCTTGGCATCTGAGAGAGTGCCTGGCACAAAGCGGGTGTTCAGTAAATGTGTTCAGTTAATTGATGGAAAAGACATAAATTGTACCTTTAGATCATCACTTTGGCTACTATGTAGAGTAGATGAAAGGAGATGAAGTCAACACAGAGAGAACAATTAGAAGATCTAGTAGATTGGATCAGGGTAGTAACAAGAAAACCATGTACCCACCCTCTGCTTTCCCTGCCAAGCCTCCCACCCCCATCCCTGATCTTGCACCCTCATACATACCTTTTTCATTTAACTAAATCCTTAAGAATCTGTTCAACTTGGAAGATCACAGAAGACCACCAAATTCAATATAAGCTAATAAAGATAGCACATTACTTGATGACTGAAGTCTTTGGGGGTGATGGTTATTTGTATATGGTTGCTGGCACTGGCAGCATGAAATGGGAAACTTGGTGCTGGAGACAAAGAGAGAGTTGCTAACATGGAACATGTGCAGGGAAAGTTCTGGACTCAGCAGAACAAACCCCAGAGCACGTCCTTCTCCAGACTTCGCCCAACTCTGTCCCCAACCTGACTGCCTCTTGCTCTCAGCAGGTCATAGTGAGCTAGAGCCTGTCTCACAAGGAATCTTTCTTTTTCTCTAAGAATGGTAAGCAATGAGATGAAATAGAGAGATTAAAGATTAGATAGATAGATAGATAGATAGATAGATAGATAGATAGATAGATAGATATAGAGATTGAGAATGAGAGCACTGGCATCCTGGTAAGGAGGTACTTCTTCTATCCTACAGGAATGATTGAATGTCAAGTAAGCATGGAGATAGGGGTCATGGACTGCGCCACTGCTGGTGAGAGAATACACAGTGTTCCTCCAGGTCACATATGCTCCTGGTGCGACATGCTACAGTGCTTGGCACAGCAGTTCCTGAAGAACTGGTCAAGGTTATCCTGGTGCCAAAGTGGTCTCTATCTCCCAACCCAGATGGCCAGCAACACTAGAAAGCAGAGAAATCTGTTCCCAGTGGAAGGCTGAGCACTTGGCACTGTTTAAATCAAGACCACTCACACTCACAAGCCACATTGGTCTTCCCTTTTGAAGGGCAGAGGGTGGCAAGGGTGTGTGTGTGAGAGAGAGAAGGAGAGAGTCCTTATTGCATCTCATGGCCAGACCACTGAGCTTCTGCTCAGCGCTGTGGGGGGTACACCACAGCCTAGAAGGAGGAAGAGAGCAGGCAGGAACACCTGACAAAAGCCAAAGGGCCAGGATTTACAGATCTGCCTTAGATGACAGAACAATGCTGATGGAAATCAGCCACCAAGTGGTTGTTCATTTGAAATGATTTTTTAAAAAGGAAGAAAAAAGAAACTGTCAACGGTTATATTTAAGCAACAGTCAAGAGACAGAACTAAACTACCATACATTATTCTTCTGATGTTTCATGGTGCAGACAGCATTCTGTGTGTGTCTGCCCTCTTTTCAAGGTTTTGCAAGGAAAATAATTGCTTTAGCTGACATATCCACTCCCAACTCATTCACAGCCAGTGGAAACAAAGGGGGTTTCCTGTGTGTTTGAATTTGCCTTTGAATACAAACTGCTTCCTCCATCTTCAATACACAGGAGTGATATCCTGACTCATCTCAAACACTAGCACCATCTTTAGGCCTGGTGCAATAGCTCAACTGCCTAATCCTCCTCTTTCAAGTGCTGGGATCCCATATGGGCCCTGGTTCATGTCCTAGCTGCTCCACTTCCTGTCTAGCTCCCTGCTTGTGCCGTGGGAGGATGATCCAAAACCTTGGGACCCTGCACACAATGGGAAATCCAGAGGGAGATCTTGGCTCCTCTCTCCTACCTTCGGATCAGCTCAGCCTCAGCCACTTGGGGAGTGAAGTGACCCAAGAGGTAGAACATCTTGATCATTCTCTCTGTCTCTCCTTCTCTCTGTAAATTGCCTTTGCAATACAGAAAAATCTGAAAAACAAACAAACAAAAAACCCACCTAATGCCATCTAAGGAGCGTTAGCAGCATGTCCTGGAAACTCCTCACTTTTACCAAGGTTTCTGTACAAAGCTTCTGGGCAGTGCTGCTTTGGGGATCTTCTGGAACCCAAGCTAAGTATCCAAAGTCCTGTGAGTACAAAATTGCAAGCTCTACAGTAACCTTCCTCACTGTATGGCCCTCCAGACTCCATAGACATACGCAGACTTTCAGTATGTGCTTAGTAGCTGTCTATGACATCAATGGCGAAGGTCTAAACAGAACTTGAGAAAGAGGTGAGCAGGTGTTTTCTCAGTCTGGGACCTAGGTGAAACCTCTGCCCCCAAGCACTCGTACATCGCACTAGAAGCCTATTGATGAGAAGCATTCCTGACTAAGTGCTCCTTTCAACATCTGAGATAAATGATACAGAGTAGATCTGACCTCCTTCTCCTCAGAGTTTAAAGGGTATTAGATGTGTGCAATGATTAATTTTATGGATCAACTTGACTGGGCCACACAGTGCCCAGATATTTAGTTAAATATTATTCTGGAGCTGATTATGAGAGTGTTTCTGGCTGAACTTGATATTTGAATGGATAGACTGTAAGTAGAGTAGTTTTTGCTCTCCTTTGTGGGCAGGCCACATCCAATCCATTGAAGGTTTGACTAGAGTGCAAAACCAGATAAGAACAATGTCTTTTTCTCTGTCTGGCCCTCTTCGAGCAGGGCATCAATCTCCTGCCTTCAGACTTGGATAGAATTTACAACATCCATTCTCCTGGCTCTTGTCAACCAAGGCAAACACAAAGAAGTTAAAACCAAAGCAAAATCAAGTTTCATTTTAGAACAGCATTGAACCTGGAATACCAGACCATTGCAACAGGAGTATGTGTGCTGACATAAACTGTGGGCATATTCAAGGAGGATGAGGCAAAGGGAAGTTTTTAAAGGCCAAAAAATTAAGATTGTGTAAGATATTTTGAAGCAATAATCTTTCGTCATGGTGATTCATAACCAGGATGGCGTCAGTCCAAGGTTGAACAGACAGTTGTTGGGCAGATGTCCCTACAGAAGGACTTCCTGTTTAAAGTTGCAGTGGTTTTTGTGCATGCTTGTGATTCTGGAAGACACTTTAGTGACAATTACTATCTCTCTCCTTCAGAGTCTCCCAGTTTTGTTTATTATTAGGGTTCGCACCAGTGACTACGGATTGATTCCAAGCTCTTTCAGTCTCTGGGCTTCAGATCCAGATTGGAACTACAGCATCAGTTCTCCTGGCTCTGACTTTCTGTTTCCGGAATCTGATGAACTAACTCCTTACAATAAATCTTTACAATACACAAATTCATACTATATATTATATTAAGTATTTAAATGTTCTGTCCTCCTAAGACCTTTGACTAATACAGTATGTTACTCAGTTTCAGAAAAGAATATCTTCAATAGCTTCCTGTGGACAACTGGTGTAAACTGTGATGCCTATAAACAAACTTAGAGATGGGTAGCACCAAATAGAGAATGCCAAGATTTTGGTTCCAGAAAGCCTCCTATCCAACTGACTTTTGCTGTGTCAGATTAAAGACACCATCATCATTGCCAGATTTTTCCATTCTCTAAGAAAATTTAAAAAGTTGGATATTCTCATCCATATTGGCAACTACTTCAAAACTTCTCTAAAATCTTACATGAGACAACAAGCCATGTATGAGCCAGAACTGGTCCCTAATTGCCAGTATACAGTCTCCATTTTAGGAAAGTGTGAGGCAAATATTTTCTGGATCTACAAAAGAGAGCATTTTCTGAAATATTTCCCTAGTTCTAGACTTGGAGCTGCTACTACAAATGCTGCATGACAACATTAATTCTTGTATTGATTGTTTGTCCCTGACTTTTATACAAAGCAGCTCCCAGCATGTTTACATTATCCCAGGAGACCCCTGAGAGGAGGAAAAGAGAACAAGCATTCTAATCTCCATTGTGTGTGTATGTGTGCACATGCTAATAGAGTGAAAAGGGTCTTCAGATGACATGCCCCATATTAGGATAGAAAACAGATGCACAATTTCAACTGATTGTCAGGCCTGCAGCCTCCCCCAAGCATGAACATCACATTCATCATTCATGATGCATGTTGTGTCTTCTGTTCTTTCACAAACACATTGGCATTTGGTTAAAAATGCTACCAGTGCTGGGTGAGAAACAAACATAAATATTAATTTTAGTCAACACCCCCACAGACAGTGCAAAAAAACATATTTTTCCTATGAATTGCTTGATCATTCACTCATTTTGGTCAATATTCACATACGTTTTTAAGTCATTAGTGTTGCTTTTTTAAGACATCTTCATTGCCCTTCAACCTTGGGAATTTCCTCTCCCCTCAAGACATTTAAAGGTGTAAAGGAATACCCCTTGGCTGAGGAGAGGGACACTGTTGGGCCATCCATTGTATTCAAATTAATTGCACCACATTAGCATGGGCTACCCTTTGTTGCCCCTTTGTTCCTGTGCTCCAGGGGGTTAAAGGCACCACCTGCTCCCCAGATGTGTGGTAGTGCTTATAAATGAAAGATAAGTGATTTTTGGCCGCTGCTGCTCTTCCCTCTATTCTCTTCTAAAGCTGCTTTTCTCTTTAGAAACTTGCTTAGTATCTGAGTCATAAGAAGTCCCTCTCTGAGGTATATCAATCAATAGCATGTGCAGGAATAGTGACAAAATACAGAGGCATGAGGCAAGGTCTGTTTTAATTTGTTGACTGCCATGGTTTTCCATTGACCTATGTGCGCATCCTATGGCTGCCCTCTCCCCTTCGAACTCCGGATCAAGCATACATGATATTTTTCTCTGTTTAAAAATAAAACCAAAAAACAATCTCTAATTTGGGGGGATCAGAATATCATTTATTAGTGGTATGATGGGAGTAACAACTTCATTTTCAAATCTGGCCCATCTTCCCCCTAAGCAAAAGACAAAAATGTCTGAAGTATGACCGCATCTAACTCAAAGATGCTACCAACAACATCTTCCCGGGAGAGAAATAAGAAAAGTACCCAAAATAGATTCCAACAAATGAATGCCAGTTTACCATCTACCATGCCTGCCTTTTGTAGTTAGAGACACTCCCAGGTTCCTACTGTGCCGAGAGATGTTCAAGCATTGAATAAGTAGAGTTCCAATGAGACGAAACCTTCTGCCTCGGCTGGTGTTTAACAGGCTGTTTTCTTGCTACAACTCAGTCAGGATTGTACCGGCCTTCACAAAATTGCTGCATTTCACATCTCCTAAGATTTCTTCAGTGTTTCTTTTACCACAGTGGAGTAGAGACATAGACTGATTAAGTTGAAAAAGAAATCCTGATGACTGCAATTAGTCCTATCACCATTTTTTTAGAAAATGAGAAGACAGTAGCTGACCACTGTAGATGGAGCTTCTGGCTATAAGAGTTATGGGGTATCTAGAATGTATCTCTTGTTTCTTGAACTCTTTAGACATCACTTTGGAAAGGACCTCATCTGGACTACAGATACTATGGAAAAAGGCTGGAGATGACAACGACACCTCTTGTGTTCAAAGAAATATAGACCAGTAATCAGGATGGAAAACCTGGTCACATACATATGAAGTAAGGCTTCTGAAAAAAGATTGGAGATTAAATATTTATAGTATCCATGTAAAGTCAAAAATAACAATGATGCCAAATCAGAATGAAATGCCATGGCCTCTATAGGAGAGGAATAGGGTAAGAACACATTTAAACAGACAGAATCATTATCCAAGGTGAAGCAGAGAGGCCATGAGATAGGAGGGGACAGGCTGAAAGCAGAGGGATGCCTAGAGGCCCGTGGACATGGGAAAACAGCAGAGACAGCTGAGAGGTGTTATAATGAGTAGACACCCCAGCAGTGGTCAGCTATCAGTGCTTAGAGCTCCACCAGCAGCCAGCTGCGAAGAGGAGTTCACTGAGAGCTCAGGAGCTGAACCCAAGGATAGAACTGACTGACCTACAGATTTGCTTGATTCAACCACAAGCAGAAGCAGAATGGAAGAGCCCAAGCAGACAGGTGCAACACACCTTAGAAACTGGCCCTAAGGAGAGGAATCTGCTAACCAGAAGTATAATCAACAAGAACAAAAAAGAGGCAAATGCATATTATTGATGTCTCCCCCACAAAGGAGGAATAAACACCTTTTTCAACTTCAGAGTTAACTGAGGATGACATCAAGGAAATGTGAGATAAAGAATTTTGAAAACTTGTTATAACACTTCTTATCAACAACAAGAAGCACATACAGGAGTAAAGGAACTTAAGGAATATGTCACGGAAGAAATAGCAACATTGAAAGAAAATCAAGCCAAATTATTATAAATGAAGGACACAATAGAGCAAATTAAAAATTTAGTAGAAAGCTTTAATAATAGAATGAATGAGGCAGAAGAAATAATGTCAGAATTTGAAGACATTTCCTTCAACAATAGGGGGCGGAATAAAAAAGGTGGAAGAGGAATTGAGTTAAGCAAAGAAAAGTACTCAAAAATTAAGAGGCATTGTTAAAGGGCCAAATCTAAGAGTTACAGAGTTCCAAAAGGTACAGCAATATAAACTGGATTTTAAAATGTATTCAATGAAATAATAAAGAAAAAATTCCCTAATTTGGAGAAAGAATTGGGAAACAAAACACAGGAGGGGCAAAGAACTCAAAATAGCGTTTACCAAAAGCAATTTTTGCCACGACACATGATAATCAATCTCTCTTCAAATCAACGCAGCAAAAAGATCCTCAAATACACACATGAAAAAATCAGTTAACTTATAGAGGAGTCCCAATCAGACTCACTGCTGACTTCTCAGAGGAAACTCTACAGGCCAAAGAAGAACAGAGTGGCGTACTCCAGATCCTAAAAGGGGAAAAAAAAAAAAAGCCCAGAATAACTTACCCAGCAAAGCTTTCCTTTGTCTTTGAAAATGAAATAAAATTCTTCTACAGCAAATAAAAGCTCAAAAAATTCATCTCTTCCAAGCCTGCCTTAAAAATGATACTTAAAGATGTTCTATTGACAGAGAAAAGAAACAGCACTAACCAAAACCAAGGCAAACACAGAGAACATGCCAGTAAAATGACCTTAAGAAGACTAAATCAGATAATAAGCAACCCATTGCTAAAATGACAGGACCAAATTACTACCTATCCATATTAACTCTGAATGTAAATGACTTAAACTCATCAATTAGGTGTCATAGATCAAAAAGTAAAGCCCATCTATTCATTGTTTATAGCAGGCAAATCTCACTAACAAAGATACGTGGAAACTGAGAGTGAAAGAATGGAAAAAGATACTCCAGGCTAATGGAAAGGGGGGAAAAAGCTGGTGTAGCCATTCGTATATCAGATATTATAGACTTTGAAATGAAAAATATTAAAATAGATGAAGAAGGACACTACATGGTGATCAAAGAAATTCAACAAGAAGAGATCACCTTACTAGTTTAGTAAGATGTTTTCATTTTCATTTTCTGATTTTACTTGGTTTTTCCTCTTGATTTTCTTCACTAGGCTGTCTAAAAATTTGCTTTGTTCATCTTAAAAACAACATTTTTTTTCTTGTGGCAGTGTAGTTTTTTAGTTTAAATTTCATTTATTTTTGCTGTGATTTTTTTTAATCATTTTTTTCGTCCCATTCATTTTTTCTTTTTTGATAAGTCTTTGAGATGCATTATTAGATCATTTATTTGAAACATTTTGATTTTTTGTAAGCACCTAATGTTATAAATGTCTCTTTCAGTATGGTTTTTGCTACATCATGGGTTTTGATATTTTTAAATCTTCATTTCTTCAATTTTTTTCTTATTAGTTTCTTCAGTGACACATACATCACACAGTAGCACTTTTTTCTTCAAAAAGTTATTTGATTATTTTCTTTTTCATTTCTTCAGCAGCGCATTTGTCATTCAGTAGCATGTTATTTAACTTCATGTTGTTGTACATTTTCTATTGTTCATCCTGTTGTTGGTTTTGTTATAGGACTTTTCAGTTAAGTGGAAGTATAGAACTGTGTAATAGAGACTATCACATCCAAATGTGAAGATATAATGTAGTATGCATTTTTATTTCCAAATCAAAGATGGACTCCCAATGAAACTGTTAAATATATCTTAACAATAGAATGCTGGATTCCCTGTCACTGTCCATACCTACAATGTCAGGATACACTTAAACAGCAGAATGATGGACTTATAACTATTTATGATGGATATTTATGATGGATACTATTATAATAATATAGGGGACATCAGAAGGGGGAGGGCATTTGAGGAGGGGAAACTCCAGAGCCTATGGAATTGTGTCATAGAACACTAAATGCTTTTTAAAAACTAGAAAAAAAAGTATATAGACTTTAAAAATTTTACATATATTGCAATAGCGCACAGTTATACTTCTCATCCTAACTGTCCTGTCTCATGTCTACTTGCCCACTTACACTTACCCTCCATTTAAAATTTTTTCCTAATTTTTATAACTTCACAATCACAGAAGTAATACTTCATTGGTTAAAGATATTAACACATAGCAAGCAGAATTTTTTAAAAATCCTTACCATTCTTCAGGAGTAAAAACAAAAACTGTAAATAATAAAAAAAATCCCACGATATCAATCTCACTCATATAAATCACATTTTTTATACTCTGTATACTAGTTATAAAAAATTAGGGAAACTATATGATGTTTATCTCACTAAGCAGAGTGGTTTTGAATTGCATCCGTTCAGTTGGAAGAGACAAGATTCATTCTAGTTTTTTATGGCTGTGTAGTATTCAAGGTTGTTTTGTATGTTTTCTGTATCCAGTCGTCAGTTAACAGACATATTGGTTGATATGATAGCTTAGCTATTGTGCATTGAGCTGCCATAGATATGGAAGTACAGATCACTCTCACATACTGATTTCATTTCATGCAGATGAATTCCCAAGAGTGGGATAACTGGATCGTATGGCAGATACATTTTCAAATTTCTGAGCAATCCCCGTATTATCTTCCTTCACTGTTGTATTAGTTTACGTTCCCTCCAATAGTGGATTAAGGTACTTTTGTCCCAATATCCTCACCAGCATTTGTTATTTTCTGATTTCTGTATGAAAGCCACTCTAACTGGGGTGAGGTGAAACCTTATTATGGAGTTTATTTGCCTTTCTCTGATGGCTCGTAAACCTGAGCATTTTTTTTTTCATATGTCTGTTGGCCATTTGAATTTCAACCTTTGAAAAATGTTCATGCAGGTGTTTTCGCATTTCTTAACTGAACTGTGTCCAAGAATCAAACTGATTAAAGATTAACAACAGGGTCCAGCGGCGTGGCCTAGAGGCTAAAGTCCTTGCCTTGAACGCTCCAGGATCCCATAGGGGCACCGGTTCTAATCCTGGCAGCTCCGCTTCCCATCCAGCTCCCTGCTTGTGGTCTGGGAAAGCAGTAGAGGACGGCCCAAAGCCTTGGGACCCTGCACCCGTGTGGGAGACCTGGAAGAAGTTCCTGGCTCCTGGTTTCAGATCGGCACAGCATTGGTTGTTGCGGTCACTTGGGGAGTGAATCATCGGACAGAAGATCTTCTCTATCTCTCCTCCTCTCTGTATATCTGACTTTCCAATAAAAATAAATAAATCTTTAAAAAAATAAGTAAAGATTAACAACAGAATAAACAGTTTTTATAATTAAGAAAGCAGTCACAGGAATTTCACAAAGAAATAAGTCAAGGAGGAACCCATTTGGTAGAACTTATATACCATTCTAAAGCAAACAACAGAAAAAGGGGTTTGGCAATACTACGGAGAAAAAACAAATTATGGAAAGAGGCAGGGGAGAGTGTATAATAAATAACAGTGGGCTTGATATGCAGGTTAGACTTTTTCAGATGACAAGCATGGCCAGGGAGTAGCTCTCCTGATATGGAGACACCTTTAGAAATGGAAATTTCCTTTAGAAAAGGGAAAATTTTCTTGAGTCTGCAGGCTCTCAATTGCCTTTAGATCCAAAGAAGATTTATGCCCAAGTGAAACATTTTGGGATGGTGTATTCTGATAACCCCTTTCCTAATGTCTCAAGCAGAGACAAGCAGTCACCCAGGGTGAGGTTTCTGAGAGGTGGTTTTAGCAGAAGCACACTTACTGCCAGGTAGGGCAACTGAGGGCAGCAGCAGGCATTCAAGATAGGAGACCTCTGAGACATACAGAGTACAGGAGAAAGAATGCTAGACCACACACAAGAAAGGGGAAACCCCTGCCAGGGACAGTGGGGACCAAGGCATCTCTTCTACCTACAGATTCTCACTGTAGTAGATATTCCCTTGGGAAATTGCCCAGTCCTCTCTAACATGGTGAGGGATTGGAGCAA
This sequence comes from Ochotona princeps, assembly GCF_030435755.1. Classification (NCBI taxonomy): domain Eukaryota; kingdom Metazoa; phylum Chordata; class Mammalia; order Lagomorpha; family Ochotonidae; genus Ochotona; species Ochotona princeps. Next base: position 32,977,253 of record NC_080849.1, on the reverse strand, counting down.
GTATCTGACAGGGCATTCATGGATATTAAGCTGTTGCAAAAGATTTCAAGAGGACCCAGGAGGAAGTGATGCACTGGAAACCACAAAGGAAAATGGTGGTGACTTTGGATAAATAGGAAGGTCAGAAATAATAAGCCTTTCCACCCTCCCCCTAAAGATCTAAGAGCCTGGCACGATAGCCTAGCAGCTACATCCTCAACTTGAATGCGCCAAGATCCCATATGGGTGCCGGTCTAATCCTGACAGCACAGCTTCCCGTCCAGGTCCTTGCTTGTGTCCTGGGAAGGCAATCGAGGACAGCCCAAAACCTTGGGACCCTGCACCCACGTGGGAGATGCGGAAAAAGCTCCTGGCTTCTGCCTTTGGATTGGCTCAGCTCCAGCCATTGTGGCCGCTTGGAGAATGAACCATTCTCTATCTCTCCTCCTGTCTATATATCTGCCTTTACAATAAAAATAAATAAATCTTGAAAAAAAAAGACCTAAGAAAGAAGAGTCCCTTCTGAGAGTTCACATGAGTACAGAGATGCACAAACTCACCTTAAAGAAACAGAATCACAAAAGTGACTAAATGTATTAGTGTAGCTACAGAAAGTGTATACAGCAAAAAAAGGGGGAGGGGGGGAGACATTTGGTGAAGAAACTTTCAAAAGGATTAAGTTGATTGAGAAAGGAATCCAAGCATTCATAATGAGCACCAATCAATGCAACAAGATATGAGATCCAAATCCAAATTTGCCAGCTCCTGTAGAGAGACTGAGTGATTTACTTATTTATTTATGAATTATTTATAAATTATTTATTCTTCAGTTGTAAAATATGAGAAAGCATTGCCTCTGTCCAGGCCCAGCAACCTTTATGTCCTGTAACCAGCTCTGCATTAAGTCAGAGCCCTACTTTTCTTCCCCAAATTATCATCACAGTGACTAGTACATGGTACCAACTATAGCTGTGGCTGCTGCTGTCCCCCAGGGCTCTCCTTGCACTCCGGGTTGAAAAACACACACCAATGTCCTGTCTCTGTCACTTTTTCTTATTGGAGAACATAGAAGATGACCATCCAAATCCAGGATTAGCCAGTTCAAACCCTTCTGCTAGGGGATGCTAGGCTAACATACACAGCAGGCAAGACCTTCTGCTCTCTTCTCCACTTGAAAACTAAGCATGTAACATCATTAGCAACTGACATACATATCTCTTTTTGAGGATCACAAAATCACCACCACTGCCACCTATGCCTTTATCGTAGTAGGCATGTAACCTGGCATTTATCACTTGCTTAGTAAGGGAATTGGTGTAAATAATTGGATAATAAGAATCTGTATTTTGCTTTTGCTTCGGTCCAGGACTGCCAGGCAGGAAGCAGAGCAACTCTTGGTTGGCTTACAGGTTTGGAAGTAAACCTTGCTTGAGCTCAAATAGTAATAAGTGGGTTGACTAATGGGCAGGCAAGGAAGGAAAGAAGTGGTGAATTACCCTGTTCGACTCGTGGTAGTACCCCGTCTAAAGGCAACAAGTAGATATTCTAGAGTAGAATGAATCCATGTAGCTTATGCCTCTAACCCCACCATGGACAAATTTATTCATGGACCAGGCTCCAGAAAATTTCACCTTTAGGGTGTCATTTCTGCCCAGAAGAAATGACCACAGCCAGATGACCAAGAAAACTAAGTTGCTGAGCCCTTTCCCACAGACAGCACCAAAACTGTCAGGCACAAAACTATCAGAACACATTCTGAAAACTTTATGCAAACATCTTAAACACCCAACAGTACAGATTGCTGACTGCATAGATAGTACCTGTTGCCCCAACACTATGGACATTGTGGACAAATGGGCTCTCACACTTGAGGATGAATATGCAACTGAGCTTATTTTAAAAAATAGACAAGAAGGAGTAGCAGGTGTCCCTTCCCTGTTGAGTAGCATTGGGGTTCAGAAAATGATACCCCAAAGTATGGCATGCTGTGGCATGCTGAGGCCTTTGAATGAAAGGAAACTGGAAGCCCTTAGAAGTTGCCTCAAAATCAAGGTCTTTCTGACCTTCCCTTGTTTCTTTCCCAAGCACAGGGAGGGGCTCTCTCTGAAGTTCTGGAATCTGAAGGAGGGAAGTTCCTTCAAAGGAAAGGCAATTATCTTGAACCCTCTCCCTAGGAATCTCATCAAACAACCAGGGAAGATTAATCACCGGAGAGGAGATGAAAAGTTGTCCTCATCCCCAGACAGCCTACCACCTCTTCTGTTGGCTGCTCCTGGGGGCTGCTCCCAGACAATCTGAGAGACTGCATCTGCCTAATTAGATTACCTTTGTTCACCATACAGTTCACCCCCTACCCCCTTCCATAACCTGTCTCCATCTCCCCACAAAAGTCTCAGGCCTCTATTTTTTCTGCTATAAAAACTTCAACCATTCAGCTCCTCCCTTGGGTCTCATATTCATGCATGTAATGAAAATGTCCTTTTATTTTTTTTTCTCCTGTTAACCTGTCTATCTTCAGTTTCTTTCAGCAGATGCAATTAACCAGCCTTCTGATGGCGGAGGGGAGGCTCCTTCCATCTTCAGTCCTATAGTGGAGTCAGTAGTATAGGAGAAGAAACAGAGGAAAAGAGATTGGGCTCTGGTTTACAGTACTGGACCAATGAAGCCACTCTGAAAGCATCCTACTTATGGATTGTGAAACTATAATAGCCAAAAAAAAAGTATATTGTCTAACCCAGTGAGAATTGGGCTTTCCAACCTTAGAACCAAAAATAATCTTACTGACACTCAGGAAACAGGTCTGAACACTACCTGTTTGGGTCCAATATCAGAAGGAAATAATTTTATTTCCTTTACTGTCAACTCCATCTTTGAAGACCGAAAGAGGGAAGAGAGTGGCAGGAGAGGGTTTGTGGGAACTCAAGGAATACCTGTCCAACAGTACCTCTTCCAACTCCTCCCTTTTTACTAAACTAAGAGGCACTAAGGTAGGGATGAGGAAGGAGGGAGTGGGAAGCAGGACACGGAGCAGGATTGCCAACTGGATTGTACTAGCATCATCCATGGGCTGCCCTGAAGCTTCCCATATGGGACTTAACTAATTTATGAGGCCCATGGAAATGCATTCATTTTTTTGGGCCACACACTTTAAAAGCATAAATATTAGCATTTAGAAGCTAGGTTCAATGCGTTTTCATAAATAATTTGAAGTGCAATCAGCTTTGTTTTCATATAATCAGAAACTTTAAGCATTTGTTTCTCAAGAGAAATCTGTGCCCTGCACATATTACATGAGCAAACTGGCCCATTTTAAAGTCTTCCCTGTTTAAATGCAGAGACACACAAAAGGGGCGGTGAAAAAAATCACTGTAATTGCTGGCTCAGACTTCATATGTTCTGGATAAACAAACTTCCATCCAAGCAAGTAAAAAACTTAGCTCGTTTTCTTTCTCTGCTTTCCCAAGTTACCACAGTCAAGTCTCCAAGCCAAACTGTCTCTAGAATACCTCCTAAGGATTTCAACTCTTGGAACTTTCTTTTGCCAGTGATCACAAATGCAGTCACTTTGTACTTCACATCTCCAAGAGACAGTATAACATTATTTTCCCTATGCTATTATCAACACCTAAGTAAATCTATCTTCAAGTAAATTAGTCTTCTTTTACAGCCAGGGAGTGGTAAATCCTTCTGTTACTTAGCCCAAGAAGAAACTAGAGCAAAACGTATAAAACAGGGTGGCTGCTGTAGTACATAGAGACACTCGTGAGAAAATTGGAAGGCATACAATGTTTTGACACAAAATCAACGAACACCATTTGTGTAGGCCAAGAGTCATTCCAAAAATTGGGAAACATAAAAAAAAAAAAAAAACAACCAAACAAGCAAACAAACAAAATAGTGAGGGGAGGGAGCAGAAAAGAAGAAGGGGTGGAGGAGAAGCCTAGGAAAATGCAGTGCTCTTTTAAGGAGGAATGGAGAAATTCTCACATTTTTCCACACAAATGGCCCACTCGCTGGAGATTTAGATAGCTACAAACCATCCCTTAAACGCACTCGCGTAAGTCATCTAAAGATTAACCATGCAAGATTTTTGCCCTGTGGAAGGAATTTTTGCCTTGTCCGTTTTTTTCCTTTTGCCACTACGCAAAACAAGTCTGTGGAACTCTATTGACACTGGAATTGAGCTATTGTGATTTTGCAGAACTTTAAAATGGCCTAGGAGAATACTCAGTGTTGAAAGCTTTGCTTTCCACTAATCCCCAAGCTTTTTCTTTTCTGTATTGGCACTTCCTTGGCTACTTTCCACCTGTTCCTTTTCTCCCTCTATTTCTTCTTTTGCCGTTTTAACCGTAGATTTCTTCTGGGCAGCCTAGACATTGGACCCTCCCATGGCGAACTGCTTATGATGAATTTCAGCAAGAATGGCTCAGTGAAGATGCACATGCAAGCACGCAAATGCGAGGCCACATGCGTGCGGGCACACATTTCTGATGTGTTTTCTGCCCTCAATTGGAAGCTGCTACAATTGATAACTACACAATTGTTCCTGCTGATTCTTGATAAAGTAAGGTCTGAGACCTCCAAGCCTTGGCACCAGCTTGCCCACAGTCAGCAAGTAGAGGCTCTGTGTCCCTGGCATTGGGTAGCAGGGTTGTTTTGCTTTTATCCCAGGTCTGCAGAATTCATCCCCACTCCAGAAGAAGCAAGCATTTACAGGACCCCTTTCCTGTGGTGGAGGAAAGTGAAGCTCTACAAACTGTTCAAGGATTTGTGGGGCCATTGTTTCAGCACAGATTCTTCCTGTCATGCTGACATCTTATAACCAGCACTTCCAGTTCGAGTCCCAGCTGCTCCACGTCTGATCTTTCTCCCTGCTGTTGTGCCTGGGAAAGCAGCCAAAGATGGTCCAAGTGCTTGGGCCCCTGCCATCCACATGCGAATCCAATATAGAGTTCCTGGCTTCAGGCTGGACCAGTCCTAGCTGTAGGGGTCTTTTTGAGAGTGAACCAGTGGATGCAACCACTTCCTCTCCATCTCTTTCTGTTACATGTTCCGCTTTTGAAATTAAGTATATTGCCCATGGTCACAGAGCTAATAAGTGGTGAGCTGTAATTAAGACTCCAGCCTTGTACCTCCTGGGCAGGAACCTTTATTTTCCAAGCTGCCTCGTCTTTCTTTATTCATTTGGCAGTGACGTAGAGGACACACAGGATGGAATCAAGGTTGGGGTGTCTTTGTAAGAGAAACAAGATTCTGGGTGTCAAAGATTAGTCACTCCTCACCATGGTGTTGAGGATTTTCCTGCACCCCCCCAAAAAAAATGTTCTGCACCTTAATTGTCAACAAATGTCTTGTTAGAGTTACAAGCCAGTCTAGATTATCCTAAAATCTGCCAAGATCAGCAAAATTATACTTTAACACAACAAATGGCTAAATACTAAAATGAAATAGACACGAGACAGCTAAATGGTACCTTATAGCCATTTTAAGGTATATAGCAGCCGGTCCTGTATATAAACTAAAATTGAAATGTCAATGAGGGCCCGGCGGCGTGGCCTAGCGGCTAAAGTCCTTGCCTTGAACGCCCCAGGATCCCATATGAGCGCCGGTTCTAATCCCGGAAGCTCCACTTCCCATCCAGCTCCCTGCTTGTGGCCTGGGAAAGCAGTCAAGGACGGCCCAGTGCATTGGGACCCTGCACCCGCGTGGGAGACCTGGAAGAGGTTCCTGGTTCCCGGCATCGGATCGGCGTAGCATCGGCCTGTTGCGGCTCACTTGGGGAGTAAATCATCGGACGGAAGATCTTCCTCTCTGTCTCTCCTCCTCTCTGTATATCTGACTTTGTAATAAAAATAAATCTTAAAAAAAAAAAAAAAAAGAAATGTCAATGAGCTAGTCATAGGTTGTGGTTAAAAACTTGCTTCTTTTTTTTTTTTTTTTTTTTTTTAACGTACTGGTTACTCAAAACCATGTCAATTCCATAATGTTGCAAATTGCTGTTGATGTTATATTGGGACTCTTAATTGACTGGGATGATATTCTACCAGCTCTAACTTCGGACAAGAAATGGTCTCCCCAAGAAACTGTTCAACCCATCTGGACAATAAGTAGCTGGACTCTATGCTTGGTATATGTTTGCAAGGAAAGAATCTTGATTGAATTTGAACTGTAATGCTGCATCAAGGTGGAGGAATCCACCAGGGGGGAGGGGCGTGGGGAGGGGTGGGGGGATTCCCAGAGCCTATGAAACTGTCACATAATGCAAAATAATTAATAATAAAAAAAAAGATTCTGGGTGTCCCTAGGGAGAAAGACTAGGCGGAGTCCAGCACCCCCATGCCTGCCACCAGCAGAGTCTGACCCTCATGGAACACCAAGGGAAGGGTCCTCAGGGTAGATCCTAAGTCCCCAAAGCCCGGGACCCTGAAGAACACAGCCCAGGCCACATAAAATCAAAGGCCAGCCTTTTAGTCACCGCCCGCTCCCACCCACCCACTAGGCTTGTTTTCTTCCCCAACCTGCCCCACCCCCCGTGTTCTAAGTAAGGCTGAAATGAAGTTATTCCATCCAAAACTAGAAGGAAAGAAAAAGGGAGAAAAGGTAAATGTCAAGTGACAGGTATGTTTAAGTAACAGATTATATTCTGCATGAATCCACAGGGATGTCTTGGACAGAGAAGAGGTGCTTTCTCTCCTGTCACTGTTTCCTCACACCATTCTCGGGCTGTTATCAAGGGTCATGCAACACTCAGATGCTAACAGTTAAATTGATCAAGCATAAAAACAGGGCAGTTGCTGCCCCAAGGATCTTATCTCTGCCTCCCCCAGCCCCAAGTCAGAGACAGCTGCTGAAGCAAAGTCACTGGCAGGCAGCAGCGGGGGTCCTGTCCTCTTCTTTCTTTTGTGCATTGTCTGAAGGAGGAGCCCATGCCGGCTGGGCTCACCTTCTATGGCAGACGAAACGTCTTCTTTATCTATAAAGGAGCCACTTAGATCAGCAAGACTGGCCACAGGATGTCACTGTTACTCCACACACACACACACACACACACACACCAGCAAGGCAGCCCTTCCCGCAGGGCTTGGATCTGGCAGGGACCTGGGCTCCCCTCAGCCTCCCTCTCACAGAATTGCTATCCCCTCAGGTGGCAGCCACCAGCCAAGGCGCATGCCCTGCAAAATCCATTGCAGCCTGACCCATTGTCTCAATATGCGTATTGTTCCCTCTCAAAGGGGAAAGGAAAGGGGAAAAAAAGTGAAAAGATAAAAGGCACCAGTGTGGTCTCTCACACCACAGGTTCTCCAAGAGATGGACTTTGAATGTTTCATGACCTTGGATAAAACCAATGTCCTTTTTATGGGGTTTACAGTCTTCTGAAAGGGTGAGGCTATCTTTGCTTATCTTTGTTTTCTACAATTTCAGGAGAGGATATAGAATATTTAAGCGTTTCTTGGACTCTTATCTATTCAAAGGGCTGCTTTCTATTTGAGCCTGAGATGAAGCAAACATTAGTTAAGCATCTTCCCTTTGCCCTTATAAAGAACAGGACCCTGTCCTACCCCCTCACACACACACAATGCCTCCTAGATCACAACAGGCAGGTTGATGCTTTGGGGGTGGGGAGAACACAGCCATAGCCACTGTGGCAGTAGGGAATTGCTTTCCATTTGCAGCTGCCAGCTAGTCTTCCCTCCCTGTGACAGATCCTCAGAGATGGTTTTGACCCACAGCCTTGGCACAGCCTGGTGCCCCTGCCATTTTCTACCATTCATCTCCATGTACATTCTGTACCGTAACTGGCACAAAATATTTAAGACTAAAATTTTAGACTAGCATAACCAAGGATGAGGGATATATTGGGTGGTCAGAGACATTTGACAATGTAACATTAAAAGTAATTACAGAACAGGGGCAGGTGTTTGGTCCTGCATTGAAGATGCCCATGGCCTATACCAGAATACTTGAGTTCAATACTGGGCTCAGACTCATGATCTCAGCTTCTCGCTTACTCAGATCCTGCGAGGGATTACTAATGAAGTCCTTGTCCCCAATATGGCTGGTTCCCAGCTTTGGCCCTGGCCCAGGTCAAGCTGCTAGAGGCACTTGGGGGAATAAACAGCAGATGGGAGATCTCTTCCCAGCCCCTAGACTCTCAAATAAAACAGGCTTTGTCCTAAAAAAGAAAAAAAAAAAAAACACACTACTTTATACCTTAGCCTGGAAATAACTTTTATTTCAATGCAAGCCATGGCAGCTGAAAGCCCTCTGCCATAAGTCATCATGCCAGAGCAGCAGAAAAAAATAATTAAAGCAGTCAGTTGTTAGCAGAGCAAGTATTAATGAAAGGAAACTAATTGTTCTAGCCTTAGCAAGGATCTGTACAGGAACTAAGAGTTAGGACTACTTTAAGTATAGTTCAAGAAGACTTTGTTCATTTCCACACTGACCATTTTCTAGAGCATGCCAATCTCAGTTTAAGGGAGCAGTTACCCCACCCACTTGAACTGGTTCACAGCAGTATGGAATATGTGCCATCATGAGATGGAAGGACATCATTGGGGCTAAAAGGAAGCACAAAGAAAAGAGATTAAAGTGGACTGCAAAGAGAAGCCAGTCTGGGATAACTTCATTAACTACTTTTGCATTGGAACTTGAGCAATCCCCAATTGTCAGAATAAAATAATTGCACTGTCCTATAATTATAATGTGTTTCTCCCTAGAGGGCAACACATTGCAGTGGATGTTGGAAGTTTTGAGTTTGAGACTTCTTCTCTTTTTCAGGCCAGTCATTTGCAGTACTTTTGAGTGAGTTCTGTGAGACTCTAGTGAATTCTCAAGTCTTAGAGAGTCTGTGAGGATCCCTAAGTTTCTACCCCATTTGTCAGAGTAGGAGTGTTTTTAGGAACCCCCAAACTTGCAGTCCATGTCAAGTCTTAAGCACAATTGGACATTTGCAGTTCTGTGCCCAGCTTGGGCAGTGTGGTCTGTGAGTTGCTGCAATAAAGGGAACGTGCATGTTATAGGCATACAGAAGAGGAGCAGCTGACTCAGACAGCAAGGAGAGAGACCCCAGGTGGACTCCAGCACCTGCAAGAAGGAGAGCTAAGCAATGGAGCTCCAGGAACTCTAGTCCATTCCATACAGCACCTTTATATGTCCAGCAAATCACTCTTTTTTTTTTTCATTGAAAAACTAGTTATGTGGACCACTGGAGGTCATGGCCATTGTAGCCATTTGGGGAGTCAACCAATAGATGAAACACCTTCTCTCTCTGTTTCTCTTTCTCTCTATGTAAAAATACACCTTTTAAATAAAAAGAACTTTTAAAAGAGTGCATGCCATAGGCAGACACATTGTTAGCAAGGTCTTGGGACTGCTGGGCTGATGATAGATTGGTGGGAATGTGGGGAAAAGCAAAGAGATCACCGTGAGGTTCCTGCAAAGTCTAGGCGAGAGAAATAGGCCATTAGTGTGCAGCTTATGTGGACATATAGTCCAAACCTGGATTTTATTAAAGTTTGAAAGGATAGGACTTGCTGACAAATGAGACTGGGGAAGTAAGAGAAAGAAGAGTGAAAGATGTCACCACATTCTGTCCCTAGCTACTGGCAAGAGGCCTCTTCCTGAGATGGAAATGCTTGGAAAAGAGCAGCTCAGTTCCAAACACGTGAATTCTGTGAAATAGGTTGGACATCCATGTTCCCTCCTTCTGCCGGGGAAGTCATAGCTGCATGTATTTGGTGATGAGTCTGAAACCTGGAGGGGATGCCCAGCCTGGCAGATGCCAACTCTGGAACTAATGACACATACATGGCACTTAACCTACAGGAGGAATGGGATCAATGAGTGAAGATGGAGGCACATGGGACACTCAGTATACACTGAGTGTCTAGAGTTGGCATCAATACCAACTGCCTTCCATTCATCATGTTCTACTCCAGCTCCGCTCTCTCAAAATCCAGGTCAGAGCTCATTCTGACACTTAGTCATGGTAGAACAAGGTGAATTTGAACTTGATATGAAATAGTAGAGTGCATCTGGCAGGGGCAGTGTTGAAGAACCAGGAATTATTCCAGGGGCTGTGGAAAACTTAACTGGAGCTAAAATGTCCTAAATTGAATGTAAGGGACCAATGAAGGGCAAGACTGCAGCTGGGCACGATGTTTACTCCTCTTGCCCATCTTCTGTCCTTTTCTGTGTGGAAGCCATAAATCGCCATTTTTAAAATCACCTCTACTGGGACACTGATGTGGGTTTCCTCTGTTTACAGTTGACAACCTCTGTGAATTTACTTCTCTTTAATAATAAATTTGATGCAGTTTGAATTTTTTTAATATTGAAGAGTCACCTGAACCACTTCAAGCTCCACAAGATCTCCACTATTGACACAGGTCTTTTTTCTTGTAAAGCCAAATTCACAAATACACACCCAAATGTGATTCCAAGTGAACAACTCTGGAACAAATGTACAGATCAAGAAGAAAGCAATTTGTCAATCCATGAGTTCTTTGACTCCAGATCATAAAGAAATCTAACCAGCCACTGTCCCGTACACAGGGGGGCATAAAACCAATCGTAAGGACTCAAAGGTTTGCTCCTCCCAGAGGCACAGGCAGGGTGGCAGAAGGATCGGGGGAGAGGAGATTGTTGGGAAAATGCCCCATGGATTTGTTGTCTGGTAGGGGGTAGGGGGAGGGGGTGAGTCTTCCCAAATCGGAGCGAGTTAAGCAAGAGTAGCTCATTCCAAGTGGCAGCTTCTTCCCAGTGCTTTTGTATCATGGTTCCTCCATTTTGGAATCACAAAAGCCAGGAAGGGAAAACAAGAGCCTAGAACAGTTTATCCCTGACAACTGTAAAGCCAGGAGGCCCCAAGCTCAATCTAAAGCTGACCAGCAATCCAGAATGCTGTCTATACCACAGTCAACTGCTTCTGAAGCTTAATGAAATATCATTTAGGTGTTGAGTCATTTGATGTTCGAGTCCAATCCTTTGTGATTGGTAACAAGATGCATTCTTACATACTAGGAGTTCAAGTTCTCCCCAGCGTTTGGAACACTGGTGCCCCAGTCAAAAACACATCAATGTTCTGAGCCAAGAGAGGTGATGGAAAAGCTGTATTACCAACAGTGTGGATCCAAGGGCTGGTGGCTTGTATCTGTGGACAGCTGGGCTTGGCTAGGCCTGTAGACTGGATAGACTTGTCCCTCCAGCTACAGGCACACAAGGGAAAGTAAAGAAGAGTGATACAGACCAGAACCCAAGCTCCCTGCAGGCAACCTCGCTCTAGGGAGGAGTGGGAGCAGGGTTTGAGATACATGCCCCCTTTTCGCCTTCCAAATTCACCGTCAGATGAAATCATCCTCTTCCCTTTAGGGAGGAGCAAGGGGGTCATGGAGATCCTAGAAGCAGAAGTGGGGTCCAGAGGGAAGAGGTGCTCTCCATTCCCTTGCTGTGTGCCACGTGGAGCCTCGCAGTCTTCTTACCGGCAGGACAGAACGGTAATGTCTCAAACGGCAAATTATGCGCAAAGCGTCTGGCACAGTGCCTGGAGCATGGTAGGTACTCCAAAATGATAGCTATTATGATGGAGGAGAATGAAAGGCAGGGAGAGAAGGGGAAAGGGAGGGGGATGCAAACCCACTGGGGAGCCAGGGAGGTGGAAAACGCCTAGCCAAAGAGCCTGTAAGGGTGAGACAGCGCGCGTGTGCAAGCTCATGGAACCCACAGGGGATGAGGGAGACGAGGTGCTATGGGGAACAACGTGCATCTGCAGTGTGCTAAGCCAGACTCACTGCAACCCGGTGCTGTGCTGAATGAAGTGGAAGAAACGCTATTAAATCCATGACTCCATGAGGTAATAATACTCCCAGCGAGCCCACGCCTACAGAAATACACCCAGCAAGCGGGCATTCCAGGAGCCCCCTCTAAGTTATAACAAGCTGCCTATCTCCTGCTGCCAGGATGCAGAGAAAAAATGAAAACCAGTTACCGACGACATTATACACATAGTGACCTGCTTCACCTCCCTCGGTTTAGTGACGAGCTTGGCTGCCTTTTGGGCACGGAGAAAGAAACATAAGGCAGAGATTAAGTTTCCTGGCTTTTGAAGGCATCAAGAGTCAAAAATGCTTTCAGCTGGCATTTCTCTCTGTTATTCAGTCAGCTTTGATGGATTTATTTTCTTTGCCCTACTTCGTTGAAGTTACTGGGGTCAATTACTGCAAAAACGATTGCCAGGGAGTAATCTGAGCACGAGGTGGCGCTGTCTCCCCAACTGTTTCAGTTTTCTTTTTAAGGAGAAAGTGATTTCGTTAAAACCCTCCTTGGAGCTTTCTAACGTGCAGTGAGAGTGAGGAATTCAATGGTCAGAAAGGCACTCACTGACTTTCTCCAGTCTGTGGGTCTTTAAGCCCCGAGAGGGCTGTAGAATCCTTTACACACTTCACACTCTTACAATTTTATTTCTCTCTGCAGCTAATAGAGCAATTAGAACGTAGCACCGCGTTCAGATATTCGTAGTCAGCAATAGGCTTTCTTGTTCATTTCAGACTTGGGCATTTCAATTTGTCTTACAAGCTTTTTTTTTTCTTATGACAAATTAGGAGTGACAGTCCAAATTTGGGGTTAAATCCTATTAACAGTGTATCTCACCGGAGGAGATCACTATGCCTGCTCCAAGTCCAAGATCTTGCATCTGGATTAGAACCTAGGGTCATGGCCAGGAGAATGGGAGCCTTGCAGTGCTAGCATAGGCTGAGTGTTGTTGTCCTGTGGGATTTGGGGCGACAGTAGCAGCTGTGAGGGCGTTTTTGCTATGAAGAGAAGGTTCTGCTCAAGTGCAGTGAAGCAAAGACACAATGAGACCCCATCCTGACTGCTGATGCATGGCTTTTGCACGACACACCCCTGTCTCCTTAAACCCAAAGATCTGCCTCTGTCTGGATTGGTATCCATGTTGCACACATTTGCAAATTGTGATGGTGCTATCTGTGATCGTTAATGGAAATGCCCAGAAATCTAGTGGCCTGGGTAGATTCATGCAACAAGCAAGATCCTAATGTCTGCAGAACCTCAAGGATCAAGAGTATCACTTGACAGAGTGGACACCAGCAGGATGTCACCAAAGGGCCAACACACTGCCTCCTGCCCAGCATCTGCCCTGGCTCCTGGGGGTAGGGGCAGGGAACTGGGTGGCACACTCCCAGACTCTGCCCTCAGATCTTTTCTCTGAAGTGCTACCAATCTCCCCGCCTCGCCCCCTCTCTCCCTGTTCTGAATTCCCAGGCTCCCAAAGCAGGTTTCAGAGCAGACTCACAGTACCATCTTCTGACCATAATGTGTGTAAGCCATGAGTATAGGAACAAGTTGCAGCTTACACTTAAAATCAGAGTAATCTTTATATGTACAGATCTCATTAACCAAGCATGGAAACCTGGCATTGGAGTTCACCCACGTTAGATTGTTTTCTGTTTTACACATTCTCCAGCTTCAGACACCGACGGGTGAGGCTGCTACCCAGGCCTCTTCCCAGTTTCCTGGGGAAATTGGCGAGCTTCCGCAGTTTCTCCGTCATAATGAGCGGCCTGAATCCACCAATTAGGACTCTTCTTCCAAGACCCCAGCTTCTCAACCCCAATTACAGGCAAATGTCTACTGTTTCAGGGGTTTTAAAAAAACTCTTTAGGCATTCACCAAGTGTGAAAATCTCTCCTAATACCACCAGACATCAATTTTGAATCAATTAAAATAGAAACTTGAGAATTCCCGGGAGGAGGAGATCAAGGCACAAAGTTACCTCACTTTTCAAAAGAAATGAGATAATTTGTTCATTGATTCATAAAACATATATGTGAATATTTACTTTATTATTATTATGTTTATTTTTGTCAGGAACCTTGGGTCTTGGAGGACACGATGAATCAATCACATTCAATTCATAAAAATCTTGTAAGTAACTGAACAAATGAGTGATTTATGGCATTTCAACGGTATTTTAACAGATGTCACTGACACCTATTCTGGCTACGGAAAATCCTTGATCCTGACCCGTAATGCCTTCTACGTGATTCAAGTTCATTACGAAACGTTCATGCTGCTTAATCCTTCACTGCTTACCAGCATGTCCCTTCAAAACAGTTAGGCCTCTGAGGGATTCACAGTATCCAAAGCCATGAAATCAAATATCAGATGAAAAGCGAATCAGGCTGGACCCAGCCCAGTGAGGCAAACTGGAGAGCAAACATCAAGCTTCTTCTAAAAGGGCTGATGGTTGCTTTAGGGAAACTAGACTGTGTTGCGAGACCTTCAGATTAGGAAATGAGCACTGCCAAGTGAAATCTCTGATTTTTAAATGATAATGAGAGATCTTGCTAGAACACCATTCAGCCCAAGTAAAACGTGTTTGTGGGCTGGACTCGGGTAGTCAGAGGCCTCTGAGGTATAGTTTCAAACTAAATGCACCCTTTACAGAGAGTAATCAACCTACAACACAAATAGTTCCCAATTTCCTGGCTCAGAACAGCCTTCTTCATAGCTACAAAAATTATTCCTAAGTGAGAATGTCAGATAGTGAAGCACAGCACTGTCCCTGCACACCTCTGACATCTCAATCAGCTTATGCAGAAATCAGAACTAAAGGTGAGTAAGAACTGTCACAGAAAATACTATCTGTATTGGTTTCTTTTTGCTAATGTTTTTTATTTAAATGAAAAAGGTTATTTTAACATCTGTACAAGGTTCCTTCTTGGGATATATAAAATTAAGATTTTTTAGCAGAATATAATAGAGGTTCAAATAAATTAATGCACATTATCAAAACAAACCTGTAAAAGAATCTAAAGCATGGATCCGCAGTTTCTGTCATATAAAGGCAAAGAGGAAAAAATGGCATTTTTTATCATGTATTCGCTCAAACATTTAAGGATCTTCTGCTTCCTGGACCCTCAGAATTCCCTGGCTTCCTGGGGTGTTTATCAATTTGAAGACTTTTGAGCACAGAGTAGTCCTTTTAATAAATACTTCTCAATATGTATTTAACAAATGCTGCTCTCTAACAAATGTGTCATAAGAACAGCTTGGTCTTCTGGGAGTGGCAACATGAAGATGTTGAGTGAGTCCCTGTTAGAAAAAACCAGCATAAAAGTGGGCAAAATTGTTTTCAAAAGGAACAATTAAGTAGGCAGAAACCTATCAAAAGCAGAAAATAAAGAAAAACTTTTTTTCAGGGGGGGGATACAAAACCTACTAAAGCTTTGCAAAGAGTGACAGAAGTCCTTAGCCTGCTGCCGGGCTGTTCCAAAGCTCTTCTTTTCCAGCTCAGTTGCCAAAAATTATGGCCACACCCACATGGATTGGCTGTAATCAGACAGCAACGCTGTTGCCCAAGAAGGAAGACTTGTCTGTAGACATGGGGGGGGGGAGTGAACATCTTTGACTTCATAGCCAAAAGTGTCAGATTTAGTTTGGAAAAACTGCAAAAACAGGCAACGTTTCTGGCCTAACTATATTTCCCAGTCTCAGGAGTGCAATGAAGCAGTCAGAAATTTAATGGGGAGATCTTGGAATTTAGATCATAAAAAGGGGGAGACAGGTTCTCTGCCCATGTAGGAGAGATCCATAGGACCCTTAAAAGATGTGAAAACCAAGTTGAAAACTAGTTACATCTTTGAATATGTTTCTCACACACAGCCCAAGTGGCACAGCATCAAAGTCTAATGAGTTCAAGATGCCTGAATAAAATTGTTAGTTGGCTACCAAACTCCATGACTAAAGGTGTCTAGAAAGCCAAGTTTAAAAATAGAAATACAAAAACAGAGACAACAGCAGTTACATGCTGTGAGGGAGGTAAATTTCACCATGTTAATTATAGACATATTAAAAAAACAGGAAGATATGACTCATGTTCAGGATGAGGTTGAAGTAGTGATGAGAGTCAGAGTGATGCTAGATGTTGCACTTAGCAGGCAAGCCTTTAGACAGTTTTGATAAACACACTATAAATATTAAAATTATATTCAAAGAGCTAAGGAAGAAGATGCTAATCAACTATTCAAACCATTACAGAGTCCTTATAGAAACATAGAATAACCAAATGGGAATCGCAGAGTTTAAGCATGTAACAGAAATGAAAAACTCACTAGACAGGATCAACTGCAAGCTGTAAATGGGAAAGAAAGAAAAGGAAACTTAAAGATAGAACAAGAGAAAATATTTTATCTGGAGAACAGGGTCAAACAAATGACTAGATCCCCCAGAAGTTTGCCAAGTAATGTCAAGCATCCCAATGTGCGTGTAAGGGGTGTTCCAGCAGAATAGATGGGAAAATGTTTTCCAGAACTTGAAAAGAACTTTCACACAAAGTCTAGAAATTTCAACAAACATCAAATAGAGTAAAAACAGAGCAGCACATAGGGATATGTTATTTTCAAATTGCCAAAAGAAGGAAACGTTGAAAGCAGCAAGAGAAAATGATTCATGCACAACAGAGTACTATCATTAGCAGGTGACTATTCTTCAGAAGCATCATCCCACAGGAATAGTTTATTCGAGGTAATGAGAGAGAAAAAAAATCACTAAGAATCCTATACCTAGTAAAATTGTTGTCCAAAAAGAATAACTAAGACATGTCCAGCTAAACAGAAAGACAAAAAATTCTTTGATAGCAAATCTGCTTTGAGAAATTTAAAGTTCTACAATTTAAATTCCTCAAAATGGAAATAAATGGAAGCATTAGTGGCAATTTGGATCCATGGAAACGATTGAGAACAATTAGAGATGGTAAATATGTGAATAAATATTAACAATGGATGGTAATAAGTACATTTTTCCATTTTATTATTTTCTTTATGTACATAAACTGGTTTAAAGAGAGAATGATAACACCATATCTAAAAATTTATGTTTATACATACACCATATATGTATAACATATATAGCAGTGGCACTAAGTGGGACAAGGGAATGGTTATGTTTTACTAGAATTAGAATTAATGTTAATTATTATAACTCAAATATCACATTAAGAACAGTCACACTAACTTTTTTTCAAAATATGTAATAGAAAATCATTCTTTCCAAATAAATTTTTAGACTTAGCATGATTCTTATCAAAATCCCAATAGGCATGTTTTGTAAAATTGGCAAATTGATCTAAACTTAATACTGAAAAGCAAAAGACCATTATCAGTCACCATAATTCTGTAAAAAAATTGAAGAACAAGCCTGTTAAGTTTCAGAATCAATACAAACACTATTGTAAAGTTACAACAATCAAAACAACATGTATTGCTATAAAAACAGACATACAGCTAAAATGGAAAAAGGTTTATTTCAGAAATAAACCAAAACATATAATCGATTAACTTTCAACATAAGTGTCAAGACAATTAAGTGAAGAAAGAATAGTCTTTTCCAACAGTTATGCTGTAAAATTTGGAAACTCATAGATAACTATTTTCAAAACCTGATCCTTACTTCTCACCATATACAAAATTTAACTAATGTGATAGTTTGATCTAAATACAAGAGTTAGCTAAAACTTTATTGTAAAATTGTTATGATGACCGAGTGAGGCAAGTTTCTCAATTGAAAGTTTTTTTTTTTTTTCCAAAACCCAGTGGAAAACGGACAGACTTGATTGACTTGATGGGTTCAGTGCCAGTGTATGTAGAGCAGGAAAAATGCCTGAGGCCATCAAATTGACCACACGTATACACATGGTTGGCAGATGCAAAACTTGTTATTAACCACACATGGTTGGCAGATGCAAAACTTGTTATTAACTGAAGTCATAGAAAAAAAAACTTTATTATCTTACCAAGTACCTTAAAGATATATGGAATTGACAGTTTCTCTGGAATATCATCCAACTTCATTTGCAGTCACTGCTTCAAGGTTAAAGCTGAGGTTTGGAGGACAAACGCATCATTGAAAATACTTCCAATGTCATCTGCTATAACTCCTGTAACTGATGCTTTATGTTCACAGAAAATAAACAAGGCAGATTGTGTTCTGAGAAGTTCACTGGTACACACAGAACATGTTTTATAGTTTTGTTTGTTCTAACCATGGATGTTTGACCATCATCCTTATACTATTCCACTACCACATACAGAGCAGTTTTATTCTGATGGCCACTGCTTTTTCAAACAGAGGTGAAAGCAGTTACAACTCCTCTAGTCAGTTGGTGGATGTTTGAAACCCTTAATGTTCTATTGTGTTATGCAGCATTTGAAAGGACACTTGGGACAACTTTACATGGAAATTAACTAAAGAATAAATAGGCGCCAACTAAGACAAGTGCATTTCTTACGGTGAGGATTCAGGCAGTGCTCAAAGAGTTGGATGCACTTTCAGCCAGAGAATTTGTTTCAGGACCTATTGCTTGGTGTATAGGAAATAATAGTCACTAATTTGGTCATTTAAAATAAGAAGGAAAAGGAAGAGATTAACAAATAATGCTTTATCAAATATGAAAATTTTGCTTTTCCTTTTTTTTAAAAAAAGATTCATTTATTTTTATTGGAAAGTCAGATACACAGAGAAGAGTAGAGACAGAAAGGAAAATCTTCTGTCCGCTGATTCACTGCCCAAGTGGCCACAATAACCAGAGCTGAACTGATTCAAAGCCAGGAACCAGGAGCTTCTTCCTGGTCTTCCATGTGGGTACAGGGCCCCAAGGCTTTGGGCCATCCTGGACTGCTTTCCCAGGCTGCAAGCAGAGAGCTGGATAGAAAGTGGGGCCACTGGGACTAAAACCAGCGCATATATGGGATCCTGGAGCGTGCAAAGCAAGGACTTTTAGCTGCTAGGCTACCACACTTGACCCAAAAATTTTGGTTAAGTCACCATTAGTAAGTCAGCCCTCATCTCATTTCCCTACTTTGATGACCTGTAGTCTCATCTTCATGCACTCACACTTAAGAACTTCCACACTTCAGTGAACATGTGGTTTCACACTCATGTTTCAGACTCTGAGCTTTCCTGTCTCTCAGAGAAACAGCTTTTGAGAGATATGACCCTTAACCTATGGCTTCATGCCTCCCAGGAATGTGAAAGTGGGATAGGCCAAGAGTATTTTAGGGGCTAATTTGAATTCAGTTCCTAAAGTGGCCACTTAGTATCTGCTTTGAGAATGGAAAATAGAGTGGAAAATCCTATACACATTTATCTCTTGCAACCTCTACTTTTTGTTTCTGCAATTTTTTCCATCTCTTTAAAAAAGTATTCTTATTTTTTTATTATTTTGTTTTGGGCATTGCTGATTCATTAAGCAACAGTAAAAGTATACAAATGAATATAAAGAATTCCTTTTAGGTGTCTTATTTTTTTAGGAAAGCAGAGTGACAGAGAGGGAGAGAGACAGAGAAAGACAGAGAGAGATGTTTCTTCTACTGGTTCATTCCTTAAACTCCAGTGACACCCAAGGCTGAGCTGGGAAGGAAACACAGACTCCAGACACCCCAGTGTAGGATGTGGTGATCCTTCTCTGTTTTAACTGCTCCACCACAATGTTAAATCAAGCACCACCCTACACTCTTACACCTACCCTTACAATTACACTTACCCTTCCACAATTCTAATTACTGTGGTGCATGTGTTTAAAATTTTTGATGTACTTCATACAACATTCTGGAATTTACTTTTTACAACAGCATGTTCATAAACTGCATTCAATGTAAATAATGTATAGCTGTCGTTGATAAACTTTCAACACACCTTTATAAAAATGTGTGACTAGATTATTTCCAAGTTTGGCTATGACACATAGTGCTACCATAAAAATACTCAAGTCTCCTTAGGTATAAAAATATTATTCTAAGGCACATAACAAGTACTGAGTTGTTTAAGCTATATAAATTTTCAATTTTCTTTATTTAATTCTTTTCATTTTGAATTTTATGGTACAGTTCATAGGATCTGGAATTTCCCTACCCCTTCCCCAAATTCCCATCTCCAATTAATTTTCCCCACATTATTACAATAGTATAGTCCTTCATAAGCAGTCATAAGTTCATCAGTCTGTTATTTAAGTGTACCCTGACACTGCTGGTACAGACAATGTCAGACAGTCCAGCATCCTATTGTCCAGATATGTATACTGCATTGTATCTTCACATCTGGATATGACAGTCTCTATTATGCCATCTCTATACATTTCCTTAAATAATAAGCCAGGAAACAAAGTCAACAACAGGAATAAAGTTAAAACAAAAAGTTTACAGCATCTTGGGGTCGGTTTTCTTCAGGTAATTCCAGTTCTCCTAAATCCTGTACATTGCTGCTAACAACACATTTTCTGATGCTCTTTTTCCAACTTTTGTCATGGTTTACTCACATGGTAAGAGTAAAAATAGGTAATAGTTTTGCTGTTTCTGTTTTCTTTGCGTGTGACAAGGAAATCAGGTATATACTACTATTTTGTAACTCAATTTTAATAGTTAAATGCTATTTTTGACCACAAATTTCTCACTTATTTTCACATGAACTTAAAATCTATATTTAGGCATTAGGAAAATATAGGCTGTTCATTTGTGTTTTAGAAAACTGTGAATTAGTTCTGACTCTAAAGCTAAAACATAATTTTACGTACAACTTATGCACTATTTTGACATTTTCTGATGATCAAACTGGTGTTGAAGTAGTAGCATGGGCAAGGCACAACCTGATGAGCTAGACACTGGCAAGGTGCAGCTATTTCAGCATTGGATTCAGAGATGATAATCTCTGTTTTAGGCCAAAGTTAAACCATTTCAACCCACATCAGCTTTGTCAAGTAGAGAATTACACAGGGGACAATAATTCCATAGCTTACCCATTTAATGCAGAGCAACCACACAACAAATATCAGCAAAGGATGCAGCTGCTCTTGGGGCCTATTGCTGTCTACAGCCGTGGTGTGGCTCTGGAGTATTGTCACCCCCTGAGTTACATAGGGCTTTTTGCAATAAATGAGCTGCCTCCCCCTGCTTACTGTGTGCCAGGTTTCTGTCCATCTGCTGCCATTGTTTCCCCCACGTTGTGCAGCTACGTTGTATTGCATGCGGTTATTCTTTGGAGAGCCATTACGGCATCTGTCTGCCCACCTTGTGCAGGCTTCGTTTCAGTTCACCAGACAACAGCTGCTGGCACATCCTGCCCCCTCCATCATCTGCCCAGGTCCAGCCCAGTCAAGCCTGGTTGCAGAAATCATTATTTCATGGCTTGGTGCTGGCTGCACTCCAGGACCTCATTCCTGGGATCCTTGCTTGCCATTAAATATTCCTATGGATAAATGCTTTTCAAAACCAGATATGTGACCCACAAGAAATTTCACTTTCATGGATTATACAAGGATGCACACAACATCACTACAAAACCTCTATTAATACATTTCCTTTTGTTTTAATTTCTATTTATTTATTGAAGAGGTAGATAGTGGTATATAGAGGTATAGCCACTGGTTCACTCATTAAATTCCCACAAGATGGCCAGTGCGGTAACATATAATAATTCTCCACTATGTTGCTGGCATACCATGTGGGCACCAGTTCAAATTCTGGTTGCTCCACTTCCAATCCAGCTCTCTGCTAAGGATGGCTCAATACTTTGGGCCCAAGAACACACATGGGAGACCCAACAGAAGCTCCTGGCTCCAAACTTTGTATCACCCCAGTTCTGGCCATTGTGACTGTTTACAGAGTGAATCTACTCTTCTCTCTCTCTCTCTCTCTCTCTCTCTCTCTCTCTCTCTCTCTCTCTCTCTCTCTCGTGATTTTCAACTAAAATAAGCAAATCTTTTTAAAAAATCCCACAATGAGAGGGTCAGGGCCAGCTCCAAAGGCAACAGCTGAGAGCCAACACTTTGTTATAGCTATTTTACTGATCTTTCTTACCTTCCATACAAGCCATATGATAGAAGAGTTGATTTCTAAGCCAAATGTGAAATTATGTTTAACACACATTGTATCTACTAATGCGTTCAAGTACCATCAGTATTATAAAACCCTCCCAACAAGAATATTGCTACTTTGTGACTTATTAAAATTCCTTCCAAGTAAAATAGAACCCCTACCCTATCTGTAGGTCATTCCAAGTCCTGTGGATGTCTGACACTAGAAAGCACCACCCTGCATATACAACTTTTACATACACACATGCACTTATGATAATTTCTAAATGAGGCAGAGTCAGATATTAACAATAATAAATTGGAATTGCAATATTAATATAGTGTTAATTATTTATGATTTATTATTTTTAAAATTTATTTTACTTTACAGAGTTACAGAGAGAGCGGGAGAGAGAAACAGAGAGAAAGAGATCTTCCATCCACTGGATCACTTCCCAAATAATCGTAATGGATAGAGATGAGTCGGCCTGAAGCTGGGAGTCCAAAGCTTTTCCTGGGTTTCTCATAGATGGGTGCAAGTGCCCAAGACCTTGGGCCATAGCTTTGGGTCTGCTGCTTTCCAGGGCACGATCAGAAAGCGGCATTAGAAGCGATGCAGTGCGAGCTAGAACTGGTGGCCACATGGGGTCCCAACACTGCAGGCAAAAGATCACTGTGCTAATCCACCATGCCAGCCCCTTTCACATTATGTTTTAAAGTTTCCTTTTTTGAAAGGCAGAAAGATATAGAAACAAACAGAGCGATGCATAGAAAGGTATTCTTTCTATTGGCCCACTCCCCAAATGGGCCTAGTTGAAGCTATGAGCCTGGAACTCCATCCAGATCTCCCACATAGACTTGAACCACCACCTATTACCTCCCAAGATAAACCTTAACAGGAGGTTGGATCAGAAGCAAATGAGCTTGGATTCAAATCAGACACTCTCATATAGCACAAGGGCATCCCAAGTGACAACCACTGAGCCGAAAACAAATCCCACAACATATAAATTATTTATTTCTGCAATTTTCCATTTCATATTTTCAGACTGTGGTTGACTGAGGGTAACACAAGCAGTAGAAAATGAAATTGTGGGTTAAGGGTGTGAGGGGGGCACTGTGTCACAGAAAGGAAGTAAGAATAATCTTCCTCTTTCTCCCTACTTTCCCTTCTCCACCCCCAGAGGTTATTATAGATGATTCCAAAAAACAAGAGAAAAAAAGTAGCCTAGGCAACCTCAACCAGGGAACAGAGGTGAGGCCAACTCTGAAGGAAGTGGGAACACATCTCACCATTTCCTAAGAGCCAGTTCTGGCCAGACACTGTGCCCAGCTATCTGGTGTCTAGGACCTCAATAGTCTCCACCACACAGATGATGTAACTTTTCTTGTGGCCCCATTTTTTGTGGCTGAAAACCTGGGATGCAGAGAGGACAATGTGCATGAGATCAAGCAGATCCAAAGTGGCCAAGGTGGGGTTGGAAGGGTAGATCTCTTTCGTTTCTTCTGGGGGTGTGAGGGACAAGGGTGGGTATCAGTCACTGCTTTCTGAGCACTGGAACTGTGAGACCAAGCAGATCACCTGCACAAGAAGCAGGCCACAACATCAGAATTAAACTCAATGGGAAGGACCACTTCTAACTCAAGGCAAAACAGGAAATGCAGATCCACCAGCTCCTTCCCACAGGAAATCTGAAGAGTGAACTAGATACAAGCTATTGTGAATCCACAGCAGGGCGAGCACAGGCTCAGTCCACACTGGAGCTCTAAGCCTCCTCTCACCTCTTCAAATAAGGCAGCATGAATTACTTTTCAAAACCAAATGCAGGGACACACCTTGTTTTACTACCTCAAAAAATAAGCTTTTTAATTCAACATGTAGTTGCAACACAAGCTATGACAACTGGCTGGTATCTTTTGGACTTGAGATATGTTCTCCTTCCTTAAGCATTCACCAAAATTTCCATCCATTTTTCCCTCTGCTGTCACCAGCCTCAAGACACATTTCTACCAAGTACTGTCCCTTTTCACGCCTGTGAAGATAGCACTATTCCACGGTTTGAAAGTAGTAGTGTTAGCCCAGGAGGGGGAAAAATTGCTATACAAATAAATCTTTATTACTGTCAGCATTGTTAAAGAATTTCCTGGTTGGAGCAGCTCTTCATTTGAAATCACCACCTTACCAGGGCAACGGAGCTCCTGCTAGGCATTTTAAATTAGGGAAGACAGTTTTATTGTCAAGGCAGGTCAATCAAATTATAATTGGCTCTAATTTGCACTCCCACCAGCTGTTAAATTCTTCACCTACAGCACTCAGAGTGGTGTGAAATGCTTGCCTGCTTTTGTGAAAGCTTCAAAGAGAATCACTCTCAATCTGATCCTTGAAACCTAAAGTCCTTGTTACTTTTCATCAGAAGGGAGGAAAATGCACCTTTGGTCAGCTGTACAAAACAGGCTGACAGGGATGGACAGCTATATCTCCTGTGACCCATCAGCCTGGACAAGGCACCTTTTCTCCCTTAATCCAAGGAACGGAGATTTTTTTTGTTGTTGTTCTTGTTACAGACATGATAATGTGGAGCTGTATTTTTCTGTCCCATTACTAACTGAATTTGCAGCTCTCAGGAAAATCATAAACGTAGCCCTTAGGATGAAATGGCAGACAAAGGATGGAATGCCAAGGTGGACTGAACAAGTGTGTGCAATATTGCAAGGATTCATTAAGCTTTGAGATATTGGTTGGTGCTGCATTACATATTATGGAGGCTCTAGGAAACTCCTCTGGGACACTGCTGTCCAGCAGTTCCCCACAAAACACATACACATCCGATGCATAAATATAGCCGCACATTTGTGCATATCCACCTGTACACCCCTCTAGCAAACAGAACAAAGTAATAACCAGGTAACACATTGGAAAAGGCAATCTGACAATTGTCCATGGTCTGTTGCCTACTCCCTGTATAATGTTGCTGAAGATGATTTCGGGCAAAATAAACATAGAGGATCCTTGTGACAGCAGTAAGATTAAGAGTCAGCTAGCTGTTGAAACATCAGAACCAGATCCTCAGCACAGTGCTGCATGACTTTAGAGTGCTGAGTTGGCTGCAGCTGAGGCATCGCTGTGAGTTTTTGAATCTGGCTACTTGGAGTGGCCTCAGCAAGTCTTAAATGGAGCATCTTGGGAGATGGAAGAAAAAAATGAAATGAAGAACTAAGGGCTCTTTGAAGAAGCATTTGTGGTTTTAAAGTGGACTTAAAGAGCTTTTTAAAAATAAAATGAGATGTGGCACTAGAGGCCCAGCTTCTAGGTAAACTTTCTCAGGAAATGAAACCAGAGCACAAATTTATCTGAGGATAGCCACTATGACCTTCTTGAATAGAGTAAATAGCTGGAGAACAACCTACCTTGTAGCAATGAGATATTAGTTTGATCGTCTGAAGTACTTCCGTTGTGGAAATAAGAACACCAGAGACTCCACTTACAGAAAAGGAAGTGACCTTTACTCCAGAGCACATCAACTGAGACTGCTCTGATGGCTGAGCCCCGACTTCCTCTCATTTTGTGCTTTTATAGGGTTAAAAGTACAGTGTCTGCACAGGGGAAGCAAGCAAGGAACTACAAAAGCAAAGACTCTGCTGTTAGCCTTGCACAGTCAAAACATCATGGTTTCTGGCACTTCCTGTCTGTTTAGTCAGCATTTTTTCTTAGTATCCAGTGATACAGGCCTTGTCCTTCTTGACTCAAAGCAAGCTCATCCACCATATAAGCCATTCTATAGGTGACCTGTGTGTAAGTCAATTTTTCTGTGAGGTCTATATGCAAGCCTGCTTTTCTCCTTCACTTCCTGAAAATGGAATAGTATGCAGCATGTAAGGGATCTTAAAGGAGACTGGTATTGTATCTCACAAGAAAATACCTACATGCATTAAATGAAAACAGGAGACAGATCATGCACAATTTAACTTCACTGATGGAACTTATATTTACATGGTATAAACTCAGAAAAAAAAATAGATCAATACAGTCATTTCCAAGTGTGAAATTATACAGATTTGATTTTATGAATTATTTTTTGACTCAGCAAATTTCACAAATTGTGTGTTTTTTAAAAAAAATCTAACAGTGCAAAACAATCAGCAAGAATTTGAGACCCAATGTTTAAGTACAACAATGTCACATATTTTCATTTCTCTAAATGAAAGCAAATCCTGCAGTACCACACAAAAGGGCCAAGAAAATGCCCAACGGGTTCATTACTGGGACTTTCTTGTGCCATGATGGAAGCAGGCATTGAAATGGAAGCCAAAAATCAGGAAAGAGCTCACACCTACAGTGTGGCTTCCCATCTTCCCCATCACCCTTCCAGCACCTCGATGCAGCTATGTAGCTGGTGCTGGGGCGGGACTTTCCCTTCCTTCTCTCCAAGACTTACAATGATCCACATAAATCCTCCCCTCCACGGCTCCTTCCTGGCTGGCTGCATCCTCGTCCTCGGCTTCTGAGCAAAATTTGCATTCCCTATCTTGTGGAACTGAATATCCCTCCCACACTCCAAAACATGTCTGCCAATCTCCAGGAATCTGTCCTCATTCCAGCCACTGTGCTCCTTCATCTGTCCCAATATTCACCATAGTTTTCCCCTAATTAGAGGCACCAGTCTTCCAAACAAGCTATGCACTAGTCGGCAGGACCCCAAAAGTGATATTCAATGAAGGACTCATATATGTATGTGTATTATACACATACATAGTACTTTAAAAAGCTTGGCAGGGGTTCACATTATGATGTAATGGGTAAAGTTGCCACCTGCAGTGCCAATATCCCTTATGGGCAGTGGTTCAAGTCCCAGCGGCTCCACCTCCCACCCAGCTCCCTGCTAATGTGCCTGGGAAATCAGTGCAGGATGGTCCAGGTGCTTACATCTCTGAATTCACATGGGAGACCTGCAAGAAGTTCCTGGCTCCTGATTTTGACCTGTCCCATGTGTGTGGTCTTCCAGACTTCCGTTTGGATGGAAACTTTTCTATCTCTCCTCTGTCTCTCTCCCTCCTTTCCTCCCTCTCTTGACTTGCACTCTTGCCTCCTGGATGAATCCTTGGCTCCTAAGACAAGAACCAACACAGCCTATACCAATGAATCCATGGTCACGACAATCCACCCACTTTGTAAGAATGGCAGCACATGGTATTGGGGATGTCATGGCAATGCACTGACTCACTGTGACCTTTACACAGCTGTATCATTTTGAGCAAATTCCTGGATCTTTCCATGCCCCGTTATTTAGGGTTCTGCTACTCACAATGGATGATCTGGATTGAATTCCTGGCTCCTCCGGGAGGTTGTATGCATTGAAGAGTAGACTGGTAAACAAGGGTGCTCTCTCTCTCTTTCTCTCTCTCTATCTCAAATAAATATATTTTAAAACTTTATAGTAGCAAGTATTTGGAGCAGTGGCTAATCCACCACTTGGGATGCCTGCAGCATGTATCCCACACTGGTGTGCCTGGTTTGTGTTAACTAAGGCCACTCTGCTAATGAGCACCTGACAGCCAGCAGATAATGACTCAAGTACCTGGTTCTTGGTACACTAAAAATGAGTGAGTTCCAGGCTCCTGGTATCGCCTCAACCAGTCCTAGCTGTTATTGGCATTTGGGAATGAACCAAAAGGTAAAAGATCTTTTTACCTCTAACTCTCTGTCTCTCCACCTTTCAACAAAATAAGTACATAAAATACTATTTTATTTTACCTCTTTTTAAGAATGCTTTTTTTTTAATTTATTCATTAGTTACATTGTATTATGTGACACAGTAAGGATGCTTTTCAAGCCAGGCCTATGAGTTTTGGATATCATCTCACAATTTTGACACATTGAATTTCTCTGCAAACTTTTCGTTTTCAACTTTGTGTTTTCATTTGGGTGATTATCTACAGAAAAAGGAGTCTTTTAAATTCTGAATCATTTGAATAATCATTAGGTACAGTTGGTGAGATTGCAGAATCTCTGGCTCTCAGTAATTCTTGATGAATAAATTCTTCCTGATGAGCTAATGAGAAAGGAATTGAGATACTCTTGGTTAGTTCCTAATGTGTGTGCTACCCCCAAACCAACATACATGCAAATGAAGCTTATTCAGGACTGCCACTAGAGAAAATGGTGATTTCTCATCTAACAGTCAGTACCAAATACTTGTGAGATACAAATCACTATGCCACCAATGAATGCTATCACCACAATGGTTTTATAAGAGACATCCTTTCATGAAAAAAAATATCACCAGAGATAAAAAGATAAAGATGTATTTTGAATTTAATTTTTGAAAGGATATTGTGATGAATGCATAATTAAAGTATTGTATTCTGAGTTTCTGCAGTGTTATAATCGTAAAATTTACATACATTTTACTCTTTTGTGGTCATTTTGCTACATATTTGGTATATATAATTATTTCATATGTTAAATAATTTTTCTTGTAACCTCACATAAAATTGGGCTTAAAATTGGGATTTAGCAAGTTTCAAAACCAGGTTGTTTGCAATAAAAATGTCTCCAAAATTTGTCTGTAAAATATGTAAAATTTGTTGATGTTGAAATATTGGTTAAAGAAATGTTGACATCTTAAAAAATTCTTTGGTTTTAACTATATTTATTTGACAGTTACAGATAAAGGGAGAGAGAAACAATATTCCCACCTAACCAGTTTGCCTCCCAAATGCCTGCAGTTCTTGGGGCTGACCCACACAAAGCTGGGAGCCAGGAGTTCAATCTAGTTCTCCCATTTGGGTGTCCAGGCCCCAACTACCTGGGGCATCTGCATCAGTGAGACATTGAAAGCAAGAGCTGAAGCTGGGATTCAAACCCAGATACTCTAATATGGGGCAAGGATGTCTTAATCACCAGGCTAAATGAATTCCTCCTTAAATGAGAAATCTTTTTGTATTCAAGCTATTGCCAGGTGGTTTCATCTACTCTGTATTTATACAGTCATATGCCAGACTTTCCATGTGTGGGACACTGCCACAGTGAGATGAACTAGAAGAGTTGAGAAGGAGACAACCAAACTTTTAGGGAAGTGCCCATGGCATACTGTACAAGTTGACCTTTTGTGATCATCCGACGATTAAATAACTACAATTGAAATCCAACTCCAAGACAAGCACGGTGGAAGAGCAAAAGTACTGCCAGGGTAACAAAGTCCAGGCATGGCCCTCTTGCTAATTTCCTCAAAACTATTATTCAGGCATTTGGGTAGTAAACCAGTGGATGGAAGATATTTCTATCTCTATCTCTGACTTTCAAATAAATAAATAAATAAGTCTTTTTTTTAAAGAAGTAGTCTATAAGGTCACCAAATGTCATTTTCTTTGGCGTCAGGATGAGAAGGACCTATCAGCTGTGTAGTTTCTAATTGAGTCTGGGGAAAAGAATCTTAAGGAAACTTAATAGGAAAAAAAAAGAAGTGAATTTGGCTGACTTTCCTAACCCAAAAACTTTGAAAGATATTGTTCTCATTTAATAAAAATGTATCATATCATTATAATTAATCTATGGACTTGGTCCTCCTTGTTTTTTGTTTAGAACAAAAATAGCTAAATTATTAATGTGAAGTAAATTGGTTGCTCTGCAGTTAGAGTTCTGTTTTAATTCACACATATGTCTGCATTAACATCTCAGTGGTGCTTTGCTACAGATTATTCCATGGTTAGAATAGCATCTAAGGAACCGTTTAAAGGAAAATGTTCATCGCAGAGACATATTTGAACAAATAGATCGTGTTACTGTGCAGAGGAAAGGATACTCAGAATCAAATAACAAAATGCACTGTGAAGTAAGAGAGTATTGTCCACAATACCAGCTTTACTCTTGAACCTGTCAGCAGCCTTTGGGGTTCCCATTCTCACCCTAGTTCTTATCACTCACTAGAAGAACTCATAGGAAGCCATAATAGTCATATTTATGGGTTGTTGTGAGTCCTTCCTGTGGTAGAGCAAGTACAACGTAGCCCTAAACCTTCATCACAAGTCACACTGTGAGATAGTCTGTTGTGGTACAAAGACCTCTGGTGTGAATTCTAAGGAAGGTCTAATTCAATCTCCCAGAATATTTGATTATCAGTATTGGTGTTATCATAAGACCAGTTTGCATAAAGTAATTGAATATGAACAAAAACACTCATATTATACCATCCTAAAAGTTGGACATAATATAGTTGTGCTACATTACAGAACAAATCACTAACAATGACATAGGTATGCATTATGTCTCCATGCCATAACCTCTGCCTCTATACCAGATGTTACTAGGGACTGGCACCTATTAAAGTTGGATAGGATTTGTTTATTTCTGGCATCCAAGTCATCTGGGGACTGGACAAATGTCCACTGTGTACTGAACAGGCCACCTCCCTCCTACAGGAAGACAATGGATAGTATTCAGAATGCTTCCTGTCTCTGATGATGATGATGCTACAGGTTATGCCTGATTTTTATCTACTCTAGGAACAAGGGCAATATGTTGACATAAGTTGCAAATGTCTCGAGAGAACTTCCATAATTTCAGAAGTCCATTAGATTCCCTTGAACACACCTCTTAGGACTCATCAGCTAGAAGATGAATATTCTGGCTTTCATCTACATTTAAAAAAGAAAAAGTCACTGCACTGTGTTGGGTCAGGGTACAAACATTTTCTCAACACTGGGTCCTAGCACTATGCTGCCTTATCAGTCATGTCTGCCCGTATCGTTCATCACGTTTCAAAGATGCTTCCCATAGCCTGTCTTCTTGCTAGAAGTCCCTATGATCTGTTCACTCCTATTAGTAAATATTTTCCTCCGAATGCGTTCATTAAGAGCAAATTCAGCTTGCCATACGAGGAATAGATAAGAACCTACTTTCCCCAAAGGTCTTTTCTGTCATGTAGCTCAATTTTGTTTACCACACCATGTATGTGGCTGCCATTAGGACTCATATGCCTTAGGATGGCTATAATACATATTTTGTTAGATCTACCATTCTGGGGATATATGAGGTGGCAGTCACAGCGAGACAGAGCTCAATTTGAATACTTCACAAAACTTCTCACTGATTTTCTCATCTCAGTGAGGGGACGAATTCAGGATCAAGTATTATGGTAATTCAGTTCCATTGTATGTTGTCTACTGCTCTAAGCCTATCAGGAACCCATTGTGCTCTCCTATTCTGGTTAATTGCTTTCCATTCCCAAAAGAGCGATATATGTATGTGTGTCTAGCATATGTGAAATGTCGGACAGGCTGCTGATAGATTTTATCCATTACAATCAGGAATTCTCCTAAGCGCCTAATCATTTAGTTATACATTTACACAGTGAGTTAGCCAGGAATTGAACACTCCATGGTCCAATGACCCAGTTGGGAGAATTTCCCAGAAATTCCTTCCCAGATGAAAGCCTCTACAGTCAATGTAATACAAAAAATAAAAAAATTGAAATATATTGGCACATTCCTAAAGTTCTACTCACTCATTAGAACATCAGTCCGGTTCATCCCCCTGTTGAGTGTCTCCCTGAGGAGTGCGCCTCAGGTTTGTAAGCTTCTAGTCAAGCTTTTCCAACTTCATACACAAAGTGGTAGTGACAAACAGTTTCAACTTTTGGGCATTGGGGATAAAAGTACTAATATAATTCTCTCACTGTGAGTCTCTTTCAAGGCATCAGTGTAATGCCATCACATGCCACTCGCAGGAATATCATCTGAGAAATGGACCATTAGACAATTTCATTATTATAAGGCCATCATAGAGTGCATTTACACAAACATAGATGATACAGCAAACTATAGAAGGCTATATTGTGCATGTGGAAGTGTATGTATGTATAATTGCCTATTGTTTTAGAGCCACATTAAATAAAACAATAGAAAATTAAATTGAGCAGAAGATGAGATGACACAATCAAGAGAAACAATAATTATAAAAGGTGTGATGCTGTTGATAATGTGCCATGTCATAATGTTTTAGAATAAACGTTCTTTGTAAGTATACAAAGTTCACTCTGAAGTAATATTAAAACAGGTAGTATAGGAAATATATAAGACCATCATTCAGTTGTTCATTTTCACGTATTATGTAATACTTACTTGTATGTGCTATACTTTTATTCAACTAGTACAGCAGTAAGCTTGATCCACAAACATTATGAATATGAGTACAAGGAGTAGACTGACAATGTCACAATATCATTAGGCAACAGGAATTTTTCAGCTCCACTGTAGACCCTAAGCATGCACATTCCATCACTAAACTGCTGTTAGGCAGCGCCAGATTGCATTGGATTTCCCTTTTGTAATAATCTACCTATTCCTCTTTCCTCAGCTACTAGTTCTCTTCTGCTTTTTTCATTTATTTATATTTGTAAATAATTATGCAATGTATTGTTACTCAAATTTTCTACCTTTGATAGGGATATTTTTGGAAAGGAATTACAATTTTTTAAGATTTATCTATTATTATTGGAAAGTAACATTTACAGAGTGAAGGGGAGACAGAAATATCTTCCATTCACTGGTTTACTCCCCAAATAGCTACAACGGCCAGAGCTGAACCAATCTGAAGCTAGGAGCCAGGAGCTTCTTCCAGGTCCCTCATGTGGATGCAGGGTCCCAAGGCTTTGGGCTGTCCTGGACTGCTTTCCCAGGTCACAAACAGGGAGCTGCATGGGAAGCAGGGCTCCCGGGATATGAACCAGTGCCCATATGGCATCCTGGCGCATAAAAGGCAAGGATTTAGCCACTAGGTTACTGCACTGGGCCCCAGGAAATACAAACTTTTCACATGAAATTTAGTCAAACATCCCAGATTTAATCCAGAGTTTTCCCTTAATTGCCCCCTACACTGCATCCCCATATTTTACCAGTTTAACTGTGATTCCATTAGGAGTTTTTAAATTTTTTTAACATTTGTTTTCCCTGACACATTAAATATTGTACATAAGGGCTGTTGTGGTGACTTAATGAGTAAAACCACCATTTGTAATGCTGGTACCCCATATGAGTGCTGGTTACTTTTCCAGATGTTCCACTTCTAATCCAGCTCCTTTTTAATGGTCTAGGGAAAACAACAGCAGATGTTCCAAGTGATTTTTGGCCTTACAACCCATCTGGGATTTCCAGTTTGAGTCCTGGAGACTTCACTTCCAATTCAACTTCCAGTTAATGTACCTGGAAAGCAGAAGACAAAGCAAGTCCTTGGACAACTTACATCCATGTGGCAGGCTCAGAAAGAGTTCCAGGCTCCTGGCTTCAGCCTGGCCCAGTTCTCACTGCTAAGGACATCCAGAGAGCAAACCAGTAGATGAAAGTTTCCTTTCTCTTTGTTTGCCTCTCTCTCCCCCTGCCTCCTTCCCTCCCTCTTGTAACTGTGCCTTTCAAATAAATGAATAATTCTTTTCTTTTATTAAAAAATAAAGGTGTCATGATACATGACAAATTTGAAGGAAACAAAAGTCGAGATTTTAGAAAATTTGAAAATCAGATTGGGGAGCATAAAAACTAATGTCTATGCATAATAATTTCATATATATATATATATATATATAGTTAAGCCAATTTGTTCATTTCATAGGATATTGGTTGTCCAGCCATGAGTCACATGAGGCCTATGAAATTTAGTTTGGCCTTCCAAGAGAAGCACAGTGTTACTTGAAATTTAATAAATCTATAGCAGGTTATTCTTTAAGCTGATAATTTTCTATGGCCCCACGGATGATGTTATAAACATCCAAATGGCTCTTGGCAGAAAAAAAAGCTTTCCCTATCCCTGAATCAAAATCTTCTGACTTTGGGGGGGACCCCAGAGTGGAGCAGGCAGACAGGAGGAAGCTTGTATCCCAACCCTGAAGATTCCCAGACCCTCACCAAGGACTATCAGTATGAGCACCGAGGACTACATCCCAACTGCCAAGGAGACCACAGGGAATTGGAGTGCCTTCAGAGGCCGAGAACTCTGAGGCCACCCACCCCTATTTGGATCTACCACATGGGATGGAAGAAGCCCAAATCCTGCCTTGCAGGATCCAAGGTCATCGGAACGACAACCAGGAGCACTGAGCAGTCCGCAGAAACAGAACAGTAAACTTCCTTCGGGACTAGGGAGAGGAGCTTTCTCTGGTCCTTGCCTGGTTCTGACTTTGGGTCCCCACCCTCTGTCGTAATAACCATCAGGATCACTCCAGAAACCCCTCAAAACAAACAAACAAATAAACAAAAAAACTAGAATAGACAACAACAAGGAAAGCTTAGAATCAGACAGGAAACGGTCAGTGGGGATGCACTTAAAACTCACTGGGTGGGACACAAAGATTAGTTACTCCTCACTGGGGTATTGAAGATTTCTCTGCACACCCCTCCTAAAACTGTTCACCTAAACTGCTGACATGTCTTGGTAGAGTTATAGAGTTAGACAACCCGAAAAACAGCCAGGTTCAGCAAAATCATGCTTCAACACTATAAACTGCTAAATATTAAAATTAAAATAAACATGAGACAGCTGAATAGTAATCTATAGCCATTTTAAGGTGTATAGAACCCGGGTGTATATAAACTAATAATTGAAATATCAATGTAGAAGTCACAAGATGTGGTTCAGAATCTGCATTCTTTTTTTTTTCTCTTTTAACATTTTGGTTAGTCAATACCATGTCAATTAATTCCATAACGTTATAAGTTGTTACTGATGTAATGCCGGGGTTTTTAATTGATCGGGATGATACTCTGCTGGCTCTACCTTCAGACCAGAGATGGTCTCCCCAAGAAATTGTTGAACTTATCTGGACAATAAGATGCTGGACTTTATGCTTGGTAGATGCTTGTAATTAAAGAATCTCCACTGAAT
Source organism: Ochotona princeps (assembly GCF_030435755.1). Taxonomy (NCBI): domain Eukaryota; kingdom Metazoa; phylum Chordata; class Mammalia; order Lagomorpha; family Ochotonidae; genus Ochotona; species Ochotona princeps. Next base: position 32,942,535 of record NC_080849.1, on the reverse strand, counting down.
TTGAACTGTGGTAATGCAATAAGGTGGAGGAATCCACCATGGGGGGATTTAGGGAGGGTTGGAGGGAATCCCAGTGCCTATAAAACTGTGTCACATAATGCAATGTAATCAATAAAAAAAAATCTTCTGACTTTTGCTGGTAATATTGGAGGGGAAAATTCTTATGGCCACAATCAACCAAGCAATATGAACAAAGGCCTCAGGAACTTAAGGCAGCCATCTTGGGCTCAAGAGGAGAGCTAGCCTAAAGTTCACCTTCATGCCACCATTGCAGAATACAGGGAAAGAGCGAAAAAGAAAGCAGTTCTTTCATAACTATACTAAGCAGCACGACCAGGCTTTACCTGAGACCATTTCTCTTGGATCTTTGAGTTAAGTGAGCTTACATGTCCTTTACAATTAAAGTCCACTTCATTCAACTGTGATCTGTAAACAATATCACCATCACTTGGAGGCTCATCTGAAGCAGAGTTGGGACAACATTTGGAGCTTTTCTGAGCCACAATCCACATGTTACCAAAATTGATCGATAGGTATTAAAGCTTGAGAAGAATTTGCCCTGCTCTCTGAATCAGCCTTTTTGTAATCTTCATCTTGAATCAGAAACCAACAACATCCTTCTCCAGGTTAGTGTTCTGACCTTATAGAGGGAAGGAAACTGAAACTGGTGGGGTGAGCGAGAGGAGGCTCATGTGCAAACCAACAGCTATACTCATCTCAAGCCAAAGCAGGGCTGGTATTAGACCTTCCCATTCCACCATAATTCCCTCTGGACATTATAGTAGCCTGGTCTCTAGCCAAGGTCTAGGACAACCTGGCTGACAACTGTCTATCAGTCTTTATTGGAAAAGGAGGTAGGTTTTAAAGATAATGTTGGACTTGTGATTGTTATTGAAGGGCTATACAATTGCAATAATATGGGGGAAAATGGTGTAAAAGAGGGAAACCCTGTGCCTATGAACCATATCATGAAAATTAAATAAAAAATAATAAAACAGATAACCTCCCTTCCCTATGCTTATAATCATGGAAAACTCAATCTAGGTAATTTATTTAATGAGTAACTCCAAATATTTGGCTCTCAACTACCAGCAGTTTAATACAAAAATTACTGGCTAGCTTAATTGCACTTAAACAAGTAAGCCCTGTGAACAATTTTCTCTCATTATTTCTCACTGGAGCATGTACCCTTGGAACAGTTCTCCCTTTATTAATAAAATCATGGACAAAGCAAGTATTGAAAATATTCATGCTCTTGGTGTTTTACAATCCTTATTTTTAAAAGTCTGTCGATGAAATAAAGAAATAGTACTATATAGAATTTTTTTCCAGAGAAAAGCTCCACTCCCTGGAAACCTCTCAACCAGTAAGCTAAAATGGTGTGAAACACTGAAACCACACACCTGGTGATTTGCTGAAACTCTCAATACAATCAACAGGCACAGAGAGTCCCTCAGTAAATGTCCCTGAATGGGTAACTTTCACTCTCAAGTGACTTTACAGTTAGCATGGCACCTTAGTGTTGTTTCATTTGTTTTAATCCTGTTGACTTATATCTTTGGAAATCATCTTAGTAAGTTGAATCTGTTTCACAGACATTGAAACTGTAGCTCAGAAAATTAATGAAACACTTTGCCCAGAACCACAAATTCACTCATGATAGAGGTAGGAAGTAAATACTGGTTACATGATCATAATTCTGGGTCCTACTGCTAATCTTTCACCGAGTCCTTCTTTTTGAAAGATATTCCACTGGGCTGTGCACACACATCCACAGCTCATTTCATGAAAGCCACTTTATTTGCAAGTCTCAGCTAACTACTACTGGAGTAATTTTGTTCCACCAGAAAAATCTCAGTAGACCAAATAATCTTCCACTATTTCTAATCACTCTCAAACTCTGTTATTATGTTTGTTTCTGGGGGCTGGCATTGTAGCATAATAGATTAACTATCCGAAATGCCTGCATCCCATACAGGCATCTGTTCAAACTCCAGATGCTCCACTTCTAGTTAAGTTCCCTACAGAAGGCCTGGGAAAACAGCAGAGGATGGCCCAAATGTTCAGACCCCTATAATCAAATGAGAGGCAGAGAAGAAGCTCCTGGTTGTTGCATCCACTTGAGAGTGAACCAGTAGAGAGATCACTGTTTTGCTTTCTGTCTCAATCTGTAACTCTGCTTTTCGAAAGATTTTTTTTTAACGTTTGCTACTTTTAGTTTAAAGAAATGTACTGGACTTCAGGAATCCCCATTAAGATGCAAACATGGATTTTGTAAACAGATATATTTGTTTTTATTTAAAAGGAAGAGAGAAGGAGAGAGAGAGAGAGGAATCTCCCATCTGCTGGTTCACTACTCAAATGACCACAACAGCCACAGTGGAGCCAATCCAAAACCAGGAACCAGAGGCTTTTTCTAGGTCTCCCACATGCATGCAGGGTCCCAAGATTGGAAGTAAAATAACCAGTACTTGAACTTGTGCCCATACGGGTGGGATGCTTGCACCATAAACAGAAGATTGCTCTGATATACCACTAAGCAGGCCCCAGACATGCATTTTTTTTTATTTCCCTTCACTTTGGACTAATACAAAGCTTCAGGTTCCAGGACTTTGAAAGCATTGCAACACCTTGGCCAACAGCACTTATGACTACCCAGCAAGTGGTCCACATTATAGGCAATCACATACGTGGTAGTAGAAGACAGACCTAAATGAATAAAACTGGCCTACTGCTTGGTTATACCTCAGTGGGAAAAAAATTACTGCTCTCTTTGATAACTATTCTTCTGATGTGATGGTAGATAGAAAAACCAATAATTTTGGATTCAAGAGTAAGAACATTATGACAGATTATACCTCGTATCCTATGAAAACAAGTGTGTTCTTCATTTGCCTTTCCCTTGTGAATTCTACATCATTTGGAAATGTCCAGGTGGTGTTATCCTAACATGCTACACCATTGTCCCATCCTGCCCATCATTACAGTGGGGATTAAGTGTGATTTTAGGGATGAAAAAGCATGATTAGGAAGCCAAAAGGGTAGCAACTGACTCCCATTACCTATCCACTGGATTTAACTATAGCTAAGTTATAACTGTAAGTGAAACTAAGCTACATTGTCAGACTTTGGACTCTAAGCTCTGAACTGGTTTTATGAAAATTGTAACAGAATTATTTCTAACTAGGTTTCAAGTATGTAAAGCAGTGAAGCCTCCTTAAAAGTGCTGCCTAAACTATAGTTGGTGTGGTGGCCTATAAAGCTAATCCTCCCCCTGCAGCATTAGCATCCCATGGATGCTGATTCAAGTGCCAGATTCTCCACTTGCAATCCAGTTGCCTGCTCAACTCTGATCATTGTGGCTACTTGGGGAGTGAACCAGCGGAGGGAAGGTCTTTGTTTCTGTCTCTCCTTCTCTCTATAAATCTGCTTTTGCAATAAAATAAATAAAATCTTTTAAAAATAAATATTTTTTTAAAAAAATATATACAAGTATAAGAAATGATCTTGATATATCTCCAGGCGTGGGATGGCTGGATGATATGGTCGATCTATTTTCAGATACCTGAGGAATCTGCATGTTGTCTTTAATTCTGCATACAGGAGAGTTACTTGTAACCCCCATGTTTTTAGCAGCGCAATGCACAATAACATGGTATGAAACCAACCCAAATGCCCACAAACTAATGACCGGATAAAGAAATGTGGTACATATACACTATGGAGTACTACTCAATCATAAAAAGAATGAAATCTTACTGTTTTCAACAAAATGGACCTAGCTGGAGATCATTAAGTGACAATTACTACACAGAGCACTAAAAACATAATCTCTGTGAGTGAGCTCAGCACACTGGAATTAAGTAGTGCATACAGCAATAGTTCACACTCATGAGTTATAGTACGATTTTCATTTTAATTTGTGTGCTTTCATCATATGTAATCTTTTTTCTTTTTTCTCCTTCCTCTAATTGTTATGCTATAATACCTGCAAATATTAGAAAGTTAAGCTTGTAGCACTGAGGTGAATAAACAGGCTATTGTAATAATTGGGGAAAAATAGTAAGAGGGGTGTTAGAGAGGGATGAGGGGAAGGAGGAAGGTAGAACACCTATGCTTCTAAATGTATATTATGAAAAATGTGAAATTTACTCATTTATACTCATTAAAAATAAAAAATGGGGCCCGGCGGCATGGCCTAGTGGCTAAAGTCCTCGCCTTGAAAGCCCCAGGATCCCATATGAGCGCCAGTTCTAATCCCGGCAGCTCCACTTCCCATCCAGCTCCCTGCCTGTGGCCTGGGAAGGCAGTCGAGGACGGCCCAATGCTCTGGGACCCTGCACCTGTGTGGGAGACCCGGAGGAGGTTCCTGGTTCCCGGCTTTGGATCGGCGCACACCGGCCGTTGCGGCTCACTTGGGGAGTGAATCATCAGACAGAAGATCTTCCTCTCTGTCTCTCCTCCTCTGTGTATATCTGACTTTGTAATAAAATAAATAAATCTTTAAAAAAATTAAAAATAAAAAATGTAATACACAAATAAAAACATCATGCAGAAAAAAAGTAAGAAATTACATGACACAGGCTGGCATTGCGGTACACCTGCTAAGTGTCTGTTTGTGATACCAGCATCCCACACTGGAGTGCTAAGGTGAGTCCCGGCTGCTCAGCTTCGGATTCAGTTCCATGCTAATGTGCCTGGAGAAGCAATGGAAGATGGTCCAATTACTTAGGTACCTGTTATACATGTGGGACACCAGGATGAAGTGCCTGGTTCCTGGCCTCAGTTGGTTTTGTCCTGGATGTTGTGACTATTTGAGAAATAAACACACAGATGAAGGTTGATTTCTCTTTTCCTCTCTCTGTCATTGCTTCAAATAAGTAAATCATTTTTAAATTACATAATAGGCAAACTTTTAAAATTCTGTAAGTAGCTATATTAATGTAGGAAATACAGACTATACAACAAAAAGGATTATTTGGGAATGTGGAAGAAATTAATTGGTGTCCATCAAAAGTTCATATCTACTTTGTGGTGGATACATTACTAAGCTCTATTTCTCAGCATCTCTTGCAGGAATATGTACCAATGTAACTGAGTTCTGACCGATAGAATAGCAGCATAAGTGACCATTCATTTCAGCTCCTGGTTCATTCTCAGCCCCCATACATCAGAGAAATGCAAGCAGCACCAAAGTCTTAGAAATGACAAAAGAAAGAATTAGAGATGAGTGAGTCTAATCCAAAACTCAGATTAGAATCACCTCTACTGGACTGTTAAGTGAGCCAGAATTGTTACACTAATCCACTAAAATAATATCCTTAATAAAGAAAAAATATACCTCAAAAGGGGGTTTTCAAGTTGAAAGACTGAAAAATTCCAGTAAGAAAAAACACTGTGGAAATTAATAAAGACCAAATCAGCACAAAGAAAAAAAAAGAAAATGTATGCATTAAAGAAATATTTTAGGGCCTGGCACGATAGCCTAGTGGTTAAATCCTTGCCTTGCGCCCGGATCCTGTATGGGTACCAATTTGTGTCATGGCTGTTCCACTTCCCTTCCAGCTCCCTGGTTACGGCTTGGGAAAGCAGTAGAGGACTGCCCAAAGCTTTGGGATCCAGTACTCACATGGGAGACCTGAAGAGGCTCCTGAGCTCCTGGCTTTAGACTGGCTGAATTCCGGCTATTTTGGCCAACTGGAGAGTGAACCAGCAGCTGCAAGATCTTTCCCTGTCTCTCCTTTTCCCTGTACATCTGCCTTTCCTGTAAAAATAAGTAAATCTAAAAACAATTTTAAGAGAAATACTTTAAAACCGATTGAACAATAAGTCCAAGAGTTTAAGGGGGAACCAAAATATGCAAAATGAAAGTATGGTAGTAGAATCGTGGAAGGAAAATGGATCTTAAAATGAATGAAGCAAAAACTGAAAAATGTTAGAGAACTATCAATTACAACTCAATGTTACAAAGCCTTGGTGAAATGATTCATTTTCAAGAAAACACAGATTGTTATAATTTCCTTGGGGAAAAGAAGAAAACCTAAATAGACAAATAATCATGAAAAAAAAGGGGGTCAGAGTTGTCAGCAAGTTAGCCCCAGAAACATTAGGCCCAAAAGGCATTTCTATAAGCCGTGCACACACAGTCAAGAAGTTTCTAAGTTTATACAAAAATATTTCAGGATGTAAATATAAAATCCTCATAAAACATTTTACCAAAAGCAGAATCCTTCTATGCAGGCTCACAGAAGACCAAATTACAGACTTAACTTGCTGAATATGTAGCAGCCTAGATCTTTCCACTAGTGCTGTCCACTGGATATTCCTTCCACAGGAAAACTCCACTCCTGTTGCACAGCGCTTGGCACAGAGTAGCTCCTCTGTGTACGTGTGAATGAGTGGTTTGTCCTCTGAGGTGAAGCATTCAATAAGACAGTGGCAAAGCCCACGTTGTTCCACTTATTTTCTAGTTCTTAGATCGTCTCCCACAAAAACAGCTGGAGAAAAACCACTTGCTTGTCAATATTCATGCTGCAAAAATTTAAATAAACATAGCTTACTTAAGACCTCAGAGAATTCTTCCCAGATAAACTCAGGCCAAAGGAGACAACTGTCAAGAAGCAATGCTTAATTTGCTATGGAGAAAATATGTCATTATGCAACGGTAGCTTTCCTCTTTCATAAAATCCTTGTGGCATTCTCCAGGAACTGTTCCTGCTGTGCTCTATGGGACCTGGAAGAGCGCCTCTCCAAGGTCACACTGCCTTGTTTGCAGTAAATATTTTATTTTCAAGACAGGGACAAACAAAAAGACTCCAAACATATTTCCACATTCTTTTATTTATTTAATTTGAGAGGCAAGCAGACACACACACACACACGGGAGAGTTCCCAACTGCTAGTTTATTTCCCAAATGTTCACAACATGCAGTGGGGCCAAAGCCAGGAGCCAGACACTCAATCTAGTCTCCCATGTGGGTGTCAGGAACCTAATTACTTGAGTTATCAGTCCTGCCTCACAGCATCCACACTCAATGGAGGCTGGAGTCAGGACAGGGCTGGGTACTGAATCTAGGTACTCCAATGTGCAATGTGGATATCTTTAAAAAAAAAGAAAAAGAAGAAGAAAGATTTTATTTTTGTTGGAAAGTCAGATCTACAGAGTAAAGGGGAGACAGAGAGGAAGATCTTCCATCCAATGGTTCACTCCCCAAGTGACCGCAATGGCTAGTACTGAGCCAATCTGAAGCCAGGAGCCAAGAACTTCCAGGTTTCCCACATGGGTACAAGGTCCCAAGGTTTTGGCCCGTCCTTGACTGCTTTCCTAGGCCACAAGCAGGAAGCTGTATGGGAAGCGAGCTTGCTGGGACACAAACCAGTGCCCATATGGGATCCTGGCACGTGCAAGGCGAGAACTTTAGCCACTAGGCTACCGCTCCAGGCCCACAATATGGATACCTCAAATGGCCTCTTCACCAGTAGGCCAAGCAGCCTTTCTTCCCATATTCTTAATTGGTAGTAATAAAATATTTCTCAGGTTACCAAGCTCTAAGGTCATGCTTTGAATTATCTTTTTTTCTTTCTCACACAATATCAACATTATATGACTGAAGGTTCCCATACACTGATGAGAAGAGAAAGAAGATACGTGATTAACAGGATATGAACACAGAGATGAACTCCTTTCCCCTCCTCCTCCTAGTGCCTCTCACACAAACCCACCTGCTTATCAGCATTCACACAGCGAAAGTTTAAATAAGTGTCGCTCACCATTTTAGAAGGACACATTTCAAATTCCTTATCTAAGGAGGATCTGAGGAGCTGTCTATGCAGATCACAGGCTGCCTTTCCAATTTCATCTACTCCAACTCTTGTTAAGCCCCTGCCTCACACTTGTAGTGTAGTTCTACAAGTTCATCTGAGACATTCACTCACCCATACCATTGGCTGTGGTTTAAACATTTTGCTTCAAGTTCATGTGTTAGAAGCAATGCCCAAAACAACAGGTGCACACTTTCAGAGCAGGTTAAGCCCTCATGAACAGACTAATGTTGTCTCAGGGGTAGGTTCCTCATCTGGAGAGTGCATGTGTTGGTAAACGGATTGATTCTTTCTTGCTCTTTTCATTTGCCATGTTATGGGGAAGCAATAAAGCCTGTATGAGATGGGGCTCCCGTAATCTTGGACTACCCAGCCCCTGGAAATGTAAGAAATAAATATGATTGTTCTTTACTAATTGCCCAACCTGGGTAATCTGTTCAGTAAGATAAAACCAACTGAGATAATATTCCCTCTGATTAGAATAACTTGGATAAACATTGTTTCCTACAGAATTTCTACTCATCCCCCCTGGGGCCAAGAGGGAAAGTCACTCTCCTTATGATGTCTTCCGGCAAGCCAAAAATTCTTACTTATGGATCTCAGACTATCATCAAAATTAAAAACCGGCTTACAACCATTTGAATATGACTGTGTTCCACATGGTAAATTACAAGCTAGATGAGGGCACAAGAATTGCCGTATTTGCAAAGCTGCGTTGTGAAGCCAGGGCTCATAATATTTTGGTTGAGTGGCCTTCCCAAAATACCTATGACCTACTGTATCAACCAGCTTATTATCAGTTGCAATCTGATGTGAAACTTAAAGAAATCCAAAGAACTGACTTCTTTTTGCTATGAGGAAATGGTCATGAAAGACAGACTGAAGGCAACGGTTTCTCAGCCTAGACAGTCTCAGGAATATTTTCTCTGCCCCAATTCTCTTATTCCTCAGTCGATTTGGTTTCCCAAGTTAACTTTCCTTCAGGAAAGACAGTGGGTGGTATGAGCCACTTGCTTTGATTGCCTATATTGCTTGTAACAAGCTTTAAAAATCACTTACTTCCTCACAAGTATGTGAGTCAAGAATTCGGACAGGGATAGGTTGACTAGTTCTGCTCCAGGCAGTACTGGCCAGAGTAAGTCATTCAGTGGCATTAACCTTGTGGTCCAAAAGACCCCATATTACTGTCAGACTTGCCATGTCCCCTGATGGCCAATGTTCCTCCCCCTACATAGATAACTTGGGTTTCCTCACAGCATGCTAGTTTCATAGTCTCAGAATAATCAAATTGCTTACACAGATGCTGCTTTCTAGATGGGTGTGGCCTAAGAGGTAATAGTAGATTCCAAATTTCTCGCAGTCTAAGGCTCAGAAGTTATACACTGACTTCTGCCACACTGTACTGCTTAAAACAAGTCACAGGATCAACTTGTATTTGAAGAGAAGGAAATTAGCCTCCACCTTTCCATGGGAATGGAAGACAAGGAATTTGTAATCACCTTTAGTCAAACACAATTATTTTTTTCTAGGACCTAATGAACTTTAGATAACCCAACCGTCAAGCTCCTATCCTACTGAAATGATAATAGAAATCTTTTCACTCAGACCATTCCTCAGGATAAATGTATTCCTCATCACTATTGTGCACAATGAGCATGATTTACTTGCCATTTGGTGTAAGCCTTCCTGAAAAAGTTCACAGAAAATGTGTATTACTTACAAGAAAAGTAGGCACAGATTCAAAATAGATTTTTAAATTCATTTTCCTGCAAACTTTCTAAACTACCCTTATATTTGTCCCTGAAACATGCCTAAACTTCAACGTTTTTGGAAAATGAATCACATTTTAAATGCTTCAAAGGAATTGGCTAATTAAATGGAATATTTTTTCTTTTTTTTTTGTGAATTTCTCTTTTTTCATTTCTAAGAAGTTCCTGTCCTGCTTAGCTTTATTTCCTTAAAGAATTCAATAAATGCAATACTGAATATATTCATAACTCTCATTAAATAAGACTCAACTTTATAAATTATAAGCATTCCACATCAACAAGGTAACAACGAAGGAAAAGGCTCTCAGAATTTCCAGAGAGATTCTAGTATTTATGCTGGAAATCTGCCACAGCTTGGATTTTTACAGCTACATCTGAAATAATCTGATAAATCAGGGATGACCAAAATGGCTAGGACATCTCTTGACTTAAAGCCTTAAGCTTTCTTTTTTTTTTTTTCCAGCAGAATCTTAAGTGATCATTTAGAAAGAGGTCACTTTGGAAATGACTGATCAGGATTGTCATTTAATCTTTGCTGTTTGGCTATGTAACAGCTAAATACTCGATCTTGAACTACCAAGCTTTGAGAGCTGTATAATACAAAGGCAATTAATCTACACTGTATGAGGAAAAAGCTGGGGTTTCCAGGTCAAGTTTAATTTTCTCAAAAGGATCAACCCAATTTTTCCTGGTAGCAGTGAGCTCTATTTGTCTTAATACATTTTTGCAAAGTTAATTAGTGAGTAAATGCATGAATAAATATAACATTTGCCCCTTTCCTGAATGTACTCTCGAGAAATACACACACACACTTTAAAGTCCATTTAAATACACAGGGCAATGGCAGCAAGAACAAGAAAGAGGGAACAATTACATATATATAATTTATTTATATATATTTATATTCATATTTATTTATTTATTTATTTATTATATATTAAGGGACCGAATGAAGACATGGTGACCCAGTTAGATGCGACCTGTGAGAAAAGAGGAAAAAGGAAAAGAGGAAAAACATAGGCTTGAAGTCTGGGAGGCTGGTCAGATGGCGCTGGCACTGACAGTTACGAAATCAGGGAGGGTCTCTGGGTTGCACAGAGAAGGAAAAGCTGAGTGGAAGCAGCCTACAGTGTTGAAAGGCCTTGGAGGAGGCTGTCCAGCAGGCAGTTGGAACAGCCACATCTGATACTCAGGGTGGGAGGGAGGTTGATCTGAATAAGAAGATGTAAGTTTTGGAATCATCCGTCACCTTTATGTAGAACTGAAGTCTTTAAAATGTACATGATTACCCAGAGAGTGTGGAGAGAGAATCAGCGCAGAGTGATGTTGCAGCAACATCAGTACCCACTTAGCAAGTAGAGGACAGAAGGAGCAAAACAATCAGAAATATGTAAGAAATATGCAGAGTGAGGTCCTGCAGCATTCAAGGACCAAAGGAGAGCCGAGCCAACCAACTCTTACAAACCCACTAAGCCCACATGTGAGGGGGATCTCAGACGCTTCTCAGCATTCTAATCTGGAAGAACACACAGGGTCCAAGCAGTTAACAAAGACCCATATCCAATCTCTCAGTCTGCCTGTTAATGAGGCCCATGGTGCAGTCCCTTAGCATTTTTGAGCCTCAGGTCTCTTCTCTGTAGGAGAATGTAATTAAGCTCCTCTACCCGCCTCACAGGGCTGTAAGATTGTGAAAACCAGCCTGTTGGAAACTAGAAAGGATGTTTTGATATTAAGTTCTTTCTGACCTTCAATAAACAGATTAATGATTAACATGTGCTTAAAACTAGCAGTAATGAAGAGTATAAACAACCAGTTATTGATGCAGCTGTTTGCACTGCAAAGACTGAATAATGCTGGGTGTTATTTTTCCTAAGAATCCATGAGTGCTATTCTTACAACCAGAGCACAGAGCTAGGATTCGGGTTCCCAAGCCCAGACCTGGTCCACCTTGTGACTGTGTCCATGGGCAATGGGCCCTTAGTCGTGCGTATCATCTGATGCTCTGTCTGCCTCCTTCCAGTCTGGAAGCTCCTTGATTAGCAGACCATATCTAACCCATCACAATTCTATTTTTCCTCTGTAGCTTCCAGTACAATGCTTAAAACATGAAAGGGACTCCATAAATACTCACTGAAAGAATAAATTTACAGCAACCTCAGATATTGTTTAACTTTAACCTCATTATAAGAGAAAAACGTAGATTGTATGCTTGCTCAATTAACTGATGTCATTAATATTTCCTTCAGATATACCAAGCAATACCAAATATTCAGGATAGATCAACCATTATTTACCTACAAGAGGAGAAAAACTGCATATTTTTATAATTATTTTGATGGAATAAAAAATTTAAAGTGTGTCATTGGGATTACATGAGCTCAAGCATTTATCACAGATACTAGTGGCTCCATAACAACCAAAACTGACACAAGACTAGAATAAATCCAAGACCCTTCCTTGCCATTTTCTGACCTTCTATCATACCAGTTGTCTCTGAGCCTAGCTGTGTGTTCGAGCCCCTGCCTCACCCCACCATGAAGAAGATATGTGTTGGTCCTTACCCAAGATAAAACACCCTCAGACATGCCAGCACAGGAACAAACAGCATAGCAGTGACTCTGATATCTCAGGATGGCACATCTTCAACCTGGAGCCACTGCAACCTACAACTTGCCACGGGACTGCTGGATATGCCACTGAGTCACAGGAGGACAAGTACCCGTGTTAGCATTGTTGAATTGGTTATGCAGCACCAACTGCAAACAGTCATCACAGCCTTGTTCCAGTGCTATAATGAACAGGATCTACTTGTTGTAAAATGTAATTATACTCAATTTCTATGACATTATACTCATTAGTTATCTATATAAAATTGCCAATTGAGATGTTTCCTATAATTTATATACTACCCTTAGAAACCTGAAAAAATGATGGCTTGACTTCAAAACTCAAATACCACTTAAGTGATAAAGTCAGGAAATAGGTCTGACTTCCAAAGAGCAAACCAGGGGAGTCACAAGTGTGCTTTAGCAGCCAAATCCTCATGCTCACTTTCTCTCTCTCTTTCAAGTCCCTTTCTCAAAAATTAGCCATAAGATAGGCCACCAGACAAGTTCCCAGGAAGCATCCCTCATCTGAAAAAGGCATCTGAGGAGCAACTGATGTGAGTCCCAGAGGCCCCAAATCCCTACCTTCAGCGTGTGGGCCTCTCTTGTTCAATCTCCTTTAGCTCCAGATTGAGGATATTGTTGATGTTTCAGAGGGATCTGTCTTTCGGTCCAGCATCACCCCCTACATCTCAAGACTTAGATCTGATCAGCTACCAGCAAGTGATGTCTGTCATCTGCGTATCACTGATAATGACTCAGTACTCTTACTGTCACTTTCAACTCCTTGTTCCTAACAGTTCCTTAAGGAATAAAGTACACAGTTGTACTGATTCCCTTACAGCACCTTATTTTCCAAAAATGTTCCTGTGTCACAGAAAACAAAACTAAAACAGAACAAACTGAAAAATGAGTAAACATTGTCAATTCTAGGGAAATAGCCAAATGGGAGAACTCAAGTCCAAAGAGCAGCTTGAACCAGAGAGAAAATTGTAGAAAGGAGACAGGACAGCTTGGTTGATGCATACGGGAACCCTTCCCTAGAAGACACCCCATTTAATATTGAGACATGTGTTGCGTTTTGGATATTCACAGTCCAACTCAAGACACCAACAGGGAAAAGAACACTAACTCTCTAATCATGTGGCCATTAAATCATCAATGTACTTCAAACATATCATCTTCCTAAGAACTTAAACTGTGGGATTTCCTGATTCACAGCACATCACAAAAAAAAGTTTCATCCCTGGGAACGGTGATTAGATCCTTGCATTTGCTGAGTTCCTGAGATTCATTTTATTATCTAATAGGTTTCAGGTGACATTTTATCAGCACACAGTTCTTGCTCACATTTATGTCTCTTTTAAGGTATATTTCCCTATCACTTGTAGATCACCAGGGAGCATGTTCCTTGAATCATTGCCCTGATCTCTTTTCCAGGAGCTCCTGAACACTGACCATGAACCGTGTGCTGTGCTGACTTCAGCCCCGATGCTCGAGGGCATCATGAGATTTCAGTAAGATTCATGGTCAAGGGTGCACAACTGAGTATCAGATTTACATGAAAAGAGACTTTAGTCTGCCACTAAAACTATTCTTGTTCTTGCTATTTCTCCCTAAATTGAAGCATCATCTTTCCAATGGGAAATTGGGACTGGCATTGCAGCACATCAGGTCAAGCTGTTGCCTTTGTTGTCACTATCTCTTTGGGGTGCCAGTTTGAGTCCCAGTTGTTCCACTTCCTATCCAGCTCCCTGCTAATACACCTGGAAAAGGAGTGGAAGTGAAAGTGCCTGGGCTCCTACCTTCCTTGTGGGAGACCACGATAAAGTTTCTAGCCCCTTGCACAGCCCGAAACCAACAGACCATAGAGCAATTCTCTCTTCCTTATAAATAAGTCTGAAAGGAAGGAAGCAAGACCTCCCTCCCTGCAGGTCTCCTCTTCCAATATTCAGGAAGGAAGTCAGAATCTATTTGCACACAATTGTTTGGGATAAATGTCAAGTTATCTGTTTTGAAAAGTCAGCAGACTTACAAGAAAGCTTCAAAAAGTTCGTGGGAAATTGGAACTTACAAGAAAGTTGTTTGGATCCCCAAAGAAAGAAAATATAGAATCTTATGTTATTTGTAAGACAGCCCACAAATATGGTATAACCGTACTTCCACAGTCACAAAATGCCACAGGAAGTCTACTTGATTTTGACCCTGAAGCACTCACAAACCTCCCTTCCAGGAAGAATAGGGCCATGACCTACTCCAACCTTTCTCAAGCACAGCTCTTTTCAGAAAATGTGTACGCCCCAAGCTACAAGCATGAACGTTACTGCTCTTCACACAGTCACTGTGCTCACAGATTCCCATCAATGAATGCCTGCTAGAAAAATACACCTCCGCTCTTCTCTAACCAGAGCGGCCTAGCTGACCCAGGTGCGCCTCATTCAACATCCACCTTGCCCCTCCTGCCCTTGATGAGTTTCAGTCCTGGGACACTTGGATGGATTTTTGAATCCTTCTGTTGAATTTGTCCCCCAGACCACAATGTGCTGTAGGATTTTCAGCCTTTTTGCTGTTTCTTTAGACTTAGCCACGGGTAAAACTGTACTATTTGGCCAGTGAGACTGTTATTGATAACCAGGTGGTCATCAAAAGAAAAACCTTCCTAGCAGGGAGTGGTGTCATAATCTATAATTTATAAAACCTGTCACTATGTTAATTGCCTTCAGAAATTTATTATTGTCACCACCGCTCGCCCTCACAGATGAGACACAGGTCAGAGCTCTTCCAGCTGCTGGAAAAGAGAAATGTGTGAGGGGAGGACAGGGGAGTGTCAAGAGACACTCCCAGGTGCGAGGGCCTGAACTTCATTAGCCCTTTCCCTGTGGTTGTTTACATTCATGTGTGTGCCAAGACTGCATATGCCTCAGGAAATTTGCACTCAAATCAAAACTGAGAAGTCCACAATGGAACCACAGCCAGCCAGATACTAATAGGATTACTTACCAAGTCTCTTTCTGGATGGTTATTCCAAATCATATGCATGTACCTGCTTTGTATCCCATGGACTAGAGGCATGGAAGCCCCATAAATTCATGAAAGGAATGCAGGGGTAAGATTGCTTACAGGTGTCTTTGGTTTCCAAGCTTTTCCGTTTGCATGTTAGCCTCATCCCACACTACACTAGGGGGCACCTGAATACCACTTTTATTGGTAAACTAAGTCATTGACATAGGGATGTTTGGAGGTTGGGGGACAAGGGATGGGCCACTGAGCAGGGTAATGGGAGGGTCCATTTATTTTTAACATGTCTTTGCTAAACCCATTGGTATTTGAGGAAGCTTGTAAGTCAGACTTTGGGGATGCAAAACCTTAATTATACAATATAATTGTTGTTAATGGAACATGTACATTTCAACCCAGCAAGACTGGTGGTGTTTAATGCCAGCATGACATATTTCCCCAATCGTTGTCTTTATTTGTGTAACTAGGAAAGAAGAAAAAAATTGCATCAGCTCTCTGCATAATGAAGAGGGAGGGAAAGTGCAGCTTCTGCAATGGTGGCCAGATGCTCTTTTATCTCTTCTCAAATCAACATGCAGGGCTGGTGGTTCTCAAATAGAAAACCGCTTTCCTTGGGGATGGCAGCACTGTATGGGTGGAATGATAACATTTTATAAATAAATAAGAAAGATTATTAAGAACGCTGTGCAAATCTCCCAAACACCCCTTGAAGCAACCATCATCAGTAATTCAGCTTGGCCCCTGAGTCCCACTGTATACAGACACCCGGCATAAAAGTATTTAACAAGCACCGGAGGGGAAGAGGGATTCTGGCCACAAGCTCATTCAGGAAGAGCGGACATGCCTCTCCAGCAGCCCATCCAGTTGGCTGCCCCCAGGTTCAGTTCTTGGTTTGATTCTCCTGCCTAAGGGAGACGTCCATCTCACACACAGCTGCTTATTGGAAAGAAACCTAAAAATACAAACTTGATGCCCACATCCTTGTTCCACTTAAGTGCATTCACAGGGCATCCATTAGAGACCACATCACATTCGCAAACATCCACAGGCCTCCTTGAACCTTGACATTCCTAAGGGATTTAGACAGGGTCAGAGATAGAGAGGAGAGCAGATGCTAGGCAGGCATGGGAGTCTCCTCCAAGCCAGGATTTCCCATGGCGACTTGATATCCTTCTGACTGTCTTCCTCCCAGTCCTCATGTGCTTGCCTTGCCTGCATCTCCTGCTGGTTCTTGCCGAAGCTTTGCATTCTGCACTCTCGCTTCCTCACTCACTCTCTCATAATCCCTCAGCTCTGTCCTGGTTATTGCTCACTTGCCTGTATTAGGCTTTGGAGAGCATCACGATTGTGCTAACAGAGAGGATGACTCTATGATGGTGAGCACAGCCTGAACACTATGTCCTGGCTTTCTCTCTGCTGGTTCCTGGTGTGCTCAACAACACGCATTCAGGTGACTGGAGGCTGCCAAAAAGTGAATGCCCGTTTGTTTTGTCAGCCCAGCTACTTGCCTAATTACAAGGGCTTTTAGAACCAGTGAAATAAATGCAGTAGTTTTTCCTTTCTCTTTCAGACTCAATTGTAGAAATAAGTCACTTCGGTGTCACCAGGAGGTTCTACCAATTAAAGATCTGCTCAGTGAGAGGTCAGTCCTCAAGTTGTCCTCTGCATTCTGTTTTGAAGTCAGTCTGTTCCCAGCTGATTGGTGTGTGAGAGGTCAGGGGCGGCCCCTGAATTCACTTCCCATCAGGACATATCATCAATCTCCTGTTGCCATGAAACCAACCATGCTGGGGGTTTCCAGCACTCACGTGCCACCTCTACCAGAATCAGAAACCAGGCATGATGAACTGAAGCTAAGAACGACAGGGTTCCAGGAAGAGGCAGGGCCTTCCAAGTTGCAGCTGGAAAGCCAGCTGCAGCCACTGCACACCCATAGCTTCAGCCTCAGTGAGTTCATGCATGATACAGTTCATAGGAATAACGTAGAACCTGATTTTGCCACTGATTGCTTACAAGAGTGCCATATGTGTTGTATTCAAATTTTAAATCAAATACAGCAGAATATAAGCTGTTTCCATTTTCTAGGCTGTCATCACAAAATAATCCCACAAAACATGAAACAACAAAGGTTTCTTTTCTCCCAGATCTGGAAGCTGGAAGTCCCAGTGAAGGCATCAGCAGGTCTGCCTTTCCCTGAGGCCTCTGACCTTGATTTGCAGATGGTCATCCTCTTGCTGAGTAAACCACAAGAGCACCCTGGAGGACCCGTGTGTCCACACCTCCTCTTTTAACAAGTGTACTTGTTTGGTTGGATGACAATCCATTAGAAAGACCTCATTTCACCGTTATTGCCTCTTTACAGGTAAATGCAGCCGCACTGTGAAGAACCAGGTGTTAGGGATTGGTCATTAGGGATTGGCCATATAAATTTAAGTGGGTGATGGGTTGGGGGGTAGGGAAGGAGGACACAACACATTCCATAACAGAAATTTTCATATTTCTGATAGTGTCCTGATTCTTGCCATGCTTAGCCTGAAATAAGACAGAAGCCTTATTTTTAATTCTCTGTTGGTGACATCATTTTTCATAATGTTATAACCATATTCAGTGAATAGCACAGTAATTTAAAAAATTGTGGGGCAGGCATAATGTCCAGTCCCATACCTGAGTGCCTCCTGCTACCTCCTGACTTCAGCTTCCTGCTCACACACACCAGAGCAGACAGTACTGATGGCTCAAGTAACCAGGTCCCCAGTACCCACATGGCAAACCTGAATTGAGCCTCAGCCTCAGCATGGGCTTGGCCACCACAGGCATTTGGGGAAGGAATCAGCAGGTGGATGTTCTATCTCTGCCTCTTAAAGAACTTTTTAAATTAAAAAATGGATAGGAAAATAGCAGTTATAAATCAGTTCCTGATTAAACCCCTTACAGATCTTTGAAATCTAACTGCTCACAAGGATAGTTTGTCCCCTGGTCTAAAAGAGAGTGAAGGTGGCAGGGTGGGGAATGGTGCATGTTTCCTTGAGTGTTGGAAGGAGCGGGGACGGCTATTATGCTCTTACAATACCCTCTGCACATGCCTGTCTTGACTGCTAGATGCTTTGTGTTTGTTATTTGTATTTATTGAGTTCTTATAACAAGCATTGCTCCTATGCAGCTCTCCACAGGACAGCTGTGAGAACTTGAAAATCAGTAGCGGATAGCTGTCTGCTCACAAATCCAGTCTGGCAGAGAAGGGGGAAACGCTTGCTGGAAGGCTTTCCTGTTGGACAAGCTTTCCATGGAACACGTCTCAGGTTTGTTTTCTTCATTCATTTCTGCCTCCTCTAAGTAGGCTGAGGTCATGTGGAATGAGTGTGAGCACTGTGGATACACGGGGAAATGACTATTTAGACCCCGATTAATTACACAGAAGGCAGCCCAGACGCCATCTCCCACGCTCCACCAACACTCCTCCACCTGATGTTCCAGCAGCTGCTCAGGGGCTGTCAATTCTCTGAGGTTTCTCTGGCCTGGCTTTGCTGGAGCCAGCCCAGGGAAGGCTTTGTGGAGACCAGAACCCCATAGCCAGGCAGTGCTGCTCCCTGTGAGCAGGATCCAGAAACACAAAGAAATCCTTGCTTCCTACCAGCTAAATATGAACTATAGCCTATGGGGTTCTATGTGCTGGACCCTTTTATGAAAGTCACATGAAACAGAAGAAATGTTGCTCAAATATAAAAAATATTTGTCCCCTCTCCCATCTAAAAGCTGGCCAAAATAACAAGGAAAGGCATAAAAAATATAAATCCACAAGTTTACAAGAACTGTGGAGGTAACTGCAGTGAAGGAGACCATCAGGGTATTTGGAGAGGAAAGTCATGGCTATTACATTTGGAGGAAGCTACAGCCCAGGAGCATTTAAGTTCCGCTACAGAAACCTGGAAAGGTGGGCATTCAGATCCTTCAGGATCTTCAGGTCTGAAGCAAAGGGAGCTGCCGGAAAGTCTGTAACGGGATGTGCCCCTCCTGCCCCAGCCCTCCTCCACTGCCTTCCACCTGCTCCTCCCTGCTGCATGCCTTCTACAACACCAGATATATTCAGAAGAAACCAGAACCAGACAATTAGTAACAACAGGTGTTTAGCTGCAAACAAGGCACACAGGTGAGAGTCAGTTTCCAGGGTGCTCTTCCCATCCCTGTTTCCAGAACCTGGTGTCCAGATACGGGCCCCTCATGCAGCAGAGTGAAGGATAATTCTCCACAGAGTGTGGTCCAAGAGGAAAGGGCCACAGGCTCTATGAGATATACCAGCTCCTCTCCTGATTGTACTTGTTGAATGAGCTCCTACCCTCCCCCACACACAGAGCCCCCTGGCAGTTATTGCTGCATCAGATCTTTACCATGAATGGACACTGCAGATCACTAGACGTTTGAAAAGAACTGAAATATGAAAATGGAGAACTAAACAAAGAAGCAGCTTTTAAGAGCTGAGAAGACAAAAATCAAACAGTATCATCACTATAAACATTCTCATCAGAAACCTTTGATAAAATGTTATGTGCACGAACAAGAAGACAGAATAAAACTTGCACAGCCCATGGAAAATTAGGGAATTAAATATAAAATAACTAAAATAAAATATATAATAACTGAAATAAAATAACTGTGTAATGGAGACTATCATATCCAGATGTGATGTCACAACACAGTATGCATCTCTACTTCCAGACAAAGATGGATTCCCAACGAAACCATTAACTGTATCTTGACAATAGGTTGCTGGACTTTCTGCCATTGTCCATGCCCACAACAATGGACATATGACTGCGTATAAAGAACTATACTATAGTAATAATATAGAGGAACTCAGTTAAATCCCAGGGCCTATGAAACTGTATCATGATGATAATAATAATAAGAAGTACTAGTAAAATTTTTAAAACAAAATATTTAATAGAGCACACAGAAAATAACATTGGGTAATTTAGAACGTAAGAAAAATAGGCAAGAGGGGTGGACAAATCAAGTGTATTCAACATGTGAAACTTCAGAAAGAAATTTTAGAAAACAACATGTGCAATGTGCAATGGCTCAGTGGCTAAATCATTGTTTTGCGTGTACTCGGATTCCATATTGATACCTGTTCATGTCCTGGCTGTTCCGCTTCCCATCCAGCTCCCTGCTAGTGATGTGGAAAAGCAGTGGAGGATGGCCCAAAGCCTTGGGACCCTGAATCCACATGGAAGACTCAGAAGAAGCTCCTGGTTTCAGATTGGCTCAGCTCTGGACGTTGCAGAAACTTGGGGAATGAACCAAGGGACAGAAGATCTTTCTGTCTTTCCTTTTCTCTGTAAATCTGCCTTTCCAATAAAAACAAATCTTAATAAAAAGATAAATATAATAATAAAAAAATAAATGGTAGGGAAACATCTGGATTCAGTTCTAAGAATTGGATTGGCCAGATTTTTTTCCTGTTCTGACTCCTGACCAGCTTCCTGTTAGTGTGGTTCATAAGAGGCCATAGTGGTGGCTCAAGTGGTTGGGTTGCTGCCAGCTTCCTGGGAGACAGGGATTGACTTCTTGGCCCTAAACTTCATCAGCCTAGTCCAGCCATGGCCATTGCAAATGTTTGGGGAGTGAACCAGCAAGATGGGGATGTTATCTCCAACTCCCTCCAAAAAATAATTCTTTTAATTTCTCAGAGAACAGTGCCAAGCACAATATATATTTTTAAGGCAAGTAACAGGAAATTTCAGAATTCCCAAAATTGGAAAGATCTTCAGTTTGCAGAGGGAAGAAACTATCACGATGGGTAGGGAATAAAAATGACATCATGCCTGTTACTAGCCACACCAAGGACAAAGAGCTATCTAAAATCACCCTGACATTCTGAGGAAAAAATACTTTTCAGTCTATTTTCACCCCAACCAAGCTTTTCACTGCGTATGAAGATAGAATAAAGAACTTCTCAAAGATTCCCAAGGAACTATTCCCCTTATACATATACCCTCTCTCAGGCAGCTAACTGGAGTTAGTGTTTCACCAAAATTCTTAGGTAACAAAGTAAAATGAAGTTGGAATCCAGGAAATGAGGGAAGAGGGAAGTGGGATGGGAAAATCAATCCCAAGAAAACAAGGAGGAATCACAAGACGGCTGTAGGATGGGCCCACAGAGCAGCTAGGACCGCTGCAGGAGCCTGGAGGAGGAGGCCAGAAGTCCACTGTAGGAGGACTCCAAGAGAAAAACCTCCAAGTTACAATGGAGCCAAGTTGGAGAATTTTTGAGTCTCTGATACATTGATCCAGTATGCCATGCATTCACTCAGCTGTCGGAAGATTTGAGGACAATTAGTGAGAGAGTCCCAGAATGCTGAGCAGAGGAAGAAAAGGCAGCTGGTTAATTTGTGAGGGAAAAGCTGTACATAAGCCCAAGGCAGGTACAACACTTACTTGACTCCACATCAAGCAAGATATTCATAGTCACAGTAATGTAAACCCCAAATCTGGAGTAATGTGCTACAAATATGTTGACATGGGAGGGACAGAAGGGAGTGAATAGAGGAAAATTTCAAGTAAAAAGCAAGAAAGGGAGATTACAAAACAACAATGGGGATTGTATTTTAAACAAATATGCCTGGATTTTAAATTTTTTACAATAAAATAAACTTTTCATTCCATTTCCATAAATATTTTCCAAGTACTCTCAGAATATCAAAAACAGATACATCAGAAGTCGATAATAGTAGCAAATTATTTATGCATCCAGGTACAAAAAAATAAGCTAAAAGAGCTCTAAGTACTTACCAATGGATGGAAGCTGGAGCTGCTTACAGGTTTGATTTTAAGCCTTTTGGTTAAATTTTTAGAACTATGATCTCACAGATTGCAGTCATCTCTGTGGGTCCATGGGGTTGGAAGTTGATTCCAGAATCCCCCACAGATACCAAAATCTACACTTGCTGATCCCTTATATAATATGGTATAATATTTGCATATAAACTTTGCACATCCCCCATATTTTTTAAATCATATTTAGACTGCTTATAATAAACAGCTGTTATATTGTTTAAGGGATAAAAATGAGGAATAAATGCCTATGTATGTTCAGTTATGGACTCTTTTCCAAAAATTTCTCAATTCCATAGATGGTTGAATCCACAAATGGGGATCTTGTGACTACAGAGGGCCAACTATGCTGTATTAAAAACAGAAATACTACTAGATGGATGAATGTATAGGAACAGATGAGGGGGAGAAGGACAGGTGAATGGATAGGGAGGCAAAATGTGAGTAAACATGGAGAGAGATACCTGTTGACTCCAGAAACCACACAGGAAGACTCGGGCTGAACCAGGCACAGGTACTATCTTATCAGAAATAGAAGATGAGCTTTGGGGAATCGGGCAGAAAGCAGTTGCCTTTTGGACTATGTAGGAGAGATTCTGGCTTGGACTGAGGGAAAGACAATAATGGAACCATGGAACATCTTACTGACTTCTGAGAGATTCTGGCAAAAACAAACCTGAGGTGGTCATGAGTCAACTCTACACTGTTCAACTGCATAGGACTCATCTTCCATCAGACAGGGTGACTCATTCATGCTCCCTGGGCTCATGCAGGTGTATACACCTGCCCTGTGCATAGACACAGTGATTCAGTGTCTCCATTTCCTGAGGACACTTCAAAACGTCTCTGGAAAAATGAAGCTAAAAGGTAAGTTTGCTTTGGTGCACAGTATTATTTTGAAATCTGTGTATGTTTTTCAAAACACGCATTTTCCATGTACTTTCTGATTTTTAAGTATTTTTTCTTTTCAGAGAGAGAAAGACAGGGAGAAACAGAGAGCATCTATCCACTGAATCATTCCCCCAATTACTTGTAACAGGGGAGACCTGGCAGGCAGAAGCCAGGAGTTCTGTATCGATCATCCATGTGTGCGGCAGGAACCAAATCAAATTAATCCTAACTACTGCCTCCCAGGGTCTGCAGTCAGAAAGCTTCGGTTAGAAGTAGAAGCTAGGAATCATAGTCAGACACAAACCAAATATGGGGTACAAGTGGCTTAACTAGTGTCTTAATCATTAAGCCAAACTCTCACACTTAGTTCACTTTTTGGAGGAGCCCTCTGCACTTTATCAACTGTACTCTTGTACTTCACATTTGGTCCTTATAACTACCTGTCTGCACATCACTGTAACTGATCATTCTCAGCCCTCCATAGTGGATGTATGCCACCCTCAACAACAGCAGTGGTGTCCTGGTTTTGACAAGATTTGTCTCCAGGAAAAGTAAGAGCCTGTCAACCCCAAAGTGCCTCAGTCTTCAAGGAGTAGAAAAAGTGTCAGCAAAACAAACCACCAAGTTTGGCACTGGGACTAACACAGACACTCCCTAAGAGTGAGAGTTCTCGGGCTGCTCATTTCATTCAGGTGATCATTAAGACATGAGAGTGGCCCACCCCAGCTTTAAACTCTCGGTGATGTCTAAATTACCCTCTGCTGGCAGAGCAGCAGCTGCCTCATAGGCATAAAACCACCACTCAGTTGGGTCTCCCATATGGTTGGGCACCACTTGGCAACATTTCAGCTTCTTCTCAAATGGTTTTCTCTCCACACTCACTCCACCCAACATTCAGTATGTGTCTGGTATTGGTCCCTACCAGATTTGCTCTTGTCATGCCCTCCATTTGGATTTTAACAAGTCTATGATGAAGAGCCAGTGGTAATTTCTGCTGGCCACTTCCTGCAGAGATGATTCAGGGGAAAACTCTGCCATGAGGCCTCATTTGTAGCATCCCTCTCTGTTGCTCCTCTTGAGTTTGACAATGATGAAATAGGTTTCTACCAAGCCAGATAAGATGATTTTCCAACTCATTCCCCAAAGCAATGGTGGAAAACAAAACACAAAAAGTTTATCAGTCTTCAACTCTTTCCCTTTGGTCCCACAATACCTTCCCTGAGTTTATGGAAATCCACCATCTTAATCTGCTTTCTACTGTTACCACTGAATGTCACAGGCTAGTAATTTATAAAAATGAAAGGTTTATTCATCTCACAATATTAGAGACTGGGAGGCTAGGATCCTACTTCTGAGGAAGGTCTTCCTGCTGGTGAGCACAGGGCATGACATGATGAGAGGAACATGTACTAGACACAGAGGTGAACTGGCATTCATGACAGAGCAACTCTCCCATTAACTCCTGAACTGATTAATCCATGGAAGAGCAGAACTCTTTGTGACTGTATCACCTCTTTAACATCCGATTCAGTCCTACCTCTTAATCACTGTGGAAATTCAACTTCAAGGTTGAATTTTGGTGGGAAGCTTAGCACCTACTTATTAAAAGGCGGCTCCCAGCAGACAAGCAGTGCTGTTTCCAGTTTTCTGGATTAGAACACCGAAACTTCATTGCAAGTCTTTCCCAGTGCATTCTGCTTCATGCACTTCATAAAAGGCTGATGCTTAACCATGACTTATTTCACATATTCACCATTTTTTAAAATGTCAAATCATCGTGATATTTTTCTGTTATTCTGCATGATAGGTCCAAAAAAAGCTCCTGGAAGACATTTTATTCAGCGATTAACAGATTATTTCAGTTGCCTGTGTCCTGTACCAAACTATCTGGCTTTGGCTCATAGTCCCAGCTCTAGATCCAAGCTTCCTGCAAGTGTAGCTCCTAAAAGGCAGCAGAAGGTGGTTTAAGCAACAAACCTCATGTAGGAGACCTGAATTGGGATTCAGCTCCCAGCTTCTGCCTGACCCAGTCCCACCTATTGCAGGCATTAGGGGGTGAACCAGTAGATCAAAGTGTGCTCATTCTCTCTCTCTGCCTACACACCAAACAAAAAAATTATGTGGAAAATTCACTTTATCTTCTAATCCTATTTATTTGATGAGTTACCCTTATATTTGGAGCTCTTTGCACCTTTCTAAATCCATCCAGGCCCCTACCCGACCCCAGTATACTGTCCCTAAACCGAGTGGTTGGACATTTGACTCTGCCCTCCAAATTTCAAGGTTCTTATCTCTTTTTGCATTCCACAGCTTTTATAAACATTCATAGTTCTCCTTTCACCATCTTGAATATTACTTGGTATTTCCTTCATCTCTGCTAATACCAGGTTACAAATGTCTTATAAGCAGGATATACATTGTGTACACTCAGTTCTTCCTCCAGTTGTTGGTACACAGCTCAATAAATATTCCTTCATAAATCTTACTATTGTTATTGAATAAAAAGTTCTTCAACAGGAAACCCCCACTGTAAATCCTAAATGAATATAAACAACACCCAAACTTTAACTATAGGATCATTTTCGTTCAAAATACCTAATCGCCCCAAATAGAGGACCTTCACTGCCAGAGGCCCAGAGTCATGCAATCAGTTTCATCTTGCTCACCCTGGCTCAGAAATGGCTACTTTGAGGAGCAATGTGTCATGAGACTCAACAAATTTGGTAGTTAACCATGTGGAAGGCCTCCACTCTTCTTTTGTAACAAAGAAAAAATAGTTCCTATTTCATGAAGTTATTGTGAAGATGAAACAGTTTAATCACTGTAAACATGACACACTGTGAACATTGCCCAACTCACATTCAGTGAATATCAATGAATAAGATTATCCTTTTGCTTTTAAGCCTTGGTCCCACTCTGCAAATATTTGAGTGTAAGATTATTTAATGCTCTTTTCCCTGTCCCCAGAAAAAGATCCCACTTGTTACATGCTCTTAACCTCTCATAATCTGGTATATTTCGCAATCCTTCCTTAATGGCAGAATAGCCCACTGGCCTCTTGGGGATAACCCAATAGAAAAGTCCAAGGAGACAATCTCCTTGGCCTCCCCCATTTACAAGCAGTACATGAAGGCTTCTGCCTCCCAGGTATAATAAGAACACTTATTATACATGTGAGCTTTCCAAGGAAACAACGCAGGAGTGCATAGTAAAGTGGCAGGAAACATCTTTAAGGATGTGAGTGGCTTCAAAAATTGGAGACTGTACTCCTTCCTAGAAATTCCAAAACATAGACTGGTATTTGTTTCTTTGGTTGCTTATTAATATTGAACGTCAACACATGAGGATAACTTCCTTCATCACATGTTGCTTACCAGCTTTTTCTTCATGCCCTGGGGGGGGGGGGGCAGCTACTCCTGACAGTAAGCCTGTACTGAGAGCTACATGGTCACCTTTTGTCTGCTGGGGTGAAGATGCATAATATTGCAGGAGCCTACATGCTGCCCCATGGCACCCCATAAGAAGGAGGGAAGGCTGCTTGGAGCTGTTAACAGTCTGTCTGCCAGCTGGAGCTGTCACCAGGAGCCACTGTTTCCGAATTCCACGTCAGTGTAAGACAAGAGACATGACACAAGGAAATGGCTGTGTACTCAATAATCACAGTATTCATGTGAGAATCTGCCCACAATACATACCCAGTAATTCATTCAACAGCAATAGAGGAAGAATCAATCTTTCTCTTTTACCCAGAAGATTAAAACCTAAGACAGCAAAGAGAAAGAAACCCAGAGAGAGGACAGAAGAATTTGAAGAACCAGAGTGTCAATGAAGAGAATACCTGGGAGGCCCCAACAACCCCACACCTGGGCCCACATCAGCCACTGAATGAAGGGAGCTTTCACAACTAAAGCCTCCAGCCACAAGCTGACCTAGAGATACGGACCTGGCTGTGTGGTGGCTACACTCTGCCTCCACCTGATGCAGCCAAGCTCTGTCCATAAGATGCCCATCAGGGCTCCATCTCAAGAGCTGCCTGGGCGATGGATCAGTGGTTAGTGAGGAAATGGAGACATTTACAGGTTCAGACCTGAAGCCTAGTTCTTAAAATGAATTGGAAGCATCTGGCTGTTTTGCTGTCGGTAGGTAATAATGCCGCCTCGTCATACACCCAGATGTGATTCCACATTTCTGCAGCTGTTCTGATGGGAGTTTCAACACCCAAAACATCTGCTACTGGGACTCTGTGGAACGATTCGCACTGTATCTCTCTGAGTTCTTATTCTTTTCCCAGAAAAATGTACTTTCTTTTCGCTCAGTGTTTCTCTATTTTCCAAAGGTGCTATTCCCAGCAAAGGAATACCCACCAAATTCTATGTCACATGGAAGAGAAATTCACATCATCTTTAAAATTCACAGCCCAATGGAGGGGCGTGACACTAACGAGTTTTATGAGGTTTGATGGGATAGCACAATATAACCAGGCACAGAATTCATTGTTTATGACACACTTAGAAGAAATGGCTATAAAGAAGTCGCTTCTGTATGTTAAACACAATGGGCATGGGAACACCTTTAAATTCGAAAATGTTTATCTCCCAGATATTTGTCAGCATCATCAAACTGCACACATAAAGTTCTCTCACCTCTGCATAGTTAGTAGATAAAAATCCTTTTAAACATGACTCTTCAACATTTTAGGTGATGACATAAATTCACACTATAATGTTGAAGATCCATGAAAATACTAAAAGTTTTTAAAAAGTACATTTTGATCTAGCATTTTCTGAGAATTTATTTAAAAGAATCTTCTGCATGGAAAAAATTTATGTATAAAAATGCTTATCACGGGATTAATCACAATTTAAAAAATTGGGTCTGATTGATTGTCTCACAATATGGAAAATAGGTCAGTTAATATGGCATCTCTAGTTCCGTGGGATATGTGGAAAATTATATTGTGAGGGACTAAATTGTTCTAGACAGCAATTAAAAAGATATTTACCAAAACTAATAAATACGCCAGAAAATGCTTGTGGCACTTATTAAGTGGAAAAGCAAAATACACGGTTGTTTGTGCATTATGGTTAGAATCCTGTCAACACTCAGCATTATAAAATGACCCAAAGTAATTGCTACTGAACAGAAATAGTTATTATGTTGGAAGGCAGGAATGTGGGAAACGTTCTTTCTTCTCCTACTTTCCTAATTATTTATAAGGTGGTTAGATTGCTTGAATCAATAAAAAGACAAAGAAAAAAATGGGTCTTTTAGAGTATAGCCAAGAGGTGAAGCCTGCCAGCGCAAGTGGGTTTGTAAGAAAGCAAGGCTCATTGAGCCTGACCATCATCCAACAGAATCTTGGAGCTGTCAGACTGGAGATGGGGGCTGCTAGTTCACCTCAGCACCTGCACTCTGCCTGTTTTCTCCTCAATGTTAAGGGACCCAAAGTGAAATTAACCTAAGATGCTTTTACCTGCTCGAGTTAGAAATACAGACTATGAGAAAACCAATGCAGCTTCATAGGAAGGCTTATGAATAAGCACATACAGAGGAAACTCATTTTCCTTCATTTCAGTGGCTAAAGAAACCTGGAACAAGGCTTCTGCCTTCAGTCCTGCCAGCCAGGTTTGCCAAGTCCATGAAACTTGGGAAGGTGAATACAGTCACACTTACGTCTCTTGCAATCGAGTGGCTTCGTCAACTTTGTATGAAACAGGAGAGAGAAAAATAGATTTAGCTGGTAGTCCTTGGGCTGGCTTTTTCCAAAATCCTCTCAAACTTTAGTACTGAGGAATTGACATTTTTAACATGCAAAAAAATAAATGGCTGCTCCTGAGCATTTGGGGGGACAATTTTCATTTAGGAATGAAAAGAGATGATAGAGTAAACTGGTACACTGATTAATCTCAGGAGTATGTAAAGAAATGCTGAGCCAGCAGTGTGGCCCTCACACCCCCATTATAATTCTTTGATTTCCTGTCACTGCAGGCAGTTAAAAACCTGAAATTAAATAGGGGACACGGAAAATCAATGTGAGGTGCTGAGTTGTTCCAGCTGCTGAGGCTCTGTTAATTACATCATATTTTTATGGAGACATTCAGCTCCGACATGGCAAACACCGGCATCTGGAGGCTGCATCCTGCCATCCTGGTGGGGAAAACTCTTCTCCCCAGGCAGCAACATTAACTGCAAGAGGACAAGCATCCCCAGCACAGCAGCTTATACACCCGGACTCTCAGAGGCAAGATCCCGAGGATCAGTGTGTCTTCGTTACCATAGAGATAAGAGGACCTGGGAGTTGGAGAGGGGCCACTCAAATAGCAGGAAGTGGGTTCGTCAGTATGCACAGTGTGAACTCACGAAAAATGCAAGTCTGTTCTACTTGGATGGCCAGGTCTTGGCTGGCTAAGTGGGAGCCAGTGGAGAAGAGAGGCTGAGGGGGCCAGCAGGGAAAAACAATGAGAGTGAAAGAGCAGCACTCCAAGCTCTGTGAAGTGCCCGGCTGAGGGGTTGCAGCCATGGATTTCCAGAATAAAATCCTTTGAGTGCCTCCTCTCTAGCTAGGACGGGGGCAAAAAGCTCTCTGGGTTAGTATAGATTTCACATGGATTGCTTAACAAAAGGGCCTTCTGCATTTTCTCATCATTTAAAGTCTTAAAAATCTGTTCTGGTTTTCTTCCACTTCTCCTTTTCTGTCTCTGACATCCTTCTAGAAGCTTCCAATACCCTATTTGCTGTCTATCTTTATACATGCTAGGACTAGCTCGTCATACAGACATCTCCATCTCATCACCGTTCACTCGCTTTCCCCCTTCTCTGCTTTGCTCTCTAGGGTACCTCCTTCCCTCATTGACCTCTTGCTCATTGGAACATCTTGTGTGAACAGCCAGAGGTAAGAAAAAAATTCGATGTTATCAAAGATGCTTAGACACATTTCTTCAAGCCCAGTTCCTGCTGCCCATCATCCATCCCCTACAGGATCTATCATAGGCATGGTGTTAGCTCAGGTTCAGGGCTTGTAAAAAAAAAAAGTTTGTCTTCCTTTTAAACTTGATCTCACAACTGTTTGCCTAAAGGGCTGGCCACCCTGTTTTACCCTAATAAATAGTCATGCTAAAGTGATCATATATAAAAATAAATAAACGGTTTACCTCTGCTCTGGGGCTGTGGTAGTGGCAGATTTATACTTTATCCTGAATCTACAAATCTTAGTGAACTAATGTAGAGAAAAGAGTTATCCAGTGCTTTACTCGCACTCCAATATTCAGATGACTGTTGGAGGCAATCCTGAGCCAAGCCCATTTGCTTTCAGAGTGGATCCTGATCTGTCAGCCCAGGCAGCTAGGCTTGCTGGGGTGGCTTCTCTCTGCACACTTCTCTCAGCCATTCCCTGGGAGCCCAAAGTCCCTAGGCACATGACCCTTGAGCACAGCAGACCGACTTCCTGCCCTGGCACCTGTTCAGCCTGTCATTTGTACCCCTGTTCTTTCTTAATGAAAATCCACCGTGCACTCCACAAGAGTAAGTAGGACACTTGGTTTCTATTCCACGTGCATCTCATTTTTCTTCAGTAGGGTCTCCCATAATCTCATCATTATTGCTACAGCCCTCCGAGGACAGCTGACTGGCATTAATCAGCCAAGCCCCTCATCGCTCACCAGAGTCTCTACACTTTTACCGTGCCCTGGGGCATCCTAACTTAGTTGAAAAATTAATAAACCTCCCCCCTCTTATCTTACCTTATTAATGTCTGTCTTTGTAACCCATTATCCCTGCATAGCATCAGAGATCACTGGAGGGTGCTGTGGTCATCAGCTGGCTCCCCTCAATTCTATCCTAAAGTAGGAACACCCACCCCTCCTCAATGGCCAAAAAGAAAATGGCCTCGGTGAGCCAGTGGGGTGCTTGTTTACCAGTTCAGATGATGACATGGACCAAAGGCAGGAGATTTCTTAGGCTTGGACTGAAGGCCATTAAGGCCCATTAAGTTGTTCTCTCCTCCTCTACATCCCTCCCCCACCCTCTCCTGTGCACCCTAGTAAATCTGACTCATTAGCTTTGGATGTTTTGAAATACTGGTACATTAATCACTTGTGTTTGCACACTGTTTATGTGGGTTGTTGGTCATGGTCTGTAGTTATACTGGCTGTCTCCCTTGCTTACTTAAAGGTACAATCCAATTGAAAATAAAGATTTTTGCAGGTTTGCTCATTACACACAGTGTCGGCAGCTGGTGAGTGTCTTTTGCAATTCATCAGAGGCCTCCCAGACCACCTGCTCATGGCATCCTGCAAACAGCTG
Source organism: Ochotona princeps (assembly GCF_030435755.1). Classification (NCBI taxonomy): domain Eukaryota; kingdom Metazoa; phylum Chordata; class Mammalia; order Lagomorpha; family Ochotonidae; genus Ochotona; species Ochotona princeps. The sequence goes on along the minus strand of NC_080849.1, from coordinate 32,911,298 downwards.
GCCCGGGATAAGTACCAGAAGCTGTTACCTTATACAACAAATAAAGAAATAAATGGATGGAAGGGCAGACAAATAAATAAATAAGTGGAATTGTCAGCCTGACTCATTCTTTTTCAGAGGAGAGAGTGCAAGTTAAAAAGCAAGGGAAAGAATACATTTAGCCTAAATCTTTGTGGGTTCATTTAAATAAACAGATAAGCCTCCCTCCACCCCTCCAAAAAACAAAAACAAACGACCAAAAAAAAAAAAAAAAAAAAAGCCTTCTAGGTTGAAAGATCTTGTCACTTGGGCAACAAGGCAGTCAGAACTCCATGACAGGATCGTAATGCATTTGAGAACAGAATGAGAGAAATTGGGGGTGAGGAGGAGTGGTGAGATTCGTGCTGGTTTTAGTTGCCTGCTGGTTTGGGGGCGGATTTTTTTCCTGGAAAAAAAAAGCCATAGAAAAGTGTTGTAGAACATGAGCTAAGGCTGCCAGATGTTCCAGGACTAAGAAGCTAATCTTTGTTTCCAAGGCCATTACCACTTTTCTTGGCTTCCTCCTGAGATTGACCCTCTGGGTGATGTGCCCAGTCCTGAAAGACAAGCTAGAGATGGTGGCAGCAGGAATTGAATGCTGGGCATTTTGCCAGATCTCTGGCAAGAACAGAGAACGGGGTTCAATGAATAGACAAGATATTGGCTGGTAGCATGACAATACCGAACTAGGAAGTGGTTGGGGGATCTGGAAGACAGATACTCAGCAGGTACCCCTTTGAGAAATTCATGAAGTTTATACCAGACAGCCTGCGACTTCAGAGGTCTGCTTGAAAACTCTTGAACCTTCTTGAGCTATGTCTTACAAACATCCAAGGCAGCGACGAATCCTGTTAAAATTATTTGAGACATTTGCTAGAGGTGGCAAAGCAGACTGTACCCAAGGGTGCTGCCACGATGGGGTTTGTAGCAGGGGACAGAGATCAGGCTTTGAGTACAACAGGAGCAGCAGCTTGGGGCCAGGGAATGGGAAATTATAAATGGGGAAAATAGCAAGGGTAATGGGGCTATGGGAAATTTCACTTCAGTTGCTGTAACAAACTTTACCTGCCAGGTGGTGGTAGATGAGGACCTAATCTGTTATCGAGGAGAGAAAATTCTGTTTAGGCTGACTGGAATAGTTTCTGCAAAAATAAGATCATGCACAGAATGGGTTGAACACAGAAATTGCAAATTCAGGGCATAGCTGGATTCAGAAAAACCTAAGTAACGTTTGTCAGCTGGATAATCCTCATGGACTGAATAAAAATCAACTGTGCCTTTATACCATTCCCTTGTACCACTAGAAGGGAATGTTGGGGGCCCCACGTGGTGGCCTAGCAGCTAAAGTCCTCGCCTTGAATACACCACGATTCCATATGGGTGCCGGTTCTAGTCCCAGCAGCTCCACTTCCCATCCAGCTTCCTGCTTGTGGCCTGGGAAGGTGGTCAAGGACGGCCCAAGGCCTTGGGACCCTGTACCTATGTGTGAGACCCAGAAAAGGTTCCTGGCTCCTGGCTTCGGATCAGCTCAGCACTGGCCATTGTGGCCACTTGGGGAATGAATCATTGGATGGAAGATCTTTCTCTCTGTCTCTTCTCCTCTCTGTATATCTGCTTTTTCCAATAAAAATAAATAAATCTTTTAAAAAGGAGGGGGGGAATCTAGGCTTGGGACAGGTGCATATCTTGAATTTCATCAGTAAAATACTTGAATGCAACTGTTATATTATGGTTGATGAAATTCTAATTTTGCTGCTTTTCCATAAGAGTGTTCATGGGCTGAATTAACATGTGGAATTACTTTGCATTTTTCCAATTGGAAAGTTGAAAAATGAAGATAAAAATCTGTATTCCTACACAGAGAACCTGGTTAAGAACCAGGATACCCAGTGTGGCAGAACCAGTAGCATCACCATCAAGCTAGAGGCTGGTCAGAAATAGATCCTCAATCAGAACCCACCTTTTAACATTTAAGATTCCCCAGGTGATTTGTTTGCCGATTAGAGGTTGCCTAGCTCTAATCTCCTGTACCCTTGAATTCTTTAAGGTAAAAACCATCATTTATTTTGCCACCAGCTGCATCAATACTGCGGCAATCTGAAGAATTTGAACCAGAAAATGCAAACCCAGCAATCTCCTTACCAGTTCTGTTGGGAGAAGTGGCACACTGAAGTAGAAAAAGGAACTTGGGTCAGAAAATTCTAGGTGACTTTCTGACTCTAGGCTATTTGCTCCTCTGGGGCATAATCTCTTCACTTAAGAACAAGATTAACAGCAACTCCAGGGTCAACCTTCAGAGTAGCTTTCAGAAATAACTGAAATTGTGTGGGCTCACATAGTAAGCTCTAGCTGGTGGTCTACAACTAGTGACAGGAAGATTGGAAGAGACATCATTCACCAACTATGAGAATGAAAACCCTAGCCCAACGGTAGATAGAGAAGAGGTGGTCCCTGGCCTGTTGTAGTGGTACAAGTGCTAATATTTTCACTGTGAAAAAAAATATTTTCACTCTGGAAGTATATACACCAACTAGTGCAGTATCCCTGGCCCTTCAGGCCTATAAAGAAAATATTAAACACAGGACCTCAGAGAGAACAGATGTCTAAATTCATGTCAGATGTCTCCATACCCAACCTCAACTTTAATTCACTAAAAGACTTCACAAAATTCAGCATATATCCTACTCCTGTCTATGACATATTTCAGGAAAAAGATACAGTGAGTGAAATCAGTCTAGGAAAAAGATACAGGGAGTGAAACGACATAAAAGGAACCCAGCACAACTCCCAAAGGTCCTTTCCTAAAGAAGTTGCAAAGGACACACCCAGTTCTCCCAACAACATGCTATAACCACACATATGAAATGTACTAAGTAAGGATGCTCATTAGAGACTCCCTGTTCAGTTTTCACTGCACATGCTTATATAGACAGTTTCTACTTAACGTGTACCAAAATCCAGACTCCCAGAGGAAGAAGGATGGCCAATGTATACCATAATATCTCCATAACAGTTCAGGCACAGTGAGTAACTCCTATCCTCCAAACAGCCTGGAAGAATGGAACCTTCCTCACACCCAGGCTCCCAGATACCAGTCAAGGGCCAGCCTTACGAAGAAGCCTTGCAAGGACAGCAGTCAGGCCTGCTGTGCTCTTACTTGTTAAATCCGTCCAATGTTGGCATATCAACTCACCCCTAAGAAAGGTGGCTTAAAATAACAAGAACTTTATTTTCTCACAATTTTTAGGTTAGCATTTAGGACTGGGCTAAGTTGTAATGGTTGATCTTGGTCCTGTGTGGTATTGTTGGGACGCTTTCCTGAGCTTGCAGTCAAGTGATAGTCTGGCTGGGATTTTCAATCCCCACAGACCTCACTGGCTCACCCAGCAGCTGGCTGAGACCATCACCCAGGACATCTCAGTGTTCCTCTAGAGTGTCTCTCTCCATCACAAAGCTCATAACATGATCACTGGGTTCCACAATGGAGAAAAAGTGACATGACTTGCAGGTCATAGTTTGTAAGATACACAATATCATTTAGTCAAGACAAATTACACAATCAGCACAAGTGTACAATAGGATATGAAAATGCACTGCTTCTTGAGGTAGAGGATAAAAAGTTATGGAAGGGATTTAGTGCTGCATTTTACAAATAACCATACTGCTGGTTCTGGTCATCGATGTGTTACATTCCAGCTTGGCTCTAGTCTTTATTTTGCCATGTGATCCTGGACCTAGACATTACAACCTTCAAATACTACAATGTCTTCATTGAAAATGGATACTGGGATAATGCTGTAGACCTATAGCCAAAGGAATAGGCTTCTCTTATTTGTTCCATTGTGCCATTTTTCCTGGGGCCAGGTTCCAAGCAGACCAGCATGTGGAATTCTGCTATCACTTCTTAGTTCTTGTGAATCAGTTGCAGCCTCCTTTTGCCCTCTAGAAATTTCTTCTGCCACTCAACTGGATGTTTCCTGTGGACCAGTTGGGAATTCTAGCAAATTCACTCATCAGCACTGTTTTCCTATGGCAACCATCCCCTCCCCGGGGAGGTGTGGATCCACTACCTTAAGGGGATCTTTAAAGGGAGAAAATGGAGGAGGCGTCTCTCCTAAGTTCTTGATCCCTTTCTTAGTCTCCCTCCTTAAACCCCAGCAGTAGTAACTGCTTTCCACATGTACTATTTTTATATTCCTTGGAGTTCTCTTCCCCATTTTGTAGTTAAGTTTACTTTACTACTCCTTTCCATTACATTTTCTCCATTCAAATGGCTGGTGTAGCTTCTGTGTCCTGAGTGGATCCTGGCTGATGTCATATGTGTTGAAGATAATGCTTTCTCCTACGACTCTTTTTCAGTCACAGATAAATGACAAGGCTCAACTTCCACAAATCATAGCATGGTGAGATGCTGGGACAGCTAACAGCAGACATTATAAACCAAAGGAGCCACAAGATCTGGCTGATTCATGCTGTCAGAAGTTTTGGAAGTTGTCTAGAAGAATAATATTGCAAGATGGGTTCACAGGGCATAAAGTTGACAAAAGAGAGTTGACTACCCTACAAACCTTGTCCCATGATACACAATTCTAGGCAGAATCCTGGAGACAGTCTCAATACACTCTAAGAGTGGCTTTTAGAAACTTGGAAAATATGATGTTCCGTGTGAACCATCCAGTGAATCAGAAACACTAAAGTTGACATGGCAAATGGGGTGGAAAAGAAATTAAAGATGAGGACACACTGGTTATGTCTGAAAACCTACCAGGCAGAAGTGCCACAGGAGGGCAGATCACACTTTCATCAAGAGTTCATGCTGTTAGAAGAGACAACATTGCCAAATCTTAGCTATGGCTGACCTATGTAGGTCAAGGCCACAGTTAGGAAATCCCATTACAGAAGTGAGCTCACTGAAAGAAAGGGAAATCTTGGAAACAGTGAGGCAGTGCCAAACCATCAAGATGAACAAAATTATCACAAAGGTCAGGTCTAAATGGTTGCCAGGACTTTCAAAGAGCTATAGAGATCACAACTAGAACATAGTTTTCTGGGCACAAGACCAATACAGCCATCAAGAATATAGCTCAGATTGCCAACTGCAAGAAATGAAGAATGGATCAACAAGACTCAGTTGCTGCCCAAACAAACAAAGGATCATCTGAGAGATTTCTGGATCTGGGCCTGGGCCAGTGCTCAGTTCTAGAACAGCTAACACATAAAATAAAAGTCTCCAAGATAAAAGGCCTGGAAAGGTCACTATTAAGGCATTTAGTGGTTATTTTATCAGTGATTCTCCAAATTGATCTACACCCACTTGTTCAGATATGTCTGATAGGAAAATGAGAGTACAAAAAATTCAGATTGACTGACCCATTATCTACTCTGGCTTCCCAGAGATTGAAAGCATCACTCTATTTCTCCTTAAAACAAGAAAACATGGGGCCCATTCATAACTCAGGTGTTCCACTCACTAAAGTGTGTTTTGGGTCCACGGACCCCATCAGGGATCATCTCTCTGAGCCCAAATGTATGACTCAAATGGACATGCATGTTATATGAACTCTCACATCAGTTTCTAGATAAATGTGAAGAGCTCCTGCAGTGAGGAGAGGCTCATGGAAGCCCCTAACACATCCCTGCCACCCTTCACCATCCAAGGTAGTAAGTATCAAAACTACCACATCCCAGAGAAAATGGCAATACATGGTGCTATGAAAATTATAAAGAAGGTAACAGTGTAATGCCTAGGCTATCTCCAGTTATTTAACCCTGCAAAATTCCTTCAGCCCTACAAAAATCTAATGACAGTGAATTGTCACCAGTGCTACTTCGGAACACATGAACCGGCCCTCCTGGGGTCCACAGTGGCTTGTTTCGTAGCATCCACCAATTTCCATAATGTAATGCTCCCACCACAGGTTTTAAAAATCAGCTCCCAAGGTTCTGAAAATGTTCATTTTTTTCACTATGGGCCTACTTCAGCATACAAACTGCCATGGAGTTAACCAATTAAGAGGCTCAAGTTTAGTTTCTGTGCAGAATTATCACCTTTACTAGAATTAATCCTTTCAGCAATCTCCAGCATGGGTGTGGGGGGCCTAGTGTGTGAGATACTGGTTAGAATACTTGCATTCCATACTCCAGCTCTGGCTCCTGATTCCAGCTTCCCATCAATGCTCAAGTAGCTCGGTTTCTGCCACCTGTATGGGAGAGTCAGATTGAGTTTCTGGCTCCAAGCTTTGGCCTTGTCCAATCCCTCCTATTGCAGGCATTTGAGGAGTAAATCAATAGATAAACAAGCTAATTTTTCTGCCTTACATATCAAGTAAAAAAAATCACAAGTTTATGGAAAGTGTGCTTTTAGAAAATTGCATGGATCTTGAGCATTTTTGCACCAAAATGTTTTTCAATTTGCTTTTTACATGAACTTTTTGAAGAACCCTCAAATATTTTTCACATGATACCAACAGCAACTTTCAGCAAGTTTTAACAGATTTTCGTCTGCAAATGAAGGTAGATAAATCCATTCATTGACTAAATTTAATGATGTTGGCCCTGGACAGAAACTAAAGAGTAGTGGCTATTCATATTACATGCATGTGTAGAACTTGTAGAAATTATACAAGGTCAAGTACTGGAGATGGACTTGAACACAGGAAAATCCTAGAGTAGTTCTGTAGTTATTACAGACTCAGGTGTTTTGGGGGTAGAAGTAGGAACTGTTTGACCAGTGCAGAATGACTATGTTAGTAGTCAGGCAGAACAGATATCAGATTGAGGCAACAGTGTTTCTCTGACCTGGAGGGGAAACAGGACTGACTTCATGGAAACCCAAGAGAAAGAAAGCTCACAGGATATACTCAGAAACCATTGAGGCTACTCAGGATCTAAAAGAATCAACTGAGGGCCCAGTGCGGTGGCCAAGTGGCTAAAGTCCTCCCCTTGAATGCGCCGGGATCCAATATAGGCGCCAGTTCTAATTCCGGCAGCCCCACTTCCCATCCAGCTCCCTGCTTGTGGCCTGGGGAAGCAGTCGAGGATGGCCCAAGGCTTTGGGACCCTGCACCCATATGGGAGACCCAGAAGAGGTTCCAGGCTCCTGGCTTCGGATTGGCTCAGCTCCAGCTGTTGCAGCTTCTTGGAGAGTGAATTTGGGGAGTGAATCATCGGATGGAAGAGCTTCCTCTCTGTCTCTCCTCTCTGTTTATCTGACTTTCCAATAAAAATAAATAAATCTTAAAAAAAATCAACTGAAAGACTGGAAACACTTGGGACCACTTAGATCCAAAAAGGATCACTATTACCGAGTGAATTTAAGAGCAAACATAACCACTAACCGCATAAATGATGATAAAGCCATCAACAAACAATTCAGTGAATACAAAAATTAAACTCCACTGAATTAGTGTATGACATGAACCTAAAAGTAAGTCAAGATGCCTGAAAGGGAAAGACTAATCCTCAGTGGGTATTAGGCCAAATAGTTAAGAACACTGCATCCCACTTTACCTGCTAATGCAGACCATAGGAGGCAGTAGTGAGGTTCAAGTGACTGCATTTCTGCCACTCACATGGGAGCCCCAGATTGTTTCCGGCTAGCAACTTCAGTTCCCAGATCCTATCTGCACTATACAGAGATTGTATCTTGTCAACATCTACAAAATAAAACATTTACAAAAAGAGAACCATAATGTGCTTCAGAGGAAATCTCAATAAATTGCAACAATAACTATTTTTTAGGGTATGTCTGCTGACTACAGCAAAAAAAAAAAAAAAAAAAAAAGAGGAGAGGAGAGCAGAGGAGAGGAGGGAAGAGAGGAGGAAAACAAGAAAACTACTAGTTATAATTATTATATAAAGAAACAACGACCAGAACCAACTACTGAAGGGTTGAAAATTCTACATTTCTCTGGTAAAGGGAAAAAATTAAAACCGCAATTGCAGTGTATTTTAGAGAAAAAATAATGAGAACACTGCATATATGTATGCTAAAGCTGGCATTTCTAATTAAAGGAAAAAAGATGTTGGAACAATTATCCAGCCTTCTGGGGGAGAAAAGTAATTTTAGACCCTTTCTGAATAATTCCTTATGCCAGATGAATTCCAGATGGGTTAAAAATTAAAATATAAAAGAGAATCCATGCTTCTCCATAGATTTTTCTTTCATAGTTTAGGGGTGGCCAATGTATTTCTTACATTAAGCTAAAGAAAGACACTAAAAAGATAATATTGACTCCATCAAGCTTAAGATTCTGAAGAGGAGGAAAAATGGCCAAAAGAAATTCTGAAGGAGATATTGCTAATTTTTTTAAATGTTTAATAATACTAATATGCTAATTGTATTGATGTGTGAAAAATTAAAACCCAGTCATAAAAACATCTTTTACATGAACACTTCAGAAATGAAATTTTCAAATGACCAGTAAGTGTACAAAGTACTAGTGAGCCTTGTTGCAACCTGTACTTGTACATAAATGAGCATAAATGCATCAATGCATGGGAAAAATGTTTGAAAATACTGACACTAAAATCATCAACAAAAGTTATCTCTAGTGAAATGAGATTTTGGTTGGCGAGTTTCTTACCATTTTTAAATGGTTTTAATTTTTACATCATTGTATATTTGTTTTATATTGCTCAGACTAAAATACACAAATAGAAACTTACAGAATTTTTGCAAAACAAAAGGTTTGATTTACTTGAAAGAGTCGGAGTGAGATATCTACACACTGGGTCATTCCCTAAGTGGCTACAATAGCATGCTTAAAGCAGGATCCCGGAAATCCATCCAGATCTTCCACATAAGTCTAAGAACTTGGACCATCTTCCTCCACTTTCCCAGGAACAACAGCAGGGAGCTGGATTGGAAGTAGAGCAACTAAAACTCTAACTAAAACTCTGGGATGACAAGAGTCTCGGGCTGGTTGTTCCACTGGCCATGCCACAGTGCCAACCACATGAAAATTCTTAAAATCCATTTTTATGTGTCGGAATGCTACTGACAAAGGGAAATGCTCACTTTATGTTAGATTTTTAAGAAGGACACAAAGTTTGATTTCAGTATGATATAAAGGAAATCCATGAAAATAACAGTTAGGTTTCTATAGTAATTAAATTGTGGTTCGTTATATGTGGTATTTTCTAGTTCTGTGCAATAAATACTCAGAGGAGAAAAGTCAATGATTTATACATAGTAAAAGTCACAGCTGCTACAGGCAGCATCCCCTTAATCAGTGCAAAGCTTGAGATTCCCAGGTTTCTCACAGGCACTGAATGTGGCAGGTCCACCGCCAGGTTAGAATACCAAGGGTTCCACACTGCAGGTCCTGCAAGCCAGGCATAGAAGACAAAGACTGAATGAGCCATGTCTATGCTGGGTCTACAAAACCTGAACTTGCAAAAACAGAATAATGACTGCAAGAGACTGGCAGGTGGTGGGGTCAAGGAAGGGAGGCAGTTTGGGCAAAACTCTTGAGTTTCCTTTAGACAGAGGATAGATAAGTCTTAGTGATCTATCCCACAGTATGTTGACCATGATTAATAATCATGTATATTTCAAAATACAGAGTTACCTATATATGTTCTCACTACAAAAAAAGAGCTGAAACATTCATCAGCTTGATATAATAATGGTATTATCTTGTGCCATACATATAGTTACTTGTCAAACTTAAAAATTAAGAAGAAGGGAAAGAATAAAGCTGATTCCTACAACCGTTTGATGACTCAGAAGTGGTACTGGGATACTTGCTCCTACCAAGCACTGGGAGGAAAGGAGATGAGCGAGATAAAAAAACCCTCTCCTTGTGGAGGCCACAGTTCAGCAGACCCCAGGCCTACACTGTGTGAAGAGTACAGTGGCAGACATGTAGAACCAGAAAGGAAGAGGGGATAATCCATTCTGATTTGCCTGGGACAGGTACCATCTGAGCTAAAACCAGGGGAAACCCTATCCATCCCTGCATGAAGTTGTAACCCTCACATGAGGTGTGGAACAAGCCCAGCACTGAGTAAAGCTTGCAGAGGGCTTTGAGGGAGGCCGAGATCTGGACCCATGGTCTGTTCTCTGCTGGAGAAAGCTCCAGATTGGGTTATGGAGCACAGGTAGCTTGGCAATGGGTCATTTTCTATTATTGGGGTTACCAAGACCCTTACATGGCTTGTGTTTTTTAAGGGTTTATAGCCTGATAGAGGTCTGTGATCCTGTATTCCCCCTCCCACAAGGCAACAAGCCAGGTTTTATGCATGACAAGAGGCTGATGTCTCTCAGACAGAGCATGGAGTGGACTGTGCTGCACAAATGACTAGGAGTTAGATAGGAAGCTTGCACAGACAACAAGAAATACTGAGGGTTATTGTGTCATCAACTTGGGAAGCTTCCTGGAGGACCCCATAAGACATCGCAGTCTAACTCCTCCAATAACTCATTCACTTCCAAAGAGCAGTCCTCAATGTGAAGGGAGAATACAGACAAAGCAAGATGGTCTGTGATTCTGGAGGAGAAAGACATAGCACCAGGACATCCAATGCTGAGCCAAAACCAAGAGGAGAATTGAACAGTAGAAAGGCTCAAGCCTGATCCAAGAACAGAGTCTGCATGCACAGCAGGTCCCAGGGACTCCGGGGGGACAGTGATAAGACGCCAGCTCAATGACACAGGGTGTTGGGGCCTAGTCAAGGTTGTGAGAACTGAAGCTGAGCTCACAAGATCCTGTGACATCCTCTCCTTCATCCAGAACATCTATGGGTGCACTACATACACATGGCTGGCATCCCTGACAGCTTGAAGAGGCCACATCTTCTCTGACCATAGCACAGTGACCTCAGGGCTACTGAAACAGTAAATTGAGTTCCTGTCCATCTGTTTCTGAGAAACAGAAAAATTTGATGATGCTCACTCAGTCATCTCTCACCCCAGTGATGCCTACCATATTTCACATTTGCATCCATTCCTCTACAACTCCTCCTTCCTGGGAACAGATAGAATGACATCCACTTACCTCTAGGTGGGAGAAGGTTACCCCGTCACTCCCATGGATACTGGAAAGCAGAAGTCAGAATTCCTGGCACAGCCGAATGATCCTAGGGGTCAGCCAAAATGGCAATAACTAAATCCTTACCTTGCAAGTGTCAGGATTCTATATGGGCATGGGTTTGTGTCCCAGTTGTTCTACTTCCCATCCAGCTCCCTGCTTATGACCTGGAGCAGTGGAGCATGGCCCAAAGCCTTGGAATTCTGTACCCGCATGGAGAACCCAGAAGAGGTTCCTGGCTTTTGACTTTGGATCATCTCAGCTCTGGCCGTTGCAGCCATTTGGGGAGTGAATCAGTGGATGGAAAATCTTTCTTTCTCTAAGTTTGATCTACCTGTCCAATAAAAATAAATAAATCTTTAAAAACTACAGTCGAATCCCTCTCAAACTGAGCAAAGATTCACATCATGTTGTTAACAAGAATAGAGGTCAAAGTCAAAAGCAGTCTGTATGGGGCCATACTTCTCCCAAATATACTGCAGCCATCTGCCAAACGAGGTACCCCAGCATCCCGTTCAGCCTCCTGAACACCTGCTGTCAGCTGAATGTTGAGTGCACTCCAGTCCCTGACACCTCCCAGGCTCAAGCTTTGACAAAATGTGTCCTGTGAAGGACCAACCCCCTGGGAAGCTCCCCATCAGAAAGGGGCTGTGTGGCCACAGGCCTGAGCAGACATGGTGTGTAGGAGGTCTGGGCTTGGAGAATTCTGGGAAGCCGCCCTGAGACCCAGTGTTTGCACCCAGCCTGGGAAGTAGGTCACAATAAAAAGCTGCCAGCTCTCTGCTGGTTTTCTGTAGGAGCTACAAGAACATATGAACATTTCCTGAAAGTAAACTGTGTCCGTTGAGGTCCAACAAGGAATAGGATCCAACGCAGAAGATTCCAGAGACCTTAACAACTGAGGGACCATGTGCAGGTAGTTGAGTGGAAGGAAAGATACCCAGAGCTTACCACTGTGCCAATCTCTGAGCAAGAAACAAGAGGACAAGAGCCTACTACTGCAGTATGAGTGGGAGTGAGCCTCATGGAGCCTCAACAAAAGGGAAAGAAGGCAGGACTGTGAGATGCAGAAGCTAGCCCCAGCAACCGTGAGAGGGACAGAGTGTGCAACACCAACAACTTTCCCGTCCAGACAGTAAAGTCCCTTTCTATATAGAAGCTGTGTTTGCTTCCTATGGCCTTCCCAAGGATGCAGGGACTAGCCGAATGAGGCAAAAATAACCATAAAGTCACCCCTGACCTGCAATGTCTGTCCCAAGGAATCAGAATGTGCTTCCAGTTACAGGGTTTGCCCCTTCGTGCTGCTAAGGACATGGCAGCAAGCACTTCAGCTCTTAGCCTCCCCAGAGGCAGTGAGCTGAAGCAGTTTTAGGCCCTGGTTGCTTGGGGGCGGCAAAAGCACTCATCAGGCAGGGGCAAGGCATAAAGACAATCAAAGCTCTTCCAAAATTGCTGCTTCTCTTGTTGACCTGAAATTTATATTTCATCACAATAAAGAACTAATCAAAAAAAGGAAAAAGAAAGAAAGGAAAGAGGAAGGCAGGAAGGCAGGAGGGAGGGAAGGAGGAAGGAAGGAAGGAAGGAAGGAAGGAAGGAAGGAAGGAAGGAAGGAAGGAAGGAAAGAAGGAAGGAAGGAAGGAATCAACTGAGATTGGAGAGCTACCCCCAACACTGATACATCCTGTTGAAGTGTATGTAATCTGTTACTCAGACCTCTACAGAATCCTCTTGAAAGGATTCTGAATGTGGCTTTGCCCAGGATTTCCTGCAACTTTGTGCAGGGTCTTTAAAAACCGTACAAAAATGCATATCATGAAATGCATATAATGAAAATATAGCTTGGGCCCGGCGGCATGGCCTAGCAGCTAAAGTCCTCGCCTTGAACGTCCCGGGATCCCATATGGGTGCCGGTTCTAATCCCGGCTACTCCACTTCCCATCCAGCTCCCTGCTTGTGGCCTGGGAAAGCAGTCGAGGATGGCCCAAAGCTTTGGGACCCTGCACCCGCGTGGGAGACCAGGAGGAAGAGGTTCCTGGTTCCCGGCTTCGGATCGGCGCAGCACCAGCCCGTTGCGGCACACTTGGGGAGTGAAACATTGGATGGAAGATCTTCCTCTCTGTCTCTCCTCCTCTCTGTATATCCGGCTTTCCAATAATAATAAAATCTTAAAAAAAAAAAAAGAAAGAAAATATAGCCAATGGATCTCAAAAAAACTGCACCAAAATCTTATTCTTTCCAAAACTTCATGAAACCCTCTTGTACTAGCCCTCACTCCAAAAAAAATAAGAACCAAAACTAGAACTAGGATTCTAGGATTGCAGAGACAAAGACAGTGTGCACTGCAACACAAGAAACTTAACATCTTTTTTTGGTAAACTGTAAAGGAACTGCATCTATGCAACCAGAGTGGAATTGGAGCCTTCAGACTATAACACACCCCAACTCAAGGTTCTTGGCAATTCTCTCCATTCTAGAGCCTCATCATAGTGCAGTCAGCTGGCTGCCATGCTTCACAGTCTCCTGCTCCCATCCTCTGCAAGACCAGAAATAAAGGCTGCTGTGGGAGAGAAGTACAGCCAGAAGTAATAGAAACACAGCAGGGAAAAAAGAAAGCCTGAATTTATTGAGTGTTAATAGAAAATAAAAAAGATCTTATGAAAAGGATATCCTATAAAAACCAAACTGTAGATCAATTGGAGCCTGTGATCTTGTGTCTAGAATCCTCCCAAGAGGAGGATCTGAGCTTACCCCAAGACAGTTTCCCCCTTGGAGACAAAAGCTTAGCTGTCATTTTAAATGGGCCTTAAATACATTGATGCTCACACAGATGATGTGTAAGTAATCCTCTACACATACCTAAAGAACATCACATCCAATGCCGATGCATCTACCTCACAAGCATATTCTGACAGCATCTAATCTCTGTATTATCAGAGAATCCTAAGAAACACCAACTTGACTTCAACTTCCTACTCAAAGGGGGCTGACCTCAGTTGGATGATGGTGAGAAGCACCTGCTTGGGTACATTATCATTGTGTTAATGCATCATCTTTTCCCCAAAGCTCTTCTATTAACCAGGTTGTCGGCGTTCCTGTGGCATCCCAAAAATGTATTTTATGACTTGCTCCCTGTCTTTTATGTCTCCATGCATCCAGTGAAGCACAGTAAAGGCTATTTGACTCAAATGTCCAAAGCCACCTTTGTGCACAACGTGTCTGCACGAATTAAATGATGCCACTTCGTTGGCTGGCACAGTTCTCTCAACACATCATCAATTCGTATTGTTTTCCCACTACATTCTTCACTAAAAATATATAGCTCCATTGTTTCCTATCTATTTTTGGTGACATTATGAACCATATTCACTTTTGAAAAGTTTAAGAGCTCACAAGTACAAAGCTATTATCTCCACCTGCCAAAATCTTGCCAACATCACTCTATGTCTGCTTCTCAAATGAAAGAAAACATGTTACAAGGAGTGGGCATTTGGGTAAGCATTTAGGATGTTGGGTCAGATGCCCACAGCATGTATCAAAGTACGAGTCCCACCTGTAATTTAGAGATCCCCACTCTAAATTCCTACTAAAGTGATGCCTCAAGAAACTGAGTTTCTTCCACCAATGTGGGAGACTTGGATTGACTTCCCAGTCTTGACTCCAGCACATCCAGCCCAGGCTACTATAGACATTTGGAGAAAGAACCAACAGATGGAAGTGCTCACACACTGCCTCTTCCTCTCAAATTTTAAATTTTTAAAAAATGGAAATTAAAAATCTTGCATCAAAATCAAAGCCCTTCTTAAATGTCCTGTGCTGTCTGGTGCCTCTACTTAATCCTTTTTGCAATCAGTTCTTCTTCTTTTGACCTCTATGGGAAATTTCAATAGAATTTTCATTGTGTTAAGGTTAGTGGCATCCATGTTTTAACTGCCCTGTTTGAACAGAAGCCCCTTGAGGGCAGATGCAGTGCTTTCATCATACCCTTATACCACTTAGCTTGGTGCCCTGCTCCACAAATGTTTACTGTTTAGTGATCAGAAAAATAAGCAGTTAAGGATCCACAGCCCTTAGCACACTGGAAATAAATGGAGAATATGGAATATCGATGGGAGGCATGGCTCCAGCTGCTGCAGCAACACTGTTAATTACACAATACTTTTATTGAGCAATTCGGTGGTAATTCTTGCCGCTCTTCCTCCTTAATAAGATCCATTGTGCACCATAAAATAGTAACTGGGATGCAGTTTGTATTCCACATGCATCACATTTCTTTGTAGCAGGTTCTTCCATATCCATAATCTCATCATTATTACTATTACCCTCAGAAGACAGTTGACTTGCATTAATCAGGCCTGCTGCCATTCCCTTGCCAGATTTTCCACAGTTTTATTGTGCTTTTGGACATTTTAATTAACTTGAAAAATTAATTTTAAAATCTTACCTTATTAATGCTCTGCCCCCTTGGAAATCCTTTCAGCTTGTTTATCATCACTGACCACTGGAAGATGAGGCCATAAGTGATTAAAGCTCCAGAGAATTCCACACCACTTTGCCATAAACTCTATGCTATTTTTAATTGAGAGGAGAATAATCCAGAAATGTAATTGTGGGGCGCGGTTCTGTTGCTAGGTGAGTTAGATGCTATAACATTCGCTGCTCACATGAAGTCTCTTCAGAAGCCTCACAATGCCGATTTATTAATGCCATCCACAGAAGTAATGCCATCTACCCACTTGTCAAACCGAAAGTAAAAGGGCAGCCAACTGACTCAATGTTTACACATGAGCCAATTAAGCAGCACCCATAAGATCAAACTAACTTCTTGATTCTCAAGGCTGCACCTGACCCTACGAAGCGTACCAGCGTGATCACTGGATAACATGAGTTCTTTATTTTCTACAGAAATGACAACATCTCACAGGCTCCATCCAGTTGGCTGGTTATGGCTTTCTGGTCATTACAATGAGAGTGGGAGGTTATATTGGAATATGCCAGAAGAGTGTTCTTGACAGTAAGCACCACCTACCATGTATGAGATAAGTCAATGAGCAGTGTATCTGAGTTCTTTGTTACAAAGACCAGATGTTCTTTAGTTGTTTTAATTCATGATAGAGGTTTTCAACATTTTTAAACATAATACATGTACATTTTTATGGGAGTCTGTAATTTTTTAACGTTGTTTACATAGTTGACAAAGATGCACATCCACGAGGTCCACTGATTAGGGTGGGGAGTGTCAAGGCATGGGAAATGTGGGTGGGACAAATGCTTCCAATTTTCTTTTTCTTGACTTTTCTCTTGTATCTGGGAGGTGGGGGAGTTAGGGCAGTGAGGAAAAGGGCCGCTCCCAGCTGCCAAACTATATCAGTTCCCAGGGATCAGGATATTCACTTGATGTCATCTTAAAAACCCCAATGTAGAGAAAAATGGTGGAGGGTATTGCTTGAGTTTTTATAGTCCTGAGATGCTATTAGTTTCATTGCTCCAAAGCTGAGAAAAACTCCAAGGTCCTTTGGCTGACAGGGTCTACCCCATTACATCATTCACCCAGACACTTGCTGCTGAAGTTCATCCGGGAGAGTTGTCCAAACTTATTCTGTTCTCTAACTTCTGACTTGGCACTTGCCATCCTCTGCAGGCTTAAATGAACTGGCCGTCTTGTCCTCCTTATGCACCTGGGCATGTTTTCTACTGCAGAGGCATCAGCAGTCAAGGAGGCCCAGTCCCAACACACGCATTCCAAGGTAGGACCACAAATCCCATGATCCTCTCAGTGGTTGGAGTTTTCAGTCCAGTGGTCTATTTTGGGACTACCCCAAGACACCTCACCTGGGATGACCAAAGACTGACTCTTGCATATGCCAGCCAGTATAGGGTCCAGTTCAATCCGTGTCCCACATCAGATTACGCACAAACTGATAAGTGTAGTTGCCTGGTCAGTTCAGTCTCCAACCACAAGTCCTATACAAATCAACAGGCATTGCAGGCCAGCCCAACTGAGCATGCAACAGACCTGGCACTTATACATACCAGTTGGAACTGCAGCCTAGCTGGGATGACTCCCAGTAACCCCGCCAGGCATGCCTCCATCCCCTGTTCCTGTACATGCAAGTATGTAAAACAGACTAGTCCAGTCCATGCCACATCCCAATCAGGCTCTCATATACACATACATACAGTTAAACTGAAGCTTAGCTTAGCTCAACTCACCCCACCCCATGATCCAGTCCATACATATGCTGACAGGTGAGCTGCCTTGTCTAGCCTAGTCTGCTCCTATCCTTAGCTCTCATGCACTCCAGCGGGAGCTGCAGCTCAGCAGAAGAGTGCCCACAGTTTCCCTACTAGGCCCATTCGTAGTCTCAGATCTTTCATTTTCCAGGGGTTATTGCACCTGCAAATGCTGTGGCAAAGGTTGGCCAGTCATCACTTACCCTGGCTCTTGCATGCACCAGCAGATGCATAGGCCTGGCCTAACCAGGCCCTCCTGCAAACCGAGATCACATGCAGTCCAACAATGGTTATAGCCCTGCCCAACCTGTTCCACCCCAATCCCAGCTCTCACACTCCCCAGCAAGAGCAATGGCTCATTAGGAAAGCCTCCTTTAGCCCCCTCAACAGGCTCACTCCTGGCCTGGAGTCTTGTATAGCCAGTGGGTACTATAACCCAGTCTGGTATTGCCCATTTCACCTCAGCACTTACTAGTAGGTGATGTCGCCTGGCTCCACCTGGCCTGCTCCCCAGTCTTGGTTCTCATACTCACCAACACAGGCTGCATCTTAAAGGGAGTTCCCCAAGCTCCCCTATTCCAGACCAGCTCCCAGTTGCAAATCTCAGACACACCAAAGGGTGTTTGGCTCAGCCTGACTTGGCCTACCTCCACTCCCAACCTTCACCAGCGGGTTCTGCAACCTTGCTAGATCAGCCCACACACGTTGAAGCACTCTCTGGTAGGTTCTACAGCCCAGCCTTGCTTGACCCACCACCAGACCTAGCTTTCGTATAAATCAACCGTGCTGCAAACTAGCCTATCCTATCCCATACCCATTTGGGCTCTCATGAGCACCAATGGGTGCTAGAGCCTAGCCCAGACTGGCACACCCTCAAACCCAGCCCACACACATGCTGAGCCATGTTCAGTCAGGCCCACCCTCATTACCAACCTTTGTGCTCACCATTGGGAACTACAGCCCAGCAGGGGCATCCCTTTAGCTCCCCTACCTAGTCAATTCCCAGCCACAGATCTTGCACATGCAGGTAATTGCTCTAACCCAGCCTCACATGACCTACCCCCAAAGACGATGTACTATTTCAACACATGTGGAAGGGATCTTCAAAAACTTGTGGAATTATGCATTAAAAGTTACTTGCTTTTCAATTTTTTTCATAAAAATAAATTTTTTATGAAAAAAAATTGCTGGAAAGGCAGATTTATAGAGAGAAGAGACAGGGAGAGAAAGATCTTCCATCCACTAATTTACTCCCCAAATGGCTGCATTAGGCAGAATTGAGCTGATCCAAACTCAGGAGCCAGGAGCTTCCTCCAGGTACAAAGTCCCAAGGCTTTGGGTCATCACCTACTGCATTCCCAGGCCATAATCAGGGAATTGGATTGGAAGCGGAGCAGCCAGGACACAAACTGGTGCCTATATAAGATGCCAGCGCTTGTAGGTAGGTAGAGGATTAGACAGATGAACCATCACTCTGACTCCAAAAATAGTCTTTTAATTCTGCTTTCCATGAGTTTCTTGAGCATAGCACTATCTAGTCAAATCATTTTGTCATCTTATTTGCAGTCTTTGAGATTTTCTGTAGTTCTTCACTAAATGTGTTATTTGGAAGCAAGATCATGCCCCTCTCCACTCCCTGGGTAGTGTTTGGTTTTGAAGATCTACTTTTCAATTTTCCTCCAGAGACATTAAGGGATAGAGAGAGCTTCCACACTGGTCCACACCGGTCCAAATCAGGAACCCACCACCTCAAATGGGTTGTAGGAACCCAGCCACTAGAGGCACCACCACTGCTTCCCAAGATCTGCATTAACAGACAGCTGGAGTTA
Organism: Ochotona princeps; assembly: GCF_030435755.1. Taxonomy (NCBI): domain Eukaryota; kingdom Metazoa; phylum Chordata; class Mammalia; order Lagomorpha; family Ochotonidae; genus Ochotona; species Ochotona princeps. Next base: position 32,892,187 of record NC_080849.1, on the reverse strand, counting down.
AGAGCCACATTTGGGTGTTGAACACAGGGAAAAAGGGCAGAACTTCATGTAATCCTATAGTGTCTAAAATGCAGAAAATTATCAAAGCCAGCATAGATTCGGCAATCACATTATGAGAATCTTTATTTTTATGACTATTAACCACCACTACATTTGGAACACAGTCTACACATGTGCAGAATATATTTCCTCAACTTGGACAATGCTTCACATGCACATGTTTTGGGCATGTGTGTACTCCTCGCATGAACTGTCACAAGCCCCACCCCAATCCTACTCCTTCAGTCATGGCTCCTATGCTAACAAAGTAGGAAATTCTAATTTTAGTCAAGTACCTCAAGAAATGAATCTTCAAATTAGCACACTTACATGGATGTTTGAGAACATTTCCAAGTACTTTTGCTTTAATTGTACTTGAAGCTGCTGAATTTTTATAGAATGATAGAAACATTGGGCTATTCTACCCAGGTACCTCCAATCCAAGCTGTTAACAACCTATCGTGTTTCGGGAGGGAGGATGTAACTGACAAGAACATAAGTCAGATGACCATCATAGTCAACTGACAGTTAAGGATACAGTCATAATTGGCGGCTCAATCTAAAATACACTCCTTATGTGGAAACAAGGAGCCAGCAGAATGGCATAGCAAGATAAGCTCAAGTTCAAACCCCAGCTGCTTCATTTCTGATCCTGTTCCTTGCTAATGTTCCTGGGAAGGCAGGGGAAAACAGCACAGGTGCTTGGGACCCTGCAGCCAAGTGGGGCACCCAACAAAAGCTTCTGGCTTCAACCTGATCCAGCCCCAGTCAATATGGCCATTGAGGAGTAAATCAGTAGATGGATATGCATATGATGAAAGTGCCACACATAAGCAGATCCTGCCTTCAGAATCTATTGACTGAAGGAGAAAAACAAGACAGGAAAACCACGGCTCTGTGCAGAGGGTGGAGAAAAAAGTTTTTAAGGAGAAAAAGTAGAACATGGCCTCCTAGAGCAGGTGAGATTTGTGCTAGTTTTCCTCTATATGAGTAGACAACAGAACGCATGTGGAGAATGTGGCAGACAGCACTGTACGGTTTAAAGTACTCCATGCCCAGTCTTCTTCCCCTTCTGCCTCAAACATAGACTAGAAAACCACGTTTCCAGAACCCCTTGGGGCTTAAGGACATAGGACTTCTGGAGAATGAGATACAGGGAGAAGAGGTTCTGGATTTTGTTGTTCTAGTAGTGAAGCAGGCATCACTGGAGACTTCATCCTGACCTTGAACCAGGATGTGATGCCTAAAACTAGCCCTTTCACATTGGGGTAGCAAGGAGTTTGTAAGTGAGAAGTGAGCTTCCTTAAGCAGGCTTAGGCACACAAACTTGAGGAATTTCTCAAACTTTTCTTATAATCCGAAATATTTCCAAATTTAGATCCAAGTTTACTCTGCTTTCTCAAACTAATACAGTCAGCCTCCTTGATGTGTAGGTTCTATGTCCTCAGATTCAACCAAGTTTGGCTTGAAAATATTTTCAGGGAAGGAATGTCTCTGTATTGAACATGTGCAGAATTGCATCATCTCACCACTGCCTATACAATACAGTAAACCAATAATTTACATAGCATTTATATTGATTAAACACTAAAGTCACAAAAGTATATGGAAATATTATACACAAATACTACACGATTTATGTAAAGAGCTTGAGCATCCAAGGATTTTGTTGCCCATAGGGAATCCAGCAATCTCCCATGAGGGACAGCAGTATAGTCCTTCAAGTATCTCCTGGTATTTTACCCATGATTTGCTACAAACAGATTAGCCCTCTCATAGTATCCCTCACCTGGTCCACTTACATTTCCTTAACCAGCCTTTGTCCCAAGAACTCTTTGCTGATGACTACTATGGTCAGGACTCATTGCCTTCTTTTTTCTAAGTATAAAATACCTTTTAGGGAAGAAACGAATAGGTGGAAATGCTTAGTTAACTCTGAGGAGGCAAGAGCAGAACCCTGGACTGGTTCAAAACGTGAAAAATCAGTAATGGGTTTAATATTCAATGACTACCCCTCACCTTCATCTTTTTATCCAGGTTCATTGAACTGAGTAAAGATTTTAACAGCAAGTGAAAATGATGCCCACTGCTAGCAGCAGCTCTGTGCTTTTTAAGGCCCAGGGAGTCTGTCTTAGGTGCTAATGGTGCACAAGAGCAGGTATTCTTCCAAGGGATAAGACAAGGGCAGTGGCCTTTAGAAAACAGACCTCAACTGGAAATTTTCACAACTTCACTACTTTACTTTCTGGCCAAGTCAATCTCAATATACTGAATGTTTGTATCTCCCCAGGATTTATATGCTGAAATGCTAATCCCAATATGGTGATATTTGGAAGTGGAGAGTTTGGGGAGTGATTGGGTCATAGGGCAGACCTCTCAGGAAAGATAGTAATATCCCATGAAAGAAACACCAAAAATACGGACTCATCTAATGTCTATGAACTAGGAAATGGACCTCACAGGACACAAAATCTGATGCCTTGATCTTGATTTCCAAGCTCTGCAGGAATAAGTTTGTTATGTAGAAATCACCTACCTATTGTATTTCGTTGCCAAACAGTATACCAATCAATATTTTAAGTACATAATCACAAATGCTACTGACTCTTCTAATTCTGAGCAAGCAGAAAGAGACAAGAAACTAAGGCCTAAAGGTGATTTTACCCCAGAACTTCACATGTGTTAGAGGAAGTAACCTGCTGAGGTTGAAGGCCCAAGACTCAGCAAGGTGGGCCAAGCTACACATGGGAGGGTCTCAGGCAGAAGGCTGATATAATCCAAACATGCAGACATTTGCATGTGACAGTTCTAGAGTCAAGTTTCTCCCACATTCTAACTAGGTAGCTTTGCGTCTCATTAGCCTTCATACAGGTAATGGGGTATCACCTGTGCAATATGGCTTTTTAATAAATTAATATAAGACACTTGAAATGATTAGCATGATGCCTGCTTCATAAAAAAATCTTAACAAATGACATCTCTGACTCCATCACTGTTGTTACTGTCACCACCATTGGGTCTGGAAGAAATTTCCAGTATCTCAAAGGCATTTGAGAGATGCATCTGATGGATGAATAAATGAACAAACAGAAGAAAAAACAACAGAATTGTCATAAAGTGATACATTACTAACTGGATCCAGTAAGTTCTAGAGTAAATAATTATCATTCAGCTTCATCTGTCTTTGAAAATGAGTGTTTATGTTCAAGTTAGCCTCCCAATTACAACTTGCAGGTATTTCTAATATTCTTCTGGAACAAAACTTTTGGCAGCTACAAATGTTAATGTTTAACAAACGGAAAGTTCCTTAGAAATTGGAAGAAGCAAATGTTAATCCTCATTTGGGAGGTCTATTTAAAATTCTACTTAAACTCAGGTTTCCACATTCACCTAGAGATGATACCTCTCATAAGGTAAATTAGAAATCAGCTACCCAACTGCAGAATTGTGTGGCCCTCTTACATGCCTGTTGATATCCATCCAAAGAACAGTTGCACAGCCTGGCCATTACCCAACCGGCCAGGTGTGGGAGGAGCTAGTGGAGTGAGGGGGCTATACAGAGGCACCTAGGAAGCCCAGAGTGACCACACAGACCAAGGGAAAGGGTAACTAATACCAGCATTCTAAGTACAAGTGGAAAGGATCAGACAGTGATGAAAATGACCTGGACCAATTAACAGAAGAGTCATATCTCTTACCCTAACCCAATCTTGGCCTGTCAGAGCAAGAATCAAGTCAGCAACAAGGAATTAACTTTGAATTTTGCTCTATTTTGGTTTGCTTTGTTTTGATTTCCTTTTTTTTTTTTCTTTCTTTCTTTCTTTTTTTTTTTTTTTTTTGTGGTTTTGGACAGTCCTGAAATGTTGCCATTTTCACTGATCCTAGGATGTCACCCTGCCAATATTCACTGGTTCCATTCACCGAGATTTTTTGCTGTCATCGTTTTGTTTAGGGTAGTTGTTCAATTACTTATGTTCTTTTTTTTTTAAGATTTATTTATTATTTTTTTACAAAGTCGGATATACAGAGAGGAAGAGAGACAGAGAGGAAGATCTTCTGTTCGATGATTCACTCCCCAAGTGAGCCGCAACGGCTGGTGCTGCGCCGATCCGAAGCCGGAAACCAGGAACCTCCTCCAGGTCTCCCGTGTGGGTGCAGGGTCCCAAAGCATTGGGCCGTCCTCGACTGCTTTCCCAGGCCACAAGCAGGGAGCTGGATGGGAAGTGGAGCTGCTGGGATTAGAACCAGCGCCCATATGGGATCCTGGGGCGTTCAAGGCGAGGACTTTAGCTGCTAGGCCACGCCGCCAGGCCCTGTTTTGATTTCTTTAAAAAAAAAGCCTCTGCCTGCTTGTTCACTCCTCAAATATCCACCATGGCCAGAACTGGAACAAGTTGAATCCAGGAACTGGAAACTCAGTCTAGGTCTGTCACAGTGAGGGCAGGAGTCCAATTCCTGAGTCATCCCCACCACAAGGTCTGCACTGGTCGAAAGCTAGAGTTGGAGCTTGAGCCAGGACTCAAACTCGGCACTCCAGTATAAAACGCAGGTGCCTTAACTGTTAGGTTAAATGCACACCCTCTTAAGTACTTTTGTAAACATATCGTTAGATTGTGTAGCAAGCAGAAGTATGTGTTATCAAAAGCAAAGGACCCTAGCGGGCACAATTATGGTCTGAACTTGAAAGATGGATCTCCTTATTCAACTCAACTTCTGTCTCCCAGTGGAGCCCACCTTACCAGATGCCTTTTAGTTTTGACTCAAACCAAAACCAGCTCAGTGTTTTCCCATCACACAGCTACAAACTAAACCATAACTACAACAAAACCATTTTTATTATAGTCCATCTTCCGTGGCTGTAACTGAAAACCAAATAGTAGGTGACAGTCACACTTCTGGAGGTTGGGAGGGCCTAGAATATGATGTCAACATCTGCTTCTAAGTGACGGTCTCATGATGCGTCAAATCAAGGTGGAAAAAGCAGAAGGCATTGGAGATGGCTAGTCCAGTGGTCAAGATGCTTGCATCACACATTGGAGTACCTAGCATCAGCTCCTGATTGCAGCTTCCTGCTCACGCAGGCCCTTGCAGGCAGCAGTGACAGCTTAGGCAATTGGGTTTCTATGACCCATGTGGGAGACTAGGATTGCATTCCCAGTTTCAGATCCTTGCAGTCTCAGCTATTACAGCATTTGGGGAGTGAATCAGTGAATCTAGCTCTTAACCTCCTACCTTTGAAATCAGTTAAAAAGGCAAGCAAGCAGGTGCAGAAGAGCTACAAGATGAGGAATACTCTCCCTTTGTAAAAATCATTCACTTGATAACTAGTCCAGGAGCTCAAGAAAAAACCCATTCCCTTGAGAAAGGCATTAATCCCTTATTAATGACCTTGTAAGCCTCTTAAAAGCCCTCTCCTCTTTCAACACCGTTACACTAAAAGTCAAATGTTATCAAAAGCTTTTGGTGCAGACAAGTCACATTCAATCCATAGCAACCTCCTTCATAGAACACAATGCACAGAATGTTTAAGAAATGGCAGTTTTGCCAGGATGAGCTCATGTGCCCTGAGAGGTGGGAGTGGTGGGAAGCCTGGAAGGCTTTGTCCAGCTGGTGGCAGTTCATGGAGACGTCCTAAGGAAGCCATCTACAGGACACATGGAAGGCCTAATCTGCCCTGTAGGCATGGATGTTCTATATCACATCCTCCTAGACTTTGTGAATCTATTGTGTATGTGCACAACCTCAATGGAAGATTGCTTTAGGCTTTTATTTTTAATGTGGTGCCTGAGTTCAAAAATAGCCAAATTTCAAAAATAGCTTTGTATTAAATATTTTATAATGATACCGTCTTTGTCCATACTTGCCTCCTTGGAAGGGCACATTTATATCATTTAATCTATACACAATTTATCCAAAGTATTTACTGGATTTTCTTGTCTTTCCACTTTGAGAAAATGTGTGTAGTAGTTTCACTGTCCTTCCTCCCCAACATTGAAGCCCCTCTGCTGAATCACAAAAGTCTTTCTTCATGACTGTCTCTTGTCCTCCTAAGTAGTATATACCTGTAGGTACCACAGTCTCCAAGACCACCTATTCTAGCTATCTCCACTGAGACACACCCACATTTTATATATTTCACTAGTTTGAGGGAAAGACCTAGTTAGTGGTGCCACTGTAGTGAGTTAAGACCCTGCCTCCTGCAACACTGGCACGCCCTAAGAATGCCAGTTCAGATCTCAGCTGTTCCATGTCTGATCCAGCTCCCTGCTAATGCACCTGGGAAAGCAGCGGATGATAGTCCCAGCTATCCTATGTGGCAAAACAGAATGGAGTTCCAGTCTCTTGGCTTTGGCCAGGCCCAACTTTGGCTACTGCAGCCATTTAAGAAAATAACCATCAAATGGAATATCCCGCTCCCTGTTCTCTTTGTGGCTCTGCCTTTCAAATAAATGTTTAAGGAAAATCTAGGGGTCAATATCATAGTGTGGTGGGTAAAGCCACTGCCTGTGATATTGCATCCCATATAAGCACTGGTTTGAGTCCAAGCTGCTCTGGTTCAGCTCCCTGTTAATACTTCTGGGAAAGTAGCAGAGGATGGCTCAAGTTCTTAGGCTCTCAAACCCTTGTAGGAGAACAGAAAGAAACTCCTGGTTTTGTCTGTTCCAACTCTGGCTGTAGTGGCCATTTGGGGAATGAAAAAGAAGATGGAAAAATTCTCTCTCTTCCCATAACTGCCTTTCAAATAAGTAAAAATGAACCTTTAAAAATATCTAATTCACTTGGTACAGGTCAGATATCAACCCCTTACTCACTGGGTGAAGGGAACTGGGTGTTCCAGCACACAACGCCCACAAAGTCTGTCCTTCAAAATAAAGCATCACTCTGACACTCCCAGGGAACCCTGCACAAGCTGAACTTGGGGCACAAGCATGCCCATTTCATATCCCTTCTAAAACATGAATGTTTCAAGGCAGCATTTCCATGTGAGGCCAGTTTTGTGAAAGCTAAAGAACTAATAAGGAAGGCCATTAACACAAGTTGATTCTAACTTTATTGTTGCTGATTGCTATTTAATTCAGAATTGGTTGTTATTCTTCAGTTAAGTGGAAAGAAAAGACACAATATGGAGGGTAAATGAGGAGATGGACCATGATTCAAATTGTTGTCTGATTAAAGTCTCCAGACCTAAATTAAAGTGATGATTACAGGGGTGGAATGTATCTTGGAAAGAAATGCAGCTTAGCATATGTAATCAAGATGATGGAGTTTTCATGCTGTTTTAGATGTAGATTCATTGGCCTCAAATCCCCTTGCATACTTGTAAAAAGGCCAATGTCTAGTCCAGGATTCCTTCAAGTTCCTAGTCACCATTCTCTCCCAGTTCCTGCTTCCATTGAATGGTTCACCCTGTGGATCAACTTACCATAGAATTCTGCCTAGTCCTCTTCACATTGGGTGAGATTTGAATATGGACTCTGAATCTGTATTTCCTCTAAGTCTATAGCAGCTCACGTGAGAAATACTGAACTTAATAACTATTTGGAGAATTGGGATGGCATCTCCACACTGGGCTTCTAAGGTCCAAATTCAGAGTTTCACTGGCTATGATGAAACTACAACAGCCTTGACGGGAAGATTAGCTGAGGGAGCCTGGTTGGCTTGACTGAGCCACCAGGCACCGAAAAGTAACCTTCAGTCAAACTCTACTGGATAAGAATGGAAATGGTTAGGTCATAATGACTAACGACTTATGCTTCATTTTCATTGGGATGCCTCTGACACTGAAGTAGTTCACCACCTAGAGGTAGAGAAATGATAGGCTCACCATCAAGGAGGTACAAGAGAGAAGAAAGAGGAACATCCATCCAGAGCTGCAGAACCCAACTTCTGGAACTCTCTAGTCCTTGCCACTAGTCTTGTGCTTTCAGGATTCACAAAACCCTTGGTGACTTCAGATTGGGTAACCAGAGTTGGATTTCAAAGCACAATGGGTTCAAGGTTCAGAGAAGATTGATTGTTTGCAGCAGCTTATAAGTACAAAGCCATTGGCACTACTTGGGCTATATTTTTAACCATTCTGACATTTGTGGCCAGCCTAAGTTTCAATGCAACATTCAGAGAGAAGTTTCTATGAGAAAACTGTCTCCAAATGAAATTATTCCCCCCCCCATGGTCACACACCCACATGCACACCATGAGGTATTGTCTTTTTAACTCATAGGGGGATCAAACTGAAATTTCACGCTTGGCTGGGCTCAATATGGGTGTCTCACATATGGCATCACTTCACACTGAGGAATCCAGATTTGTCAGAATTAATGTTAGGTTAATGTATGTTCTAATAGTGTTCTGTTAGTGCCATGGGACCAGACAGTAATACCCTGTGTTCAGTTCGGAAGGGAATGAACACTCATGGTAGTATTCACATTAGGGAGAAGTCATCTGTGGTTAAAACGTAGCGACAGATACCTTACATACCAGCAGACAACCTTACATTATAGTAAAGAAGGAAACACTTATTTCTCTGAATAAGGGGATCCATTTGGATTGAAAACGATGTGTGGAGCTGTGGGAATACTAAGAGAAGAGCTGTCTCTGGTCGTACAGGAGGCACACAGCTGACCTGGTTTTACTTTTTGTACTTTCAGTTACCTGTGCTCAACTATGGACTGAAAAAAAAAAACTAGCAGCAAAATCCTAGCAACAATTTATAAGTTTTAACTTTCACTGTAGCATGTTTTCTTTTTCTGTTTTATTTATTAACCTCTGCCTTGCCTAATTAACAAACCAGGCTTTATTAAAACTTAAAGGGCATAAATCTAGGAGAAAACTACTTTGCTTGAACATAGGGCACAAAACTCTGCACAGTTTCAGACATTTACAGAAGGTTCTAGAACTTTTTCCCCATGGATTGATGTTGTGGGTCAATGGTTTAAGCCACTGCTTGCGATGCCAGCATCCCATAGCGGAAGGCTGATTTGAGTCCTGAGTCAGTTTCTAATACTGCTCCCTGCTAATGTGCTTGGGGAGGCAATTGAAGATGGTCTCAATATTCTAGCTCCTGTCACTCTTGTGGGAGACCAGGGTGGCATTCCTAGCTCTTGGCTTAAGGTGGGCACAGATCTGGTACTTGTGGTAATTTGGGAAGCAAACCAACTAATGGAAGATATTTTTCAAATTATCGCGTGAAGAGTGGAGGCTACTATATTTGCTAACATGATAACCACAGTCTCCCCCAAGGTTCTGCTGCAATATTGGAGTAACAAAGTGACAGTGGGAAACAGAGCCATGGTCTCTCTTGCCTTCAAGGTCATGCAGAAGGAATGCTCCAGATGTGCCTGTATGCTTCCGGGGTGGAATATCAGTCATGGCCGGCACCAAGAGCTGTGAGGCTGCCATCAGAGTGGAGGGTGCTGAGTGGAAGCCTGGGCCAGCTTCTGGACAAGCCCTGTCCTGACTCAGGGATCCAGACCTTAGGGTAGGATAGAGCTGAGGTGAGATAGGAAATGTACACAGCCCAGAGCAGGACCCCTGAATTACACCAGCTGAATTACACCAGCTCCAACCTCATATTTAACTCCAATGGTGGGCCAGGAAAAGCAACAGAAGTCTTTGAATAAACCACCAGAGTCTCTAAAGCAAGAGCCAGGCCTGTCCCTGGACTACCCTAGTTACCTGAGGACTCGGATGCCTCCTTGTGGAAGATGAAGAAGGGCAGATCTCTGAGAAAAGACAAAGGCAAGAGATGTGCAACTCAGCATTTACACGTCCCCCAAACACTGTCTCAAGCCAAGCTAGGTTTTTTTTTTCCCATTAGGGAAGATGCAAACATCAGAGCAAACTGCAAACTGATTAAGAAAATGGGGGTCTTACCCCCGTTTTTCCCTCATCTCAGGTGTCCATACACACACAAAATATGTAGGAGGAGAGAGAAGTCCTCTTTTGCAAGTTAAAGATTTATCTTTTTGAAAGGCAGAGTGTCAGAGAGGAAGGGAAAAGCAGAGGGATCTTCTGTAACAACCAGGGCTGAGCCAGGTCAAAGACAAGATCCCATTATTCATATCTGGTTCTCCCTTGTGAGGGAAAGAAACCCAAGTATTTGTGCCATCAGCTGCTGCCTCCCACGCACATCAGCAGGAAGCTGGATCCTAAACAACGTAGGGCTTGATCCCAGCAAGTCTGATAAGAGGTGCGAGCATCCCTGTGGCAGTACCTATACTAGGGTGGCAGTTTAACCGGTAACACCACAGCACCTGTCCTTACAAAATTCAACTTAAGGAAAAAATTGCCTTCTATTTAAAAGAAATACAGATTTGTTTGAAAGCTCAGTGAGAGAAAGTGTGTGCTTGGTATTTGCTGGTTATTTTCCAAATGGCTGCAGCTGCCAAGCTAAGCTAGGAGCCAGGAACTCCATCACATCTCCTACACGGGTGGCAGGACCCAAGCCCTGGGGCCATCTCCTGCTAACTTCCCAGATGCATTAGCGCAGAGCTGGAGTGGAAGTAGAGTAGCCAGGACTCACAGGAGCTCTGATACAGGATGCAGGCACTGCAGGCACCAATTTAACCTGCTGTTCACAGCAGCAGTCCCAGAGTTGTATTGTAAGATAACACTCCCCAGGATCTTGCTTCAGATGTGAAAAGGAAGGTACATGATTTGAAAAGATAAAAATAAGAGACTTCTAGAACTTTCTCCTAGCTGAGGAAAGTCTTCTGCATAGGACAAGCCTCAGGGATATGATGCAAAAAAAGAAACTTCCTGGCTGAGGGCTGTTAAGCACAGTAACCTGTGAGCTTCAGTTGCAACTTACCATTTTCTTTTCTGGGGAAGAGTGTGATCTAAGCTTTTAGTGACAACTGCAGACCTTTAGCAAAACCCATTAAACACAGATGCAAATCTGTAGGGTCGCCATAGCCTTACAGGCTCAACAGCTCCTGCAGCACACACCCTGCACATACATACCTGTCAACTCCAGCCAGTCCCCAGCAACAGATGAAGAAATCTTCTTTCCTTTGGGTACATTAGTACATGATGCCCATACAGAGGGAGGCCAAAGAAGGCTAGACTGTGTTTTTCCCTAGTTCTTAGAGGAAAAGGGTACTGTAAGTCATGAGTACTAGCTATGTTGATGCTATATTGAGCGAATCTTAATTTCATTTCTGTGCTATCATGCAATGAGTTTGTTTTGCTTCCAGAAAGAATGACCAAACATCTAAAGGAATCATGTACAAGACACAGAGTGGTGGCTATGTGGTGGCTGAGGCTCCCTGTTTTATCTTTTTTTTCTTCATTAAAGGAAAAAGAGAAAAACATTAACTTTTAACTTAATGCTTCATTGAAATGGTCATACCAGAAGAAGAGACATTCCCACTTTCACTGCCCTCCTCTACTAGACGGATGTGTATTAGTTGAAAAATAAAGCTACAACTTTTTCAAGATTTCCCTATACACACACACACACAGAGAGACTTCGTTACCATTGCAAAGTATGGATTGCAGATTTAGCCTCATCGTTTTCTCAGGACTAGGTAGTTAGACCCTTTTGGAAGTCCCACATGCATCAGGAAATAATGTGGGAAGTACAGCTTTGGGCTAGAACTTCAATAGTTACATAAAGGTTCAACAAGTGTGTGCATTCATCTCAATGAGTGTCAACAAGCACTTCCAAGCTGTTGCTGAGACAGACAGACCAAGAGTTGCACAATGAATTGTGTGACAGCAGCGTTACCTTTTCTAGAATCAGCCCAAATCAAGTGACCTGGGTGTTAACACATTAACTGCTCCTGCCCCCAGGATAGTGATCTTAGTTAAGCAATATCTAGTCAGCTTGAGCTGCCCACTTTAAAAAGTCCATTCACTCAGGGGGCTTAGACAACGCACGTTTCCCTCCTCACAGTCCCAAAGGCTGGATGTCCAAGGTCAACATGCAGCAGAGCTGTTTCTAGTGAAGTCCCTCTTCTTCACAGGTGGCCCTACCACCCTGACATTACATGACCTTTTCCTCTGTACACTTGCAGAGGGAGGCTGTGAGAGATTGCCCCTGGATCTCTGCCTACTAACTGGTGGGCACAACTCACAGCTTACCTGCCCATTACAGGAGGCACAGTTTTCAGCCCTGCATGTGAATGTGACCTGTGCCGTGACTGAAGGGTTTAAATGGATACACATGCCTTCTAGCCAATTATAGTGCCATTGTTCAGGGAACGCCCTCCTGCCTTCCCCTTTCCTAGTGTATATAAGTTTGTGCTCACTTTACAGTAAATGGACATTTTCCATTAGACTGTCCCCAGTGGTTCTTGTGCCAGAACACCATTGCCTCACTCCCACAGTGGACTCAGTTCCTGCCAGCAGGAAAACCCACCAAGAGGAAAGTATGCCAGTACCGCATTTGCTTCTTGTATTAGGATACCAGTCACATGCAGGCCTCAACTTAGAGTCTCAGGTAACCTTAATTACTTCCTGAAAAGCTCTGGGTCCAGTCACATCACATGAATTAGGAAGCAAACACAGATCAGTCCATAACAGGCAACCTTAACTCACCTAAAATGTGTTTCTCTACTATTTAAACTCTATGTAGAATTGTTTCCTTCTCTTCCATCCTGTTTTGTTTCCCCACCATAGAAGTTCTTTCCCATTCCAGAGAAGTCTTAAGTGTGATAAGTTAGAGTAGGGCTTTCTGTGACTTTTCATTACTTTCAGTATTAAATGTTTGAGAGCCTCTTTTAAATGAAAGCAGAACCATTCACAATCAATGCAAAACAATTTAAAACATCTTTGAAAACAGTTCCAATGGTTCACATTTGCTTTCACCAGATTCAATTCAACAGGGCAATGAAAACACAAGAGATTTCAGGGGAATTAACTTCTTACATGTATTTAACTTTTTCAAGCTCAGACACTTGGAAGCAGGAGAGAATAACATAATTCTTAAGCATAGGCCGTGCAGTAAATGTGGTTTCCAAGCCAAAAATAAAAAAAATAGCAGTTGATGACAGGAGAATGCTTCAAGCTTTCTTACAGACAGAAGATGCAATAATTCAACTACAGACAATTGGAATTTCTAAGGACACGTTCAATTCTATGACATTTGTCCTGTGACCCGTCTTCAAAAACAAACCTTAGAGGCCAACACTGTGTCACAGCAGGGTGATGCAGGCATCCCTTGTGAGCACCTGTTGTAATCCCAACTGCTTCACTCCTTGCTGATGCGCCTGGAAATCTGCGGAAGATGACCCAGGCTCCTTGGCCCCTGCTTCCACATGGGAGACCTGGAAGGGGCTCTGGGCTCCTGGCTTGGGCCTGGCCTGGACCTGGCTGCTGGGCCCATTTGGGGAGTGAACCAGCTAATGGAAAATTTCTGTGTGTGCGTGTATCTTTCTCTTTGTAACTGTCTTTCAAATAAAAAAGCCTGAAAAACTGGAAGCCATTATGTCAAGTGAAATGAGTTGGACATAAAGACAAATGCTCCAATAAATATTGAATATTCTTTCCTGTATGTGGAAGTATTTACATAGTCACTCTGAATCTTGGAAGGCAATGGCTGGAGGCTGGGAAGGAAAGGGGTGGAAGGGAGGATACAGAGAGTGGTTTGAAAATGGACACCAAGGCAATCACAAGTACCAGGTTCTTAGTGTTCCACAGCACAATGGGATGATCCCATTTCACAATAATAGATTACAGACTACAACAAGAACTAGAAGGTAAGGTGATACATTCCAAATACAAAGAAAAGATAAGAAAATGAAAAACTAGGTTGCCTAGTTTTACCATTTCATGTTAATTTTATTGAAATATAGTACTGTACCCTGAATGAAAGTGTACATGCTAATTTTAAGTGGTTTATTTAAACATTCAACTGTACAATAGATCCTAACAAAGTTGAAGAAAGAAAATGAGAGTTCAGGAAGCTGCCTACAAAATAAATAAATATGTAGACTGACTAAACTTTACCTAAGTGAGGAGAAAGAGGGGATGGCATTCCAGAAGGAGGGGACAGTACAAGCAATGGCAGCCAGAACCAGCAGGACCCAAGTGGGGCTCCTCCTAGGACCTCAGGCCAGGACTCCTGCAATTCTGCCTCTAGTGCCCAAGTAGCCGTCCAGAAATGTCACTTTGATTTCCAGACACCTGGAAAGAGATAAAGGAGATGAACTGAAAGATTTTTCTAAGGAGGTGGAAAGGAAAAGGTGGACTCCTTGGCTGGAATCAGGTTAAATACGATCTTGAAGACCAGACTTGGGAGCAGTACTTAGGATCAGTTAATTGCTCTTGAAATGATCAGACAGTGGAGCAACACAAAGTCTTAGCAAGAAAGTGTTAGGAATATTGTCTGGTCCAGCTATTCAGGGACCAAGCTGGGGAAAACAATGTTTTGAGTTAATTAATACGGAAGGTTGGAAGAATTTGCATCTCAAGGAGAATAATTCCACTACAGAGGGCAAATATTTAGAGAGGTTAGAACAAAAACATCCCACTTAATGAGATTTCATTATGACTTCAGGTTCAAAGCTCTAAAAGAGAGCAATAAAGTATGTCTTAAATGTTTCTGAATGAACAGTTGTAATAATCTGTCTCCTACGTTTGGAAAAACATCACATTTGTACGTTAGAAATATTACATTGCTATCCCAGAAAGCACTTCAAAGGAATACCATTGTGGACAAATATTTATCCACCAGTATAGTAAAAATTCAAATCTCTCCTAAGGAAAAAACAATGTTTATAAAATTAACCATAAGAACAGAGCAAATCCCTGCCAAAGCAAGGCATTTTATCCTGTGTTGTCCAGCTAGAACAGCATGAGTAGGAAGAAAAAGTGAACACTGAAATTGCAGATTTTTATCGTGATTTTGTTACCAATTGCTGGGCTGAACTGTTTTTTCTTTTCTTTTCTTTTTTTTTTAAACAAGCTGGTGGGTACTTGGAGGTGCATTGTTTGGGCCTAGCTCTAGATAAAGACAAACATTCAGGCTTCCAGGGACTAGAATCACAAGAGTGACGAGCAAAGTTCATAGGAGCTGAAAGACCCTGGTGCCAATTAAAAACCATACATCCCATCACAGCAAGGAGGGAAGCTATTGAATAATTGAATAATCTCAAGCCATTCCAAAGGAGAATAAACAGATGATGGCCCGATCCCGGGGAGACTGGATGGAGCTGTGTGCTTTAGAGTGCTCTGTATTCTCTGCATCCTTTGATTAATTATCCAGCTGTGCAACTGTCATTAACAAGGATATCTCTGAATCATGTGGCTCCAACAGTAACCAAATCTAGCTGTTCCTTTCATTTTTTTTTTCCACATGGGTAAGCACCTTGCTGTTCGGAAGAGAGTTGCCTAGTATGTCACTTAAAACAAGCCAATGCTCCATTCACCACAGACAATGGGTCACTCTTTAGATTGTTTTGCTCAGTACCGCTGATAGGCTTGTCACCGAGGTACACCTGCTAGATGAGAGAAATACACTTTCTCTAAGCTGATCTTCCTGTGGAAAAGGTTGGGTAACACTAGGCTTGAAATGAGAGTAACTAACATTTTTGAAATGTTACTTGCTCACTCATTTTTGTTGTTGTTCTTAGAAAGAAAAAATACAAACTCCCATCCCTTCATTTCAAAAGGCACTTGAATTTATTGAGGTGGATGTGATATTTCTCTAAAGATCATTTTAATTTTTAAGGCATCTAGGGCTTCTGCCAAAGAAAGTCATTTGAAATTATAAAATTTGTGTCTCTTTCCACCGGACATAGGAGGAAAAAAGACGTGGGCAGATGAGCTTCCTGAAATAACGTCATGCCGATAGCTGCCTACTCCACCTGCTCTTGGCAGCTTTGACCAAGGTGACCTTGTAATCTTGAGTGAGCCATTGAGTCTTTCTGGTTAAAAATTCTATTCAAGTCTTGGTAGCAGAAAACGCCTTCCTGACTTTCAGGAACACAGTGGTAGAGCAGAGATAGTACGTGTACTAGCAGTCAATCTGGTGTCCACACATCCCAGACCAGCTGACCACTCCAGCCAATGAAAAGGAAACAGAGTAATGTGAGTCACTTCCAGGTAATGTTAACAAAACTCCAAGGCCTTGTTCTCCCTCCTGGGTTCCAGGGTGAGCAACGCTGTACCTGGCATGCTTCAGCCTGGGTCCCAGCATCAGTGTTTGGAGCAGAGCCTCCTTGCAGGTCTATCTTGGAAGTAAATCACAACCAAGAGTCAATGTCTGCCAGGCTGAGTCTTCCTTCTCTTTTCTACCAGGGGAAATGTTATCCATCCTTGAAAGCCATCCTGGAATTCCACTTCCTCCATGGAATTTCCCAGGAACAATTGCCATAGCACTCAAACCTCGATTTCTACTTCATTTTGCCCAATACTGTGTTACTGAAATTCCATAAAGTGAGGTTTAGGCTCTGTAGCCCAATGTCATAAGCTTCAATTCACAGTCTCATCAAATACAGGCTATTTAATCTTAGACAAATGCTTGAACCTCTATCCATCTGTTTTCCCATCTGTAAAAATGGGATTAATAAGAGGTGTCATGAGCTTTAAATGAGGTAACACCTAAGAATATGGTGCCTCATGAATTTGAGAGCCATTATTCCTTGAATTGGTCCTACAATCTTGTAAGATGGTCAGGGTCCTATGCACAGGAACAATATGCTTATTGACTTCCTGTCTCCTATAATACCTAGAATAAGATTTCATGCGCAGGAAGCATGTAGTAATTTTTTAAACAATGAAGGAACCAAAAGAACAAAATAAATCACTGAAATGATTTTTTGGAAAACACCGGTATTTACCTTCAGTTACAATGTCTGTGCTCCACACCCGAGTGCCAGGGTTCAACTCCCAGCTCCAGCTCCTGACCTTAGCTTCCTGATGCAGATTGTGGGAGGCAGCAGCAATGGCTCCAGGAACTAGGCTTTTTCCACCCAGGTACAACACCTGTATTGTGTTTCAGGCTAGGGTTCCAGCCAGCCCCAGCCACTGCAGGTAGTTGGAGGATATACAAGTAGCCTGTACATGCGAGCTTTCTTTTTCTGTTACTATTTTTCTTATAAATAAATAGGCTATATGATGCTCTGATAAAGAAGTAAAAAAAATAAACAAAACAATAGAATTTTTTAATGAACAAATTTTAAATCGGGTATGCTTGAGAATGATAACTAATTTATGCTTATAGGAGGGTCATCTTTGAAAGGCAGACAGACAAATCTATCATCTGCTGTGTTCAGGTATCCCAACAATACCTGAATCCTTAGACATTAAGGCCAAGTCAGCAGCCTGAAACTCAATCTCTGTCTCCTACAAGGATAGCAGGGAGCCCAAATTGCTGCCTCCTGGAGTGTATATTAGCAGAAAGCCAAAAAGATCAAACCCCAAATCAGGACCAAACCCAGGTACTCTGAATCAGGTTGCAGCAGGTGGTGTCATGTCTACAGTACCAACATCTACCCCTCTTCCTGCAACCATTTTCTGCAAAGTTTCAAGTTTGAAAAGATGAAGAAATCCTAACTCTCCATTCTCAACAAACCCCATCTTTTCTCTTCTGTATTTCACAATGCTCTCATGAAATACTCACTTTAAAAAAAGAAAAAACTTTGCAGCCATTTATATGACATTAGACATAATGGCAATAAATTCTTCAGAAGAAATAGATGGTTAAGATCAAGTCAGATTTATTGAGAAAAGTAAAAATACAAATAGAAATAAAAGCAATGGCCTTGAGGTGTAGGCCAGCCATGTTACCTTTTAGAAATGTCTTCTAAGTGTTCATGAGTGTTCTAACTGTTGGAATAAAAGGCTCCTTCCTGAAACTTTCCTGATAAAGAGGTCTTCACAAAAGATGGAATTTGCACCCTCTATATTTTTGAGCAACAGTGACATCTTGTGGCCATTCTGGTAGTCAACTGGTCTTCTCTCCCTACTTGGAACTTCCCTGGGGAGGTTTGACTACAGGCAAATGCTCCATTTCTTTTAGAACAAATGCATCCATAAAACATCCTGCGGATAAGATTTTGTTTCCATGCTCAGAATAAGTGTCAGAGGGGTCTGGAGCGATAGTGTAGCAGTTAAGATCCTCGCCTTGAACACGCCAGGATCTCATATGGGTGCCGGTTCTAATCCCAAAGGCCCCACTTCCCATCCAGCTCCCTGCCTGTGACCTGGGAAAGCAGTTGAGAATGGGCCAAAGCTTTGGGACCCTGCACCCACGTGGGAGACCCGGAGGAGGCTTCTGGATTCGGATTGGCTCAGCTCTAGCTGTTGCGGTCATTTGGGGAGTGAACCATCACATGGAAGATCTTTCTCTCTGTCTTTCCTCTCTATATATCTGACTTTTCAATAAAAATAAATAAATCTTAAAAAAAATAATTGTAAGAATATTTACATCTAAATAATTCTATTGTAAAAGGTCACAGCTTCATCACTAAGCTCTTTAATGACCAGTCAACTGGAAGACAGAAAACCTGCTCGCCACGCAGCAACCAAATCAACTTTGAATTCAATAGGACGTCATTCAAACCTTACATGGGGAGGAATGCATGCCATGACCTGACAATGACGTCCACACACAAACTGTGTACCTGGTCTTTTTACACATAGTGCCTAACCCTTCTTGTCACTCGGGGGAAACCCATGCAGTGCCCTTCATAGAATGTCATGTTATTGCAAATGTCAGGCTCTTTCTCCATTAAGCTAAGATCTGCATGAGGGCAGGCACTCAGGTTTCCTGTTCCTATATGTCCCTGCAGTCTGCCTCTCATTGGTAGTCAGTCAACAGACCTTTATTGAGAACCTACTGTGTGTCAGGCACTACCATAAGTGCCTCACACTTTGTAGTGAACAAAACAAAGCCCTTTCTCTCCTGAAGTTTAGACTTTAGTTACAGGAGTCTGCTGCCTCTGGTGGGTGTTGCACAAAACAAAGACCTTGATGATAAGGACAAGAGCTCTAAAAATTGTCTGGAACTTAAAGGAAGAACAGAAAGAAGGGAGATTGTGTGTGTGTCATTGGACACTGGAATGAACTAGACAAAGAGAACCCTGAGGCTGGCTCTATGGTGTAGTATGCTGAGCCTCAGGCTGTAATGCCAGCATCATGTACAGGTACATGCTCATGTTAAAGATGCTCCACTTATGATCCAGCTCCCTGCACATGCCTGAAAAGCGGCAGAGGATGGCTCAAGTCCTTGAGCCCCACACTCACATGGGAGACCCAGAAGAGGTCTTTAGATCAGCGCAGCTCCAGCCATTACAGTCATATGGGGAGTGAACCAGGAGATGGAAGATCACTCTCTGTCTTTCCTTCTCTCTGGGTAACTCAGGCTTTCACAGAAAAATAAATAAATCTTAAAAAGCAGAACTCTGAGTCAGAATCAAGCTTGCAAATTTCAGCTTCCTTTTCCCTCTTCAAATCTCAATCTGGAGCAATTGGATCATTGCTAACATCCTGTGTGACTTCACAACACTTAATGATGAAAATGCAGACAGTACTGATGGCAATTCCATACACCTGTGTTTCTTTTCCAGAGTGTTTACACAAAAGAATGCTATTTGCTGATTTCAAAGACATGGACCTGGACTCTGTGGCTTCAGGGATGGACTGGTCTCTCACTATGACATGCATTTATATGCAACTGTTGTTGTGTCCCAAACACAGCAGTTGCTAACGGATCCTATAAAGCACTCTGACCCAGTAGAGTCAAAGTGAACAGTTAACTACCAGATCTCATCCATGGCATCAAATGTTCATGACTTTGACCAAGATAATTCCCTGGTTTGGTGGTTTTAGTTGTCATGAGGCTTAGGTCTCAGAGTCCCTGGCATTACATACTTACAATAAACGCATTAACAGAGGGAGTACAAAGTGGATTGAACAGGCTCCAGGTTTTAAATGGTAACCCAGTTCTCCAACATACTTCCACATTGTGTTGGGTGGAGCCAACTGCAGTAGATGAAATGGATCAACCATTGGACCAGCATCAATAGGATCATCATGATTTGAGGAAAGCAATTAACATCTACTTGACCAGAAACAGTTTTTTCACTGGATCATCATGTTGTGCTAAATGTCACCAGCAGATATTATTCTTTGACCTATCTTTTTCTAGAAAAGTCCTATTAACCTGTGAAGATGCTCACAGTTAAAGTTACCCATTTCACTTTAAGTGCTCACAAATGCCTTAGGAAATAAACTCAAGGTTAGGGAAGAACCTGGAGAATCACAGCTGGGGCAGAGCTGCTGAGGGGTTACAGGGAGAGATGGCCAAGGTCATAAAAGCTGTGCTGTACTTCCTGTGTGGGCAGATCCATCCGTAGATGACATTTTCAAAGACAAAGAATTGGGTTTCAGAGCTCGGGGTCCTATCCTAGATCCACAAACTGCCCATTGGATCAGCCAAATTCCCTGCAGCAGTGGCACCAGGCACCTCAAAATAGGATACGAAAGAGTGTGGAAGTGAAACCACGAGAGCGAAATGAACAATAATCACTGTTGTCCTGAACTGGCCCTGCTTCTGGCCCATGCCTGAGCAGGACAGAATCACAGATACCTGGAGGCACAGGTGCCTCAGGGGCAGTCATGTAGTGTGGAACAGGATGCTACTTGTGGCACATCCTGACACAGTGCTGCCAAGGGTGTGCTGAATAATGCTAGAAACAGTATCAGTGCCTTTTCTTCTGGACTGCAAAACCTTGGGCAAGCCATGAACTTCTCAAAGTATTCCTTCCTTTATGAAATAAGCATACTAATCTATCTAGACAGGCTTTTTGATTAGGAAGTTATATGATACACAACTCAAACATCAGTATTTGGAAAGTTGTCCTTTGATCCCAGAGAAGTACCCATAAAACATGGATGACTAAGTTCTTTATACCCTGCCCACTTCAACTTTCTTTGCCTTATAAGCCACATCCTATCCCACTTCTCATTTCCAGGGGCAGAAGATCACCTAGTCATCTAATCTCCCAAAATTGTCATACCAAGACTGGCACTTGTCCCTGCAAGTTCCCACCCAGGCACAGCTAAAGAGGCAGCTCCTGAAGCATGGCTCATAGGCCACCCCCAGAGTGCCAGAAGACCTCATGGCCACGTGCACATTAAGGTCCTTGCTGAGTTCATATCATGTTGAGGTGGAATGGTGTAGAGAGTCAAAAAGCCAAAGATCTAGAAAGATGGCAAACCACCCCTAGCCGGTTTAAGCCATGCAATGAGGGAGCTGGACTTCTGTGATATCTGGGGAAATGTCACCATTCGGTGTCTACGCAAAAGTACAGCAAACTAATCTTTTGCTCTGTGGTACCAGCATCCCTTATGGGTGCCAGTTCAAGTCCTGGCTGCTCTACTTCCCGTCGAGTTCCCTGCTTGTAGCCTAGTAAAGCAGCAGAGGATGACCCAATTCCTTGGAACCCTGCACCCATGTGGGTGACCTGAGCAAGGCTTCTGGCTCCACTCTGGCTCAGCTCTGGCCATTGCACACATTAAAAAAAGCGGGGGAGGGGGAGGGATAAGAGATCTCTGTCTCTCCTTCTCTCTGCAAATTTGCCTTTCAAATAAAAATAATCATTTAAAAAAGTCACCATTCATTACTTTTTTTAGGGGTTAAGGATACTTGCCTTTGATGATGTACTAAACTACAGAATAGCTCTGCTCCTGGCTCATCACCTCAACCTCTTCCCATTTCTGTCGGGTTCTTTTTTATTTTTTGAGGGCCTACTACCAAGTAGATATACAACAAATGCTTGAGGCAGGAATGAGTTATAGCTAAGTCAAAAATTGGATGCGCAGATCTTCATCCACATCGTAATATTTCTTTCAAATTTGAAACAGATTTCTTGAAAAATTCAACTGTGTGTGCTAACAGCCTGACTTGTCACAGGGCTATGCCTTTGTTTTGCTAATATTTGATCTACCAGTGGGAATAATTAACACCCAGGTTAATTATGCTTATACACTAATATCTTTTGAGCCTCATGGCTTCACTGGATAACACAGCTATGTCAAAAAATAGTATTCCAAAGAGAAATAGGTCCCATCAGTGTAAAAAGCTTCCTCCTGTCAAGGATATTGTATTATTTCTTTAAGTTAGAGGTGAATATGCATTGCTGGTTACTTTGTTATGCTCTATGCTGTCCAAATACAGTTTGTATATGCTTATGTATGTATACTTCCAGAAATCATTGTTATTTTTTTTTGAGTGCATAGAAAGGCAAGGGAAGGGTTAACAGCTGCCTTGAGCCTTTGTGAAAAAAAAAAAAGAAGAAGAAGAAGAAGAAGAAGAAAAGAAAAAGAATAAATCTTTCACCTATGGCCTCATGCCTTCACTGTGGTGGGCAGTGCCTTGGATGGCAGGAGCACAGTGTGGGGGCCAGACGAACAAGTAGACAATGAAAGGAAGCGAGCCTGTGATCTTTCCATCCTTGGATGGTCCTGAATTCCACACAGCTGTTTCTAGACAAAGGGACATCCTGGAACTGGAGTCTGCTCCCTCAGGATTGAGCCTCGTGTCCTTTTATTACCCGAGGGTGGCAGGTCTTTGGCGCCAATGATGAAAGCCGGCACACAGGCTGCGGTGGACATAAAGGCTTTTTGTGATTTCCAAGTGTGTGGAGAGGCAGGCAGGAGCAGGCACCGGCCACTTGGGCAACTCCACTCAGATCTCAGGGCCACCGTGGAGTTCAGCTCCTCCCCCACTGACGTGAGAAAGCCCCAACAAGGCACTTCAGGGAGGGCGCCTTGTTTTCTGCTTTGGAGCATTTCCTGGGTTGCCACAAGGTGGTTGTCTAGACATCACACACGCTGGCCATGCTCATCTTCATAGAAAGCAAAATGGAAAAGGCCCGATCAAATGCCCACCTGCAGGGATCCGCTGCAGCAGCTTTCAGTGGCCCAGGACCTCCTGTGAAAGAATGCAGGTTGGCTGGAACAGGCAGTGAGGCTGGGGGGAGGGAGGATGTGGTCAAATTAATGTGCATTCCCACCAAGCAGGCATTTTCCCTCTCACTCTCCACCCCCCACTCTGTGGCATGCCGATCCTTACTTTCTAGACTGCAAAATTCTACCTAAAATCATTGCCAAATGAACCTGACCTCAGGTTAGCTGTCAGTGTGGGCTGATCACGGTAATCTCTGCATATTTGAAATGAAGTGAGTACTCCAGGCCGTGACGTCAGCGGGATGTGCCATCAGTTGTTCCTCCCGCATTCCATCATGCCCACATACGCTGTGAAATTCTAAGCTCTTTCTCCATCGCCTTCCCTCTTAGCTGGCACACACTGGCTTCTCTGAACGGGGGCATTTGTTTGCCAGAGCTGCTGTCACAAAGCACCATAAAGTGTGTGTGACTTGAACATGAGAAACATGTTATTTCATGCTACAAATTCAACATGAAGGTATTAGCAGGGTTGATCCCTCCTGAAGGAGGACGCATTCCTGGCCTATCTCCTTGGCTTGCAGGTGGTCACCTTCTGTGTAGGTCTTTTCAGGTGCCTTTCTGCTATGCTTGTCTCTGTTCAAATTTTCTCTTCTCATGAGGCCACCAATCGTTTGATGAAGACCCAACCTTGAGGCACACATCTGACACAGCAGTTAAGATCCCCCTTGTGACAACTGCTTTCTCTATCAGCGTACCTGGGTACAAGTCTTGGCTCCACTTTCAATTCCAGCCTCCTGCTAACAGCACTCTTTGAGGACGCAGGGGGTGGCTCAAGTGCCTGGATCCCTGACCCTCATGTGGGTGACCAAGATTGAGTTCCACACTCCCAGCTTTGACTTGGCCCATCCCCACCCAACACTTTGACGAGCGAAGCAGTGGATGGAAGCTCTCTGTCTCTCTCTCTCTTTCTCTCTCTCTCTCGCTCGCTAATAAAATGACATGAACGTTAGAGGTTCCAAACTTAATTCAAATAAAATGACCCAACTTAATGATTCACTTTAAGCCCATGCTTCAGTGAAGATTCCTTCTACAAGGACAGTCCCACCTTGTGGCCCTGAGGGTTAGAACTTTGAATTCGAGGAGGAGGAGCACAGTTCAACCTATGAAGCAGAGATTTGCCAAAATCCCCTTCCCACTTGATGACTGATGCATTTGGGACACACAACCTTCAAGTAGTAGACACTGTAGTATAGCCAAATACACCACCATACAGGAAGCCTGTGCCTGAGACCAAGTCCCACTTCCACTTCCAATCCAGCTTCCTACTGAAAAGCACCAGTGGAAAGAGCAGATAGTGGCTGGAGTGATTTGGTCTATGCCACTCATAGGAGATTCAGCAGGGGTTCCGGGCTCTTGGCTTCAGCCTGGTCCTACCGCAGCCCATTTATGGTCATTTAGGGAGTAAATCTAATGGAAGACAGCTTTCCCCCTCCCTCTCCCTTCACCTTTCATATAAATTCACAAAAATGACACTTCTCAGACCTGAATACTGAGTATATGCAGAAATACTGGATACTGCACATTTGCTCAACCATAGGTGCTCTGCAAAGCACCAAGGAAATGTGGCTTTGGTTAAGGACAAGAGAAATTGGAGAGGGTCTTCCCAGCACATGAGGACTAAGCTATAAGGCTGCATGCATTTGTATGATAGTAAGTCTGTTTCCTCACTTCCTTTCTTTTCTTTCCATTTATCAGCATTATTTTTGCATTCATGAATCCACACCTGTATTTGGCTCCCCACCATGATCAGGTAGCCGTAAAAATGACATAATCCATATGCCTGAGATATTCAGAGACTAAATGGTTCTGACCTCCTATAATGCTACCATCAGGGACAGAGGGCATGGGGGTTGGGACCTTCCATCACTTTTGGTATTCCATCAGTCTTGCCTACATCTCAAATGATAAAATACATGTCTGACTAGCTAACAACCAGAGTAAAGCAAGTGATAGTTGATCCCATGATGCCAACTCTACCAATCTCTACCAAACACCAAGCCAGGGCTGAAACAGAATATCTCACAGACCAAATACAGTCCTGATCCTGTGTGATGCTCGTGAGAGGCTGGCCACACCTCCAGGTTAGCATTTAAAGCATGAGTTCATCAGTACTGCAAAGCACATGGCCTTGCTTTCATTTTGGAGGGATTCTTCTGGCTTAAGCTCCTTGCAGCATAAGAAATGCTGGAGCTCATCTGGAAAACAGTCGTGATATAGGGAATGATCGTTTAGCCTAGCAGCGAAGAGGCCTTTGTCCCACCTCATAGCACCTGCGATGGATACCTAGTGGTGACTCCCAACTCAAGCTTCCTAATTACACAGATTTTAGGATAGCATTTGAGGAACAAACCAGCAGATATGACTGTGTTCTTGCAAGTACTTACTCACTCTCTATACCTTTTTAAAAATACTAATGATGTAAGATATATTTATACCTGCTGTGATTCAGGTGTGGTTCACTGCCCCCTCATCCCCAGAGGTTTATGTGCTAGAAGTTTGGTCCTCAGTGTGCTGGTGTTGAAATGATGAGGCCTAGCCAAAGACAATTAGGTCATGAGGATTTCATCCCTGTGAATGCATTAACACAGTCTCATGGGAATGAGTCAAGTCTGGTAGGAGTGACCCCTGCCTGGTATCTTGCTTTCTCCCTTGCTTTGAGATCTCTTCTATACAGTGCCCCCATCACTGCACTGTCATGTGCCACAAGGTCCTTACCAGAGCTGAGCAGATGCTAGCTCTTGAACCTCCAGGCCTGTGGGTTGGTTTAATCAACCTTTTTTCTATATGAAGTAACCAACTTCAGGTATTTTACTGTAACATTTGAAAAAATATATATACACATTATAAATATATATACATTTTCAGTTTACCCTGTGAGGTACACTAATAAAAAATGAAACCATTTACTCCATCCCCCACATCACCTCTCTTCCCGTAGTCAAGGATAGACTTCCCCACCTCTGCCCTTGGAGTTTAGTTGTGTGTTGGTTTTGTTCAGTGAAATATGGGCAGACATAACAAGAGTACTAGTTCCAAGTCTGGCTGTACCCACATGTACCCTTGGCATTGTCTTGAGAAGTATGATCCATCAGATCACAGCTGCCTCCTCTCCCAGGGCCTCAGAATAAACACTAAGACACAAACATCCCCCCACTCCCAGTCAACCTATATATGATTTTTCCCATGTAAGTCTCATACTCTTAACTATGATTTACACCATATGAAGCAGATTTAACTACAGAGTAAATACAGTAGATGTCATCACCACTGATCAGTGTAAACTGCATGAAAATGTGGAAGCATACATAGGTGCATGTCTGGAAATGTAAGGGAGAAACTATCCTGTGGACAGCAATAGCCTAAAATGAGAACCACAGCAAGCAGTTAGTTTGCTAAATTGGGGTGGGTGCTAATGCTCCCCAACACAGTGGAACAAGTAGTGCGGCCCATTCTCATTCCTCCTAAAAGAGTGAGACATGGCTCTGAGAGCCCAAGATCACCCCATGATCTAAAATAGCCCTTGGCTCAGCCATTGTTTAACGTTCTGCTTTTATTTCTCTTCCCTTATGTGTGAGACCTTAAACACTCCATTGACTGGATCACTTGCCTGTCCATCTCAATGGAGTCTTTGTGGTTCCTGTTTCCTAGAACTAAATCCTAGCTCTGGCATCAATTAGCCAGGATGGAATGTCGCCCTGGGGTTGGCATACAAATTAGAATCTGAGTCCAGGGGTCACGTTGAGTGGTTGTTAAACCCTGTGCCTCCGGACGTTGGGTCTCTAATCTCAGCAAGTGCATTGCTTTTCTGTCATCCTCAAGCTGCCAGGCCCAGGAGCTTCTCCCACTCACTAGTGACGAGGAAAGAAACTGAACCATGGTTGCTCTGCAACTGTTGCTGGTGAATGAGCAAGAAATTGTCTGGGGAGGGGCCCCAGGGAACACTTTGCCTGGAAATGCATGGGGCTCCCAAGTGCAATAGAAAAGCATAGTTCATAGCTACAAGGGATTGGGACAGTGCTCCACCATGATGGTGAGGTGATCCTTACGGGGGCAGGTGCTTTGGGGGGGGTTGCACAGGGATGGATTCAAGTCCAGAACAAGGGAGCTGGAGTGAGGAACAATAAGATGTTTGGAAACACAGCAAAGCACTGAGAAAACGCCAATCCAGGGAGCTTCAAAATGTGTCATATCAAGTCCATATTTGGCCCTTGCTGTTTATAACAAACAGGAATGCTGAATTCCTGTGGCATAGTAAATCAAATGGGAAAAGTCTTTAGATGTATTTCATGATATCACAGTATAAATACAGCTACTGTTGTATTTGCATTTACGGGAGAAAATGGAGTAGCCACAATATCCAAGGAACTGTCCCAATGTCATCAGCCCCAATCTGCCTCACACAGAAAAAGTAATTCAATAGCAATATGCACCTTCAGGAAAACTGTGACATTAGCAGGGTGTGCCCAATTTATATCACTGCAGAACAAACTACCAAAGATTCCACAGTTCAAAGCCACATTCAGTTACCTGCCATCCTGCAGGTCAGAAGCACAGCATGCTGTGGCTGAGTTCTTGACTCAGGGTCCCAAGAAGTTACAGTTGAGGGGTCTGAATTCTTGTCCGGGGGCTCTTGGGGAAAATCTACTCTGAGAATCTTCCTTATTGCTCATAGAATTCCTCTCCTTGTGGTTGGAACACTGAGGTACCATTTCCATTTCCTGGCCTAGCATGGGCTCTCATTTCTCAGACTGGTCCACACTGCTTCCCTGTGGTTCCCTCTGACATGCAGACAGCTATGGCACCAGAGGCCTTCTCAAGCTCTGAATCTCTGATTTCCTCATCTCTGACTGCCAGCCCTCTCACAGGCAACTGATTTAGAAGCATAATTACAGCTGAAAAAAAAAAAAACTGTGTACCATATATCCTCTCATAAGATTGTGATGTTTGGACCCCAGCTTTCTCTAAGGTGGCTAATGATGGAAAGATTCAATGCTTTCAGAAACTGGTAAAGAAAAAATTAGGATTGAGGGGCCTTTTGGCATCCTCAATCAGGTTACAGTGCCATCCTACTGTAACTCTAGGTAACATGTACCATGCTGATGTTAGGGTGGCATCAGGAAGCACAGCAGATAAAAACTTGAGTCTCATTTATTTATTTTGAAAGGTAAAGTTACAGAGGAAACAGAGATGGAGAGAGCTCTATCCACTGATTCACTCTCCAAATAGCCAGGAGCCAGGAACTTCGTTTTATGGTCCCTCATGTGGGTTCTAGAGCCTAAGCACTTAGGCCATCCTCTCTTGCTTTCCCAAGGGAAAGCATGGAGCTGGATCAGACATGGAGTGGCCAGGACACAAGCTGGTGCCTATGTGGGATGCTAATGCTGTAGGTGCTGTAGGTGGTGGTTTATACAATATGCCGCAGCACCAGCCATGAGACTTGATTCTCATTTACAGTGCCTACCCAGCCTGTGAAGCAGAGAAGTCATGGTTTCCTCTAGGTAGTGTTGTCCTATTCTCATAGGCATCAAACATACAAAGCAACAAAGAGCAGAGAATTTTCTGCCCACTCCTCAGGTTTGCAGCCCAACTGTTCACAGGTAGGACAGCTCTTCCACTGGCAGATGGTTCAACGTGCCACTCAGCCTAAGGAATTTGTTGTCAAGGACAGAGGCTTCGGCCAGCATCCAACACACTGCTCCCAAGAACCTGCTTCTTGCTCCATTCTAGACAGCATCTATGAGAGGGCTGTACTTAACATCCATAATTCAGTCAGAGGCCAGGCCTGTGTCAAATACAAGTCAAATCAGGCAATCTCCCAGGATACCAATGAGAAAATCAAAAGGGAAAAGCTAGGGTCAACTCAGATACACAGATGTGCAGAGATTTCTTTAAGATAGAAAATCTGCTTTACATTGACAGACTTAGAGATCATGTTATAGGGATGGGTTCACCTTGAAACAGGACTTGCTTCCCACTCACGTGCCATGATTTCAACCAGTTCTTCCCGGATATCTCCTATATTATATCACCTCCATCACAAGACTGACCTTTTTTGATCACTGAACCTGGTCGATCACTTTTTAAGTCTATTTTTCACTGGATATCAAATTTTAAGTCACAAGTACCCTTTAGCTAGTCATAAATAGCTAATGTAATCTCATGTTCATCATATAAGTGTGTATTTGTGATCTCCACAACCTATACATTGACTGCATGGCTTCTGAAATCTTCTTTTAAAGGTTTTCACAGTATCTTCCAAAATTAGTAATGGGGAGGTCACCTTATTTCAGTCTCTGCTCAGATGTCCCTTACCAGCGTGGCCTTCTGCCCCTGCCGGCCGCTACCTCCTTGTCTGCTTTATTTTGTTTAAGAACTCTTCTTCAGAAATTCTGTCTTCCCTGCGGAGACAGAAATCTTGTCTCCTTTTTCCCCCTCCTGTCTGCTTCTTAGAATGGTATATGGTACATAGAAAGGCTGATACTTTTTAAAAATTGATTTGTGAGGTAAAGACACAGAATCAGAAAGATGAAGAGAGAGCTTCAATCTATGAATTCACTCATCAAATGCTTAAAACAGGGCTAGGTTGGGGACAAAGCTAGAGCCAGGAATTCGCTCCAGTTGTCCTACATGGACAGCAGAAGTTCAGTTATTTGAACCATCTCCCCTGCATCCCAGAGTTTGTATTACCAGGAAGCTGCAGCCAGGAGTTACAACAAGGAATGGAACCCGGGCATTCTGATGAGGGACATGGCATCTTGACTTCCAGCTAAAGATCATCTCTTCCAATATTTATTTTTGATCAAAAAATAGTTCTAGAAATGAACACTAAATTATATTAAATGGATATACACACCCAATTTTATTATACATAACATTTTCTATAATATATGTATGAAATAATACAAAATTTTATAGATGCTTCAAAAACTTCAGGGAAAATGCATATATGGGCAACATATGCATGAATTTAAAAGTTTATTTTGGCACAAAATATGAATCCTATTTTTTTCAAGTATTCTGATACATGTATATAAAATTCTATTGAATTACATCTACAAGCATATGAAAAACTATATTAAGGTTCACTTACACTAAATAATTATTTAAGTGTTATTAAAAGTATTCTTGAAGTATTAAAAGTGATTTCTAAACAATGCTTTCCTGGAAAATAGTTTACAACGTAATCAAGAGAACATCCTACAAACGAGATAAGAATTGTTGTTTTGGAGGGAGAAGTGGGCAATGACATATGGTTCATGCTTGAAAGAAGAAATCTTAAGGAACTAACCAAGTAACTGTTGCCATTATCGCAGGTCACCAGCAAGCAACAGAACTTGGACTTCTATAAGGGCCAGTGTGAACTACAGGGACTGCTAAGAAGACACTGGCTACAATGTGCAAAGTACATGGCATTGTTAAGTCAAGGCAGTACATGGTTTGGCCTTTGGGTAGTCACATAGAGAATGGGGAGATGCGAAACAGCAAGAGGTCAAGGGATCCTGGACTTACTGAAGATCAAGGTCAAGAGGTGAAGTTAGGACTAAACCACATACATCTCAAAAAGTCACATTCTCTAATTATCTACTTCTCTTACTCTTCTCTGCTTGGTCACAGGCAGTCCACCCGTTAGTCTATCCAACTTTTGAATGTAAAATAGAAATTTTTCCCTGCTCTTCCAGAAAATTCCTGGAAGACATAGGAGAGACATATGTCACTCTCTCCTGCACCCTCAGGACAACACATTTCCCAGCCCCATTACAAAGAATCAGCAGTGCTTGGAAGAGGGGAGAGTGGGTTGTCAGCCAGTAGAGTCCTTGTGCCCTCTGAGAAGGTTGTATTTGATTTCATAATTCATAATGCTCTGGAAAACCTCCAGAAGTGCTCTGTATGTGATTCCCTTCAGGAGACAAATATGGCCGCTGTTACAGGCAATGGAGATCTTCACCATTTTCTCTGCCATTGCCAATTTTTGGTGGTGATTTGCATGTGATACTTACATACCAGGATTTTCCTCCTGCAAATCTCTATTGGCAAACTTCTGTCACACCTGAAACAGTACAAGTGGATCTTCTCATTCAGAAATTAAAGCTGCTTTCATAAAAACAGAGCTGTGCTTCTAGGCACAGTGATTCTTGCAGTGATGTGCCAACATGAAGCTCTTCATGCTTTTATTTCTCCTTTTTAAGTCTGCATGGGGGTGGAGGTTTGGTAAGTGCATTCTTAGCTAGTAGGTCACTCTATCCAAATGCCCTCTACAGTCAGGAGCCATGAAATGAATCCAGGCTTCTCAAATAGGTTTCAGGGACCCAGTTAGTTGAGCCATCACTGCTACCTCCTGGGGCATGTGTCTGCAGTAAACTGAAGCAAGAAGTTGGAGCTGAGGAGTAAATCCAGGTATTCTGAAGAAGGAGAAGGAGAAGAAGAAGAAGAAGAAGAAGAAGAAGAAGAAGAAGAAGAAGAAGAAATAGGTCCAGAAAACAGCCCTCAGACATACTCACTTGAATTGGTGATGAAGCCAACACCAC
The DNA here is from genome assembly GCF_030435755.1 of Ochotona princeps. Taxonomy (NCBI): domain Eukaryota; kingdom Metazoa; phylum Chordata; class Mammalia; order Lagomorpha; family Ochotonidae; genus Ochotona; species Ochotona princeps. The sequence goes on along the minus strand of NC_080849.1, from coordinate 32,860,706 downwards.
AGATTATATGAGGAGTTAGATATATGTTGTAAGAAATGATTCACAGTCTTGTGACAATGTAATTTATGCAAAGAGATATGCTAATTTCCATGGATCCTGATTTATTTCATTAATAATTCTTACAAGCAGTATATTCTGTTATTACTGAACTTATTTTAGATCAGTAAATTTTCAAATTGGCTTATGATCAATTCGTAAAAATACTGGAAGTCATCAGACATGTAATAAATTGTCCCATGGAGTCAGATATAGCTGCTATGTAACAGTATTTTGAAATGATATTGGTTTTAATCAGCTACCAAAAAAAGAAGGGGAAATTTATACCATTCTGTTTCATTTAGATTATAAAATTCACTAGGGAAATCAAGGAATCCAATAGCTGATAGGAGTTCTTAATAGCAATTGCAGTAAAACACATTTCACTGCTTGAAATTTGTGAGCCTCAATTAATCATGGGCTCAAATAGTTTTTAGAAGTGTTTTATAATCCAAATATTACTATCTCAGGAAGACACTCCAGTGTGTTTATTAATACATATCTACTTGTGAGCTCTCCTTGACCTTCATCCTCATGCCTTACAGCTCAGCAGGCTTCAAGCAAGACGCCAGAGCTCCTGCGCAGTCTAATTGCATGATTTTCAGTTATCCCACACTGCTTCTTCTGGATAAATCTTGAAGAAAAATAACATCCTCACCAGTTGAATCTCCCTCCTTAATGCCAATAGGATATGCAGTGATTATATTCTTGGAATATTGCAGCCTTCTCTTTTAACTTCCCATTTGCCCCTCTCCTTCAATTCCACAGGCATTCTCACTTGAATAGGATGTACATATAAGGATCTGTTCTCCAGAGCACTATTCCACTAAGAAGTCACCATTTTCCTGCTATCTCTGGCATTTGCACTCCAAGCACAGCTCTGTCCTGTCCAGCACGGTTGCCCCTATACTCACAATGGTACATAGTACCTAGCAGATGAACAGACTTCTCATCTAACCCCCTCCTGCCTTCTGAGACCATTATTATAGAAAGACAAAACGTCCAAAGGAGAGTAGAAACTAACCAGAATGTGATTTAACCCATTTGCTGAAACGGATAAGGAGAAATGGCAGTAATTCCAAATCTCTGGCCTTGGTATTCAAGGCTGTCCACACTCTAGCCTCACCCTTACGTGCACGCATTCTTATCTCCCTCTATTGAGTTAATCCAATTAATTGATGCCCAAATACACCTGGTCCTTGTCCTGTCCCTGCTTTTCTACTTCTGCTATCAATCTGGAGCACCCTGTCCCCAGCCCCAACTATCCAGAAGCCCGCCAACATGAAGCCCAGTGAGGGAAGTAACAACACAGACTCAGCATCAATGAAAACCAGAATCATGACAGTGGACAAATCTCCAAGCAGTTACATCCTTGTTAGTGTAAGGGAGATAACCTAGACGCCGGATAATACTATTGTGTACAGAAATAGATCCAGAGCCACTGTCAAAGCACTAGTTACCAGCACATCTGAGAAATCATAATATGTGCAAACAGATGCCCCTGTTGAACTTGGAGCTAAGCAGAGTGTTATGTGGCTGCAGTTCTCATCAAGCCTACCATGGGGTTGGCAAAGGTTAATTCTGAAGGCAGCAAGAGAGAGGGAAGTTTTGTCTTTCCAACTGTGGAAGGTGAGAATGCTGTCTGTCACAGCATCGTTCACGGGAACAAAACAATCCATTGCTTACTAGGTGGATGTGCTCTAAACTACAACAGGAAGGTACCTGAAATTTCTTTGGATGGAGGCCCACCCTGTCCTTCTAGTGTTGGCTGCATCTGATAAACTCGCACTAAGCACCTCCTTCCCACATAATTTCCCACACACAAAGCTAAGGTACTGCATCATGGACATCTTCATGGAAGTAAAAAACTCCATGGCTGGTGCACTTGGAGAATTGGCATGGTGAAAAGAGAGAGGGGCACTGGGACTACAATCAGAAACAGGGAAGCTCACTGAATGGTAGGAAGAGGTGATGAAGAATCCGCTTCCATCCTCACCATTTACCTGGTCCCACCTGCTACCCCAGGGCAGATGACACTTACCAAGGAGTGAACCAGAGACATCTCCGACTCAGCCATTCCACACCTACGCTCATCGGATCCCTTCTTGCTACACCTTTCCACACTGCCTGCCCATGGACAGACCTGTCCTTAAAGTCCTGGTCACTTGCATACCACCTTTCAAAAGAGGCTACCACACATGGCATTATGTGTTACTAGTTTTGCCCCTTCCTTTTCACTGCAGGAATTCTATGACAAAGCCTTTGGCATCTGGAACTGACCAATCAGCCAGAGAGAGACAGAGAAACAGTGGGCAAGGAGAAGAGCCTGCTTCTCAGCCACGAGGAAGATTTATAGTCACTGAGGCTAAGATGCTGATTAAGACACTAACATTCTACACTGCAATGCTTGGGTTCAAGTCTGGCTCTGGCTCCTGACTCAACTTCCTATTAGTGCAGATACTGGGAAAAAGCAAGTGAGAGTGCAAGTTAGCTGAGTATCTGTCACATGCATGACTCATAATTTTTGGCTTCAGGCCCAGCCAGGCCCCCATCATTAGCAAAAATTAAGTTTTCTCTCTCCCTCTCCTCACTCCCTCATTTCTCCAAACTTAAAAAAAAATACAGGCAAAATTTTCTACCTTACTTACTTTTTTGCTTTAATATGCTGTAGTAGTAAAATCCTTTAATTTTTTTTCATTTTTTAAATTATTTTATGATACAGTTGCATAGATTCTGCACTTGATCTTAGCCAAAAGGCCAAGAAGAGATTGCATAGACTCTGGAACCTTCCTTATCCCCTTCCCAAATCCTCTCCCCAACCCTCTGAGTTCCCCTATGTTATTACAATAATATAGTTCTTCATAGCCCTAAGTCTATCATTCTGCTATTTAAGTGTATCCTAACATTGTTTGCATGGACAATGGCAGAGAGTCCAGCATCCTATTGTCACGATACATTTCTTTTTAAAAAATTATTTATTTTCATTGGAAAGTCAAATATACAGAGAGAAGAGGAGACAGAGAAAGAGCTTTCATTTGCTGATTCATTCCCCAAGCAGCCACAACTGCCGGAGCTGTGCCAATCCAAAGCCAGGAGCCAGGAGCCTCTTCCAGGTCTCCCATGCAGGTGAAAAGTCCCAAAGGTTTGGGTCTTCCTCAGCTGCTTTCCCAGGCCACAATCAGGGAACTAGATGGGAAGTGGGACTTCTGGGATCAGAATTGGTGCCCGGGCCCAGCACTATAGCTTAGTGGTTAAAGTCCTTGCCTTGCACGCACCGGGATCCCATATAGTTGCAAGTTCTAATCCCGGTGCCCTGCTTCCCATCTAGCACCCTGCTTTTGGCCTGGGAAAGCAGTCGAGGATGACCCAAAGCCTTGGGACCCTGCATCTGCATGGGAGACCTGGAAGTTCCTGGCTCCTGGCTTTGGATCGGCATAGCACCAGCCGTTGCGGTCACTTGGGGAGTGAATCATCGGATGGAAGGTCTTCCTCTCTGTCTTTCCTCCGCTCTGTATATCTACCTTTCCAATAAAAATAAATAAATCTTAAAAAAAAAAAAAAAAAAAAGAACTGGTGCCCATATGGGATTCCAGCCTATACAAGGCGAAGGACTTTAGCCGCTAGGCTACCACGCTGTATTAAAGAATTTTTATATTTAATTTTCCTTTAGTGTTTAATATATGCCAGGCCATTCCTTTAAAGATTAAGATAAACCTGTTCTCACAGCAAAGATATGTATGTCATTATTATGCCGATATTCTAGCTGAAAAAGAAGTACATGGAACTGATGTAACTTCTCCCTGGTCACAGAAGGAATAAGTAACTCCTAAGGTTAGGATTACAAACCCAGATCATATGGCTCCAGGGTCCACCCTAGTCACAGACAACAACGAAAAAAACATCATTTCTGCCCCACTTCCTGTTATTATTGTCATCACAAGAAAAACAATAAAATAGACCAATGGCAAGAAGCTTGTAGATAGAATTACAAATGTGATGGAGCAGTTTTTGTTTGATTCCTCTGGATAATAGGAAAATAAATTGAATAAAAACTCTTTGTATAGATGACAACATTCACACTCAATTTCCTGCCATCATCTACAAATCATTCTTGATTGAAGTTTCATGAGCAAGAAGGGTTGAAAGTAACTGGGTGAAGAAATTTCTTTACCCACCTAACAATAAGAGAAGCATTCCCAAGTTCTTTAATCTATTTAGTGTTAACTCCACTTCTAGAATGACTAATAACCTGTTGTCAGGTTCAACTCACAGCTAAGAAGGGAGCATGCTGTAGATTACCCTGAAATATTACTGGTCAGTCCTGATTTTAGGCAAGCTAAGCTACACTGTCCTGGACAGATTTGAAAGCAAGTGAGAACAAGGAACATCTGTGCCTGATTTGTCTGGTTCTCTCTGGGCCTGGCACAGTGCCAGCATGGTATGCGTTCACTGCATGTTTCTTAAATTTAACAACTTGTTTTCTGTGTGTTCCTTCCAAACTTCTACACAAATCCTCATTTTTGTTTTGTTTTCTTTTCCTCATCCACTGGCTCATTTCCCAAAGGCTCACAACAGTCCATATTATAGCCAGGAACTCAGTCTGGGTTCTCTGAGTGAGTAACAGGCACCCAATCACACCTGCTGCCATGCAGGACGTTTCATCGGCGGTAAAGTCACAACTTGAACCCAGGTACTGATGGAATACAGATTTCCCAAATGGAGCATCTTATCCAATATGCTGAACTCTGAGGTCCCAAAAAGCAAACAAGAAAACAACTTGTTTACTATGTGTTCTTTTTTAAAGCTCTCAAAAGAAAAAAATCCCAATTTCTCTGCTCAGCTTTTAAAAGAAACCCTGAAACTTGGCAAGGAAAATCGGAGGTCACTGGAAGCCTAGAACAAAAGAACCTTAGCTTCCTTCTTCCCCATAAGTAATACATTTGAGCCAAACTCATCCTCAGGAACCCCTCACTGATGACTGGTTAAGGACCAGAGTTAAGGACCATGGTCACACGCCTGCTGGGAGAAGGGGTAAGAAGAGGGCAGGACTGGTCCCCAGCCATCCCTGGAGAGCACTCAGATCGACTATCTGAAGAGGAATCCCATTGGAGGGAGGGGGTGCAGGAGTTGTGGTTTCAGGGGCATAAATTCACAAACACAAAGCCCACCTCACAAGTAGGGGTGTGGGTGGGTGGGCGGGAGAGAGAGAAAGAGAGAGAGAGCAATTGACTTACATGAGAGATGCTGAGCTTCGGAGATACCCATATCTGTGTTACAGCAATAAATGACCAATGTAGTAAATCGTGGAATTTCACAATGGAAGGGCTTCGGCCTGAACCCAACACCTCCCTTCTGTATTTGCCAAGAAAAACAGCTCTTTCATTGCTCTTCCTCTGGACTCTGCCCTTACAGCTCCCCCTCCAGCAGAGGAAACAATTAGAAACACCTGTTGCAGGACCCCACCTTCCCCCTGACCTATGTGTTCCCCTCCACCCCGCCAGGCCCTGCCCCTAACTTCAGCATCTCCTGCAAACAGGAAAAATGGTGGTATGCCTGGGGCCAACTTGGAAACAGAAGAAAACAACTTCGTCTACCATCTGGAATTACTTTAAACACTCGTGTACACACACACACACACACACACACACACGCACAATGTCAGGCTTTGTATTCGTTTCTGTCTTTCTATTGAACCCTGTGGTCCATAGAACAGAATCAAGTCAAACAAATCCTGTGTCTTTTGTCTCACGAGGTGGCAGTTGCAAGGCTTTCTTTCCCTAAGAACCCTTCCCAGAGCAGGCATGTGGCCTAGCAGGGAAGACGCATCCCACATTGCAGCACTTGGCGTTCGTTCCTGGCAGTGGTCCCCTGACTCCAGATTTGTGCTAATACAGACTCTGGGACACAGCGGCAGTAGCCCAAGTCTTTGGGTTTCTGCTCCTCTCATGGGAGGCCTGGATTGAGTTCCTGGGTCCCATCTTCAACCCTGACCATTTTGGCATTTAATGAAGGAACCAGCAAATAGGACTGCTCTGCATCCCACCACCATCTTGCAAATAAATAAAACTGTTTGAAAAAATAAAATCTTGTGGGTCCAGCAAGATGGCCTAATGGCAAAATCCTTGCCTTGCATATACCAGGATCCCATGTGGGCACCCAACTGCTCCACTTCCCGTTCAGCTCCCTGCTTGTGACCTGGGAGGTCAATGGAGAATGATCTAAGGCCTTAGGACCCTGCACCCATGTGGGAGACCTGGAAGGGGTCCCTGGCTTCGGATTGTTTTGGCTCCAGCCAGTGTGGCCACTTGAGTCAGTGGACAGAGGATCTTTCAGTCTGTCTTTCCTCTCTATAGGTCTGCATTTCTAAAGAAGGTAGATAAATCTGAAAAAAAAAAATGAAAGACTTTGCTTTGGCAAATCATTCAAGTCACTGTCAGTACAGATTATGTTCTCCTGACCACACTCACCCATCAGAATAAATGCACTAAGTTAAATATTTGTATGTGTATGGAAAAGCAAACCAACTAGTAAGTGACTAAGCCTAGCCTCATAAGTGACCAAAAATTGACACTTTGAAATAACCCAGAATTGAGCCCAAGAAAAAAACCTATACAGCCTTAAAATTAGCACAATAATAAAAATGGAATGGACAAAATGCATCAAAATGACAAATCTAATCTCCAGACTTTCAGATATAAATGTCAGTAAATAATAGGTAAGTTGATAAGCCAATGACTTGATAGCAAAATAGGACAAAGAATGCAAAAACTGTTCATAGGAAAAATGTGAAAAGATGCTTGACTCATAATAAAGTAAATAAAGCTAAAAGATACAAGTTTTTAACCTTGCATTCTAGCAAAGATCCAGAATTCAATAATAAACTATTGAGGCGTGAACAGAACAAATTGGTCCTTCCATGGATTTCACAGATTCAGCTCCAGAAATTTATTCTGAGGATATTCTTGGCACAGGACTACATAAAGCCTCTGAAGAAGTCTATTAAGTCTGGCACTGCTATCAACTAGCCTGACAAGAAAACAAACAAAATAGCCACCACAGAGTGGTTACACAAACATCAATACCCATAGGCAAATGAGTACCATGGACCCATCTTTTAGAATGATGAGTGTGCAAGGATAGATATAGAACAGAATGCCTCAAGATACACAGATTAGGGAAAATGCTGGATAAAGAGCCATCAGAGCAGCATGGGTAAGATGCCACTACCGTATAGTGTGTGTGTGTGTGTGTGTGTGTGTGTGTGTGTATGTGTGTGTTCCATATGCTTGTGTATTTGCAAATACAGACACTAGGCCTCAATCTCAGAAAGCAGCAATTTGCCCAAGGGGAGAAGCCAGACGGCGGGGTTCAAAGGAAGTTCTTTTATTCCTGTTCTTTTTTTAATTTTTACTTTCTTTTATTCTATTTTTTATTGAAAGGTGAATTTACAGAGAGAAGGAGAGACAGAAAGATCCTCTATCTTCTGGGCCACCAAGGGGCCACAATGGCCAGACCTGAGCTGATCCGAAGCCAGGAACCAGACGCTTCTTTCAGATCTCCCACATAGGTGCAGGGTCCCATTGGGCCATCCTCTACTGCCTTCCCAAATCACAAGCAGGGAGTTGGATGGGAAATGGAGCAGCTGAGATACAGACCAGTGCCTCTAGGGATCCCAGGAAGTTGCAAGGTCAGGATCTGGCCACTAACTCATCGTGCGAGCTGCTTATTCCTGTTCTTTGTGCAGCACTTCTTTTATGCCCCTACAGTTTCTTAAAAATGTGTGTGTGTATATGTATATGTATATGTATGTATATGTATATGTATATGTATATGTATATGTATATGTATATGTATGTATATGTATATATACTTTTATATATAATACATATAATACTGAGACTTTTGAAAGATTAATTTATTTGGAACGCAGTTAGAGACCTCCCATCCGCTGATTCATTCTGCACATGGCAGGCCAAAGCAGGAGCTGGTAAGTGGGATGCAGGAAGCAGCTTACCCTGCAGTACCACAGCACCAACCCCCAAATACTGAGGTCTTTAAAATCATTTCTACACGAAAAGTAAGGCAATTTTTTGAAGGTAGGTCAGACTTTATCAAAATTAAAAAGGTTTGTGCTGCAGTAGATGTTCATCAAGAGTGTTGTAAAAAAGTAGACACATCAGAGAATGGGAAAACACTTATACAAATTGTGTCTCTGATAAAAGGGCTTAAGCCAAGCTATGCAAAAAATTCTCACAACTCAGTGATTTAAAAAAACATCCCAATTAAGATCATGAGTCAGCGGTCTGAACACACATTTCTCCAAAGAGGTTATCAAGAATCCAAGGAACATCTGTTGTAGCACAGCAAGTTATCACATGGGGTGTCCTCATCCCATGTTGGAGTGCCTGGCTCCAGTCCCAGCTACTGCACTTCTGATCTAGCTTCCTGTTAATGTACCACATGGGAGGCAGCAGAGGGTGGCCCTGGAATTGAGTCCTTGCCACCCATGTGAGAAACTCAGATATGGCTCCTATCTGTGTGTGGGCTTTCAAAAAGTGAACCAAGAAGTGGAAGTTTTTCTTTCTCTCCTCTCTGTCATTCAAATGATTTTTTTTCCTACAATGAATGGCCAAACTGGAGGGATCCTGTGGTCACCTGCTCCAAACCCCCTGCTGCTCTGCTGCCCCTCGCATGGAGCACCAAGGGTCAGGGATGCACCTCCCAGCTAAGTACCTGGTTCCTGTGTCCCGGATGGGGGCTTATGTGGGCAGGACTTGCAGACTCCACATTCCTGAAGATGGCAGAACCCTTCCTGTGCTCTCACTACCAGACACAAGATCGCTCTGTTGAGATGATGGGACCACAAGGCACATTTGTGCCTTCAACGAATCTGTACTGAGAGGTCCATATGTACCAGGCTCTTTGAAGAACGAGATGGGCAACAGCAAACTAGACAACTCCCTTTCTTCCTGTGTCTTATAAGCCAACACGAGTATGGATTATCTCATGTGTCCTCACCATGATCCTAGAAAGAGTGCACTGTAGTATGCCCATTTTACTGATAGAAACATGGAGGTGCAGAGTAGCTAATGCAAGATCACAGAGCTGATGAACAATGCAGTCAACTTTCAATCGTGATACACACCCTCACCCAAGAACTACACCCAAGAACTTCACTTCTAATCTCTAAGCTGGTCTGTTAGGTGGTGTACAAAATGAAACAAAAAAAGCAGTCAGCTAATTACCACAAGCAGGCTTCCAAAAGACATGTGGAGAAAGTTGAGAAGCTGTGAGATATTTAGATTGACAGGCCTCTACAAGGTTGCTGTTTAGCCTGCAACCTGTAGGGTGAGAGGCAACCATGGAAGCAGCAAGCCAGGGATGCTTTCTGTAGTTGCAGGCTGTGGGGGTGGGCACGGGAAGAGATGGGCAGACGAGGGGTGCAGGTTGGGCAAGCAGGACCTGATGTGTTACAGAAACGGGCTGAGGTTTCCTTCGGACTGCCCTGGGAAGACTTGAAGCAAGGTGCTGCACGGAGGGATGTAGACTGATTCATAAAAACCCTCTGGCTGCTGAGGGCAGACACATGACAGAGGGGGCTGAGAGCTGAAACATCAGTTGGGAAGATGCTGTTGTCACCATCATTAGAGTCTGGTGACCTATACCAGTGGCAGCTCTGCTTCAAGAGGTGAACTTGAAGCAGACTCGACGGCCCAGACCTTGACAAGAGATTTCCTTTCTTGGCTTCCAGGCCCTGCTGAAATTATTCAAACCAGCTGAGCTCTGGCTCCACTGTTCCCACCACACAAAGGGCAGGGAGGAATTCCAGGCACCAGACTGGGAATGGGGTTCCCAATTGTACACTCACACCATTGTGCTTCCCCACAAGCTGCACTTGGACACCAATGCCATTGATATCGTGGAGATTGTTTTAACAATAGCTGCCAAGATAATGAAGCCAGCCAAGCGAGCATCTGTGCCTGGAAGACTGTCTATAGGCAGGGTATGGAGGAGGGCGGGCCTACACATAAGGGAACACATCACCACGATGAAAAGAAGTGAGAATTAGCAGCAGCTCTCAGAGGGGTTGCCAACAGTTTTCAAGGTGATCAAAGTCTTTTTTTTCTCCATCAGACCTTAACCGTGCCAGGAGTTACCACAATTAAGCAGTGGGTAGCACATAAGATGCCCTGCCTCTTTGCAACATGAAGAAAGGCACTTGTGAAACTGGGTTTTCACAGGCTTGATTTTCCAATTAGAGCCAACAAAAGTTACCAGAACACTGGACTCCAAGGAGGAGAAAAACATACTCTGCTGCTTCCACTCAAAATCCTTGGTGGGAAAACCTTGGCAGCATCAGAATCAGAAAACCCTGAAAGTCATCAGGCCCAAGGGGTGGTACGGTCTCCTGAGGGCTTGTGGAAGGGAGGAAGAGAAACGGCTGACACCCATGTGATGGCTTGCTTCTAGGCCTGGGGGTGAGGGACTAGGAATCCCGTCTCTTTTCCGATCCTGCTTCCCATGTTCCTGTGCCCAGGTAACAGCCCAGACAGCTCAGGCCCCTTGTGGGAACAGCAACTGTCACCCTGAAGGCCAGGTAGGTTGCTCTGGGCCTCCATGGTTCCCACATGGCAGGACAGAAATCCTCCTTGTTCTCTTCTCCCCGGCCTTGGCCAAGGCTGTGCAGAAGGGCCCATATCTGACATTGCCTAGCGTTGTTTCTCAATGGTCACCATCACGCCTTCTGCATGATTTATAAACGACTGCAGGGAGAGGGAGGGAGGGGATAGAGGAAAAAAAGAATGGGGAAGGAGAGAACAGGAGGGAAGGAGGGAAGAGACCCATTCCCCAACACCCTTCCCAAACACATCGAGGCTTCCAGCCAGGCTCACTGGCCTGATTCCTCAAGCTCTCTTCCTGCTTGATAATGCACCAGCCACTTCTGCCAAGAAATTAGTGAATTAGGAGGACAAATGACCCTAAACAGAAAAACAATCAAGTTAGCTATGGCTGCTGGTGGCAGGCACCTGTGGCTGGAGGGGTAACAGCAGGTTTAGGGGACTCTCCTGTCCTGAAGAGGTCCTCCCCAGCCAGAAAGGGAGGGGACTCCCATTCAACAATACAGAGGATGGGGCTGCATGTAGACCCAAGGCAAAGAATTATCCACTGCTTCCTTGGTCTCTGATCGTAGCTGCAAATGGAGAGGGATTTCTTATGTAACTGCTCCTCCTGGGGAAATGTCAGCCCAGCTACAATGTCTGGAAGAAAACATGATCAGATTTGATCACAGATCCAACACTGACAATCATAAAATTGCTTCACTCACTCTAGATTTGTTTGGGATGGTGTTATGGTCTGATGGGAAAAGGCTGTACACATAATGCTGGCATCTCCTGAGGACACTGGTTCAGGGGTGAGTCCTGGCTGCTCCACTTCCCATCCAGCTCCCTGCTGATAAGCCTGGGAGAGCAGTGGAGAATGGCCTAAGTGCTTGAGTCCTTGCACGGAAATGGGAGACCCCAAAGGGGTTCTGGTTTCCTGGCTTTAGCCTCTGTAGCTCTGGACATTTGGGGAGTAAATCAACATATGGAGAAACTTTCTCTCACTCTCTTTCTCTCTCTCTCTCTGACTCTACCTTTCAAGTTATAAAAAAACAAAAACCCACAAAGTTTTATTCCTTTTCTCCACCACCATGTGGAGTACACCTGACTCTTCCCCACCATGTGCTCTCACAAGACTTTCAGAATCGGAATCAAGATAGCGGAATAGGGTAAGGACATGTTCAAACGGATGGAGAAATATTTAATCAGAATGAAACAGAGAGGACATATTCCAGGAAACAGGAGAAAGGACAGAACAACAGCAGATGGGGTACCTGGAGACTGACAGACACAGGAAAGCAGCAGACACAATGGTGTGGTGTTGAAGTGACTGATGCTCCAGCGGCATTCAGCTAATGGCAATCTGAACTCCACCAGCAGCTGGAAATCCACCAGCAACCAGGTGAGAAGGGACTTTCACTTCGAGCTTGGGAGGTAAACCCAGACAAAGAGCTGTCCATCCTGCTGGCCCGTTTGATTTGACCAGGAGCAGACACAGAGCAGTAGATCCCAGGTGGGCAGTGCGAGAACAGAGTGGATTTCACACCCCAGTCAGCCCCCTGGAGCCGAAATAAGAGCCATTTTGCGTAAGGAGGCAAAGGCAAGAGAAAGGACTGAGCATACACTGAGCTGGGAGTGAACTCATTTCTGACTCAGTGAACTGCAACAACGTGGCATTCTATAGGTTCCATCCAAGACAGGTCTGGGTAGCCCTAAGACCTGACAGCCAGCAGATCAAGAACTCTAGAGTTGGTACATCAGGCGCCATTTTTACACTGTGGCAATAGCTTTAGGACTGCAGGGGACAACAGTGAACTGCGCATGTGCTGAGCTCATGAGAACTCACTGAGTTCCATGGATTACACTGGTCCCGCAGGAAAATAATACCAACTGTGGCATCGTACATATCAAAATAGGTCCGTGTGGCACGCAGACCTAATGTCCAGCAAGTTCCAGCAACATCAGCGCCAACAACAGCATAGCTATATAGGACACCTGGTGTCTCCCTAATTCTGGGACCTGCTCCAATCAGAAGTGGGAGAAAGGTTGTACAGACAACGGCGCAGCCTCAGCACAGTATCACAGGAGGTGAGATTGGTGAGCCAGGAGTTGGAGTTCTTCATGGAAATCTAACATAAGAACCCAGACCTGGAACTTGCTGGAGGGAGTGGCACAAGTGGCTGCAAGCAAAGAGTTGTGTACCAACGGCAATAAGTAAAATCAAACTGTAGAACTGTGGGTGACATAGCTTAGAAACCTGCCCCAAGGAGAAGACTCTGCTAACCAGAAGTACAATGATCAAGAGCAAAAGAAGAGACATAGGCACAATGAATATTACTGAAAACTCCCCTGCAAAGGAGCAAAACCCTGTGCCAACCTCAGAGTTCACTGAGGAAGATATTGAGAAAATGGGAGACACAGAATTCAGAAAACTCATTTTAAAGCTTCTAGTCAACAATGAGAAGCACATACAAGAGTTCAAAGAATTTAAGGACTATTTTACACAAGCAATAGCATCAATAAAGCAAATCAAGGCTGATATATCAGAAATTAAGAACACAGTAGAGCAAATTAAAAGCACAGTGAAGAGTCTCCAAAATAGAATGAAGCAAGCAGAAAAAAGAATCTCAGAATTGGAAGGTATTTTCTATCATCAGGGGGAAGCAAACAAAAAGCTGGAAGCAAAGCTGGATCAGGCCAAAAAAAGTATTCAAGAATTGGAAGACACTGTTAAGAGGCTTAATATAAGAGTTATAGGAGTGCCAGAAGGTGCAAAAAGAGAAACTGGTTTTACAAATATATTGAATGAAATAATAAAGGAAAATTTCCCTAATCTGGAGAAAGAATTGGGAAACAAGATCCAGGAGGGGCACAGAACTCCCAACAGGTTTGATCAAAAGCGATCTTCACCAAAAGACACATGATCATCAAGCTCTCTTCAGTTGAACATAAGGAAAAGATCCTTGAATGTGCATGGTAAAAAAAATCAATTGACATATAAAAGAGTGCCAATTAAACTCACAGGAGATCTCTCACAGGAAACTCTACAGGCAAGAATGGAATGGAGTGACATATTCCAGATTCTAAAAGAAAAAAAATTGTCGGCCTAGGATAACATATCCAGCAAAGCTTTCTTTTGTCTTTGAAAATGAAATAAAATTCTTCCACAGTAAAGAAAAGTTAAAAGAATTTGCCTCTTCCAAACCTGCCCTACAAATGATACTTCAAGATGTTCTCTTGACAGAAAAGAGGAATAGCACCAAACAAAAGCAAAGATAAGTGGGAAGAACATCCCAGTAAAATGACAACGGAAGACTAAACCAATGAACGACCCATTCCTAAAATGACAGGACCAAATTACCACCCATACATATGAATCCTGAAAGTAAATGGCTTAAGCTCAATTAAATGTCATAGATTAGTTGACTGGATGAAAAAACAAAACCCATCTATTTGTTGTCTAGAAGAGACACATTTCACCAACAAAAATCAGTTGAAATTATATTGCATGGGTTTTGATGTTTTCTGTTAGTTTCATCTCTTCAAAACACTTTCTTCTGATTAAATTCTTCATTGACTCATAGATCATACAATAGCATCATTTTCTGTAAGAAGGTTCTTGATTTTCATTTCTTCAGCTACACGTTAGTCATTTAGTAGCATGTTATTTAACTTCATGGTGTTGTTGATTTCTTTTTTCTTCCTGATATTGATTTTGTTTTGTGGCTTTTCATTTAAGGGGATGTATAGTAGCTGTGTAATGGAGACTGTCATATCTAGTAACATGTTATTTAACTTCATGGCATTGTAAATTTCTACTTTTTTTTTTTTTTTAGAAAGAAAAGACTTTCAGAATCAAGGGATCCCTGGCCCAAGTCCTATTCCCTAAGACTAGCAATAGCATCACATGTAACTCCAGGAGACAATGGAGTAGAACCAAGCTGGGTCTATAAGGAACTGCACTGGAAATAGCACACATTTATATTGAATCAACGAATTAATGCTACCAAGCTGAAGCCATCACAGCCAGACATGTTCGGATGGAGCTGTGACTAGTGGGCTGATTCCGTGTGAAATGTTTTGGAAAGGAAAACATAGTTTTAAAAGAACTTATCCCTGGAAAAAGGTTGTCATGATGATTCTGCCAAGAAATTCAACATTCAGTCTTTGTAAGACATGTTTTAAAGACTCTGGATCACTTATCCCGCTGTAATTCATCACGCAGTCCCTTGTATGTTATCACTCTTGAGCTCTGTCTCATCTGAACAACCTGAGCACAACATCATGAAAAATTGAAAACTTGTAAAGTGCCTCAGTTATGAATCACAATTTATTTTTATTTCAAATCACTTTTGTGTATTTGCTTGGAATGAGCATAATAGCAATAATTCTTGTAGAAGTTAGAATACTGAAAAGGCATTTCCCTCTCCTTTATTCCTAAGGTATCTAAGCAAGTCTTGCCATCTTCCATTGAAGTTCCCATGAGAATTGGAAAATGGCATTCTTGTTTTAAATAGTGCTGATGTCATTCCTTGCCCTACATTCCTCCAGGACAAGTTAGAGGTGTTAGCACCATCTTCGTCCTTGACTGTGAACCAGAGAGTGGAAAGTAGAAAGATGATGATGGCAGGAGTTCCCTTATCTAATGAAGACACAACGGATGCTGTTCTACAGGGCAAGCAGCTCCGTGATCAGTCTCTTTTGAGGGGTAAAGGATACTGCATACTTAGCACAGACATGACACGAAAAAAAAAAACTGTGGATGAAGTCTATGGAGACAAGTGCATGTAAATCGTCACCCCACTATGCTAGGCCACCTGTGGACTTACTTACCTTGCACAGTTGCTGTTACAGATTCATGATAGCCCTACAAAAGTGGAAAACGTCACAAATCAGGAGATCAAAAGTCCTCTCCTCTTGTCCCACCAGCAAATATACAGCAGCAGCTTTCAGAAAAAATGTATCATCCAGTTGTTTAAAAATGCAGGAGGTGGGCGATGACCATCGGGATCGCTCCGAAAACCCCTCATAGCAAACAAACAATCATACAAACTAAAAAAACCTAAAATAAATAGACAAACAACAAAAAGTAGAGCCTGGAATCTGACAGGAAAGAGCTGGCATGGATTGGCTCATGCCTCGCTGGGTGGGACACAAAGATTAGTCACTCCTCACCATGGTGTTGGGGATTTCCCTGCACACCCCCCAAAAAACAAACAAACAAATGTTCAGCACCTTAATTGTAGACAAATGTCTTGTTAGAGTTACAAGTCAGTCTAGATTACCCTAAAATCTGCCAAGATCAGCAAAATTATACTTCAACACAACAAATGGCTAAATACTAAAATGAAATAGACACGAGACAGCTGAATGGTACCTTATAGCCATTTTAAGGTATATAGCAGTCGGTTCTGTATATAAAACTAAAACTGAAATGTCAATGGGCTAATCATAGGTTGTGGTTAAGAACTTGCTTTCTTTTTTTTTTTTTTTTTTTTGTAACACACTGGTTACTCACAACCATGTCAATTCCATAATGTTGCAAATTGCTGTTGATGTTATGTCGGGACTCTTGGTTGAATGGGATGATATTCTGCCAGCTCTAACAACGGACCAGAAATGGTCTCCCCAAGAGACTGTTCAACCCATCTGGACAATAAATAGCTGGACTTTATACTTGGTATATGTTTACAAGGAAAGAATCTTGATTGAATTTGAACTGTAATACTGCATCAAGGTGGAGGAAGCCACCAGGGGGGAGGGGCGTGGGGGGGGGATTCCCAGAGCCTATGAAACTGTAACATAATGCAAAATAATTAATAAAAAAAAAACTCAGGAGGTGGGGATTGAGTGCAGTAAGACCCAGAATGAAGCACCTGCATTGCATATTGAAGCACTGTGTTCGAGTCCCTGCTGTATTCTCAAGTTCAACTTTCTGATGATATATACCTGAGAGACAACGGGTGCTAGTTCAAATAGTTGGATCCTCACCACCATCTGGGAGACTTGGATTGAATTGCCACCTCTCAGCTTGGGCCTGGCCTAAAGCCTGGGCCTGCTTTCCAGTGTTGGGACTGGCTCCTAGCTTTTCCACTCTAGGTGTATGATACGGACATGTCGCCTACCTCCTTGAGCCTCAAATCCTCACCATATAAAAAGCCTTCATATAAGCTTGGTCTCAGTCTGGAATTAGAATGCAGCTCTCTGTGTGCCAGTTCTGTGGATGAAATAACTAGAAATGGAAGTCTCAGAAATGTCTTGCCCTAGAGAGGTAGCCTAGAACCTAACCCTAACCCACTTTCCAAAATGAGTCACCTTGAAATTATTCTTACTTGAAATGCAGAGGGACAGACACACTTAGATCTTTCATCAGCTGGTTTATCCCCACAACAGCCCAGGCTGGACCAGGCCAGACCAGGCTGAAACCAGCAGCCTGGAGCATGAGGCCCCATATGGGGGACCAGGGATCCAAGTACAGGCACCATTACCTCTGCCTCCCAGAGTAGAGCAGGAAGCTGGGATCAAAATCCGAGCCAAAGTTGGAACTCAAGCACTCCAGCATGGAATGTGAACCCTCCAAACAGTGTCCACTGCTGCACCAAACACCTTCCATAAAGTTATCTTCCTCACATCAGCCTGAAGGGAGTATAAAATCCAAAAGACATAGCCTATATCCTATTCTCACAGTTGACCTGCCTGTTACATATCTTGGTACACGTGGAACCCTCAATGGACAGTTGTTGAGTTGGGTGGAACCATTTGGTAGACTCCCTAATGTCAGAGAAGCAAAGGGAGAAGAAATTCATCAGGCCACCATACATCTTTGGCTTGAGTCAGGAAGTAGGATGCAACGCTCTTGATGACCTGCACCAGCACCAGGGTCCTTCCTGTGCCAGACCCCTCTTTCTGACAGGGATTCCCTCCCATTTCCCCCATTTAGCAGAGCACTGCAAGCCATGGGGCAGGATTTAGTGTAGGCTGACAGACACCAACTTCCCATCCTGTGTGAAGCTTCACAAGGGAGACTGTCTTGTTTCAATCCCCTCTGGACAAGCCAGGACCCCTGCCAGGGCTCCGCACAGCTTAGCCGGTAGTTAGCCTGTCAGAGCACAAACTACCCGCCGGCTTTGTTCCATGCCACATGGCAACATCCCCTTGCTGTAACTGCTGAGATGGTCTTCTTTTCCCAGTGAGGACACAGCCCACGTGAGTGCAGGGTTCCCTCCAGTGGTGTCATTTTCAATGAAGCTTGCCCATGTCATTTGCAGTTAGAGGTTCATTGGTCACAAGTGTTTTCTAGGGATGCGTACAATAGAAACCATTAAAGAGACAGTTAGAGCCGCCAGCTAGCCCAAAAGTTTAATCCAGTATATTAGCTGTAATGATGGCAGGCAGCTGTTAAAGAGAGTGAAGGCAAGAGAATGTGGGTACCAAGCTCGCAGCAACACACCCATGAGCTTTCACCACGACCCCCTAGTGCTGGGTGTAATATCATTACAGCATTAATTCGTACTCTCCTCTGGGTTACTTAAAACACCTTCCAGTTAAAGAAAGGATCTGAAAAGACGAGTAAGAGATCTGGATGCCACCAGTGGAAATGTCTGTGGTGGAATTCTGTGATGCTCTTTATATAGTTTAGAGTGAGGTGGGGAAAGTTGCAACCCTTGGGATAATTTTCAGGATCATTTCTCTGTTGGAGAGCTGTATACATGAAGCCCAGGGAATGGCAGCATCCTACTTTAGATGGCATTGGAGAGAACAGGAATTCTTAGCTCTGCACTGGAGGCATCAAAAATAAATTGGAATGTGAGAGAGAGAGAGAGAGAAAGAGAGAGAGAGAGAGAGAAAGAGAGAGCACAAGCGAGCTTTTAAGATCATTACAAAAGACCCCAGATTCACGCTCAGCCATCTGATGAGTTATAGCATGTCATCTCTGTGCCAGGAAGTCTGCCTTCAACAGTGGCCAATGCAATGCCTGCAGTACAAATTACATACTTAGGGCTCCGCTCTAACAGGAGAGTTGAGATCAAAGTTTGTGCTTTCTATTTCATATCTCCAAATGTTTCCGGGAGAAGAGATGAGAAAGTGTGCTGAATCTTTCTGTTTCCCCTTTATCTATCCCTAAATGGATCTTCGGAATGTCTCTGCTTACCTCGCCTTTTATCCAGCCTGCAGTGTGACTCATCTTGCAAGCCCAAATTGCCTCACTAAAGTATTCTTGGGAGAAATAATTAGCCACCTGCCCCTCCTCTGCATAACCTCCCACATTCCTCGGGAGGCCAGGATGCCTGACATAAATCATTGAGTCCTGAGCCCTTGCACACACCTTTCCCACTGGATGCCATAATTGGCAAAGTAGTTGCCAACTGGGTTTAAAGTGATTTGAAATTGTTTTCCATCCTATCTTGCTGATAGCAAAAGGTTTTGCCTTTACCTCAAGCATGAGTTACAGTAACATGATTGAATGTAGCCAGTTATGCAGTTCAAGCTGTGATTCTGATACAGTATAGACAATATGAATTCCCCCGAGCTCAGCGAGGCCATCTCAATGGTCCGTTTAAGTCCAATTCAATTAGACTCACTATGGTTCTTAGACTTTCTTAGGTATGTTTGCAGCAGCCCTCGGGGTTGAATGTGAGACTGGTATTCATCTAGGACTTTTAAATTAGGTCTCAGGTGTCATCATTCTAAATGAATTATTACACTCGTGTGTTCACACTGCTGTAGTTGAAGTTACGTTAGCATCTCCTCTCAACCATTTTAATCCGCTGTGGAATGGAACTTGTCGTGGAATGTCTTGGCCAGAATGTCCCCTTTTCCTTGAAATCCACTTTTAAAAATAATTGGTCTGGCAACTAAACACCTATACGCATTTTTCTATGGAAGCGTTAAAAAAAAATACCCTACATTTACTTCTGTTGCTAGTCTGTGAGTGTGTTTGCCTTGCTTTGCAAATGAGCATCCTGAAAAGATAACTCTCTTGATATTGATTTTTTTACATTGAAATATATCTCAAATGTGACTTTCTAGGGAGGGTGAGTCAGATGTGAAAGGACAGTTCAAAGGTGAGTGGGCTTTTCTTAAAGTTTATGATTCTATACCTCCATAATCTCTCTTGGGGTCTCAACTCACATTTTCACTTTTTAATTCCCTGGGCATTCCTCAAGCCCCAGGCACAGCATCAGCAAGCACGTCTGTGTGTAGCTCTTCCAGACATATTGAAGAATCTGTGCTCATTTCACCATACTAAAGTTGCCTAACTAATGCTTGGAGCAGAAAGGCGGTTACATTAATGCCATCATTGAGGGATCAGCCATCCTGATGGCGAAAGCACCCTATGCATGTGTCATCAATAACAGATCACATGCTGGGGAGCAAATAAAATCATGGCAGGACCTACTTTTCTTCATTCAGTCAATTCAGGCACTATGGCAGTGTTTCAACTTCCCCCTCAAACCTAGGGGTGGCTGTCATGGGCTTTGCTCCACATAGGCATACGACAGAGGATTTAAAACAACAGAGCCATGAAATGCAGCACAAAGCAACAACAGGTGAGCAGATTAAATGGGGCACTAATTGGGTAGCACATAAATCACAGGCACAGAAGGTGAGCCTATCCCAGGCCTAGTATTGTTCCCCATGAAAGAAACGCTGAACTAGCAAATTGACTGATCTTTGTATACACCGGCTCAATGATTATACCTGTGACTTTTGTCTATCAAGCATACAAAGGAGGTGATGGCTGGCAGTTACATGAAAAATTTGATTGATACACCCAAACTAGGAAGCTCAGACCCTCCAATTACCCAGGAAACCTGAATTAGGCAGACTCCAAAACTTTATGCAAAACTGTTCCAGTCCTACAAAAATAGATGTATAAAAGAGCAAACAGTACAGGATGAATTCTCCAATTGTGGCTGGAATGCTGGGGGAAAGGCAATAGCATAGGATTTCAATGCAGAAGAGTAGTTGTCATGGCATTTGGGGAATGAACCAACAGATGGGGAAAAATCCATAATAATCAGAAATAAAGGAATGATACAGATCACCCTACACAATGCAGCACATTGAAACCAGAGATTGCCTCCTTGGCTTTTAGTGTTGGAATCAGTCCATCTAAAGTTGTGTGCTCCATAGACATCGTGAGCATGAAAGAACACTTGTCCCATTAGCACCTCTTTTTCCAGATCTATGAAACATAGATACTTTGGAATCCAACACTGCATGTTTGGAACTGTTAGAATCCAACAAAATTCAAGCTAAACATGAACGTTAAAGTGATTTTGGTGGGTGGATGAAACCACAAATCTCAGGAAGAACACAGTTCAGCCAATGAAAAGCAAAATTGTGAAGAACGTGAATTCCCAATCCCTAAATGCATGAGAAAGAAAGGTATCTACCATCAGAGTTCACACAAACAACAAACCCTGGAGTCATACTCACTAGCCTTCAGATCCCTGAAATAGTAATAGGTGAGGGCAGTGTTTGGCTTAGCAGTCCACACATCCCTCAGAACACAGCAACTCAAATCAGAGTTCTTGAAATTGAGTCTCAGCTCAGCTTCCTAATCAGCTACCTGCTATCGCACACCCCGGGAAGCACCAGATGACGGTTCAAGTACTTGGGTATAGCTGCCATCATGTGGGAGACATAGATCAAGTTCTGGGCTCCTGGCTTTAGTTTGGCCGAGCTCCAAGCAGTTGTGGGTACAGAGGGAATGTACCCCCTTGCCTTTCAAATCAAATCAGTTTGAAAAAGAACAGCGTGATAACACATAGAAATTAAATATCTTATATGACTGAAATTTTAATGATTTCAAAATTATGAGGCTTGAAATGCCATTAAAGATTGACAGTAGATTTCTAAAGGAAATAAATAAAACTTCTGAAGTGTAGAAATACTTGAAACTGAAGACAGAAACCAAGAGATGAGTAAAAGTACAGCTTCAGAGAAGCTTAAAAAAAGTCAGGAATCTTCGAGGGCGAGAGGAGTGAATTCCCAAGAATGCAGCTGAAAGGGGCCAGCAAGGGGGAAGCTCAAGATGCAAAAAGGGTATACATAGCAGCCTGAGTTCTAAAGAACTCAGAGTTCAGAAAGAACAAGTTAGAGACAGTGGCAGTGAAGTAGCTGAAACTGAATACTGTCCCATTCAGGAGCTCTGGGAAACTCAGGGAAAGACTGAATGAAAAAGAAATCTACTACTCACTGCCTCAAGAAGAGCAGCAAAAACAAGCAAAACGCTCCAAAGAAGCTGGGAAGGGAAAATGCTCATCTACAATTAAATTAACACCAATTAAATTGAAACCAGAAAGTGGTGGGATAGTACCCTTTATCAACAGAAAGAAAAAAGAAAGTAAAAAGGCAAAATAAATGTTCTAAAAGAAAAAAAAAAGGAACCAAGGTATTTCCTGCCAACTGATTCTTGCAAAATGAAATTCTAGAGCCCATCTTTCAGGAAGAATGAGAATTATACTGAAGTACGACCTAACTTCTTAAAGTAATAAAACTTCTAATTTGTGAGCTTTATTTAAGATTTATTTATTTTTATTGTAAAGTCAGATTTACAGAGAGAAGGAGAGACAGAAAGATCTTCCATCCGCTAGTTCACTCTCCAAGCAGCCACAATGCCTAGAGCTGAGCTGTTCTGGAGCCAGGAACCTTTTCTAGGTCTCGACATGGGTGCAGGAACCCAAGGCTTTGGGCCATACCTCGATTGCTTTCCCAGGCTACAAGCAGGGAGTTGGATGGGAAGTAGAGCAGCCAGAACATGAACAGACACCCATATGGACAAGAATTTAGCCACTAGATTATCATGACCAGGCCCTAATTCACGGGTTTTTTAAAAATCAATCAAGCTGGACCTACAAATGTCCAACAGCAACAAAATGTAGATTAAAAAGAGAGAGAGAGAGAGAGATAATCCTGGGGCAGGTGTTGCTATACAGCAGGTACGGCCACTACTTAGGTTGCCTGTATTATATAATCTAATTGCCTGAAATCCCAGTCACTCCACTGCTAATCCACCCACCTGCTGGTGTCTGCTTGCAGGTAGCAGATGATGGTTCAAGTGCTTGGATTCCTACCATCCATGGAGGAGATCCAGATGGAGTTCCTGACTCTTAGATTCAGATTGGCCCTGGCCTGGCTCTTGTAAGGGAGTGAACCCACCAATAGAAAGTCTTTCTTCTCTCTCTGTCTTCCTCCTCTGTCAATCTGCTTTTCAAGTAGATGAAATAAATAAACATTAAAACTGGGGGTTTTTCTTAGTCTTCCTAGGCATTTGCTGCCTATAGGATACCAACTATAATCCATGCAGCCTGCCAAGTGAGATAGGCATGTTCAAATTTTCAGCAGCGGGCTGGCATCCTGGTGCTGCAGGTGATGCGGCTTGCTAAGTCAACATGCCATACCCCAGTACCACTGAGTCCTGGCTGTTTGGCTTCCAATCCGGCTCCTGGCTAGTGTGCCTGGGAAAGCAGCAGACAGTGGCCCAGCTGTGTGGGAGGCCTGGATAGAGGTCCAGACTCCTGTTTTTGGCCTGGCCTAGCACAAGTTGTTGCAGACATTTGGAGAATGAAATAGCAGACGGAAGATCTCTCTCTCTGTGTCTCGTAAATGTTTTTTAAATTTTTCTAACATAAACACTAAAAGAATGAAACTGGAACTTTCATGGGGAGCAAAAATAATATTTCCACAGCAAACTTCATGATTGCTATCCGTATACCCAAAGACAGATTAACGGGGGAAAAACATTAAAATATATATTTATTTAATGCGATTTAGATGACATGGGAATCTTCAGAAATACTAAGAAAACTGGAAAACTGTGTTCTCATGCATAGTTTTAATGAGACAGTCAACAAAAAATCTGTACAAAAGTGAGTATGACTATTTTAAGGAATCAGATGAATTCATAGACAGGGTCAGGTCCCATTGAAATGTACAAAGGGGGAGTCCCTTGAAAGGTGTACAAGATGTTTGCTTGGGCCTAGAATCTGCCCTCAGAATGACAACATATCAATCCCGCTCATGAGTTTCTAGTTTTATCATGACAATAGCAAGGAGGCAGTTCCTAGATTTATCTGGCAGCTCAGGCTTACCTGGATGTCTTTGCCTTCACCCCTTTCCTCTCTAAGAAGAGGACCCCTCGGCAGGGCAGTGGGGGGTGGGGATTATTGAGGGGATTCACACTATAGTTTAAAAGAAAGCCAGAGCATCCTTTCATAGCCTGTTTCAGAAGAAAATGGCAGGAAAGGACCTGAGACCTTCCTGCTTCTACTGCTTTCTCAGATGCCAAAGGGCCATCTTTAGGGGTGGATTGTCCTAAACCCCACCACTCCCATACCAGCAGAAAGGGAAAAGGAAAATGAGAGATGGAAAAACAGAGTTCATCTGGGGCTAGCAAAGTGGCCAGGTTAGTACTCTGCTTGCAGCTATGGCATTTTGTGTGTGGGCACTGGTTTGCTACAGGCTACTCCACTTCCCATTTTGCTCCCTGCTTGTGGCTTATCGGGGGAAGGCAGCGGAGGATGGCTCAAATCCTTGTACTTCTTTTTTTTTTTTTTTAAAGATTTTATTATTATTGGAAAGCCGGATATACAGAGAGGAGGAGAGACAGAGAGGAAGATCTTCCATCCGATGGTTCACTCCCCAAGTGAGCCGCAAGGGGCTGGTATGCGCCAATCTGATGCCAGGACCAGGAACCTCCTCCAGGTCTCCCATGTGGGTGCAGGGTCCCAAAGCATTGGGCCGTCCTCGACTGCTTTCCCAGGCCACAAGCAGGGAGCTGGATGGGAAGTGGAGCTGCCGGGATTAGAACCGGCGCCCATATAGGATCCCGGGGCGTTCAAGGCGAGGACTTTAGCCGCTAGGCCACGCCGCCAGGCCCAGAAAATGGTACTTCTACACCCACATGGGAGACCCAGAAGAAGCCCCTGGCTCCTGGCATCAGATCAGATCAGCTCTGGCCACTGTAGCCACTTGGGAAATAAAGCAGCAGACAGAAGATCTCTCCCTCTCTTTCTCTGTAACTCAAATTGAATAAACCTTTTAAAAATAACAACAAAGCTCATCATAAAAAAGGAAAATTTAAAAAGGAAAACCAACTCTTCGAATGATCAAAAAGTTACAGTAGAGGTAACAGGAGCTGGAACAAAGGTTGATCAGCTTCCACAAGAGGTTACAAAGAAAGAAGCAAATGTTACACACAAATTACAGTTACAAAATCAAATCAAAGTCTATCAAGCCATAGTACATACTTGCATTTGAATAGACATGAAATTCCAGCTTTGGTGTTTTTTCTCCCCTTTGGAAGACAGAATGACAGGAACAAAAAGAGAAGGCGAGAGAGAGAGAGAGAAATCTTCATCTTCATCTACTGGTTCATGCCACAACACATTCACAATAGTCATGGCATAGCACCCACACAAAAAGCAGTCCAATGTAAAAATAGATAAAGTTGTATCAGTAAATTAAAAAGGCAGTTTGCAAAATTGCCAAAGTTTTTTTTAAATTGTCAGTGTGTATGTACATTTTTAAACTCACATGCTAACACACAACATACATTAAAAAAATCCTGATATCCGCAAAGCCGCTAATGACTTTATGTTCTTTGCATTTGAAATTATTGATAACCATATGCCTGTGTTTATCTTACAACAAAAATATAGACAAAAGACAATCTAAAGAGTTTGAGGGATTAGAAACAGGTAAGAAAAACAAGGAGAATAAGATGGAAGTCGTGGAAAAGAACCTAGAGCAACATGATGTAGGGAAACCAGAACAACATCAATGTAAGGCCAAAATGTAAGCAAAGAAACGAGGTGAAATGGAAATGTTAAAAGAAAAAAAAAGTGAGAAATTGGGAAACAGGAATACCAAAAAGGTTATATAAATGTTGTTCCTACTTAACTTTAGCAACCAAAAAATTAAAAAAAGTCCTTTTTATTATTTTTGGTTGTTTTGTTTTGTTACTGTCAGCTGGTTTGCTGCCAGAGCTCGGGATTTCTCTGCAGCTAATTAAGACCCTTGTCTGGACGTGGACCCTGGAGATGAAGGTCAGAACTGCACCTTAGGCTCAGAATGAGTTCCTAGAAGCTTAACTCCTCAACTACCGGCCTGAAATGTGGGGCTGTTTTATCCAGCAAAGTGCCCTGTTTACCATCTACCATCGTCTGCCCATTTAACCCCTCATTAACTCACTGAACCCCCTTGACTGAATTTACATGCTGATTTCTCTTGGCTTTGATATTTTTCCTGAGATAATACCGCTGGGCACATCGCCTGGGTCCCTCCTAGGGCTAGTTTGCATCACTACCCTGCTCTCCCCAATTGCCATCAGGAGTTCAGCGTGAGAATCCCTGAGCGGA
This sequence comes from Ochotona princeps, assembly GCF_030435755.1. Lineage (NCBI taxonomy): Eukaryota > Metazoa > Chordata > Mammalia > Lagomorpha > Ochotonidae > Ochotona > Ochotona princeps. Next base: position 32,834,701 of record NC_080849.1, on the reverse strand, counting down.
AGATGCTAATCAGAGCAGCACCTGAAACAATTCGATCCCAGGTACCCTCTCAAATCTAGAAGTAAAAAAAGGTAGCCTGGATCCACACAGAGACCCCCAGACTACCAAAACCATTAGGAAAACCAAAGCAGGAAGCTGAAGGGAAATGAGGTAATAAATGATACAAAGCCTAGTGTCTACCACCGTGTGTGTGCGTGCGTGTGTGTGTGTGTGTGTGTGAAGGAGGAAATGAAAGAAAATCAAGGTGCCCCTCTGTGCTGCTTAATTTATGGCAGTATCTGAAAGCATTCTGTTAAGGCCGTCTTCAGGAGCTCAGATTGCACAATTAATTATGAAACTCTCCAAAGAAAAATGTGAGTTCATCGCATAGCTAATTAAAATCTTAGGCTAAAAATATTATAGCAAAGATTGCTTTTTATTCTGGGATGGTGTAAAAAGACCTGCTCCCCTGTTTGCAGGCCTCTGCCCAGGCTGGCCTGGCAGGCTTACAATCCTCTCCACCCTCTCGTATCAGCTAGTTGGACCTTTTGTTCTATTACAATAGCTTCAGTATAGCATGCAATCTTGACTGGCTTCATCACCCATGGAGTATTCACTCCTCTTGGAAAGAGATGTTCGCCTTCATGCATGGCTTTACACAAAGGCAGAATAGGCAACTACCTACCTTGGGGTTAAGTGGTACCCCACTCCTGCACCTGGGTTCCAAAACATGTGAGCCCCCATCATTAAAAAGACACACTGCTTAAAACCAAATTGGTGGACTGGGGAGGGCAAAGCTAAGTTGGTAACTTGGAAGCAACTTGGGAGCCTGAGCAACGGCTTAAGCATGGGTCCGTGCCCTGGCTACTCCACTTCTGAACAACCTTCCTATTAATGGCCAGAGAAAAGCAGTGGAGATGGCTGAAGTGTTTTGGGAACCCTGCACCCACCTGGGAGACTCAAATGAAGCTCCTGACTCCTGGTTTTGATCTGGAACAGCGCCAGCCAGTATGGATGGCTACCTGGGGAGAGAACCAGTGGTTGGAAGATCTCTGTCCCTCTCTCTGTAACTGACTTTCAAATAAATAAATCAAACCGCATCCACCTCTCAAATTTGGAGTTAAGAAATTTCTTTTCTTCTAGTATGCTTTAAATGCAAGTATTGCCAGAGAGAGCGAACTTACAAGTCATTTTCATTACGGCTGGAACAGATGCACTGGTGAGGCCAAACCCTGAGACCAGGAGTAAGACCCTTCCCCATCCTGGGCCAGACTCAAACATCTTCATCAGGAATATGGGACAGAGTGACAGGTGAGGCCTTTGGTGCTACACCCACCACGCCAGACCTCCTCCCAAGCTCAGTGTGTCTGTGTTCCCTTGCCCACCATACACTACAAGGTCCCAAACTCGAGCTAAGTAACTTCAAGGTTGCTTCTGACAATAACAACCTACATTTCTGGCCCGGTGCAATGTCTCAGTGGCTTAATCCTCACTTGCATGTGTCACGATCCCATATGGGGACCAGTGTGTGTCCCAGCTGCTCCACTTCCCATGCTTGTGGCATGGGAAATCAGTAGAAGATGGTCCAAAACTTTGGGACCCTGCACCAGCATGGGAAACCCAGAAGAATCTCCTGGCTCCTGGCTCCTGGCTCCTGGCTCCTGGCTCCTGGCTTTGAATTGGCTCAGTTCCGGCTGTTGTGGCCTGGGGCGTGAATCAGCAGATGGAAGATCTTTCTATCTCTCCTCCTCTCTGTATATCTGACTTTCCCATAAAAATAAATATTAGCCAGTTAAATCTTTTCACCAGTAAGGCACTCAACAGCCCATGAGATATTTATTAAAAATGTCAAGTAAATCCTCTTATTTTTGTATCATAGTGTCAAATAGTAGTAAAATAAACATGTTAAGATCCTTAATCTACTGCTATGTTTCACTGTAAAATTTACCTTTGTTAAAATTTGCTTCTGTTCAAATTTGTTGAAATCGCACGTAAAAGTATCCTAATATTACTTTGGCTGGTATTTTCTAATTACTGTATAACATTTTGGGAATGCAAATTTTATTTGAATGTCAACTACAGTTAAGCATTTGTTTTTCTTACTCATGTTTTTATCACAGTTTAATAAATGTTTTTTTTATTAAAAAAATTTGCATTTCTATGCTTCTAAAATACACTTCACAGGTTCCTAACTATACTTAGGAATTCTTCAGTCTGCTGAGGAAATCCAGACTCCTGATACTAGCTATGGTCTCTAACTGTTGGGGGAAAAAGTCTCCCACAATGTACAGTGGCTCCAAAACACAGTGAGGGTCACTTCTCCCTTGGGTCAGGTTCAGCAGATGGTGCTCCACCAAACGGTAGCTTGGGAGCCCAGGCTCTTTGCTATCTCCACCTCAGCACCACCTCAGCACCTCCAAGGCCCCTGGGCTGTTGAGCCATGAAGCAGCAGAAAGGAACAGGAGGGAGAAAGGTGAAGAGCAGGCCTAGAGGTCAAACACAAGTCACCCAAGCTCCTATAAAGACCAGGGACTTCAAAATGTTCTTGAAAAATGGAATTAATGGCATTGTGGCACAGCAAGTTAAGCTACTGTCTGCGATGCTAACACTCCATGTTAAAGTGCCAGCTTGAGTCCCACTTGCTCCACTTTCAATCCAGCTCCCCGCAAAAACACCTGGGAAAGTAGCAAAAGGTGGCCCAAGCACCCAGGAACTGCTACCACCCATGTGGTAGACTGGTGGAATTCAATGTTCCTGGTTTAAGACCAATCACTGGGGCCTTTTGGGGAGAGACCTACAGATGGAAGATCTCTCTTTCATTCTGCCTTTCAGTCATAAATATATTTTTAAAACTTAAGTTTATTTGGGTTTGAAAAGTTTTCAAATTTATAAATATAGGAGGTCTTCAAAAAGTTCATGGAAAAGGCATATAATGAAAAAAAATCAGGGGTGGATTTCTAAGTTGTTTGGAACAGAAATAAACTTCAAGTTAACTTTTTCTATAATTTTTAAGTGTTATCATAAGTAATAATTAGGTATCTGACAATGATATTCAAGTATCTGATTTGTGGTGTATGCTTTATGTGTTATGCTTAAGTGGTTCTAATTGGTAGCAGTAGTACTAGCTCTATCCCATGGCCTTTCTCAGGAACCCACCCTATTAGAAGGACAAAACCAAAGATTCAATGGTCAATGGTAAGCCAGGGAACACAGAATCAGCTGAGTAACACAACCGGTTGCTAAAGAATAATAATGCTTGGAATTTCTGGCTCAGGAGTAACATTGCTTAAAAAAAAACATTTTGATAAATGCATGGGGTTCTATCCAATTTAACTGCATATCTGCATACTCAGGCTGCTATTCAAACAATGCAAGTGACACTTTATAGGGATTTTCTGATCTGCTGAAATGATTCTGTGTTAAATGTAAATTCAGAATAAAATAACATTTTAGGAGAATTTTAAAAAGTAGCAAAATGAAATAGGACATCCATTTGAACTGAGTAATTTTTAAAAAGAAGAAATAAGAATAGGTGTTTGCCATTAATTCACACCTGGATTGCCCATCTACACATGTGGGAATCCTGGCTCCTGGCTCCTCTCTCCATTCCAGCTTTCCACAGTCCCCAGGGAAGCAGTAGATGATGGCCCAAGTACTTGAGTCCCTGCCATCTGCATGGGAAGCTCAGGTAGAGTTCTGGGCTCCTGACTTCAGCCTGGCCCAGTCCTGAGTGCTGTAGGCCTTTGGAGAATGAGCCAATGGCTGTGAGATTTCTCTCCCTCAAATAAACAGAAAACAAAGTAGGAACAAATTTCACCCACTCCCCACTCCACCTAGTTCACATATTTAGAAGGTGACTTTCACTGTGAAATATGTTTCCAAGGTTGTTCTAAGAAACTGTCCCTGAAGGCCCTCATTGCTGGCATTCGACATTCTGTTGGACTGAGCCAATGCCATGTTAACCCTTGCAAAGTGAGAAAGGAGATTTTGTGTGTGATTTTCTGCCTGACTCACTGTATAAGTTCTTGGTCCCTGGTAATGTCAACTAAAGAAAAAGCACACTACTGCAAAGTAAATCATGAAGTCTTGGCTGCAGTTAATATTTTAGACAGGGTAGATGAAAACAATAGTCCAGCACTGGTCAAGAAGGACCCAGCCCGAGGGCCATGTGGCTGGTGTGCAATGGATATAGCACTGTTACCGTAATTAGTGAGGGAAATGAAATTGATTCTGCATCTTTATTTCCAATCTATACAATATGGACTCACATAAAACTCAAACTGGTTTAAACATAGAGGTGATTTGTGTCCAAATCCAGCGAGAATGACAGGAAGTATATTCAGATGGAAAAGGTTTTGTCAACTGGAAATATGAATGGGCTTGTGTTATCTTTCTGGCACTCTTAATTTTATTTCTCTGAACATAAATGTTTCTGTGGTAAAGGAGCACAAAAGCCCCCAAAGTTCCTTTCAGGTATGGAATAACACCATTCTCCTAACTCCACATCCTGACATGCTAGACCATATTTATACAACCCTATCTACACCACAGCCCAAAATTCCCAGATTTTGCAATAATAGATTCCAGCAGATTTTTAATTATGTTCTTAAGAGATGCTTATTTGATAAACCAGTTTCAGACAGAGAGGGAAAGACAAAAAGAGATTTTCCGTCCACTGGTTCACTCTCCAAATGGCTACAAGAGCCAAAGCTGGGCCAAGGCAGAAGTCAGGAACTTCATGTGGGTCTCCCACATGGATGACAAGGGCCCAAATATTTGGACCTTTCCCTACTGCTTTCTTCAAGCCATTTGCAGGAATTCAGATTGGAGGTGAAGCTATTGGAGGCATTGAAGGCAGCAGCTTTGCAAGCTATGCCAGCACACCAGCCCCAGGTTCCAGTACATTTGTAAAAGTTTCCTATATATTTACATTAAATTTACATCGATGGAAATTTGAGCCTCCATATGTGACCTCACCTGTATTCATACATCTATTATTATATCTAACACATGTGTTATCTTGTAACTACCTATTAGTGTGTCTCAGCCACTCAAACAAACTGGGTCTTTCTACACACATTCCACCCAACAACCAAAAGACTTTTAAAAATGCTTAACATGATGAAGGATCTAATCATTGGCTGTTTGGAGTACCTCTACAATCTATACTCACAACATCAGATTCTTTCTCTCTTCTGTCAACCTATCCAACTCCGTAACAGCAGCTAGCATTTCTGGAGTGTGTATAATATACAGGTGCTGTGCTATGTGCCCCAAATGCATCCTCACTTCACTGCTGGCACCAGTCCAGAGGGTAGAAATGATTAGCATTACCTTTCTTCTACCAAACTGAAAAGTAAAGTTTAAAGAAACTAAGTGGCTTGCCTGTGGTTACACAGCTACAAAGAGAGTCGGCCAAGAGTTAAATATCTCTCTATGCAGAGCTAGCATCTGATCTTAGCCATCGCACGAAAATTCTGAACCAGAAATGAGCCAGCGGGGGAAAACCGAGTGTCCATTAGTGGTGGATTTTAAAAAAAAAAAAATCATTTTGTCACTGAGGGCCTTAGGGCTTGCAAAGGCACAAGGGTTCTTGCTCTCCTGTTTTGAGTGACACAGGTGTGGGCCTGCTGCTTGGGCTTCTAAATGAGCAACTACCGAGTAGAGGAAGAGAGCTGCTGCCACCGTGGGCAAGCCCCGGTCCACAGTGAAGGAACGGAGGTGAGTGAGGAGCAGAAGCTGGGAGGCTTGTTCCTGGCTTTCAAAGGCAGCCCTTGGGCAGCAGTGGCCCTGCAGCTAGATCCCCAGAAGGCAGCATAAAATCAAGACTCAATTAGGAGACTCCACCTTGCACATGGCTGCAGGGGAAGAGAACCGTATTAATTAAATGGAACCACTGCTGAATTCAGCAAATGCCACCTCTGCTTACCGCGAACACGTACCTAACAAATACAGCAGCTGCATGCAACTAGGAGGCACCCATTGCACAGCCTCCCCCTCTCATCCCAGGCCCACTCAGTCTGCTCCAGGAGCTGAATCTTTCACCATTATTCTTTTCACACTGGACGGGCTAAGTCAAGTGCCTTCCTCTGAACTTGCCCCCATCTCCACCCCCAGCATCGTTGCCGGACAAGCGCATCACATCATACGGCAGCCATGGAAGAAGAGCAACATGGGAGTTAAAGACCTTCCTATTCCTGCAGCTCCACTCCAGCATTCCCATGTGGAGCCAGGACTGCCTGGTGAATCTGGGAGCATGGCCTTCTGGGTACACTGAAGCAGGCAGCCACTCACCCAGGTTTTTCCATTGGGCAGAAGATAGGAAGAGGAAAGCTCTAAATCTGACTCTTCTGTCCCCTACGAGCACTGTGCTCAGTCTTTGTGTGGCACGGGCACTTGACAACTGAGTTATCTAGACAAAGGAAAGGCCTATAGCTGTGCTGAGCATGCTTTGCAAGTGCCCAAGCACTCCTTTGTCACCTAAATCAGGTCATCAACCATGGTTATTCCTTGTTAGGATGAATTTAATTTCTTTGTTGAGTCTCTTACTTATAATCCAACCTGGTTTCATGCAAGCTTAGGGGTGACTGTACTGCAAATTGAACAAAACAAGAGTGTTAAAAATGCAGACCCAGACCTACCCAGCAAGGCTTCCAAATCCTGAGTTCAGCACAGTAATGCTATGGAGCAATAGTGACACCCAGTGGTCTCTTAAGTTACACCCGAATGCACTTCGCTATGTTTTCCCCAACCTGGAAATAAAGCAGAGTAATTAACTTTTGAAGCAACACAATTTTGGACTCTCCTGAACTTCCAAAAAATGCCTGAATTGTATGTCCTGTGCGCATGGATACCCTCTGTCCTGACCTCCAGCCGGTGGCTCAGCATCCACAAACAGGCTTTGCTCGAGAACAGAATAAAGAACGCTGCCCTATCTTTAAATGGAGCGAGACAACAACTGCCTGCCACATCGGAGCTAGCAATGAGTTGCCACAGAACATGCCATGGAGGAGCCACAGCAAGAAGCACGCAGCAGAGAAATGCAGGAGAGGAGATAACTCATAGGCCAGTCAAGAACAAAGGGAGGAACGCTGCCAAGCATGAACCCGAGGGACTGCGTGCAAAGGGAGACCCACACCTGTCTTGGGTTTTCTCCCTGGCACTTAGCACAACAGCCAACACCTAGCTGGGGCTCAGGCGCTTTTGACTCGGTAAATTCATGATGGCATGTGTTAAAGATTTTCTAGGCATGATGTCCCAAATGATCTGTCAAGTTTTTGTTCGTTTATTTTATCCTTTAATCCATTTTCCTAATGACACCAATAGCCAAGGTTGGACCAAGCCAAAGCCAGGCACCTGAACCTCAATCCAGATCTCCCACATAGGCAGCAGGGAACCAAGTACTTGAACCATCCATCCATCACCTGCTGCTTTCCCAAGACAGATCCCCAGAGCGAGGACGCTAACACAGACTCTGCAGTACTGGGTGGGACGCCCTAGGTACCACCTTAACTGCCACACAGAATGCCTGCCCTGAAGCCAGCTTTGATCCAGAATCCATACCTCAGATTAAAATTTGAAATAAAAGATAAAACCTCAGGATGATCTTAACCATCTCAATGGAAAGCAGACCGGAGGAGTAAAATGACACCTGGGCTGAGCCGTGGAAGGGACTGAATTGGAGGGACTCTGAGGTTTACATGCAAAAAATTAGGTGCTTTGTTGCCTATTTTTTCAACTGAGCTGATAACGCTTGTGGCTGACCCAGGTCCAAGTGGAGATTGGACGGAAGCTGGTGGCAGAGCCCCATGGTCGTGTTTCCCAAGCCTTCCCCTCACTCCCTCGGTTACTACGATCCCATCGGGGGCCAGCCTAAAGGCTTTGCACAAACTGAAACTGAGATCACCTACTTCATTTTAAATAAAATATTCCTGGGCAGACAGTTGCATTCAATATAAATATTTTTCTCTGACACCTCTTTGGGTCAATTACAATGAAAAATCCCTTTATTGTTTTGAAGCTAAGATGAAATATGTTCATTATACAGTTCTAGAAAAGAAAGTAAAATACTTAAAAGTGTCATCCAAATCATTTATCACTGTCCTTTGGATCTATCTTAAGAAGGAAAAAGAGTCTTAAAATATGTCAAAAGACATTTTTCATAGCCTGTAAATAAAAGATTACTTCCAATTAATCATCCAATAACTTCAAGAAAAAAGGCAACCAAACTTGATGTTCTTGACAAAATTAATATATCTAGGATTACAATTGTATAAAAATAAAATTTCTTTGTAAAGTGATTATTAGTACAAAAGAGCAAAAATCCTGTAACAGTAACACACTGATATTGGGATAACTCTTGGACATTGCTAGAAAATTGTTTATTCCTGAGAAAAGGCACATGCAATAATAGAATGACTATCCTTGTCTACTCGCATGATATGTAATCAGATCACCATTACAGCCAATGACAAATGAAAACGTGTAAGTATGAATTCATTTAAGAGTTTCATTAGCTCTTCCATGCTGATAGGCTGTAGTTAGGGTTATAATAAAGATTTGTGGGAGCCGAGAGTTGATGAGATGACTAAAACGGCAGTACAATCTTCCCGCCCTATGGCTCTGTTAGCAAAATGTCATTTGCTCTAATGTATGTAGCTTCATCCCCACAGTTCCCCAAAGCCAACCCAACATTCCAGAACCAAGTTAGCCCTTTGGCTGTCACACATAATTCTTTCAAGGCCCAATCATAGCAGACTCCCCAATGTGACAACCAAGATCTTCAGGTATGGCACAATGGATGAGCATGGGGCAAGTTTCCCCAGTCGAGAACCATACCCTAGCCTGTTCCTATAAGATGCATTCTCCAAGCCCAATGGACACACTGGATTCAGCACTGATTGTACCATGACCAGTGTGGCATGAACAGGGTTGAAGAGGCAACAACATGCAATTGAGAAAATAAGAAAAGAGACACGCAGAAGCTGGCAGTCAGAGGGAAGCCGCCTTCTCTGAGGAAGAAGGTCAACCTCGGTGGCTCCCTGCCTCAATCTTTTATTGAACCTCTTGGGAAGTCAAATTATAAGGAATGATGTGGCATAAATGTTGACAGCTCCGTCCCATATTGATGTTAACCAGCCAGTATTTGATGATCAGGAGGCAACAGTGTGACCCATGTACAGAAGTCAGCATGTGCCTGTGTCAAGGACCTCCTAAGGCACACAGTCCTGTGGTCCTGGATGGTTGCCTGACTGCAGACCCTCATCTGCAGGCCTTGACCTTTGGTCTCAAATTTTTGTCTACTCACTGACCATTACCTGCAGAGTTTGCCGGCACCAACAGTCTATGAACTCAAGATTCCAGACAGTCTGCCTTGCTCTTCTTTACCAAGTCATGCTGTTATTTTTACAATCCACCTACAACAGACTGTACTTAGCAGAGGTCAGTGTGTTGCTGGATGAGATGTCATCTGAGTCCTTCAAATGCACTCACCTGGAGAATAACCAGGGCCAGGTGTACACAGAGGATGTCCCCCTCTAGCGTTTACGTGCAGTCTGGTTTCTGCAATCCATAACCCTCAACAATTTTGTGATGCTGTCTATGAGGCAATCACTGGCAGAAGATGGCCAGGAATGGCCAGTGCTGTGCTTACGCTGTTCCCACGTGCACACAGTCATCGTGGCTCCCTCCTTTGGTTTGCATGATTACAGCACTCAAATGAGAAACTTGCAGAGTGTGGTCTTTCCTCCCCTGGTTTAGAATCAAAGAAATAACATTCTGTTGATTTCACCAGATCAAATAAAGAGGGAGTCTGGCATTTGTGATAAACTCCATGGAGTCATGAGCCTGTGTCCTAACTTGGCACTCCTAAGAGGGCACACCTCTCTCGTGCCAGAGGTGATGAGATTGGAGGTGCTTCGGTTTGCACAGTAGGCACACACACGCCTAATGCCTCAGTGACTGGGTCACCCTCAGGGCCTGCATGCTACCTCGAAGGCAGCATGTCCACCAAGTGTGCACAGAGCCTCCTCTGTTTTGGGATCCAGTTGCCACACCCATCAGAAACCCAGCGGCCATCTCTGCGGTCCAGACAGAGGATCCTTGTTTTCTGTCTCACCATTTCCCATCTCCCACGTGGCATCATTGACTTCCAGGGACTGAAGTCATTGTGCTCAGGGATCTTGCTATACTTCATTAATTCCCAAGAGCTCAGGAGAAGCCGGAGGCAGGGCACTGGGTCTCTCTGGGGTGTGGGAAGATGATGAGGATGTGTCCTTATCTCTGCTCTGTGGTAAAACAACCATCACCACCACCACTTAGGCATGATGAAATTCTGAATTGGAGTTGGAACATGATTCCCACTGACAACCAGCCCACACCTCCCTCTTTTTTCCTGATCTGAGTTAAAATTGCACTGCTAGCATCCCGGGGGTTACATTTATTCCAGAGCAATTTGTTCTCAATCAAAGAACAGGAACAAGCAGTCATGTGGGATTGCATATTTTCGATGTGAAAGCTCCAGGAAGAGATGTAGAATGGGAGGGCACTCTAAAAAAAACCCACAGAAAGGGGGATTAAAAGGTAAGCTTATTCAAAAAACTGGAGATCTGTGCATGTGAACAGGTCTCCAAAAAGTTCATGGAAATGCAGACAGTGAAAAGCTGCATGGACTTCAAGATTATTTTGAGCCACTACTAACTTATCTTTTTAAAAAATCTTCATTTATTTGAGAGGCAGAGAGAGAAATCTTCTGTCTGCTGACTTCACTGCCCAGATGTCCACATAGGCATCCCACTGGGCTGAAACCAGGAGCCAGCAACTCAACCCAGATCTCCCACTCAGTGACAACAATCATGTCACTTGATCCATCACAGCTGCCTCCCAGGGTCTGCGTTAGCAGGAAGCTAGAGTCAGGTGTCTCAACAGGCAAGCTGGTGTTTAACCACTAGGTGAAACTACTGCCCCCAAGCCTATCTTTTAACTCCATTTTTCTTCAGAATTATGGGAATGTCCTCAAGTGTATCAAAAGGAATTCATTACCAGTGCGCAAAAGGAAGGAATGTTTTCAAATACAATTTTAATAAGCTATGAAATACGTCCAATTCAAAGGATGCTTCGGCCTTACTTAGAAAAAAAAATCTAGATAGTACTTCGATGTTATTCTAACATTTACTTATTTTATTTGAACGAGCAACAGAAAAAAAGAAGAGAATGAGAGATCTTCTGTCTACTGGTTCTTTCCCCCAGATGCTCACTGATTCAGGTCTCATTCATGTCTCTACATGGTAGCAGAAACCTAAGTACATGAGCCATTAGCTCACATTGGCAGGTGCATATCAGAGGCAGGCCTGGATCCTGGGCTCTCTAATATAGGATGTAAACATCCTAAGTGACAGCTTCATGTGTTGTATCATAGCACTGGTTCCAATGCTACACGCTTTAACATTGCCTTGAATTGATAACATATAATATAAACTCTTCTTAACTGTAGAAATTTATGTTGTTTCTGTTGCAACCCTGACTTCTCCTTTTTTGTGCATTATTTAACTATAAAGAGTATAACCTTTATACTTAGCCGGCCTGTTCCAAATGTTCTCTCCTGTTGCTATTGTGCCAGACTCTTGTCTCAGCATGATTGTTCCAATTTTAAAGACCAAAAATACCTCTACCAGTGCCTAATAAGTAGAAAACACAAATTGCTTCCCAAAGAGAAGTTCCTGGTCACACCCAAACCTCCAGCACAATGGAAACTCCAGAAGTCATTTTCCTCCTTGGCCTACATTTATCCTCCCTTCAATCCCCAAAGGACTTCAGGCAAGTTATAAAATGGCATACATCAAAAAGAATAAAATAGTTGAAGGAATCAGGGCAAAAACAAAGCAGGACAGGAAGTCGGGGAACATCAGAGAGGTCAGCTCCGAATGCTGCTTTGCACAGCCTGGAGTCCAATGTGGTTACTAGACACGAGCCCAGAGCTGCCTGGTGGCCAAATCAATGACAGAACGACAGGCAGGAGGGTGACCACAGATGCTGTGTGGGATGAAAGTAACCCCTCTGCCTATGCCTGGAAAGAGGCTGTGTCACACAGGCACACAAAGATTTATTTATTTTATTACAAAGTCAGATATACACAGAGGAGGAGAGACAGAGAGGAAGATCTTCCATCCGTTGTTTCACTCCCCAAGTGAGTGCAATGGCCAGTGCTACGCCAATCCAAAGCCAGGAACCAGGAACCTCTTCCGGGTCTCCCACATGGATGCAGGGTCCCAAGGCATTGGGCCGTCCTCGACTGCCTTTTCCAGGCCACAAGCAGGAGCTGGATGGGAAGTGGAGCTGCCGGGATTAGAACCGGCGCCTGTATGGGATCCCGGCACGTTTCAAGGCGAGGACTTTAGCCGCTAGGCCACGCTGCCGGGCCTGACTTCAATATTTTAAATTCCCTTCTTCCTAACCTTTATCAAGGCAATGCCTAAGCCCTACCAAGTAGGAAATGGGTAGTTCTCAATGTTTTAGTTTTATTTTAAAGATTTGTTTTAAAGGTTTATTTGTTTTACTTAACAGCAGAATCACTGAGAGAGAGAAAGAGATTTTCCATCCACTGGGTCATTCCCCAAATGACTGCTCTGGTCAGAGCTGGGCCAGCCTGAAATCAAGAGCCAGGAATTTCTTCCAGGTCTCCCACATGGTTCCAGGGTCCCAAGGCTTTGGATTATCCTCTGCTGCTTTCCCAGGCCATAAGCAGGGAGTCGCATTGAAAGTGGAGCAGCCAGGACATGATTCAGAGTCCATAAGGTATACCAGTTTTTACAGATGGAGGATTCACTTGATATGCCACCACACTGGCCCCAGCAATGGAAATGTAAATTGGGCACAGCCCAATGACACACGCAGCCCTGCAAATATCCTCCCTAGTCACTCTTCATGTTCTACAGTTTTGCCCAAGGCTTTCCTACCTCCTTTATGCAACAGACTCCTTCACTTCTTCTCATATAGATGAAGACTTAACCATCCTACAAACCCACTGTTTGAAAATTGTGTATAACATTGGAGCACCAGCTCAAAAACTCATGAAGCTTTCATACTGACAATGGCCTGTGGTTCTATGAAAACATTTTTCATGGAAAGCATTTGGAAAGGAGGCTAATCTACTGCTTGCTAGCATCTCGTGTAGGTACTGCTCAATTTGAGTCCTGCTACCCTGTTTGTTTGTTTGTTTGTTTTATCATTTATTTATTTTATTACAAAGGCAGATTTACAGAGAGAAGGAGAAAGAAAGAGAAAGCTCTTCCACGCATGGGTTCACTCACCAAGTGGCTGTAATAGCCAGAGCTGAGCTGATCTGAAGCCAGGAGCCAGGAGATTTTTCCGGGTCTTCCACACAGATCAGGGTCCCAAGACTTTGGGCCATCCTCCACTGCTTTCCTAAGCCACAAGCATGGATCTGGAAGGGAAGTGGAGCAGCAGGGACAAGAACTGGTGCCCATATGGGATCCTGGCACATGCAAGGCGAGGACTTTAGCCACTAGGCTATCACGCTAGGCCGGGCTATCCTGTGTTAGAGGCAGCTTTCTTCTAAGTCTCACTTTGGGAGGCAACAGGTGATGGCTCAAGTACTTGGGTCCCTGTCACCTGCGTGGGAGACTCCAACTGAGTTTCAGGCTCCTGGCTTCAGCCTGGCCCATGCCTGGCTATTGCAGGCATTTGCTCAGTGAATCAGCAAGTGAGAGATTTCTCTGTGTCTGTCTCTCTGTTGCTTTACTGTTACAACAAAATGAACACGAGCTTTAAGTGAAATAATCCAGTTATAAAAACGAATATCACATTTCCTCTAATTTGTGGTCAAGCATATACAGAGTATAAAATATTATGTAGGTAAGTGAAATGAACATTTTGAGATTTGATTATTGTTATAGCATTTGTCTAGGTTCTTGAAGAACAATGCTTTTTCTACTCATTATTTGTTGAATTTTTATTTAATGCAAGGTTACACTTCTGATGATAAATTGAAAGTATGCCACTGTAAAAATTAAGAAAAGGATAAGGACGGTGCAAGAGAGAGTAAAGGGTATCATTCTGCTGTTAAAGTTGCATAAATGAAATACATGAAATCTATTCCCATGCTTTTTGTAGAATGATAGAAAAACAAACATGCGAAAAACATACTTTGCTTTAAAATAGGCTCTACCAATGTCTATAGAAAATTGTAAGGACCCCAGCTTACACTTATTCAGAGCTTTCTAGAACGTGTGTGGTATGTTATCTGAAACAATTTGCCCTTAGTAAAGCCTCTTTTGAGAAGAGAGGGGCATAGCACACAGCAGAGAGCAGGGGAAAGCAGGCAGCAGAGAGTAATTCTGATATTACAACACCTCTTCCAAGGAGAGGAGGCCTGCCAGCATCACTGAGTAATGATCTCCGAACAAGCACTAAAGTCATAGCATGAAGGAAGAGAGATAAAATATTTAATGACATCTTAATATTCCCAGATCTTGTAAAGAGCCAAGAACTGGTCACAGTTCATCAGTGGCTATGCATTTTAATATCACTGGACAGCAACTTTTTCCAATCAGAGGAATAAAGTTACAAAAATCACTGGGTGGGAGAATGAAGGAAAATGAAGTGGCCTGCTCTGCATGGAAGTTCTGTCTGTTCCAAAGGACTTTTAATACGATGTGGAAACTGGGCTCAGCTATCAATTGGCTCCCTTGCTTAAAGTGGCCAGAACTGCAATAAATACTGAAGAAGCTTCTACCAAATAATCGTTGACTCATGAATTCAGGGTACATTCTCCATTCTGACTCACCTCTCGGGATACAAGCATGGTCAGAAGTCTCCTTTGATCTAGTATGTCATTGCCCCCAGAAACTCCAGACCACCTACAATGAGTGAGTTCAAGTGGAACTAGACAAAATCATATCCTCCACACACCAGGGGTTGGGTCAAGTCGCCTCCCCCATGGATTTTATAGAGTGACATACTTCTAGATAACCCATGTACCTGTGTACTTTAGATCATATCAATTATAATACAGCTATAATCCTGATTGCAATGCAGTCGAGACATAGGTCATTGTTGTATCTGCTTTTTTGTTTTTTGTTTTGTTTCTGGATATGTTTGGTCCACAGTTCACTGAGGAACTGTGAAAATGTGGAGGACTGGATCTAGAACTTCACAGACAGAAAATGGGTGCTTTTTTTTTTATTAAAGATTTTATTATTATTGGAAAACCGGATATACAGAGAGGAGGAGAGACAGAGAGGAAGATCTTCCATCCGATGTTTCACTCCCCAAGTGAGCCGCAACGGGCCGGTGCTGCGCCGATCCGAAGCTGGGAACCAGGAACATCTTCCGGGTCCCCCACGCGGGTGCAGGGTCCCATCACATGGGGCCATCCTCAACTGCTTTCCCAGGCCACAAGCAGGGAGCTGGATGGGAAGTGGAGCTGCCGGGACCAGAACCGGCGCCCATATGGGATCCCGGGGCTTTCAAGGTGAGGACTTTAGCCGCTAGGCCACGCCGCCGGGCCCAGAAAATGGTGCTTAACAAGGATGGGATGTGGGGTAGACAAAGCAAGAAAACCTATTCTGTCAGGCAGGAGTGAGGGTGTGGGGAGAATAGAGGACGGGAAAATAGAAACCAGACTAGAAAAAGATGTTTCACTGAGACAACAACCTGCCCAGCTTTTCATACACCTTCTCCCACAAACAGCTAGGCCTTTTGTTTTCTGCTTGCAGATGAAGGAAGAGTCAATACTTTGTTCTCTTTCTGTAAAAACCCAGTGTATCAAAACAGAGAGTTGACCTAACAACAGCCCACAGACTAGGTGTTAAGAAGCAGAAATGTAGGGGCCAGCACAGTGGCTCAATAGTCTGGCACCAGCATCCCATATAGGTGCTGGGTTGATTCCTAACTGCTGGCTTCTGATACAGCTCCCTTCTTATGGGATGGGAAAGCAGAAAAGGATAGCTCAGGTCCTTGGGTCCCTGCACCCAAATGGGAGACCCAGAAGCTCCTGGCTCCTGGTTTTGAATCAGCCCAGCTTTGGGCATTGAGGCCATGTGGGGAGTGAAACAGCAGATGAAAGACTTTCTCTTTCTGTATCTCCTTTTCTCTCTTTAAAATATACCTTTCATTAAAAATGTATAAATAAATCTCTTTTTTAAACAAAGAAGCAGAAATGTATTGTCTTGAAATTTCTGGGACTGGAGGTCTGAGAGCAAAGTGCAGATTGGGCTGGTGTCTGTTGACACCACCAGATGGCCACCTTCTTGCTATGGGCTCCTATGGTGTCCCTGAGCATGCTAGTGTCTGGTCTCTGTGTTCTGATCTTCCCTTCTCAGAAGGACACGCTGAGTGGGGCCTATACATGTTAGCTTAATTACCTCTTTGAAGACCCTACCTCCACACACAGTGAATGTTTGAATTTGAGTGTGTAATGGAGGAGACACAATTCAACCTATCGTACAGAGAAACATCCTTTTGGAAACAGAGAGATCAGTAAGCCCTGCAGGCAGCCCAGACCCATGTTGCCAAAGGATGTAATAGAGTCTAGAAGGAGGTGCTCTAGGGTTACCCAGAGAGCACAGACACAAGTACAGGGGCCACTCAGTCTCCTGCAAGACTCCAGGGCTCAAACACTACACACGAGAGACAGAGGGCTGGGACACCGAGTTTCTGTGACTAGTGGAAGTGGCTGGTGCCCAAGGACTAGTTGGTCTTCCCTGAATCTTGGCCTCTGCAACTCAGGTTCCTTGCACATTCAGGGTTAGAGCCTTCAAGGGCTGAGCAATGACTGATCATGAATTTCCAGACCGTCCTGTGGAACAGACTGACATATATTTAAAGAAAGCATGCATGTGGTGTTTCTCATTGCTGCAGTGTGTTTTTATCTGCTGCCATCAAGACATACGTAGTTTGAGAAGAACGAAATAAAACTGAAACTAGATCTCTATTTATATAATAATCCATTAGAATATCAAAAATTAGGTGAGATCAAACTGAGATATCTTGAGATGAAATTAAATTTATGTGGATGGAGAAGCAGAAGTCAGCCTGGGTTTCCTGACCACTCCAACAATACACTGAGCTAAAAAGAGTAACATCAATGGTTACCGCGGGAGGCACCAATATATATTCATTCTCCTCAGCCCCCATGCAGCCATGCCAGCCATGCTCTAATTTCAACTTGAACTCATTCCTGGAACTCTACTATCCATCCTGATGTCTTAGCATTACCTGTGAGTTTATGATTCTTTACTTTGTGCAGTCCCCTTCATCAGTGATGAGTTCCATGAAAGCAAAATATCTGTTTCCATTTCCTCTGGACTGCCTCACTGAGCCTGAAGGAAGGCTGCTCAATTAGTCATATGCCATAGAATTCTATGTTTCCTTCCTTCTGTGAGCATTAAAAAGAACTGTGCATCCATTTGTAGTCAAAACAGAAAAACTAGAGTACAGTTTCTCTATAGTTCCATGAACATTGGCTAAGGGTGTGTTTAGAACAGTCTTCTGGCAAGTAGCTAAGTTCTAGAAACACCACTGGGAGTAAAAGGAAGGCTGGTATTGAAGCTAAGTAACACCAGCAGAGAAGGTGTACTGGAAGGACACTCAAGCACATGGTGGGGGCCCCCATGCCAATAGGAGCCCTCAAAAGCTTTCCCTATTCCTGCTCTTTCCAAAGTTGAATATGTGCCCTTGTCAGGCTTGGGTTTCCCAGCCACTAAGAAATCAAATCAAATAGTAAAGAAAGATAAGATCAAAACCTGTTTGTTCTTTCTAACATGGTTGATACTACTGGACATAGTTCAACCTGGAAGCAAGCGGACTTGCTCATAGTGAGCTCCTGAACTGGACTCTCCATGTTGTTTTCTGTTGGGGGACCTGAGACCCTGAGGCACCCTGTCTGGTGCAAGAGCTTCTCTACTAAGCTTCCAGTGGGTCCAGAGCAATCAGGAGCACCTGTGGCATTTGGCACATCAGATAAGACACTAATTTGAATGCCCAATGCCTCAAATCCGAGTTCTTAGGCTTGAGTCCCATATCTGCTTCCAAGTGAGCCTGCTATTAACACACACCTTGCAAAGCAGCAGGTAATGGATAAAATTCTTAGGTCTCTTCCACTCAAGCAGAAAAACCAGATTCAATTCCAGGCTCTTGATTTGGACCTGGTGCAGACCTAGTTGTTGTGGACATTTAAGGGGCGAGCCAGTGCATGGAAGATGTTACTGTTACTGTCTTTAAAATAAATGTTTAAAAAATAAATAACTTTTTTTTCCTTAAAAACACATGTTCTCTGAAGAGCAGATCACCAATCGGGGAGTATCTTCATTCTAGAATGGGGAGAAAAGATACACAGAGAAGCCAGAGGCACTATAAGGTGGGTACAGACCTACAGCAAGAAACCACCAGGGGTGAGGTGCATAGCATCCTGCCTAATGAATGTGGGGGGCATAAGGTCCCAAAAACAGAGCATGAGTGGAACTCTCCTACAAGAGGCTAGAAAAAAAGTCATGGGGAACTTTCTGGAGATAGGGCTCACCTGGGACATGTGAGCATGTATCAGTGCATGTGCAGGGGTGGAAGCTGAGAATGGAGGTGAGACTCCTCGGAAAGAAGATTTAAAACATGAAGAAATGACCTAGGAACAAAGTTCTCAGGAAGATGCGTACTCAAGGTAAAACAAAGAGAAGCCAGGGGAAAAAATGAAACAGAAGGGAGCAAGTGGGGAACGTTATTGTGAAAACCAAGAACATGAGAACCAGGTGGTGAGGGATGTGAAAGAAGCTGTAAGTCAGGAAGGCACACTCACTTTGGGGCCTGGGAGCATTCCTGCCCTTCCAGAGCACTTGTGAGGAGGTGATGGTGAGTTGCTGTGTCACAGCAGGTTAAGAAATGAAGAGGAGCTGAGAAGAACCATCCCTTGCCTTCAAGGAGAGATCTCAGTGTTGACTACTGATATGCCAGCAGATTCCAAAGGCACCATCTTGATCTTGGATCCATGCATGTGTTTCCCAAGGGTCTAAAAGAATCATGTGCCAAACTCTGTATGTATGTGCATTTGGGGGGCTGGGGAGAGGGAAGGAGATTCACAGCTTTTAGAAAACCCAGTTGCCCAGTATAATAGGACAAGAAAAAGTTACTGAATGATAATAAGGCATGATTCCATGCACCCTTCAAGGACAAGTTTTACAGAATTCTAGGCCACAGGGTCCAAGTTGGGTAGGAAAAGGACTATATACAAAGGGCAACTCAGCCAGAGATGTGTAACCAGGTGATTCTCAGGAGGCATCTCAGATGTCAGCTAAGGAATTTACAGAGAAAGAACAGGGGAAGGGAGAGCAAGCACAAGAGAACCAGAAGTCCAGAACTGTGATCCATTCATTTCATTAATGTTTGATGATATCCCATTTTGTTCCAGGCACAGTGCTGGGACTTAGGGTGGCCTCACCTTCTAAGATAATCTGTGTCTAGAAAATAAGATGCTAAAATGAGGTACCCTAGGTGAGAACATCTCTTCCATGATCACAGATCAACTTTATTATTTCATGTTCACAACTAGAGGGAGAAAACAAAAGAAAGCAAAGCCAGCCCTGATGATTTAACCTACCATGCTGCCAAGTTCAATCTCCTGTTGACTCATTTGAGCTATGAGGGGAGAAGGGAAACTTGGGATGACAAGAAGAAGAGAGAGAAAATTAATTTGTTAAAACTTTGCATTTCAACTTTGAGCTGACATTGCAAGCGAGCCTCTCTCCAGCTGCTTTGTCTGACCATGTCAAGAAGTGACCATGATTTATTGTGCCACCTCTGTAATTTCAATGCTCTTGATCTCCCACTGGAAGCAGTGACAAGGAAGGTTAACTGCTGTGGAAAGAGACAATATGAGTAATGCTTTGCGCAGAGTTGGCACTGATCAGCAGTGTTCAGTGGGGGAGGCAAGGATGTCAACTCTGGACTAAATTCCTTTCAAATGGCAACCTCCCAAATGCCCTCACACCTCTCAGAATACTTGGTACCTGAACAGGAAAATACCAAGTCCAGAACTCAGGTAGAAATTATTTCCTTGTCCTTGTCCCCTGAAAAACACACCTACAGCTGACTTGACTCCATTTGCATTTCATATTGCCAATCAGAGTTAGGCTGAAGTGTCTGCCATGCCAGGCCCTACCTATACACTTATATTCATTGCTGCAGGTAGTCCTCAGCTTGGCATCCCCATGACCAACCCCACTTAAAGATGAGAAGAACGAGACACAAAGGGGAGAACACTTCCAGGAGTACAAAGCCAAAACTAGGCTGGGAGCCCAGGGAGTCAGCCTGTAAGACCCTGCTGTTCTTACGCTTTCTGAACTGGATTTTTAAACGTAATCATGTTACAGACAATTCTGAAGGATTACTTGCTCTGCTGCTATGGAGCAAACAGGGAGTATGTATTGTCTTCAAAAATCAAAGCCACAGTTTGTGCTGGTAAAGAGGATCTAGATGAGAAATTTTTGTGAGTTTCTATACAGTGTTCTATTAATGCTAATCACTTTTTCTTATGCTTCTGTCACTCCCCTACCTCCTACCAGTTAAGGAGCAAGAACAAAGGGGAACTAAAAGCAACTCAAAACCTACCTCATAACACTGTGTTAGTACACAAAGGAAAGACGACACCATCCTCTTCTTACAAATTAGGAGATGGAGCAGCAAAAAAGCTGAGGGCATCCGCCCAGGTCTGGCTGCACACGCAGCAGAAATAGGCTTCAAGGCCATGATGATCCCACTTGACCAGGACTGAACCCAGATTGCCTGTAGCTCAGTCACTTCAGGGGTGTTATAGGCTACTTTTCCTACAGATGAGGGAAAATCACAGAGAGAGGAGCAGGGTGGTAGCCAGAGCTTAAACAGCCTGGAATATGGTAACAGGGGCTTCTCCACTTCCCACATTTGCTCAGGGTTTGTGTTGACTCTTACGCTGGATTAAATTATAGTTGTCCGATGCCAACCTTGAGATGCTGCTCTCAAACTTTCTCCTCTGGCAAAAAGCCAAATTCCCTCCAACTCCTGGCAAACGTACAGCCTCTGTGTGAGGTCTTCTCAACATGCTGAGGACAAGGACAAGGATATGTTGCTGGTAGGACCTTGTCCTCCCACCCACCCCACTCTCCAGTAACAGTTGACAGAGGCCAAGCCTCTGGAGAGAAAGGAAGGGTGCTACTTAACTCCCCTCACATAACCATCGTCCTCCTCTACCCAGCTCTTTCCCTTCATTCAAGAGTTCTTGAAAGTCAGTTGAACTTGAAGCTATTTTCTGTACTTAGAGGGGGGAAAAAACATGCTGTTGTTTTTATCTAATGGAAGTACTGTGCTGTGACTGGATTTGTAAGCACAGTGTGTCAAAATGCCAAAAAAGTGTGTCAAAAATAACATTTACAAAAACTCGGGAGACATGTTATAGTCCTAAATGAGCATTTTTATTTCTCTGTGTTGAAATTTGTAAGTCTCCTCTCAAGGGTCTTAATAAACCTCAAAGAAACACGCAATTGTTAATGAACACAGTTTAAGGGCCAATTCAGTGCCTGGTACTCCCAGGACTGTCAAAGCATCTCACTTGTACGTGTGAGTTCTCCTCTTTCAAGTTTTTCTCTTCAATTTCTTCTTGAATGGATGCTCATTTTCCCAACCTCCTTCACCTCCAAAGTATATACATGTTGCCATGAAGTTAATCAACTGAAAAGAATTAATTTCAATTTATTTTCTGTGTCATTGTTGAGGGAAACACTAGCAAGTATTTCCTGACACATTACAGATAACAGTCAAATTCATGGCAATCCCATGTTGGCAAGGATTTGCATATTTAATAGGCTTCCAAATAAAATCCAAGAGAATCCACCAGCAGTACGCTAGCCTCTCATGATTTGGTTGCAAGAAGATAAGAATAGCTACATTTCAGGGGCTGTTTAGTTAAACTCAAAATATCATGGTGCTGTGTTTTTCATATTGAAGAGGAAATATTTCCTCAAGACCCATGGTGAAAGTCTGAGCTAGTTCAAGTCCTTGAATGTCCAGAGTCCACCACCTCAGTGGTCATTCACCATCTGTGGTCTGCTTTGCTTCCCCATTTCAGAGACAAACAAACCACATCACAGAAAAATTGAAGTCAGAATTTCCTCATTCCCATCACAAAGCCATGTACAGACGGACCTGTTAACTACCATGTAGCAAAACAAACCACAGTGCATTACACAAGAACTAACTTGTTTCTAGGTGGTAAAAGATGCCACTTCTTAATTGAAGAATGGCAAAGGATGATGCCTAGAACAGCTGGTGGCCATTTGTGCATTGATATAGATCATGATTTTTGTAAACATGAAGTCAACATAGTCAAGAGCTAAACAAGGGAATAACACCCTTGATAGCACTGTTTGAACCCTACAATGTGATGCTGTGTGAATAAGATCCATGTGATAGTACTCACAACATTGTTGATAGCAGAAAAAAAAAGATTTTTATACTAGCTCTGTATTGCCTATCAACAACATATTTGAATCTTACAGAGCCATTAAAAAATGCAT
Source organism: Ochotona princeps (assembly GCF_030435755.1). Taxonomy (NCBI): domain Eukaryota; kingdom Metazoa; phylum Chordata; class Mammalia; order Lagomorpha; family Ochotonidae; genus Ochotona; species Ochotona princeps. The sequence goes on along the minus strand of NC_080849.1, from coordinate 32,812,166 downwards.
CTCTTTGCGGACAGAGAATGAACTGCTAGAAAATGTATGCAATGCAAAGGATTCTTTGAAAGGAAAAGCAATAAATAGAAGCTGATGCTAACTTCATATATAACCTTAGACAGCTTTGTGATTTTGCATCTCAGACAAACCTGTGTTACTTCTTAAAAATAATTTAAAAAGAACACAGCATTGTGTTAGAGTGAGTTAAGTTTCTATCTGCAATATCAACATCCCATATGTATACCAGTTCAAGTTTTGGCTGCTTTACTTTTACTCTAATTCCTGCTAATGCATCTGAGAAAGCAGTAGAAGATTGGGCCCCTGTCATTTATATGGGAAAAGTAAACGGAGTTCAGGGCTCCTGGCTTTGGCTTGGTCCAGCATGAGTCGTTGCTACTATTTGGGGAATAAGCTTGTGAAGAAAATATCTCTTTCTCTCCCTTCCTCTTCCTAGCTCTGCCTTCCAAATTTAAAAGGTCTTATAAAACAATTGAATGTTGATACTTTAATATGGTAAGATAATTTCTGACTTGAAAGAAAACAACTTGAAATGTAGAAAGTAAATAAACAAACATACACACTGCTGGAATTTCTGTTTTAAGTAGGAAAAAAACGTGAAACATCCAATATTAATGAAAGAGTTAATGAAATGCTATTACCTCCATAAAGTGGAATACCATGCAGCTACTAACAAGGAAGCTTCTGAAGACATTTAAATACCTCGATATGTGATTTCATGATCAGATTCAGTGAAAAAAAATCAAGCCAGAGGATTTTATGTACTATGAGCTCACCCAGGTAAAAAGTATAGGAAACATCTTACAAAGTTACTAAATGATTTATGAGCAACAGAATTACAGAAAATCATTTTTCATGCTTCCAAATTTTTCCAAGCCAAAAGTCTATTTTTACTATAGCCACATGAAAAAGATTTAATAAAACCTAAAATCTCTTTTACTCTGGTCTCCATACTTCCTACAAACTGATTTAGAGAAACATCCATCTAGAGCTTCATCATCCTTGGCATGCACAGCGGTTTTCTCCTTTTGAGTAGGAGCCGACCAGAAGTGATTTCATTTCCCCCCGCCTCATTTCCTCATCATGCCCTCTGCGTGAGGCTGTGGGGCCAGCAGTAGGAAAGTTCTGGGAGTCAGTCTGCAAGGACACACGTCTCAATTCCATCATTTTCTGTCTCATTTCTCTGTGCCTCCATGGGGACATGAGGGATACCCCATGCCGTGTCACTGTCGGGATCAAATGAGATGATCCACGTAGTGTGCACAGCTCACAGTACCTGGTCCACAGTAAAATCCTTAATAAATATTAGATATTTTGCACAGGAAAGATTTGCTTTTGGGTTCAAGATCACAACACAAAAGCATGGCGATAACCTTTTTATTAACACCCAATTCTCCATCAGTGTCTCAGCTTCTGCTATTTTTCCAAGGGTTTATGGTCTGTCATTGACTTGGGGCTTCCCTCCTCATCCTCTTTGCATGAATTCCACCTCTGTTCTACCTCAGGGACACCATTCTGCTGGGGAAGCTCATGTCAGCAGGAAGCCTTGGGGACTTCACAGCCCCTACAGTGCAGAAGGCCCTGCAGGGCTACCTGTCCGAGGAAAGAGAGAGCGAATCAAGACATAGACAGAGCTCATGAGCACTCACTAGCCAGAAGATGTGTTTGTTTCCCTGGACAGTCAGATGGAGACTAAGAATCCTTTCACCCAATATTCCAAGATTTCTCATTGTACAAAGAGAGACTGACTTCATGGCTAACCACCCAAGTTAGCATGGAGTCCAGGGTTTATTCTGAACATCATTGTCCATGGCTTGGATCCAGGATCCTTAAAGAGAAGTCTGATTCTCAAACTGTGGCAGGAAAAATAAAAGAAAAGTGTCTGACTTTTTTTAAACATATTTATTTGGAAGTCAGAACTTCACTGATACAGGATGAGACACAGAGATCTTCCATCCATTGGTTCTCTCCTCCAAGTGGCTGTAATGGCTGGAGCTGGGCTAGTTCTGAAACCAAAAGCTTCTTCTGGATCTCCCAAGTGGGTGACAAGGATTCAAGTACTTATGTCATCCTTCTCTGCTTCCTCAGATGCAACAGCAAGAAGCTGGATAGGAAGTGAAGAAGCCAGGACTAACACTGGTGCCCAAACAGGATGCTGGCATCTCACAGAGTGACTTAACCTGCTGCACCACGAGGCCAGCCGCATGCCTGGAATACTTTGTGGTATCAGAAAGTAAGGAAGTGCTCAGTGTTGAAAAAATGAACACAAAAGAACACGGAGACCAAACTCATAGTTTCCTAGTGGCCAAACTTGGGAGAACTTATGCATCAACATAAGCAATAACAGTAATGGATAAAAACTCCTTAAATAAACTAAAATTCCAAAATTTCACAGAGATATTCAGGGTTGAGGGGTGGGGAGAAAGGGAAGGTGGATGAGGGATAAAGAAGCTGGCTCCTCTTGACAGTAAAAGATCAACTCATAAATCTAGAAGGGGCTGGTGTGATGGCTCCATCAGATAATCTTCCACTGCAAGAGATGGCATCCCATATGGGTGCCGGTTTACATCCCAGCTGTTCCACTTTTCATCCACCTCCCCAGATCCGTGTTCGCCCTTTTATGGGGTTTTGTGTGTTGGTGCCAGGCACATGCTCCCTTCTTATGGGTGCTGTGGCCATCCCAAGACACTGTCCAAGGACACTCTAGTTACCGCTTGCTGTAGGTTAAATTTTGTCCTCAAAAGATATAGGCAAGTCCTAGCCTTTGGTACCTGTGATGGTGAACATAGTATGTAATCCTGTTGATTAAGGTGAACCTGATGCTACAGGACTAGTGTTCAGACAATATACACAAATGCACACCCACAGAGAACACTATGTTAACAACACAGGAAGAGGCTGCACTGAACAGTGTACGAACCAAGGAGCCCCAAAGTTTTCCAACAAGTCCTGGAAGCTGGGAAGAGTCGAGGAAGGACTCACACCAGATCCCTCCGGGGAAGTCTGACCCTGCCAGCATCATCCTCTCAGACTCCTGTCATCCAGCCTTAGGAACACATACATTTCTGCTGTGTCCAATCAGGCACTTTGTGGCGCTTGATGACAAAAGCCCTGGAAACAAACAAACTACCCTTTCCTGTGGATTTTCCTTCCCTAATTTCCTCCACAGACACCATCTCTCCCATAATCCCTTATCTTGGGGAAAATCCAAGTAAATGCTGATTCCTAGGAGTCTGTGATAGAAATTTTCCTGTTCTCTCATGTTTGGTGTTTGATTATTTTATATTATTATAAATGAGTTCTTTCCTCACCACAAAATACAACAGCACAGGGGGAAAAAAAGAAAAAGGAAATGACACGGGACACGGGATCTCTTTACTTAACTCTGTGGATGTTAGGGAACTGTCTTTTATGCTAGGAATCAGAAGCCAATCTTGTACTGCTGGGTTATTATGAATACTCATTTGGCCCTGGCTGTTCATAATCTTGATGTCCTAATATCTTTCATCTGGGAGACTGACCAAAAAAAAAAAAAAAAAAAAACCCACTGTCATTTCACCAACTGATTATTCAATCCCATATTCTTAAATCTCATTTTTCCAGCTTCTCTGAGTTAAAAATTACATTTTATCTCAGCTAAATCGCTTCTGTAATAGGCAGAATCTCATTCAGTTATAGATTTTGATGACTTCTCCATTGATGGAACATAAAACAGTATCTAGCAGATATACATTTTTACAGTTTAATTCTGGGCTCCCAAAAGATAAATTGTGAACCAAACGGGGAAAGAGACATGAATAAATAATACCAGCTGAACAGACAAAGATATGTAGGCAAAGTTAAGCCCCTCTCAGTAAATGTCAAGTATGAAATTGTTTTAGATAATTTTATTCATTGGACCTATCCTACTCCCACAAGGTTTTATTTGATTTTCCGAGATTGATGCCATTATGCTCTGCATTCTGAGTATGAGATAAAAACATGGCCTGTGCCAGGCTTGAGCTTCCTGCACTGTGATGCAGAACTTGTTCTAGCAACAGTGCATTTCCCAGAACAGAGCAAAGTCAATCGCTCCACTAAGCATCCCCTCTCCCAGCATTACTCACTGTGGAATGGTTCATAGAGTCATCAATGGGTGTAAGCACAGGGTTGAGAAATGGGCCTCCACTGGCATAGTGGATTTGCACAAGGAAGCTTCTAATTCTAGCGGTTCCACCCTTAATAGAGGAAACATAGTAGCCAATTCTCACATGCAGGCCGATGTGGAAAAGAATGTCCACCAAATCATCGGCCTTTTTCTCCGAGATACTCAGCCAAACTGCATATCCCAGGACTAGTGTGGAATACTTACTGAAGTAAAAAGTCATTATGACACTTGTTAAGTATTGTTAAGAAGCCGTTATTCAAGGGGAGACCATCACAATGGGGGCAGGGACACTGATATGGGATCTTGCAGTGAGAGAGAGATGGAGCTAGACTTCAAGCACAGTATGGACCAATGGGAATCTGCAGTCCAGAAAAAGGGTTAAAAAGATAGAAAATTATCAAGAGGCACATCAGAGGTACAGGAAATTCTTATGTGACAGCCTCAATAGGATTCTTATTGAAAGCAGGGAAGGGTGGGAGTGGCAAGATAACAAATGTAGGAGATTTCCCTTAAACCTCAGGGTTCCTGCTCAAGCTCAATTCTACAAGGACAAGAGAAGAGCCCAGAAAGACTCAGCAGAACCTGACTCAAGGTTTGGCCAAAAGAGAGCCACTGTAATGCTCCATTTTCAGAACTCATTAAACACAAATTGTTCTTTCCCCTTTCACCTGCCATCTAGTAGAAAATTCCCAGACCCTGGGAAAAGTCAGAAAACATTTGTCTTTAAAGGACTGGACAGTGAATAGGTTTGAGGCAGCTCCATGGCTTCTTTCTTGACTATGTAAGTCCACTGTTGTTGCCAGAAGGCAATCATTGACATTATGAAAACCAGTAAGTGTGGTTGTATTCCAACGAAACTTCACAAAGACAGCCTGGGTTTGGTCCAGGAGTTAATGTTTCCCAAGCCCTGCACTGGGAGAATCAGCCAATGAAAAGCCCATGGATTCTAGAATCACCATGCCATTACAATACTCTCCTACCATCTGTTGGGCCTCACAGACTAGGAAATGAGTGACGGATTGTCATGAGCTGACAGAGTTATCATCTTAACATTTACTTCCACAGTTACCCCTATGGTTGAAAGGAGGCAGTACAAATCATACTGCCTGAAGTTCTTCCAAAAGTAATATGTCACTTCCATTCACATTTTATTGGCTGAATCAAGACATTTGACTCTAACTTCAACCAGAGAGAAAAAAAAAAAGAAGAAGAAGAAAGAAAGAAAAGAAAGGTGACTGGTCATTGGCTCAAGAGAAGAAAATCTAGATAACTGTGAATTGTAGTGATGCCACAGCACACCAAACAAAGCTGCTGGTCATTCACATCCTAAGTGCAACAGTTTCATCCAATTGCAATCCTCCTAACACCAAAGGCCAACTTACTAAGGAGAAGTAAGAACTCCAGGCTAGGGCCCGGCAATGTGACCTAGTGGCTAAAGTCCTCGCCTTGAATGCCCCGGGATCCCATGTGGGTGCCAATTCTAATCCCGGCTGCTCCACTTCCCATCCAGCTCCTTGCTTGTGGCCTGGAAAAGCAGTTGAGGACGGCCCAAAGCTTTGGGACCCTGCACCCGCATGGGAGACCCGGAAGAGGTTCCGGGTTCCCGGCTTTGGATTGGCACAGAACCAGCCGTTGTGCTCACTTGGGGAGTAAACCATCGGACGGAAGATCTTCCTCTCTGTCTCTCCTCCTCTCTGTATATCTGACTTCGTAAAAATCAATCAATAAATCTTAAAAAAAAAAAAAAAAAAGAACTCCAGGCTAGAACACACTGACCCTGGATGATGACTTCAGGGTGTGGAGGTAGCAGTTAGGTGTGCTGGGAATGAGAAGCATAATTAGTTATTGAATACAGAAAGACAAGATTCAGAGAACTACCTTAGCATCCTAAATACAATTCTGCTGCTAATCCATCTTTTTTATCTTACAGTTCTATCCAAAAATTCAGAAAATGAAATGCCTTCAGAGTGTGTAACAGATCTAGATCTTGAACACTCCAAAGAGGAACAAGACTATGCTCTCTTATCTTGACATTGCTTCTTCTACAGTTGCAATTCACTTCATTTCTAAACCTGAGGAAAAGAGAAATTACATTGATTTCCAAAGGAAGGAGTTTGAATCAGGTCACACTTGGAGCTGAAAAGAGGATTAGGTGTCAGACCAGCCCCTAAGCAGCCCTCAAGAATCTATTTGTCTAGAGGAATGAGGCCTGACAATGTGGAGATGGAGAGAAGGTGAAATGGTCACGACACTGAGCTCTGAACCCAGCCATTGGGAGCAGGTCTTAGCCCAGAACTAAAAGACTAAAGCAAAAGCTAAATGGGATGGTTTTCTATTTTATCTTACTTATGTATCCATTTGAAAGGCATACATTTGAAAGACATACTGGGGAAAGACCAACAGAGAGAAGTATCTATCTCTTGGTTTACTCCCCAAATGATGGCAATCGCCAAGGTTGGGTCAGGCCAAAGCCAGACATTTGAAATCCCATTTGGTTTTTTCACATGGCTGTATATTTGTGCAGAGAGAGGCATGTGGCCCTTGAAAGGTAGGTGTTCCCCACAAAGAATTTACAGATAAGCAGAATGAACAGGTGATATATCTTAAAAACTTTTTTTATTCAGTATTAGCTCATTCAGTTATGGGGACTAGCAAATCCCAATTTGTACAGGTTAAGTTGACTGGCTACCGACCCAGAAGGGCCAGTGACTTTCCAGCTCAAAGGCAGGGAAAAGCAAAACAGTGCTCCAGTTCAAAGACCATCATACAGGAAGAATTTCTTCTAACTTGAGGGAGGACCAGCCCTTTTGCTCTGTTTGGGCTCTCAGCTGATGAGATGAGGCCCACCCACGCTGGTGAGAAAAATCAACTTTACTCGGTCTTTCAGCTTAAATATCAGTCTCATTCAAAAACATCCTCACCTGCACACACAAAATGATTTTAAACCAAGTCTCTGGACCCTCCATAGAAATGTTCAGCTTCTATGATAATCTCCAGGTCTTGAGCCTGATTGTCCTTGATCCTTAATTGGTCGCTTCCCTTAATGTAAAACACTCAACTATGTTGGGGAGGTTTAGCTAAACAATGGAACCAGTCGTGTGCCATAGGCTGAGTTTGAAGAAGGGATGCCCAAATAAGTATGGGTGCTGTTAGGAAGGTTGAATGGGTGAGGAAAAGTCACAAACACCCATTTTCCCTCCCAAATCCTCCAAACGCATGGATTGACTCAAGCTATTCTAGTCCTGAATCATTAGGTGGTAACAAGGAAAGCCAAATCCTTGGAGGATGAAATATTTCCTAATGACGTGGGACTCTGAGAAGCAATGAGCTGGGCACTGTTGTCAAATCTCATTTCTCATTACAGACAATTCATTTCATTGTTTCCTGCATAGACCTTCGAGATTTAGCTATCTTTATTTGCACCAAGCCTCTTCAACTGAAATGCTTCCCTCCTGCCCTCTCCCTATCTCTGATGGCCGGCTCACACTCCACCTTCTTCATATAGGGTTCTCTGAGCTCTTCCAGTCGCATCCTATTACGGGCTCAGTGATGGTGTCTCTTTGATTCTAAACCCCAAAGCAATGGTATAAAGACTTGGGACCTGTAGGAGGTGACTAGGTTCTGGCTCTCCTGCCTGGGGCTAATGCTTGGAACCTACTCCTTTGCCTTTCTGCCATGTGAAGACACAGTCACAGAAGCAGAGCATAAGTTCCCACCAGACACTAAATCTCCCGGGCTTGGGCTAATCTCAATCTCCCCACCCTCCAGAACCAACGTGTTGAGTTTCTGTTGTTTATAAACTACCTGGTCTAGGGTCTTTCACTACAGTAGCAGGGGCAGACTAAGGTCCCGCCCCCCATCCCAAACCTGAGTCGATCTCTTCCACCAAACTTGTGCAGCACTACACTCCTCTCTCAGCACATCTCCTCCCATGAATTCACAAGAAACAGATCTGTTTGTCTTGGCCTCTTGTTCCCCCTTTGAGCCATCAGCTCTTACAGGCAAGCCTACATGTGCTCAGCTGAAGGTACCCCAGCCTCAATTCATTTGCAGCATTCAACATCCATGAAATTCCATTCAATTCACCACCCATATTTTAGTCTTCATAATTTTGTCAGCCACCAGTAAAACAACTCAAGATGAGCTCGGGAGCATAACTTTATTATTTTTATCACTATTATTTCCCACTCTTTACTATGCTTAAAAGAATGCTTTTAATATTGCACAAACAGGAAAAGCAGAGCCCAGCTTCTCATCAGTTTGCCTTTGCCTATCCACTGTCCTCACACATGAAGAGCAGCTGAAAATGTAAAGGGTAGAATGGTCCCTGAGATTACTTCAGCCTGGATTCCTTCCATGCTTCTTAGCGCTGGGTCCCTGATACCTTAAGCAAGCATGAGTTAAAACTCGGTGCCTACAATTCTTAATTACAATTGCATTGCTGGCTTTGTGTGCATCTCTGCTCATTTTAACTCAATGCTGACTGACAAATTGTGCTCGTCTGCCTATTCGACAGTAATTTAGCCCGGCAACCTGCAGCTCACACCAGATTGATGAGCATCTGTCTGATCTGTTTGGGGGACGTGTTGTTTTCTTAGCGTAGGCGGCTTTGTGCTGCTGCTGAATGGAAGAAGGGTTTTACATTCTCCAGTGGCATTACTGGACAGCGCTCCAATTCACCTTTCAAAATAATAATAATAATAACAATAATACTAATAAGCCATCACCACCCATCTCAGACACAGCAGCACTCGGCTCAGTAGGATGGACAGGTGGATTGAGAGCCATACAAATTCACACTGATGCTTTTTAGGCCAGTGGAAGTTCAGGTTAATACTCAAAATGTGGCTAATCTTAATACTTAAGCCAAATGCTACTTAATTTGTAGAACGTGGTAACTTTTCACCTGAGAGCTTGAAGTTAGTAAAAGTTGCCTCTCCTTGGAATAACCCTGCTTACAACTCCTGGGAGCTCACATGGCTCTGAACCACTCAGCTTTCCACTGCAATACCCCATGGCCTTCGGCCTCCTTGGTGTGCCATCTTCCAAGTTAATTGCCTGAATTCCTTCAGGTATGGGAACATCTCCTCCCCCCCAAAATTTCCCTTTATTATTTTTTCATTTCAGAGTTTTCATGGTCCCTATGGCCCAAATACAGAGTTATGGAAAAGTATCACTAAGGTATAAGCAAATACTTTATTGAGCTATAAATCACACACCATGCAATGTGCCTATCTAGTATGGAATTGGGGTTATTATACTATTAATTTTTTTAATTATAGTAAAATATTTATAACAAAAAGTTTGCATTTTAACCAGGAGTCTAGAACCCAACCCTGGTCTCTGTCATAGGTGATAAGGCACACCCAAGCACTTAAACTGTGCATGAGCAGGAGTTAGAATCAAAAGTACAGCCAAGACCTCAGGTAACCGGAATCATATAATACTTGGTTTTTCTGTGACTGGCTTGTTGCACTTAGCATATTTTCAAGATCCATCCATGCTATAGCATTTGTCAGAAGTTCTTTCGTAGGCTAGGTAGTATCCCATTGCATGTACACATAGTCTGTGTATTCATTCATCTACTGATGGACATGTTTTGGCCACTATGACTATTGTGCTATGAATATTAGTATGTAACTATATGTTTGATTCTGGGCTTCCTTTGGGAGTATCCCTAGGCATGGGATGGCTGGATCCTCTGTTAATTCTATATTTAGCTTTCTAAGAAACTGCCAGTCTGCCTTCTACATTGTTTGTGTAGGATCCCAATTTCACTACATTCTTGCCAAATTTTTACTTTCTCATTTTTTAGATCCTGTTTTTAAAAATATTTTTTACAGACAGAGTGGGGAGGAATGACAGAGATTTGTTGCATCCTCTGGTTCACTCCATCAAAGGCCGCAGCAACAGCCAGCATGGACCAGGCTGAAGTCAGGAGCATGGAACTCCATCTTGGTCTCCCTTCTGGGTGGCAGGATCCCAAGCCCTCGGACCATCTTCTGCTTCCCAGGTGCATCAGCAGGGAGCTGGTTCAGAAGTAGAGCAGCTGGGATTCAAACTGGTACCGATACGGGATGCCAGCATCAAATCAAACAGTGTTGCTTTATTTTGATAGCTATCCTTCTCCGTATGCCCAGCACCATTCAATCGATAGAGTTTGGAACAGTGGCTTTTACAGAAGTAGAAAGGAAGGAGGAAATTGGTCATTTAGAATTTGAAAATATACTGACACCACCCATTGTGTTCCAGATTAAGGAAAAAAATTTAGGTCAATTCTAACTTCAGGTGTTTCTGGTGATCTCATAGTATTTTCTGTGACACCCAGAGATAGCACTCAGGACCCCGATATCACACAGACCCTTCCCACCTACAATCGTGACAACTTGTTCCTTATAAGGGAAAACATCAAGTGAGCCAGTCAATCACTATTATGGATTGAATAGGATCTCGTCCCCAAACTGACAAAGCCCTTTAAACTCCTGAGTTTTATGTTAATGACTGATGGATACAGAGTCTTGACCTTTGGTAGGTGGGCCTGGTGGGAGGTCTTTAGGTCACGAGGGTCTTGCTCTCAGATGGCACTTCTCTTCAAACAGCTGTGGCATGTTTCCTAAGTCTCTTCCTCACTCTTTAGTGGATCCCAGGCACCTGAAGCCCTCGCTCGTAATTTCATTTTGTACCCAGTACGTGTTCTCTCTGGCATGATTCCTTTCCTCTATGACCTGGAATAAAGTCATCACCCCAAATTATGGGTAAGAAACAGTAGAAGAACCTAGCTGGACGCCAGGAATCAAGGTCACCCATTAATTGTGTTCCTGGAATCTGAGCCTTTGTCCTTCAGGAAGACAGTCCCCTGGCGCAGGCAGGAAACCCTGACTCCACAAAGGCTGATGGTGAGGTGCCCTGTGAGCAAGGGAGAAGCGATGCATATGACTGGGACTCAGCCTCAGGCACCTATGAAATCTGGAACTCTCCTACCCGGGTGAGTAACTGTGAATATCAGTTATTTCTATTTAGTTACATCTCATCAATTGTTTCTAGCTATTGTGTGACAGCTCCCTGCCTCCAAGAAATCAGAACCTTGGGCCTGATAAAAATGGCTCAATTGGCTAATCCTCCTCCTTCAAGCACTGGAATTCCATATGGACGCTGGTTCATGTCCTGACTGCTCCACTTCCCATCCAGCTTCCTGCTTGTAGCCTGGGAAAGCAGTCGAGGGTGACCCAAAGCCTTGGGACTCTGCACTTGGAAATCCCATATGAAGGACCTGGAGCAAGCTCCTGGCTCCTGATTTCAGGTTGGCTCAGCTCCAGCCACTGCAGCCACTTGGGGAGTGAACCAGTGGATGGAAGATCTTTGTCTCTATTTCTCTCTGTAAATCTTTCCTTCCAATAAAAATAAATAAACCTAAGAAAAAAAAAAGAAAGAAACTAGAAAGTCTAGGCAAGCCAAGGTTAATCAACAAGTACTGACTCAAGGAACCCAAAGTTAGCTAGTGAGGGCAACACTGCACAGCTTCAACTTGTGTGCTGCACTTGATGGCCCACTGCAGAGGAGTCTGAAAGTACTGGAGAAGAGAGATGGGGAAGACTCACAAAGCCAAACATATTTTCCCATTCATGTCATGATATGCTAATTACTGGGCCACTTCCCAGTCTTTGTCAGCTTTATAGTTTGATCCTCAAGCACAAAAGATTTTGCATGTTTAGAATTAAAAGTCTTATCTACAGAGCATTTATTTTTCTTGGAATATTGAGCAAAATAGAGCTTTCACCCATCCACTGGTTCATTGTCCCAAATGCCCATAATGGTAGTGGCCAGGCCAGGGCCAAAGCCAAGAATTCAATCCAGGTTTCCCACACAGACAGCAGGAACCCAATTACTAGAGCCAACCTCGCTGCCTCCTAAGGTGTACATTATAAGAAGTCTGGAATTAGAAGCTGAAGCTGGGGATCGAACCCAGGTATGATGACATGGGATGCATGCACCTTAACAGCTAGGCTAAATGCCTGCTCCCGTAAAACATTTATTGTTTTCAAGTAGATAAAAGATCTTTTTGCGGATCCACCAAGAGCATTTTACCCATTCTTCATTTATCTGTCTCAAAGCATATATTTTAATTCAAGAAACAGACATCATAGTTGGGAATCAGAATACGACCAGATGGTTTTCCAGTTCTGGCAATCTAAATACCCTGTCACGTGTTACATAATTGTTCAAGAAAGCACACTACTTTACCTGTGCCACGCAGATCATGACAGATTGCTCAGTTTTTGCACATCAGTTTCTTCAGTGTTTGCTTTGCTTTGAGCTGGGAAAAACTAATTACGTCCAGGTGGAGTGCAGGTGCAAGTTTGTGGGCAAACTCCAGCTGCCCTGCTTACATACAAAGTTATTTTGTTGGAGAATTCTAGCCTTGAAAACTTGATCTCCTGGCCCTTTTTAAGAGGTACTCATTCCTCTCTTCATAGTCCCCTATCTTCATGCTGATTAATGAGCAACTGGAATTCTAACGGGATGGGAGCAGCTCTGTCAGGGGGGCTCCACGGCAGACTGCTGACTGCCATTCTGCACTGTCTCTCAGGCGCCTGTCTTCTCAGCATCCAGACTGCCTCTTTCAATTAGCATCATCGCGTTCAATGCCAAAATGACTTAGTATCAATTCAAGTTTAAAATAGGAAAGTGTTGTTGTTATCAAAGGTGGCTGGAGGGATATTAGTGGCTGGCCTGGTAGTTAAGATGTCAGTAAGGATATCTGTGTCCAACATCAGAGGACTGTGCTCCATTTCAAGATCCAGCTACTGACTCCAATTAACTGCTAATGCGGACCCTGGGAGGCAGTGCTGAGGGCTCAAGTAGTTGGATTACTCTCACCCGCGTGGGAGACGTGGATCAAGTTCCAGGACTGCTGCAGGCATTTGGGAGTAAAACAGCAGATGAAACAACTCTCTCCCTCTCAAATAATGTTTTAAAATAGAATTAAGAAGTTTTGGTGGTAATCATGCTATAAAATAAATGTACTCCATGCCATCAAATTCTTTGCTTAGAAGTAGTGACGGGTCCAGAGCAATGGCTCAGTGGCTAAATCCTCACCTTGGATGCTCTGGGATCCAATATGGGCACCAGTTTGCATCCCAGCTAATCCACTTCCCATCCAGCTTCTTGCATGTGATCTAGGAAAGCAGCAGAGGATGGACCAATGCCTTGGGACCCTGCACACACATGGAAGACCTGGAAGAAGCTCTTGGCTTTGGTTTGACCCATTTCTAATTATTGCAACAGTCTGGGGAGTGACCCATGGATGGAACATTATCTCTCTCCATAACTCTCTGAAATGAATAAATATGTGAAATGTGTTCATTTTAAGGCTTATCTATTTTACCAACTTAAATAAGCATAGTATTCTATTTAACTTCAGGCAGTAGGTGTCAACAGAAATTAGAGCAATAGCCCTGACCATTCCCACCTTAAACCAAATGATTGAACTTCACATGCACCTCATCAACAGTATAATAATCTGACATTAAATGCCCCCCCAGTATGGTACGGTGAGGAGCACACATTACTATCTATTAAATACTCTTCCCAAATATGACTTTAATACAATTCTCAGCTCTTTATTTTCTTTCAAAAACAGAAACAGAGAAATAGATACTAATAGACGGATGTTCCTCATCTTCTGGTGCATCTCAAATGCCCATCACAGCAGGTCTCAGCCAGGCCCAGTTGACAGCCAGAAACTTAGATCAGACCTCCCACATGGATAGGAGGAGCCTGAATACTTGAGCCATATCCTGAGCGCACGTCAGCAGGACTCAGGAGCCAGTAGCGGTGCCAGGCCTGGAACCCAGGCTTTCTGAGTTGGAGGCAGGCATCCACGTGGCACATTAACCACTGCATCAAACAAGCACCACTAATGTAGCCTTACGATCCAACTCTCTGTAAGCTCTCTCAATTTTGGTTCCTCAACCAAACCACAGATCCATGGAAAATAGAGTGACAATTTCCTCAAGTCTCCCCACAAATGCTGTGCTACATGGGAGAGACATTCCTTCATTTCATAAACTGAGTGCCTGAGCACAATTGCACTCAGTTCTCTTGTGGCTCCCCAGTTACAGAAAACAAGGGAAACTTCCAGAATGTGAGACATTCTACAAAAAGAATTGAAGAAATTGAGGTGTTATGGAAATAACGACGTTGGTTCTTGTTTTAAAAAATTTTTTAAAGATCTATTTATTTTTATTTAAATAATTACAGAGAAAAGGAGAAACAGAGAAAGATCTTCCATCCAGTGGTTCTCTTCCCAAATGGCCACAGCAGCCAGAACTAAGCCCATCCAAAGCCAGAAGCCTCCTCGTGGTCTTCCCCATGGATACAGGGGCCAAGCACTTGAGCCATCCTCTGCTGCTTTCCCATTCCACAAGCAGGGAGCTGGACCAGAAGTGGAGCAGCCAGGACATGTTCATGTGGGATGTGGAGGATTAACATGCTGAGCCACTCGGCCAGCTGCAATGCTGGTTCTCAATGTAAGGCTGGAGGCAACCCTCACAACATGTTTTGCCTGGTTTGGGAGCCTGATTGTACTCGCTTGTATTGACCTCATTTTCTCCCACCTAGTATCTGAGATACATCTGCAGGATCAGAAGAGCTGAGCTTTAACACAGCCTGCATGTGGGAAAAGTGGACGTGAGTGAAGTAAGGGTGCAGTGGTTGCGTAAGCAGCTGTGGAACTGCGCGCTGGTAGGAGGTGGGAATGAGGAAAGGGAGATTTCTGGAAAGAAGTGTTAACTTCCAGGCAGATTGCAAATTGATTTATGAGAGTAATCTATGGCCATGTTTGTGCTCGCCAGCTAGACTACTTTGCAGAAGGGAAATACAATTATTTATATCTGTTTGAAAAGGAGAGAGTCAGAGAGAGAGAGAGCGAATCTTCAATCTGCTGGTCACTTCCCAAATGCCCACAATTGCTGGGCACTCAATCCAGGTCTTCTAGGTGATTGGCAGGGACCCAGTACTGGAGCCACCCAGGGTGCTCAGTCCCAGGCACTCTGCTGTGGGATGTGGCTGGCCCAACTTTTACTGCTGCTCCCAACAGCGGCCCCTCTGTTCCTCCTTGTCTCTTTGCACAGACATGTTCACATGCATGCATGCATATCTGCTGATCCATTTGCAAGGAAGAGACAGGCATATCCCTCGTATTCAAATGTGCCTGCATGCATTTCTAAGGACATTCTCTTACAGAACTACGATACAATGACCACATGTAAGAAAATTAATTTTCCTAGCAAAATCTGCTAGAGCCATTCCCTAATAAAAGTTTTCCAACTGATCCCAAACTTGCCTTTGCAACTGATTTTTGTTTTACAGCAGGAGCCAGTCTAGTTTCACCTATTACATACAGTTGCTGGGTTTTTCATCTTTTTCTCTTCTCATGCAGGTAGAGCCTACATGCAGTAGTTGGCCCCTTACACGCGTACCTTGATGCATTTCTGCAACACCCCCATGTGACCACCAAACAGGTGGTTACATGGAATTTTTTTAAAAGATGTCTTTATTCATTTGAAAGGCAGAATAATAAAAAAATTACAGTTCCCTCTCCAAATAGCTGCAACAGTCAGGGCTGGGCCAGGCTAAAGCCATGGTCCAGGAACTTCTGTGTCTCCTTTATGGGGTTGGCAGGGACCCACGTACTTGAGCCATGGTGTGCTGCCTTCTCAGGGTTTTAGCAGGAAGCTGGATTAGAGTTGGAGGTAGGACTTGATCCCAGGCACTGGATATAGGATACAGATATTCCAAACAGTGGCTTAACGCACTGCACCATAGCACCTGTCCTGATGGTGGAAATTTCCATCCCACAGGAGGTTCCTGAAGGCTCTCTCTATGGGTGTGACCTCCTCCCTATCCCTTAGGGGTGTCGTGCGTGTGAAACAATACGAACTCTTAGATGCTTTGGTTGGAATGTAAATTCAAGTGTAAAGTTCCACCCTGGGGAAAATTCTTTGGCAGAATCTTATAAATTTTAATATATCCTGCCCCGTGACCCACTATTGCCATCTTCAATATATACCCAAGAATTGCCATTAAGATACCTATGCGAGATTGCTTGCAGCAGCTCCATGTGTGATATCCCCACAATGGAAATGGCCCCGATATCTATCAACAATAAACTAGACAAATTAAATGCAACAAATTTATACAGAGGATTGCTACACAGCACCAAAGGGACCCAGAGGTGGGGTAGGGAAGCAGAGCTTATTCAACAGATGAAAGCAGGCCTGGGGGAGCTGAACCTCACTGGCTTCCCAATGGCTTCCTAATCCCAGCAGTAGCGTTGTCCAGCTTGAGCGATGCTGCGCCAAGCGGAGGCTGGGTCCCTGGGGCGGACACACAGGCACGGAATTGTGCCCAGAGAGGCAGAGTTCAGCTCTTCCTCCTTGCTGATCTTGGCGGCTCCTAGTGCAAAAACTAACCTAGAGAAGCCGGTCGGGTTCTGCTTTAAACTGGATCTGGGTCCCAGGAACATCCCGAGGTTGAAGTTAGCAGCTGGGCTACACGCATGGGCTTGGGCAGGTCTTAAAAGCCCCTGGCCAGTTGTGTATAGCTCTTCTCATGCCCCTACCTGCCCCTCACCATCCAATCTTGGATGCAATTGGACTATAGAAGTTCCAGGGGGTTCCATGTCCTGTATGTTTCCTCCAACCTGCCTGTGACCCTGGTCACCCACTCCCCTTTGCACTGTGGATACCAAGGATGGTCCTGGTGTTGTAGATGTGGTCCCAATAGCCCAAAACTATCAGAAACATCAGGAACCCACAGTTAAGAATGGAACAGAGCCAAGCAACTAAGCACATGTGACTTCTTAACACAGAGCCATGGAAAGAATAAGCAGAAAAAGGACCCAGTATCATATAGCACAAAAGTTTAAAGGCGTTTGTACAACAGCTTCAAAAAGACACGAACATGATGTCAGACACCTAGCTGATGCAGAGTGCAAGAGAGATCACACTGCACGCAAGTGTAGGACGTTAGGAGCAGCTTTTATTGGCCTAGCTTGGCAACAGCAGTTCCCACCACACTCCAGGAGCCACTGTGCCAGGCCAATGAATTCAGGGGGTTTTAAGCTTTCATCCTCCAGTCAGCTTGAGAGCCCTACAGAACAAAGTTTCCGTGCATTCAGTTAACTACGTGGCAGGAGGTAGTAAGGGAGCTGGCAGAGCCCAAGGTTTTCCTGCAGTTAATTAACCTAAAGTAGCACAATAGGAGGGAGGAGGGGCCAGGTGCTGGAAGCCTCCAGAGCCATTTTCCAGCCTTCAATTAACTTGGTTGGTGTAGGAGGTAGGCAGGGTGTGAAATCTCTGTCCCCCCACTGTCAATGGTACTGTCAATCAGCCCAGCAAGCATGTGTTAGAATCAACTGGCTGCACCCCATCACTCTAGAAAGAATATCAGAGTTGAGAGAAGTGACAAACCTGTGCAAGCAGAATTAGTCACAAAATTTAGTTACTGAAGCAAATATGAATTGATTAAGTCTCACAAAAGAGATCTAGAGAACTGGTCTAGGTAAAGCGGCCCAGCATAGGAATGACTGCAGCCCACACCACAATACCCAAGTTCGAGTCCCAGAACTGGTTCCTGATCCACTCTCCCTGCTAGTTCAGATTCTGGAAGGTAATCATGAAGGTTGAACACAGGAGGAAGACCCGGATTGAGTTCCAGCTCCCTACTTCTGCCTCTTTTTCAGTCCTTTCTCAGTGGGCATCTGGGGAGTGAACCAGCAGAAGGGACCTCTCTTCTTACGTGTCTCTGTCTTTTAATTAATTTCAAGGATAAAAAACAAATATTACAAGTATCCAGAGGAAAAGTTAAACACTGAAAACAAAGCTCATGCTAACCTCTGATTTCTCTCTTGCAACTCTTAAGTGCCAGAAAATGATGGAACAATATCTACAGTATTATGGAAAAATAACTTTGACCTAAAAGTAGCACAACTGCCAAGCTATTATCTCCAGAAAAGGCAACTTGGAAGACACTCAGAGACACAAAGTCTTAAAACATTGCATCAGCCAACAGCCTACCCTGAGAAAGATGTCCCATGATTAACTGTAGCCAGTAGGGAACATGCATTAAAATAACTCAAGAGTAGGAAGGCAATCGTGTTAAAGAATTAATGATATGCATGAAAACAAGTTAAGGAGCTTTATGCATAAATGATTATATATGGAGTAATAAAGTTGGAGACAAACATAGACTCTCACATATATATGGTAAATAACCTGGCATTCCTGTGCAAGTGTGTTCCATATCTTGATGTGGGTGTCAGTTTTACTGGTCCTACATGTGTTTCAACACACTGTCCTTTAGGAAACCAGCGTTATGGTACAGCAAGTTAAGCAGCTGCCTGTGATGCCCACATCCACATGGACACTGGTTCAACTCCCAGCTGGTCTGTTTCCAACCCAGTACCCTGATAATGTGCCTGGGAAAGCAGCAGCAGATGACCAGGTTCCTGGACCCCTGCAACTACGTGGCGGTTCTGCGTGGAATTCCCAATTCCTGGCTTTGGCCTAAGCCAGGCCCAGCTGCTGTGGTCATTTGCAGAGTGAACCATCTGTCCTTCCCTCTCTTCTTAACACTAACTTTCAGATAAATACAACTTTAACATTTTTTTTCTTAATTGGACTTTAAAAATCAATGCATTTTTTTTACTCAAAGTTCACTGAGTATCCTTCAAATTAAGACAATTTATATGCAATAAACATATTAGTGGATATATATAGTCACGCAAATATATGGTTTTATGTATTTTCACACACAGGGATTTATTTTTTCAAACTTATTTATTAGGAAAACAGAGCTAGGGAGAGGGATGGAGAGATGAAAGAGAGATCTTCTACTGGTTCACTCCCAAATGGCACAAAGGCTGCAGCCAGGCCAGGTGGAGCCAGAGGCCAGGAGCTCTTCCAGGTCTCCCGTGTGGGTGCAGGGCCCGAGCCTCTGGGCCATCTTCCACTGCTTTCCCGGGTGCATTAGCAGGGAGTTGGATTCTAAGTCATGAACCAGTGCCCATATACAGTGTTGGCATCAGACGTGGTGGCCCTGCACAGTTTTTTTAAGGAAGCAAAACTATGACAGATTAAGCACACGTTTGCCTGATTTGTAGACGCTGGTGTTTTATACCTGCCCTGTCATTTCTGGTACTTTCCTAAGAGAAGGCCTCGCACATGCGCACACACCAGCCTATCGCCCATGGTCGGCCTGCAGCCGCTCTCCCTCTTGACTCCAGCTAAGTCCCAGCTCTCCTTCATCCCTGTCCAGCACACATGAGGCCTCCTAGGATGGAAAGCCCAGTATGCCAGTGGCCATGGCGAGAGCCCAGTGGTCACACTGGCCAGTTGTTTCAGTGAGCCTGGGCTCTGTGAGATGATACAGAGTGACTCCCTCTGGGCTCTGTGGCACACGGTGACATCTGCTCACCATGACAGCTGTTGCTAGGTCTACAAACACCCAGCTCTCTCTGGAAATGCTTCAACCACGAGTGGGTCACCTCTTGCCTCAGCGGAGCCCTTGTCTGAAATAATTCCATAACTTTTGATCTACATTCCAGAGGAGCTCAAATGCTAGCTAGGATCAGCTAGGAAGATAAATGCACATGACTCAAACATTTGTTTTTCTTCCTCCTTCTTAGTTTTCTTCCCCATCTTTCATCCTATATTGTCTTCCCTCAAATTAATTCCTTTCTCTTTCACTAAGTGCAAAACAAAGCCTCACAGAATTTTTTCAAAGATTTAGTTATTTTTATTGGAAAGGAAGATATACAGAGAGGAAGAGAGACAGAGAGGAAGGTTTCTATCTGATGATTCACTCCCCAAGCGGCCATAAAGGACAGAGCTACGCCGATCTGAAGCCAGGAGCCAGATGCTTCTTCCAGGTCTTCCACGCAAGTGCAGGGTTCCAAGGCTTTGGGCCGTCCTCAACTGCTTTCCCAGGCCACAAGCAGGGAGCTGGATGGGAAGCAGGGCTGCCGGGATTAGAATTGGCATCCATATGAGATCCCAGTGTGTGCAAGGCTAGGACTTTGGCTGCTAGGCTACTGTGCCAGGCCTGCTCACACAATTTGAATGCAACAAGGTCTGAATATTTAGAAATAGGATGATGATATTATCTGCATTAACAGTTCCTGGACTGTCATTAGAATGATGTCAATGTTGTACTTTTATTTATTTATTTGAAAGGCAGAAAGACAGAGATTTTCCATCTTCTGATAAACTCACCAAATATTAACAACAGCTTGGCCAAGCTGGGTTGAAGCCAGGAGCCAGGAGCTCCCTCTGGTCTCCCACATGAGGAGCAGGGACCAAGCACGTGGGCCATCATCTGCCTCCCAGGTGCATCAGCAGGAAGTTGGATTGGAAGTAGAGGTGGATTTGATCCCAGGTACCCAGATATGAGATGTGGGCACCCCAAGCATGAGCTTAACCCACCAGGCCACTGCAGCAGCCCCTGCCAGGATTTGATAAGATCTAAAAAGCTGTCAGAACTGGCGACATGCAGCTTCGTTCTCTCAACAGCAGCTGTAACTTTGAGAAACAGCTCTATCTTCTGAATCATAAATGATGCTCCATGATGGAAGAGACTGACTCCAGAGAAACTGACCACACGGCAACTTCCACCAAAAGGTGCCTGTATCCCCCTTAACATCCACTGCCATAAAGACACATGCTTTAAACCTTCTGAATTATTTCTGAAATGTTCCACATAACATTTTCAGGCCAAGAGTAAAGCAAGGTAAAGAGGGACTACTGTCTGCCATGCCATGATGAGCACAAAGTTCAGGATGCTCCAACTGTAGTAATAAAGGAAATGTTGGGTAAGATAAAAGTCTTATGCAAGTTTATCAAATTCATTTAAAGGAATGGTACTAAAAAGAACTTACTCACGTGGTACACTGCCTTGGTAACCACAGGAATGACCCCAGTGGTGGATGATAAAACAAAAACTAAACACACGAGACTCATGGCACATGGTATGATATGTAATTAGAAATCTGTAACAAAATCTCACTGTTTTTAAAGAAAAAAAAAAACAATCTTTAGTTTATTTAAAAGGCCAACAATGAGGGACCCTTCTACCCACTGCCTCACTCTGCAAATGCCCCCGGCAGCCAGGAATGGGCCAGGCCAGAGCAGGAGCTGGGACTCAATCCAGATCTGCCCTGCGAAGGGCAAGGACCCAATTATGGAAGGCATATGACTCCCAGAGTGTGCATCTGTAAGAAGCGGCAGCAGAGCAGACGGTGCTGCAGCCCCTGCACTCTCGTGTGGTCCTTGGCGGCCAGGAGGCTGCGCGCTTGCCACTGTCACCTGCCCGCCCCATCATTTCATCCCAGAAGCCCTGACGTTAAAGCTGCAGAAGCAGCTCCACTGCCTGAGGAGGAATAAACTAGAACTGAGCTGCAATACCAATGTGAACCAGGAGATGACGCTGTCTTAAATCTCAAATACTTGAGGTTGAAAATTCCATTTTTAGGAGGTGCCTGAAATTAGAGCATACTATATCTTTCTGAATCTTTGGAAACCTTAGTACGTGGCTCCTACAATGAGCAGCAAACAGCTACTTCAGGGGTCACTGGTAAAAGCAGATACAAAAATAATTGTTTCAGGAAGATGGTCATAGGTTTGTGGATTTGCAAAGAATACAGCTACTTTTTAGTACATTTTGGGGGAAGAATTTTCAAGGACTTTGTGGTTCCTAAAATAAATTACTTAGAAGCTAAGAAGTAGCAATATTGTGACAAGGAACAGAGTAGCAAGTGACACTGGTGAAAAAGTACGGAAGACAGAAGCTTATGGTGCAGGTGTGAGGAGGGTGTGACCCGCATGCCCAGAGCCCAGCAGCTTGGCAGAACGTGAGGGAGTCATTGTCTTGTGTCCTTTTTTTAATTTGTTTTGAAAAATTTCAGAATTGCTTTAGATTGACAAAGATTTGCACTAGTTTCCATATATCCCACACTCAGCTTCCCTAATGTTGCTAGTGTATATATTTGTCACGTCATTGTTTTGTCTTGCTTACAGACTCTGTGTAGCCTTATCTGATTTTGAGTAATTCAATATAAAACGTTGAGACTCTAAGGAATTGTTACCAGATTTCTTTCAGCTGTAACACAAAACAATCTTAGTAATTCAGCAGCTGTGTTGACTGAAACCAAGGAAAAATGTGGAACTGCTGCCATCTGGTGGACATCATAGAGACTGCGTCTGTGAAGAGCGGTGTAAAGCTCAGCTTTGGGTTTTCTGGGGTTTCTCAGGAATGAGGTGCTTACTGCTGTGCTGGCCCAGTCAGCGTCCACACAGGTGCTGCCCTGGCCACATCCATGCTAATCCTGTTCCAGCCTTCTCCAGTCAACACCAGAGAAACAAGACCCTCCACCTAGAAACAAACCTGACCTAAAACTGGATTCCGGAAAGAGCACAGGTAGGATGACCAGTGGTTCACTGTTCCCTGGGCCATGACCCCGGGGCCTGGATTGGGACAAGGAAACAGAAGATGCAGAAGCTGTTGAAATACCATAAATCTTCCAATTTCCAAGGAAAGCCTGCCAAGTGCCATGTGGGGAACACACGGCTCTTCTTTCATGTCCTCGACTGTGCACATGTCAAGTCCACGTATGAACATCAGACACATATGTCCACGTCACCCTGAACTTGGGCTGCTGGGCTGTGTGTTCTGGTCACGTCTTGATGACCCCTGAAGAGAACATCACCTGAGCTAGTGGACCTGGCAGCTGCACCCACAGGCCCTTTCGCAGATCTAGCACCCACAAACCCGGGGGGCTGGCTCTGTGTGAGCAAGCGCCCCTCTCCTCTGGCTTCCTAGTGGGGGACTACATCCAGGAGGAAGTCACTAACGACGCGAGCCAGGAGAAATGCATCGAGAGAGACTTAGCAGCAGGCATGTAGCCTGGTGGTTAAGGTGACGGTCTGGTTTCACTCCCAGCCCCTGATTCCAGCTTCCTGCCAATGTACACCCTGGGAGGCAGTGGCCGTGGTGCAAGTCACTGCCGTGCTCAGGGGACAGCTGAACTGAGTTCCTAGCTCCTGGCTGCAGCCTGGCTCAGGTACTGTGAGGAGGGTGACCGGTGGGTGAGGTGTGTTCTCTCACTCACACAGTCATTCACTCATCGCGTGGCTGGCAGCGTCTGACTCCACCTGGGACCTTGGACAGCCTCGGGGAAAGCAGCACGCAGCGAGGAGCAGCCTGCTGTCCCGACACTCTTTCCTTTCCAGGCCCTCAGCACAGCTCTCCCCGGCAGGTGCATCTGCTCTGCTGTTGTCATGTCGTCTCCTTTCCAGCAGCATCCAGCTCACCACTAAACTCACACTGCAGAGAATGTGTGCTGTGGAGAAGTAACCATAATCTTTGAAACAGTCTCTTCTATGATGCCAGGAATGTGGTATTGTGGGTTAAACCAGAGCCTGCCAGGTTGGCAACCCCATGTGGGCATCCATAAGTCCCCGCTAGTCCACTCTGCTCCAGGTCCCTGCTAATGCACCTGGGAAGGCAGCAGATGGCCCACGGGGGAGACCCAGATCGAATTCTTCACTTGATCATCCCAGCTACCCCAAGCTCTGATGTTGCAGCCATTTGAGTGTTTTAGAGGAGGCTTGATACTACACAATGAAAATTTCTGTGTTATTTTATGAAATTTCTTTAGTATAAATGGGTCCCAGGTGCAGAATCGCTTCCTCATTCCTCTCACCCCTGTCTTCAACAGGAAGACACAGAACATGCCAGAAGCATGTAGGAAGGGTGGAGCTCAAGGAAACGTAATGAGAATTTGCATGATGGGTTTAGCAGCCTGGTCCTCCAACACACCACCCTAAAGTGCATGGTTTGAATCTGTATCTTAACAAAGTACTTTATGAACTGGCAGGCTGCTCATGCTACAGTGGAGCCAAGTGTCTGTGGTTCTTTGTTTAAATATGTGATGCCTGTGTTAACTCTGCCTAGCAACCCCCATCTGTCTTCACCGACTCCGTGCTGTGTGGCTGGAGCCTCAGTCATGTTGAGCTCTCAGACTGCCTTACTGACCAGCTTGCGTTTAGGCACCACCAATGGAAGGCTCCAGCCTCCTGGTACGAGAGGAAGTCACTTGGTGCTTCTAGCTGGGGATGCCTTCCCTCCAGCAGCCATGCACAGCAAGGCTCTGGATGCCCCAGACATTATCAGCAACAGCCACAGCTACCCTTGCCCTCGGCGGGCTGGGCACCAGCTGGTTCCATCTTGCTGTCTGCTTAAGCTCTAAGCAGGGCACCTAGTATCCAGCAGGAATCCAGGCTGCTGTCTGCCAACGACTTCCCCAAGATCTTGATGTCACTTCCTCCCTGGATTCTTCCCATCCCTAAAAGTGGCAGTTACTTCCTCAGTAAGCTCTGGGTTATGTCAGCACCCATTGCCTGCTCCTGGGCCTCCCAATATCCAGTATTAACCAATCGCTGGATTCACCGCCTTATGAAACAGCCAACATGACTGTTCTTCTTTCGACTTAAACATCTATAGCAAACTATTATTCATCTTCTGCCAAGAATGGTTTATCTTTTCTTCTTACGAGCATATATTTTATTATGACAAAAAACAAAGTTCCTCTGGTGAAAATTGAAAATACATGAATTTTCTCTAGTTTTATGTTTTTTTTTTATTTTTACATGACACATAAAAATTATACCTATTTCTGGGGTAACATGAGATGTTTTGGTATTTGTATATATTATGTCCAATTGAAACTAATATATCTCCTCAAACATTTAGCATTTCTTTATTGCAAAAACATTCAAAATCCCTTCTTTTAAGTTTTCTAAAAAAATACATAGTGATGTGATTTCACTCCCCAGGGGAGAGGAGGCCCGGCAAGGCCCCAGGGCTCCTGGCCTGGGTGCTTTGGGGACCAGCACAGGTGCGGGCAGCCACACAGCTTAACTCCCCAGAGGAGGCCCTGAGGACTTGGGAGGGTGGGCTTAGGGGATCTGGGGAATGGTGCAGTTTGGGGCAAGCAGGTACCTGAGGGTTCATGTCCAGGTGAGCAATGGCTACTGAGAGACTTCAATAGACAAGGCCAATGTATTTGCAGGTAAGTGAAGCGGATTTTGAGTGGGAGGACCTTGAAGGACCAGCCCAAAGCACCAACACACGTGACAGACCTGAGCTGGGGCAGTTAGCTGACCACCACCAAATACCAACTCACTGGTGCAACTAAAGCTAGGGCTAGGGCCCTACCTGGGGGTGGGGGGGGATGGATAGGACAAAGTATCCACCAATGAGTTCTGGATCAGGGGACTGGCATATGTTAGGCTGGCCCATGTCTGACACTAACTAGCATGTGAGAGAATCAGGTCGGGGGGCAGAATCTGGGGAGGTGTGGCATGGCCACCGAATATCAACCCAGGGTCCTGATGGGCACACGTTCCGAGGGTTCTGCCCAGGTGGGTTCGCTAGTTCTGAAGTGCTTTTGATCTCATCGATCCAAGATTGAGGACTCCCTCCCAATGTCCATTGGCTGACAACTGACTTTCCAGTTTCCATTCTGCCAGATTTTTGCTGTCATTGTTTGGCTTGGAGTAGTTGTCCAACTTGGTCTGTTCTGCTTCCTCTGCTATGATGTCATTCCCCATCCCCGGGCTCTTGGATGGCTGGGAAGCTGGGAATGGCTCCTTTATCTCCTCCCTTCCCTCAGAAACAGGAAGAATTAGACGATTTGGAAATGAGGATCACAACCACATTTTTCTAACCCT
Organism: Ochotona princeps; assembly: GCF_030435755.1. NCBI lineage: Eukaryota > Metazoa > Chordata > Mammalia > Lagomorpha > Ochotonidae > Ochotona > Ochotona princeps. Next base: position 32,786,222 of record NC_080849.1, on the reverse strand, counting down.
CGATCTTTCCCACCCTGACCAACTATATAATCTTCAAAAATACAATTTAAAAAGAAAAGTAGCACATTATCTATATTTATCCTACAGTGCAATAAAACACCAAAACTTTCTTATCCAACTGTAACGTAGTATCTGTTTATCTTCTTTTCCTTATCCCTCTTTGCTTCCTAGTCTCGGCAGCCTTTGCTAACCACCATGACATGCTTAACTTCTAGGAAATCAACTTTTGCAGATTCCATGTGTGAGTGAGATCACGTGCTATTTTTCCTTGGTTGTCTGGCTTACATCACTTAGCATGGATGGAGCCAGAGTTCATTTTATTGCTGCAAATGACAAGATTTTGTCCTTTCTTGTGGTTGAGTAGTATTCCCTTATGTATATGTACTGCATTTTCTCTATTAGCTGATGAACTCTGAGGTTGTTCCTATTTCTTGACTATTATAAAACACTGCAATACACATGGGGGTGTAGCTGTCTTTCCAATGCTGTTTTAATTTCCTTTGCCTATCTGCCCAGTTGTAGAATTACTGGATCATGAGGTAGTTTTTTTAGTTTTGGGAGGAACCACCATGTACTTCCTCAATGGCAAAACTAATTTACATTCCCAACAACAGCGTGCAAAGCTTTCCTTTCTCCTCATGCTCACCAGCAGTTGTCTTTCTTGTCTTATTGATCACAGCCACTGTAATTGGTGTGAGGTATTATCTCAACGTGGTTCTCACTTGCATTTCCCTGATGCTTAGTGACACTGAACATCTTTTCAAGCACCCATTGTCCATCTGTATGTCTTCCTTTGAGGAATGTCTGTTGAAATCTTTTTTTCCCTTTGTTTGAGAGGCAGAGGAACAGAAAGAAGACAAGAACCCTCCCCTGACTGACTCTCATGTCGGAGCCCAGCTGTGACTCAAGTCCGAGTGCCAGCATCTCAGTTCAGGTCTCCCACGTCGGGGGCAGCAGCCCAACCCTTGAACCATCACTCCTGCCTTCTGGGGGCCGCATAGCAGAGGCTGGAGTGAAGAGCAGAGCTGGGTACCCAGAGGCAAGTTCTGCTCTGGATGTGGGGGTCTTCATCAGCAGGCCAATGCCTTCGCCACGTGCCTGTTTTTAGTTGGATTATCGTGGCTTTGCTGTGAGTTCAGTTTCTTATAATCTGATTATTAACTCCTTGACACATGAATAATTTGCAAATATTTCCTCCTATTCTATAGATGTTCTCTTTGTTGATTGTTTCCTTTTCTGTGCAGAAGCTTCTTAGCCTGACAAAATTCCCTTTGTCTATGTGCTCCCTTTTGGGGACAATGACTAGTGCATGTCTTTTAGTATCTGTTACATGCATGGAGTGTCCCACAGTGCATGCTAAGAGAATCCCAGAGTAAAGTTATTGTTCCTGGAGAATCTAAAGATTATTAGCTGAATTTAAAGGTTATTTTTACCATAATTTGTTAATGCATGAAAAATGCTTAATGAATTCATGCAGGTATCATCCAAATTATTTTTCTCTCATTTTATACAAGAACAGCTTTGATTCATTTATCAAGCAATTATATTTCATCACTTCTAAGACACACTGCCCACTTCTCAGCAACTCTGCAATCAAAATGGAATTTGTTATCAATGTGATTCTCTTTGATAGCAGTAAATAAATTAGTTTAGATAACACACACAAACAACAGCCAGAACACAAACCAGTGCCCATATGGGATCCCAACACTAAAGGGGGAGGATTAGCCAGTCGAGCCATTGTGCTGGGCTTATGATCACTATATCTTCATTGACGAGGAAAAAAGCTGCTTTATGCACACTTCTACAGCTACTTCTGCCTTCAGAACATAGTAATTTTGACCAAGAAGATACACACAGTCACATTGTTTCAATGTAATATTTTAACCAGGCAGCTCTGCTCTAGGAAACTTTCCTAAGAAAATACAACCACATGAGCTGCCATACTGGCAAAGTGAGTAAAGATGCTACCTACAATGCTGGCATCGCATGTGGGCACCACTAGTTCTAGTCCTAAATGCCCCACCTCCAATTCAGCTCCCTGCTGATATGCTTAGCAGAATATTCGAGGACAGCCTATGTGATCAGGCTGCTGTACCCATGTGGAGACCCTGATGAAGCTGTTAGCTTCGGACGGGCCCAACTCCAGCTGCTGCGGCCGTTCAGGGATTGGACCAGAGGATGAAGCATTTTTAGTTTCTCCTTCTTTCTTCTCTCTATCTCCTTTTCTCTCTTAGTTACTCTAACTTCCAAATAAATAAATATTTTAAAACAAAAAAGGAAAATATGCCAATATGTGCTAAGACATACATACCAGAGACGTTTACTAACACACTGGCTGTAGAAGGTGGGTCAGAGGGCAGGCAGCAGGATGGGAATACTCGCATGCACCAACAGAAGTCTAGTTACACACATCATACCATTAAGCTAGAAAGGCATACCACTCAATCATCCATCATCATAGACTACACAGTAACTATCAGACCGGGAGGACCAGCTGTTCTACTTTTAATCCAGTTCCCTGCTAACCCTCCTGGCAAAAGCAGAGGAGGACAGCCTAAGTGCTAGCGCCCCTGCACCCAGGTGGAAAAACAGATGAAGCTCCTGGCTTCAGCCTGGCCTAGCCCTTACCAAAGTGGCCATTGGTGGAAACGACAAAAAGATATTCTCCTTCCTGCAGCCTAGCGCGCGCTCTCTCTCTCTCTCTCTCTCTCTCTCTCTCTCTCTCACACACACACACACACACACACACACACACATAAATTCAAAACAAATAAATAAGCCTTCAAGAAAACAAAAATCAAACTAAAAAATCCTAGCAGGGCAACGAGGTGATTAAATCTAGCAGTTACCAGTGAAGACCTCCATGTCACAAAACATGCAACCTGTGCTGGAGTCCCAGCTCCACTGCATTCTAACACAGACACTGGGAGGCAGCTCAACACTAGGGGTTCCTGCCTCACTCATGGACTTCAATGGTGCTCCTGGCTCCTGGCATTCTTTGACCCTAGAAAGGCCATTGGAAGCCCTTTGCAGAATAAATCAGCAGAAAGAGCTGTTCTGTTTCTGCCTTTAAAAAAAAAAAAAAAGAAATGAAAATTTTGAAACACCAGCAAAATTAAGATAATAAAACACTGACAAGTGATGATGACAAAAGTTGGAAAGTAAAATAACTGATACAATGGCTAGACCAGTTAATCCTCTGCCTTGTAAATGCCAGCGTCAGGTGAGGGCACCAGTTGCTGACCTGGGGGCTTTAATTTCCTTCCAGCTTCCTGCTAATGGCCTGGGAAAGCAACAAAGGATGGTCCAAAGCCATGGGAAACTGGACACACAGAGGTGACCTGGAGGAAGCTCCTGGCTCCTGGCTTTGTATCAGCACAGCTTGAGCAAGCCAGGGCAGCCACATGGAGAGTGACTGACAGACTGGAAGATCTCTGCCTCTACTTCTTTGTCAAACTTTCCTATAAATAAAATTTTTTAAATCCTTTTTTTAAAGTCTTTATGAAAAATCTCCTTTAACATAATTCTAGTACCTACTCTAATTTGTATAAGCTTTCAAAACATAGAACAGAAATATATGATCCAACCGTACTGTGTTCATTTCCAGGTCTATGTCAACAAGTGGTCTTCCTTCTTATTTCCCAGTCTTCATTGGAAAAGCAGAGAGACAGAGATCTCCCATCTACGGGATCACTCCCAAATGCCTGCACTAGGCTGGGATGGGCCAGGCTGAAAACATGGGTGGCAAGGTCCCACCCAGCTGAGCCACCATGTGCTACCTCCCACAGTATATACATCTTCAGGAAACTGGATCTGAGGCAGAGTCACTGGCACTCAAACCAAGCACTCCCATCTGGAAGCTGTGATGAAAACACCATCATCACTGTGATGAAAACACCAAGCCACGTACTTACTCCAAGGAATGCTCTTCCCAATGCCGCTAGATCGCATGGCTAGATTTAAGTAAGGAAATCCCCCCAGATGGACACTGAGGAAGACATCAGCTGTACACAATCAGTGGACACTAATGGACTCCAACGTGACCCACAGACAAAAATCATATTCACTACAAAGTCACTAGAAGGACATAGTCACAGTTGCAAAGGTCTTGAGGGGGAATGAAGTTCTCACTTTACCAAGCGCCTTCCTGATGCACACTCCAGATTCAGATGACTGTATTGTGACAGAAGGAAATGATCCAAGCATAAAGAGCACAATAAGGCTATGATGTCCCTTCCTTTATCTAGCCAACAGTGCTTGTGTCGTGAGTCTGCATGACTTACCATTCCCTCCAAGCCAACTCAGGAGAGGCTCTTAGCACCATTATCCCAGAGAACATGGGCTGCACTGTGCAGGCCTGTTGCACTCCAGGCCTAGATTTCTGGGACCTAACAAAAGTTCTGCAGGAAAGAATGGTGTTTCAAGCAGAGGAAAAAGGCCACTTCTTGGCATGATCATTTTTAAATCTTAAAAATCTTTTTACCCAAGCCTATGAAACAAATCATTCGAAACAAACAAACACCTACTTGCCAAACACGAGTTCCTTCTAACATAATGAGATGATCAGTCAAAGGTAGCTTATCAACCCACTGTAAAAGGTTTAAGTCAAGACACTTTAGGAATTAAGTCACAATACAAAACATTACATGTTAATCTGTATTCTTAAAAATATTTAAGAGCTACATATTCATCTAAGCCCATTCCCCAAAACAAACTTCTCCATGTTTGATCAAATAATCAAAATCATTGACAAGAAATCTACACTCTCAAGAGCTACAAGCTAAGAGCAGAAGGCTCTGAGACAGACAGTGTCCCAGGGGACTGGAGTTTCTTTATTCCTTCAGCAGTCTACCTTGCTTGCTGTGCCAAGAGCAGGCAAGGAAGTTAAACTGGCATACGTCATATAGGAAAGCCAAACAGGATTTGTTGGCCCCTCAACCAACCAGGCTGATTATCTCTTTTTATTTCTTGGAAAGGCAGAGTTGGGGAAAGAGAAAGGGAGAGACAGAGAGAACATGTTTCCATCTGTTAGTTGACTCCCCAAATGGCCACAGTGGCTCGGGCTCATCCAAGCCAGGAGCCAGGAACATCCTCTGCTCTCCCACATGGAAAGCAGAGACCCAAGGATTTGGCCCATCTGCCAGTACTTTCCCAAGTGTATCAGCAGGATCTGTATCAACAGTGGAACAGCCAAGACAAATCACCACCCAAAAGGGAGGCCTGCACCCAGGTGCCAGCTTGACTCACAAGGCCACAGGTGTGGCCCCAACCACACTGATTCTTAAACTAATACACACACACACACACACACACACATACATACAATCTTCAAAAAGCTCATGGAAACTGAGTATTCCTCAAGAGTGTATACAGGAATTTGTATTTTATGTCACTTCGTTGTTGTTTTGCTGCTGCTGTTGTTTTGGTTACTTTTACTTATTTCAATAGCACAGCAGGGAGAGAGAGAGTACCAGCTGGCATCTGCTAAGGGCTCACCACCCAAATCCTGCCATAGCCCGCACAGGGCAGGCAGAAGCCAGGAACTCCAACCTGCACTGCCTCCAAGGTGACAGTCATTCAGACAATTGAGCCATCACCAGCAGCCTCCCAGAGCAAACTGGAGCAGCAAGTTGCACTTAGGCAGTGATCCGGGACTCAACCCTGACACTGGGTAGAACTGCAGCACAGGAGATGTAGGAGCAAGTACCAGAAGGCCCTGTATTTTTTGTAACAACACTTGTACACACGTGCTGGGGAAGAGAAGCCAATAAGGTGAAGGGACCAGTGGGCTTTGGAAGGGCAGGGAGGGGTGAGGCCCATGCCCGAGTTCCAGGTGCCTCCAGGCAACAGTTTGTTGCTAACCAACACCCATTGTGAGCTGCCTACATAAGACCCAGCGCACACTGGTCTGGCAACACTTTGTGGGACTGTCCAACTGAACTGGACGCTCTCTGAGAGCTCCTGACCAGTTCAGCAACCCACAGCCAAGTCCTTAGGGATCCGTGGCCTAGGCTCCAGGCTAGGCCACCACCTGGGACAGGCAAAGGACATCAGCAGCTATTTCACAGATCTACCTGTAAAAGGCGTGTGGAGGAAGCACCTCCAAGGATGTGAAGAGGACATGCTGACAAGTCGCTCCACAGATCTGGAAACATGCTATCAGACATGGGAGCTGTGCGTCAACCAGCACACTGCCCATCCACATGCTTTCCCAAAACAGCTGGATGAATTTAGAATTGAATCTGAACTCTTTAGCACCGACTTCACCCATCACGATGGAGATGACAAAACAAAAACTGGAAAGCTTGGAAAGGAAGCGGCCAGGCCCTTGCAAACCCTTGGGTGCTTATCCACCAGAGAGGATCTCCTCAGAGCACCAGCACCTTTTCCAGAGGCCTCCAACAAGCTGACCTTTCCTGAGGAAACAAAACCTGTGGCCTGCCATGAGCCTCCTCAGTGGCTCCTCCAAGAGAACGAAAGGCTCAAGACATCACTAGCCACCAAAGAAGAAACCATCAGGCTCCTCCAGGAGAGGATCCGCACACTACCTCAGGCCATGGCAAAGGCCACACAGCTGGAGACACAACACCACCAACTGTCACTTGAGCTCAAACAACTCAAGAAGAAACAACAGGAGCTACACAAGCTAATGAAAGGCAAAGATCTCTTTTTGACAGCCAAAAAGAAGAAACTGAGTTCTCTGCAGAACCACCTGGCAAAGATACAGGAAGAAAATGAGACGCTGAAACAGACCCTGATGAAACTAAGCAACTCGGAGCGTTTTCTTGATACTACACATCACATCGACCAGGAATCAAGTGACACCGACTTGGCACACAATCTCATCGACACTAACATCACAGCCACAGAGTTCAAGGAGGAATCTGGCCAAGTTCTGAAAACACTTGAGCACCTTTCTCCAACCAAAGAAGATTGGCTAAGACACCTCCAAGGTTCCCTAGAGGCCTCCAACAGGAGACCAGTCACACAAGAGTCTCCACAGCTCACAGAACCTGGAACCTTGAGTGAGTCTTCTGAACTCCTCACAGGAGCCACCGAGAAGCCAAAAGCATCACTCACAGCAAGACAAGCCACAGCCACGCTCCTCCTGGAAGAAAGGCACACAATGGATTCTTCAAAGACTGACACCACCACATTGGTGATGGAACGCAACCAAATGGCTCTGGAGATCAAGCAACTGAAGGACAAACAGGAGTTCTTGCAGAAGTTACTGAAAGGCAAAGACCTGTTCATGAATGCCAAAAAGAAGCAGCTACGATCTCTCAACAAGAACCTTGCAGACAAAGAGAAGGAAAATAACACTTTACGGCAAACCGTGAGAAAACTCTCAGGCTCCATGACTGACGCCATGACACTGGAGACCCAACATGACCAAAACTCTTCAGCACTCGAGGAAATGAAGAAGAAGCAACAGACACTAGAGAAGCTAGTACATGGGAAAGGACTGGTTCTCAGACACAAAACTCGGCAGTTACGCACGCTCCAGGACACCCTTGTCCAGAAAGAGGAGGAGAATAGGATCCTAAAGCAATCTGTGACCCAATTAGAAGAGGCCGTGTCCACACTGCAGATGGAGATTCAGCAACGGACACAAGAACAGGAGATGAGACCCAACACAGCTTGGGAAAAGGCGACACTCAAAGACTCCAACACAGTGAGGCCCACATCCTGTGCAGAGGACGAGTTCGCTGCCTGTGCACTCAGGGAGGAACTCCACACTCGTGAGCGGCTGCTGAAAGAAAAAGAAGACCAATCCCAGCAGCTCTTCAGTGCCACAGAGGCTGTCCTGAAGCAGATCCTAGTGTTCCAGCAGGAGAAAGATGAACTGCTGCTGACCATGCAACAGAAACACCTGCAGGAACAGGCCCTGCAGAGCTCACTGCAGAGCTTGCAAGACATGTTCAGCCAGGAGTGCGACAGGGACAACTACCATCCTCCACAGGCCCAAGATTCTCACCTGCCTGAAGCCCTGCCTGAAGCAGACGGACTGGCTGCAGTTCAACTGGGAGTGGGAGCAGAGAGCAGACCCCTGAGAGCCCTGTGCAGCACTGCCGATGCTGCTGGCCCGGGGACACTGATGCCCTGGGGGGAGCAGCCCATGATGACACAGCTGGCCCTGGCCACTTGCACCAACACCCAGAGAGGCAAGGCCAAAGCCGACACCGAGACCCAGCAGCAGCAGCTGCCCTCCAACCCCGAGCAGAAGCCCTCCACAAAGGGTGACAAGAAGCTGATCACCACCAAGGTTCAAAGAACCATTAAATGGTCCAAGGTGAAGATCAGAAATGGCTTCATCAGCCAACATGACACAAAAGACTTCTTTGACCACCAGACCACCATTCAAAACCACAAGTCCAGGAAGTTCCTACCAAGCCTAGAAGACGGCGAGTCTGTGGAATTCAACGTGGTACAGAGCCGGAAGGCTATGCAGGCATCCAACATCACAGGCCCCATTGGAGCTGCATTGCGCGGCAGCACGTATCTGGCCCAGAGGGGCCGTTCCCGGTGCTGCCCGCGACGCAGGGCTCCTCGACGCCATCTCCCACAGGGTCACCTCACCAGCGACACAGAGGGCTCTGACAGCACCTGGGAAGGCCAGGACCCACCTGGGAAGGCCAGGCCCCACCTCGCTGGCCTACAAGGCTGGCCAAGGCTCCCACCCTGCTATCAGCAGAGACCCTACTGGTGCCAAAGGCAGCATTCCAACATCCCATTGCTGGGGCAGGCTCAAGGGGTGCAAGGTGCCCAGGGCCCGGCTGCACCCAAACACCAAATGCACACCCAAGACCAAGGAGAAGACCCCCACAGCCAGCAGCCATCTCTCAGGCACTCTCCATGCAGCCAGCCAGACAGCCTGAAACACCAAGATGGCACAGAGGCCAGGGCCGCCCAGCTCGCTTCCCACAATCCATCTGCTCCCCAAGCTTGGTAAGAAACCCCCGTCTCAACACCCCCACCGCCATCCCCTTGACTCACCCAACAACCAGGGAGTTGGACATGCAACTCCGACACCTCAAACACAGAAGACCACCCTCAGCACTTAGGATCATTCCTTGACCACTGAGCTTCATGGACAAATCTTTTGCATGCTTCACGGAGCTGATCAGCAAAATGAACTTTGTTTCCTCGGTACACCTTGGAAGGTATACTGAGTGAGTTGTCTCCTATCTGTCCAAGGGGACATTTTGAAGAAATTTGGATTTGGCCATATGTCATCTGCCAACTTTAACTCACAATTTGTTGGCAAGAAGATAAACCAATGAACAGGCCAAGACAATGTACTGGCTCACCTCATGCCATTCTCATAGTAGAGGCATAGCTAGGAGAGGCTAGTTTTACACACTAAGAAAGTGGAAAGGACTCAACCACAGGTGGCCTCATGTAAGCAACGTAGAAAAGCTTCAAGAGGCCAGCTCAGTAGACACACAAAAGGGCGTTACAGCCTTCTGCTTTGGAAGACAAAGAGAAGCAGTGCACTGTATCACTCATGGAGTGAGAAGAAAAGTCGACCATTTCACAATAAATGTCTACAGAAGAAGATCTGAAGAAAACCAACGCCAAGAGCAAGCTGCAGCACAAGCAGCAAGACAAGGTCCACCAGGACGCGCTACGCACTTTCCAGAGACTGAAGAAATTTATAGTGTTCACAAGACTAGGTGGACAAGGTCCTAATAAAGTTTCTGACATCCCGAAACTGGTCGGTGTAGTATCTGTAGAATCCTTCAATGAGTCCCTCACAGATCACATAGCAAGCCATTTTCTGCTTGAGTGTGGGTACGGAATGGGAGGCGGAGGGGGTTCACAGAAAAGGGAATTTCTGGGAACCAGCACGGTGACACCGCAAGTCAGGGAGACATCTTCTAGGGTGCCAGCATCCCACATGGGCACTGAGTCTAGTTCCAGCTACCCCTCTTGCAATCCAGCTCCCTGCTACCTGGCATGGGCAAGCGGGAAATGAAAAACAAGGTGCCTGACCAACTGCCCAACACATGGGTGACATGCATTAAGCTGATGATCTCTGGCTTCACTCTGGTCCAGCCTAGCCCCTTCCTGCCATCTTAGGAGTGAACCAGCAGATGAAAGAGCTCAGCCTCTCTCTCATTCCCAGCAATTCTGCCTTTCAAATAAGGATCTTTTTTCTGATTACAAAGATCTACTTTTTGTTGTTTTGGTTTTTAATAACTATAAGGCAGTTTCATGGAAAGAGTAGGAGAGATAAAGATCTTCCATTCACCATTGGATCACTCCCCAAATGATGACAGCAGCCAGAGCTGGGTCAGTCTGAAGCCAGGGGCCTGGAGCTTCCGCCAAATCTCCCAGAAACATGAAGGAGTACAGGACTTGAAACAGCCTCTGATGCTTTTCCAGGCACAACAGCAGAGAGCTGGTTTGGAAGTGAGGCCGCTGCCACTAAAAAAGGTCCCCGGTGCCACAAAGCAGGCTTAGCGTGCCAGGCCACAGCGCTGGCTCTTCAAGTAAAAATCTTCTAAAAATATTGATGTGCCAACATGCAGAGCAACAAGTCCACAGCTATGGCTCAAGTCCTATGCTCATGAAGGTAGGGAAAGATAGTCAGTTATTTAAAGATCGGTTGCTTTTGGGCCCAGAATGGCCTACTGGCTAAATATTCACCTTGCATGTGCCAAGATTCTATATAGGCACCATTTTGTGTCCTGGCTACTCCACTTCCCATCCAGCTCCCTGCTTGTGACCTGTCCAAGCAGTAGAGGAAGGCCGAAAGCCTTGGAAACCCACATCTGCATGCGAGACCTGGAAGAAGCCTTGCTCCTGACTTCGGATCACCTAAACTCTGGCCAAGCAACCACTTGGGGGGCAAACCAGTGGACACAGAACTTTCTCACTGTCTCTCCCTCTCCTAGTGAATACATATTTTTCTAGTGAACATATATTTTTAAAATAAGATTTACTACTTGCCATCTGGAATGCAAAAGTGCAACAGAGAGGGAAGGTGAGACAGTGAGATCCTTCCATCCACTGGTTCGCTTCCTAAACCGCTGCGGTGGTTGGAGCTGAGCCAATCTGAAGAATGAAACCAGAAGCTTCACAGTCGGTCTCCAGTGTGGCCGTAGGATTTCTAGGCCTTGAGCCCATATCCTCTGCTGTTTCCCAGGATGTCAGTAAGGAGTTAGGCAGCAAGTGGACCAGCTGGCACACCAACTGGCACTCATATGGGAGGCCAGCACATCAAGCTGAGACTGTCTACTCCAAGTGGCCCAAACCAACTCTCGCCACCAGACTCTTCAGATAAGGGTTGCTGATGGGTGCAGTCAGTACTGTACTAACTCCTTGATTTTTTCTGTTTTAGAATCATTTATTTAATTGAAAGAGAGAGAGACAGCGGGAGAAATCACATCATTCTATTGCTGGTTGCCTCCCCAGATGGCCACAATGGCTGGACTCGGCAAAGCCAAAGCCAGGAGTTTTTTTCCAGGTCTCCCACATGGGTCTCAGTGGTCCAAGCACTTGGACCATCTGCTGCTATTTTAGCCAAGCCGTTAGTAGGTGCATCTGTGTCAGAAGCAGAATAGCAGGATTCAAACCATCACCTAGATGGGGTGCCAGTGTTGCATGTGGCAGTTATACCCACTAGGCCACAAAGTTGGCTTCTCATTTGTATCTTAAAACAATATTTACAAACCATACACAATGATCTACTTAGAAAGTAGCCTGCTTGGGCAGGCACAGTATAATGCCCTGTCAAACTGCAGGCTTCAATGTCAGCATCAATTACGGGTGCCACTGTAAGTCCTTGAAACTCTTACTCCACTTCCAACCCAGCTCCCTGCTGCAATGCCTCAGAGGGTGGTGAGAGATGGCCCAAATCCTTGGACCCCACCACCCACATGGCAGATGTGGAAGAAGCTTCTGGCTTCAAACTGGCCCTGCTCTGGCTGTCCTGGCAATTTGGCGAAAGAACAAGAGGGAAGAACATTATCTTTCTTTCTTTCTTTCTTTCTTTCTATTTTCTTCTCTGAATGCCTTTCAATTAAGATAAACATAATAAAATTAGAGAATGACATTCCGTATGGCCACAGGTTCCTGTTGCAACTGATCTACTCCCAATGCAGCTTCCTGTTAACATCCTGGGAACAGTGGTGGCAGATCATCCAAATTATTGTACTCCTTCCACCCAGAAGTGGTTTCTGGTTGCTGAACCAGCTTTCATCATTGTGGCCCACTGGGGAGTGAATCAGTAGATGAAAGCCCTGTCTTCTCTCCTCTCTGCAACCCTTCAAAATTCATTAATTAAAAAAAATAATAAAAAGCATTTAGTTAGTGGATTACCCCACACAACAGGGCTGAGCTAGTGCCTCCCTTCCGCACCCCTTAATACCTGAAACCTTAAAGTTTATTCTGTAGAAAGCAATAGAGGGGCCACAGGACTGCTAAGCGGCTAATCCTTCATCTTGCAGTGCTAGGATCCCATATGGGTTTCTATTTTTATTCCAGCTGCTTCTCTTTCAATTCAGCTCCCTACTTCTTCTGGGAAAGCAGTGGAGGATGGCCTAAATTCTTGGGGCCCTGAACCCACATGAGAGACCCAGAGGCGTCTCCTGGCTCCTTGCTTCAGATAAGCTCAGCTTCAGCCTTTGTGGCCTTTTGAGGACTGAACCAATAGACTGAAGATCTTTTTCTCTGTCACCCTTTCAGTGTGTAAATCTACCTTTCCAATAAAAATAAATAAACCTGAAAAGAAAGAGAGAGAAGGAAAGAAAAGGAAAAGAAAAGAATGAGCAAAGAAGGAAAGAAGGAGAGAGAAAGAGGGCTCACTGCAGTGCCCTAGCGGCTAAAGTCCTCACCTTGAACGCCCTGGGATCCCATATGGGCACCAGCTCTAGTCCCAGCAGCTCCACTTCCCATCCAGCTCCCTGCTTGTGGCCTGGGAAAGCAGTCGAGGACGGCCCGAAGCCTTGGGACGGGCTACCTACGTGGGAGACCCAGAAGAACCTCGAGCTGCTGGCTTCGGATTGGCTCAGTTCCCACGGTTGGTGAGTAAATCATCGGATGGAAGATCTTCCTCTCTGTCTCTCCTCCTCTCTGTATATCTGACTTTGCAATAAATATCTAAAATCTTAAAAAAAAAAAAAAAAAAAGAGAGAGAGAGAGACAGGAAGAGTTAGACCCCAAAACAAAGCTATAAAGTACTTCCCACCATGTTCAATAAACACAAGATGTTCCAAATCCGCTATTCACAATGCATCTTATATTCCATATTTCTGATTGAAATCCCTCAACTTTTCAGGAAAAACACATCGCCCATTCTGAAGCTGATGCTGAACTAGTTAGAAAAGCTTGGTCGCTGCACTTGTAGAATCTATCAGCCACAGGTTCAACCTTGCAACTCTCTGCCCAGTAACAGCTCTCATGAGATGAATACTAACTGAAATCAGGACAGCCGCTCCTCCTGCGGCTGCAGCGCAGCTGGCCCTTGCACTCTTTCTGAATCCCCTCTGCCATTCCCTCACGCTCGTGGAGCCAACCGCATGGGACAGAGTGAAAACAAACGGTCTCACGGGCAACCCGTGACTCCCACTGTGCAGCAGTCCTCGTCTCGTCACAAAGAAACTGAGAAGTTACCACGGACGCCCACGAGCCGTGGCTGAGGACCAGGCAGGTGCCCGCGACGCGCGCCCCGCACAGACCCGAACCCCAGGGCCGTGCCCGCACACACGGCCCCGCTCGGCCACTTTCCGCACCTTCCTCCCGCCCAGAAGCCCCCAGCCCCGCGCGGCGTCCCGGAGCCACGACCCTGCCGGACCACCGTCCCCACAGCCGCTTCGAGAAGCCCACGTCCCTCCACTGCGGGCGCTCCCGGGGCTCCCCGAGCACCAGCCCGGACCCCGGCGGCACGGCTCGGCCGCGAGAAACTCACCGACACCGCCCCTCAGGCGCTCCCGGGGCTCCCCGTCTGCTCGCTCCGGCTGGCACGCCCCGAACACCCGGGCGTCCCGCGCCACGACCCGCTGCCCCCGCGACCGCCCGGGGCCCACAGGGAGGAGGCCTGCCCCGCCAGTGGCGCCGCCCTGCTGGCCGGATCCGCCGCCGCAGGCTGCCGGGAGCACGTGACTACCGCATGGGGCCACGCCCCCATCGGACACGCCCCGCCCTATTGGTCCTGGCCAACCACGCCCCGTTTCAGGCCTCGCCCGCAGCGTCCTGGAGAGATCAGGTAACAGGTGACAGATGTGGAGCATTCGATGCAGGAGCTGCAAGTTCCTGGGACCAGAGGCCCGCCCCTCCATCCCAGCTCAAGCAAAATGAAAATACTGGGTTAGTATTTTGGAAATTTGTTGTTAAACAAACACATCCAGACTTTGTGGCTGTTCTGCTTTGCCGTCTCTGTACCAGACTGGATGACAATGGGTCTAGCCAGAGGAATTAGTGCAGTTTATGCCAATGTGAAGGCTCAAACTCTACTATAGTTTTTTTTTTTTTTAAGATTTATTTTTATTGGAATGTTAGCTACACAGAGAAGAGGAGAGACAGGAATATCTTCCATCCAATGATTTACTCCCCAAATGGCCACAATGGCTGGAGTTGAGCCAGTCTGAAGCCAGGAGCCAGAAGTCTCTTCCGGGTCTCCCAAGAAGGTGCAGTGTCCCAAGGCTTTGGGCCATTCTTGACTGCTTTCCCAGGCCACAAGCAGGGAGCTGGATGGGAAGTGGGGCTGCTGGGATAACAACCAGTGCCCATATGGGATCCCAGCATGTGCAAGGTGAAGACTTTCGCTGCTAGTGTACTGTGCCAGGCCTATCTACAGTTAAAAAAAAAAAACTATGAAATTACAATTATTTTTGTCTTACACTTTTTAATTTTAGATGATGTTTGCATAGTTGATCAACATGGGAGGAACTGAGGGTTAGGGAAAAGTGGGTGACAGCATTGTTTCCAAATTTTCTTCTTCCTGTACCTGGGGGGAAGGGAGAAAAAAGGAGAGAAGCCCCACTCAACCTCCCAACCGCCCCAGGACACAGCAATGGGGAACAGGCACCTGATATCAGCCAAGCCTCCCTGATGAGGAGCTTGTTCTGAGAGTTCCGCTTAAGTGGTTTTGATACTTCTGAAATGCTGTCAATCTCGCAGATTCAAGGATGGGGATATCCTTCCAATATCCACTGGCTGACATAGTCGACCTAAGAGTCTCCATTTGCCCAGATATTTGCTGGCATCGCTGGTTTGGGGAAGTCATCCAGTTTGTTTTGCTCTCCTTCCTGTGCTCTGGTACCAGCTTTCCTCTGCAGGCTCCAATGGGCTGCCATATCCTCCATGTGCATATGGTCTTTCCATCCAGTGCTCCATCATCTCCTCTGAGGAGGCCCGATATGAGCCCTCATTTTGCCATCCCCCAGACCCCCTGCAACCCCCACCCAGGCCCCTAAAATCCCCATACCCAGGCCTCATGGACCTGGCACCCACCATGCAGGTGGGCCAAAGGACCCAGGCCAGGTGACCTTGGCCCCACTAGAACCTGCACTCCCTGGGCTCACAGATCTGGCACCCACCACTCAGGAGTGCGTAAGGACCCAGGCAGGGCAACCCCGAGTCTAACAACCCATTCTCAGCATCAGATTCTGCATTGCAGTTATTTACAACAGGTTCAATACACTTTGATCTTCCTTTTTTAAAAACTAAGATATAAATGGATAGTCTGAGTTTGTAACAAAGCATAAAACAAATCCACAAGTAACTTTAAGAACATATATGAGGGACCCTTATGGTGTAGATAGTTAAGCCACCCCTGCTAATAGCCTGGAGAAAGCTGAAGATGGCTTAAGTGCTTGGATCCCAGCTTCGCATGTGGGAGACCCAGATGAAGCTCCCAGCTCCTGGCTTCGGCCTGGCCCATTCCTAGCTATTGTGGTCTTTGAGGAGTGAATTCAATGATGGAAGATATCTGTCTCTGTCGTCCCCTCTCCCTCTCTAAGTCTGACTTTAAAAAGACCAAAGACTAGAGGCAGGTATCATCTGCAGTTGTAGATACAAGTCCCTGTATCTCACTGGATTGGATGCTTGGATTGGATGCCTGGATTGGATAACCATGTCCAGCCCCAAACTCCAGTGTCCTGCTAATGCAGATCCTGAGACGCAGTAGTAATGACAGCTCAAGGAATACAAGTTCCTGCCACCCATGTGGGAGACTTGACTGAATCCTTAACACCAGTGTCAGCCCTGCCTGGTCCAGCAGCTGCAGGCATTCGAAGAGTGAACCAGCAGATGGAAACTTTATCTGCGTTTCTCTCTCTCTCCTTCTCAAATATTTAACTTTTTAAAAACAAAAAGAACAATAAATAAATAAATAAAACAAAGACTATACGTTCACTTTTGAAATGATGATAAAGCTTTCTCAGAAAATTGGGCTGGGACTTGCTATAATCATATAGTTGGCATTTATTTTAAGTAGAAAATATATTAAACTCTCAGAAACCCAGGTTTTAAAAAAGACAACCACTAAATCCATACAGTGAATAGCATGTCTTTATTCTATTTACAGTACATTTGTTATAAATATAATACATTTTGAAAAGCTGACTTTTTTAATTAACTTGAGCATCAATCCTTTAAACAGATCAACTCAATTGTTAAAGTTATATAGTAAGAATATGATAATTTTAATGACAAAAATCTCATATTGTGAAATAGTGCATTCTATACTGAGATGAATGGGAGGAAAGTCAAACTCTTTCAAAACTATATTCAAAGTATCAGAAAAAAGTTTTCTTTTTACAAAGTTGTGTATAATAAGCCATGGGGACCACCAGATACTGAAATATGAAGACTCTATAACCAAAGTTCAAAACAGATTTTAGAGAATTTTGTGAACATGGAAAAATTTGGATTTAACACTCTAGAATTTCACAGTAGAGCTGGAATTTATAAACTAATAGCTGAACAGGAGAACTTCCCCAAAAAAGTCTTTCTTTCCTCAGAATCATCTCTGATTATTCATATGCCATTGACAAGTTGTAAGAGTAGACCCAGACATTCTTTTTCAAGACGGGACTTAATGAGGTACATGGGTAGTTGAAATTCTGTATTATGAGCATGTAAATTATTACCAGGGATTAAGAAATAATAAACAAAAAAATAACACATATTCTCAGTCCGATGTGCTTTACATCCTCAACAGAATGGCAAGTCAAAGATTTCTGCAGTGATCAGACTCCAACCTCTGTAACAAGTTAGGCATTTCACATACTGCTGTAAAACCCATTCAGCAAATTAAACTGATTCCTTTGGATTTCAGCACAAACTTGCAAGCTGTCATACGCTGTTGATGACGATCAAGGCAGGCATGGAGTTCTGCTGACTTGTTTCAAACATTGTGACTTGGTCCGACAGCTTGGCAAATACTCTAGGAGTACCAAGGTTATAGACACCCGTATGGACAAAGCATGCTTTCAGCTGCAAACTGTGCATCTCCTGGCCTTTAAGCTGAAATTTATACTGTGTTTGTCCAAGCCATGTGAATGATCCATGGATTTCCACTGTTTCTGAACTAAGGGAGGAGGAAAATGGTAAGTTACAGTGTTTTCCCTGTAATAATTCTCTCCCTAAAGTCCCATAGACATTCCTTACATTCAACAATTCTATTTCTAGCAATTGTTTTATGAAGTTGTTATTTATTAACCATAACAATGCTACTGCTATTACTATAACAGCTAATATTTATTAATGATTTGTAGGCATAACACTAATAGTGGATTATCCACTTAATTCTTACATCTAGTAAATAGTGAAACCTGATTTTAAATCTGAGCTTTTAATTCCTTAATTATTCATATATAAAAAATAAATGTGTTGGGGGCCTGGAGCCATAGTCTAGTGGCTAAAGTCCTCGCCTTGAACACACCAGGATCCTATATGGGCACTGGTTCTAATTCCAGCAGCCCCACTTCCCTTCCAGCTCCCTGCTTGTGGCCTGGGAAAGCAGTCAAGAATGGCCCAAAGCCTTGGGACGGGATACCCATGTGGGAGACCCGGAAGGAGTTCCAGGCTCATGGCTTCAGATCAGCTCAGCTCTAGCTGTTGTGCACTCTTGGAGACTGAATCAGAGGATGAGGAGATCTTCCTCTCTGACTCCTCTCTATGTATCCAATTTTGCAATAAAAATAAACACATCTTAAAAAAAAAAGAAATGTGTTCACAATACTGAAATTGGGGCCCAGCATAGTGTGGTAGCATAGCACACTAATCTTCCACCTGTGGCACCAGTTCCAGTTCCAGCTGCTCCACTTCCAATCCTGCTCCTTGTTAAATGGCCTAGGAAAGTAGCAGAAGTTGACCAAGTACTTGGGTCCCTGAACCCATGTGGGAAACCCAGAAGAACCTCCTGGCTCCCAGCCTCCAACCAACTTAGCTCTGGCCCACTGTGGTCATCTGGGGAGTGAGCCAGTGGATACTACACTTAATCTTAGCCAAAAGGTTGAGAAGCAATGAGCCAGTGGATAGATCTCTCTTGCTCTTTCCTTCTTTCTATAACCCTGACAGACTGAAAAAACAGATTGAAAAAATAAGTTAAAAAAAAATTGCTTCTCAGCCTTTTGGCTAAGATCAAGTACAGATTTCTAAAAATGAAAAAAAAATTGTTTATAAGGCTGAAAAATGGAAAACAACCCACTACCTATTAAAGGCATTAGTTAATTAAGTTATGATACACATAACTGAACTTACTTACAATGTATCTGGAGATCAAATAACTGCCAAAATCTTATTTAAGATATATTACAGCATATGCTATAAACGATTTTTTTTGAAAAATCAAATATTTCTAAATGTCAACAAACATCTAGCTTTAGGAATGTCAGACATGGGAGTATGGATCCAGATTTTTTTAAGTATTATTTTATAATCGAGAAATAAAAACTTTAACATTTACTATCTCTATAGTACTTCTACAAAACTTTTATAGCACACATACAAAATCAAGGTTAGTGTCTATAGTACTTCTACTTCTACAAAACTTTTATGGCACACATACAAAATCAAGGGATGTTTTGAGTAAACTTTCTCTATCCACATTAGATAATTATTTATACAATTAAAAACATCAAATTGCTCTAAAATTATTTAGAACAACAAAAGCCACAAAACAAACTTTCATTAGAATAATCTGTACCTTGCTGTTTTATGCTGAAGATCAACTATTACATCTACATCAGCCTGAGAACAGTTGGAAAGCAAAAGGGTAACCGGTACCAAACAAAGGCTGTGGAAGGAAAAAAGAAACAAAGAGTTAGTTTGCACCTGCTTTTCTGAAAATTAACTTTTCTTCTTTTTTAACCTAAAAGCCTGACACACACTCTCTCTCTCTCTCTCTCTCTCTCTCTCTCTCTCTCACGCACACACACACACCCCAATCTTCCATGCATTTGTTTACTTTCCAAATGACTGCAAAGGCTGAGGCTGTCCAGGCCAAGCACTGGAGCCCATGATTCAATCCGTCTCCCGTGTGGGCTAGTAGGGACCCAAGTAGTTGAGCCATCACCTGCTGCCTCCCAGGGTATACATAATCAGGAATCTGGACTTGGAAGTAGGACCAAGTTCAAATACAGGCACTCTGATACCGAGTGCTGTCTTAATTGCTACGCCTGATTGCATTGCTTTTACACTCACTTGAAAACTCATTCAGTTGTTAAGAACTTGTCCTGAATTGACATTTGCTTTCCTATCTAACCCCACAAAGCCAATCTATTTTGGGGAACCTGAAAGTTATTTCTGTGTAAGTTATAAAATTTCTCTCAAGTGGACACATGTACTCAATTAACCTGGTTTCTGATATTGCTTCATCATTAATAAATGATCAAAACCTAGCAAATGGACAAGCAGTAAGAGAAGAGGAAATGTGAACAGAGGGGTGAGACTTCAAATCCAGAACCCAAGAGAGGCCAGAACTGTGGCGCAGCTGTGAAATCACCATGACACTGGCATCTGTACTGGACGGTTGGAGTGTCAGTCTGAGTGTAGCTGTGTGCTTGGGAAAGCAGAAGATGGTTCAAGTATTTTGGCCTCTGCCACCCAGATGGGAAAGAGTTCCTGCCTCCCATTTTTTATCTGACCCAGCCCTAGCTGTTGCTGTCTTTTAAAAAATGGAGCAGGGGATAGAAGACGTCTTTATCACTATTTCTCTGACCTTGGCACTCTGTCTTTCAAATAAACCTTAATTTAAATAAACAAGTCAATAAGAAATGAATATAACCTATGCATATATGAAGGCTAGGATCTTTAAAACACTCATGGAAAATGCAGTCTACAATATTCAGGATGTCCATGAAGCAAGAGAAGTTTGGTAAATATGAATAAAATAGAACAGTTAAGACAACAAGCAATGCTGTGGAATTCACATTGCACATGTATGCAAAGCCAAGGCTAGTACAGTCATTATAAATGTGAAAAATATGAAAGTTTCTTCTTTCTGTGGTTATGCATCAGACTCACCTGGAGAACTTTAGAAAATCTAGATGCCAAACCTTTGCCACAGGCTGAACATGCTGGATACTCAGGGTGCAAAATACACCTAGCCTCTGTGTTTCTTACATTTCCCCTGGTGACCCAATGCATATCTGTGTCAGATGGGGTCACAGAAAGTGAGTACTGGGCAAGGTTAAGACCTAGATATCAAAAAGGATTCTTATGCATATTTAAAGTACATACTGCTAAAGGTGAAGGGCAGAAGAAATTTCCACATGCTAACAAGGGATGTATGCATATTATATTAACAAAAAAAATGTTATAGGCAAGAACACATTTAACAGCCAAAACATTCAAGACTACTCACAGCAACAGATTCCAAAATAGTTAAAATGCAAAAATTATCCAAAAGTTTCTCCACAGCAGAACAATTCTGGTATATTCAAATATAGTCATATGGCAATGACAATCTTACCGCTTCATGAAATGGTACACTCTTTATAAGAAAATATTAAGTGGAAGAAAGTAGATATAAAAGGAATATAGTCTATAAAATTCCACTTATATAATAAGGCTCAAAAAACTCCACAGAAAAGCATGCAGTTGTAAATAAGGAGCAAAGACATGAATGGTCAATCCTGCAGATGAACAGGGAAGTGACTAGAAAGGAAAATGCGGGGGAGGGGTGCTTCCAAGATGCCAGCCCTGTTCCATTCCTTGAGCAGAGGTGATAATCTGGATACCTTTGTGAAAAATTACTATGGTCATACATTATTGTTTTAGCACTTCTCTGCATGTTGTATTTCACATCCAGAGTTTCAAAGCAGTACTACTAAAGTTCCTTTTGAAATATAAGTCTCTGTACAGGTCTCAGTTTTGCCCAGCACACCTGTGCATCTTTACCATGTCACTTTTTACCCTTTTAAGCAGTTATCCCATATTTTCACTTTTATTTATTCCCCTACAGCTTTCTCTGCTATGCCCTACATCACACCAAGCAATAAACTCAGCTACTTAAAATACTCCCTAAAGTGGAGGCAGGCCACAATGTGTAAACTTGTACAATTTCTCCTTACTTTGGTCTTTCTGTGTTTAAATACTCACAAAACTCCTCCTTTAGTCCAAAACTAATCTCCCACATGGGTGCAGGATCCCAGGGCTTTGGGTCGTCCTCGACCACTTTTCTAGGCCATGAACAGGGAGCTAGACGGGAAGTGGAGCTGCTGGGATTAAAACCAGCAACCATATGTGATCTCGTTGCATGCAAGGTGAGGGCTTTAGCCGCTAGGCTACCACTCCAGGCCCTGATGATCTTTTTATCCTAATTCTTTGAGTTCTTTTCAGTCTTCTTCATGGGATAATTTTTCCTTACCTCATGTCTCAGGTCTATGCTATGGGGCATTATTTTAATGAAATTCACATAAATTAACCATCACCCACAGCCTAGTGTTACAGGATCCTCTCCATGTTAAGTCAGAAACGGACATCCTCTCAACATATCATCTTACGTGGGACTTTTCACTTTTAGATTGTCAAGTTTATATACTCAACTTACTATTTATTACAATTACCAGTGATATTTACCAGTATCATTCTTCATGAAGTTTATCACTTAATATATCTTAGGTAAATGACAGCATCTAAATTTAAACTAATAAATCCTGAATCCATGTTGCAATTACCCCTAAGTTTTATATCCAAAATAAAAGAAAATGTAACAAGTTTCCTTCTGTTTGAGTTAATAATAAATCTGTTCTCCAAAAGGAAATGTCAAGTACCTCAGAGGTGGCTCGGGCACTGCACATTTTTGTTAATGGTTTACTTGCTTACTTACTTGAGAGGCAGAGACAGGGAATCTCTCAGACACCACTTTGGCTGGGCCAGGCAGAAGCCATGAGCCCCAAACTCCATCTGGGTCTCCTACGTAGTGGCAAAAGCTCAAGTACTAAGGTCATCACACTGCTTTCCCAGACACGTCAGCAGGGAGCTGGATCAGAAGCTGAGCAGTTGCAACTAGAACTGACGCTCTGCTGTGGGATGCCAGTGTCACCAGCTGCGGCTTGTCTCTTCACCACAATGCCTGCTCTATGTTTTATACCTTTAGCTGTAACAACACCATTTTTAGAAGTTGTAATAAACAGTAGAGTAATTTCCAAAAACTCAATCTTATTCTAAATTTCTTAAACACGAGAAGACACTAGTTTCAATACTTGGGTTCCACAACAGAGCGCCTGGATTTGAGCTACAGCTCCAGACTCCAATTTCCTGCTAATGCAGAGAGCCGCAGTGAATCAAACCACCGGGTCTCCCCGCCATCCGTGTGGGGATCTGGATTGAGCTTCTGTCTCCTGGCTTTTGCCTAGGCTAGTGCTGGCCACTGCAGCATCTGAAGAGTAAATCACCACATGCAGTGATGGTTCTCTCTCTCTCTCTGACTCTCTAATTAAAAGCAATCAAGTTTCTCCAATATTTGACTAACACAATTGCCTAAATAATTAAAGGGGTGTGTTTGTGTGTGTATATGTGTGTGTGTGTGCGCGTACACTGAAGAAAAATTTTAAATAAAATTAACCCTCAAACCTTTTTTGATGAAATGGATGACTAAATGATTCTGGGTAATGAAGACTCGTTTTAATGAGATTAGAAAGCTGTTCTACTGATGGCCTTGAGGAAACTGTAGTGTTTTCTGGTCTGAAGAACTTTAATAGTTCCATTTCTGGTGGCTCCTGAAAAAAAAAAAAAAAAGATAATCAAGCACCATTTTGTTTTAAAAAAAATAGTTGTATACAAGCAAAAGTTAAATTTGTTACAGATAATATACAGTACGAACACTAAAGTACCTTTTCTGTTACTATTTAACAGCTGCTATCATTGCAATTATTAATGTAAGGTAAAGAAATCAGGATCTGGAATATTTATTAATTTCCCACTTAGAATGTGCTTGAATTATATTTAAATTCCAGCAACTTCACATATTAACTCTTTGATTTTAGATAAGTTACATAATACTTTAAAATTTAATTTCCTGTTGGAAAACACCTGTCAGCAGGTGTTGTGCCATAGTAGGTAAGGCTCCTGCTTTTGATGCTGGTATCCTGTATGGGATCTGGTTCATGTCCCAGCTGCTCCAATTCTTATCCACCTCTCTTCTACTGGCCTGTTCAAAGCAGTGGAAGATGGTCCAAATGCTTGGATCCCAACCACCAAGGTGGGAGACCCAAAGGAAGCCCCTGGCTTCTAACTTTGGCCTGGCTCAGTTCTCCAGGTTGCAGACATGTAGTGGGTTTCCCACCTTGACAGTTTATTATAAAGACTGCCTCACAGGTATTTTCAGTTTATCCTCGGCTAAATTCAAGTTGCAAAATACTAGAAATGCTCTCTGAGGTCTTATATATTCTCCAATACATTGTGAAGTTTTTAAAAACTTAAATAAGTTATGCTATAAAATTTAATTTTATAGGGATAATATATGTTCATTATTGAAATTTTTTCATTATAGAAATTTTAAGTACAAAATGTATCTGTTAAAATAGTAAAAATACCTTGAGATTCTCCATTCACAGGTTAAAGAAAAATGCTTTAAAGCACTTAAGATTAATGGTTGCTTATTAATCAGAAACAATCAAATCAGTGAACTCATAAATTTAAGCAAAGCATGACTGCAATTTCAGTGTGGATAGAAATATGGCAGACACTGTCTTTAGTTAAATGACACATCACTAACAATGAAACAAATTAATATTATGTATATTATCTGATGTATGCAAAGGTCATAGTACCACTTATGTGCTATTTACACACACACACACACACACACACACACTCTCAATGTTATCATGAGAAAGAAACAGGTACTATTCTTAAAATTAACTGGACTGTGCTTTTCAAAAATAACAATGGTAAATAAATAATAAGAAAAAATTGCAAATTAAACAACACTGGACAATTAAAGAGCATCCTAAATTGGATTCTACATAGACAAAAATAGATGTACGGATATAATTGAAACCTTTAATGATAACCAAATGTAATCTGAATATGAAAGTACTACACATCAATGTTAAACCTCGCAAACGTAGTCACTTGTCATTATGTAAGAAACCATCTTTGTCATTAGGAATACGTAGGAGCAAAGGTCTAAGATCGTTGCAATTTACTTGAGAGTAACTGCTTGCAAACGGTTAAAGAAAAAATAGATGGATATATGTATATATGGATGTATATATATATATATATATATGATACACACACACATACACACACACACACACATAGAAAAAACTGCTACCACTTGTATAGCTGCATAAAATGAATAAGGGAGTCCTGTTTAATATTCTTGCCCATTTATTCTGTAAGCCCGAAAATTTTATATCAGAATAAAAAATGGTCAAAAATATTGGAAGAGGAGTTACAATTGTAAGAATCATTATTTATAAATATAATGCACTATCAGATTGGATTCTATCATTATTGGGATCACTGCTTAAATTTTCATTTACATGTACTAAGAATGTTTCCAAAAGCATTAAACAGCATTGGCACTGGTATAGTACACAGCGTATTAGTTCACCCTCTGTGATGCTGACATCCCATGTGAGCACTGGTTTGTGTCCTAGCTGATCCACATTTGGTCCAGCTCCCTGCTAATGTCCCTAGGACGGAGGAGAAATATGGTCCAAGCAATTAGGTCCCTGACACTCACATGGAAGACACAGATGGAATTCTGACTCCCGGCTTTTGCCAGACCCTCTGGTGGACATTGGGGAAACGGAACAACAGATGAAGCATCTATTGCTGTAACTCTGCCTTCCAAACAAAATTAAAAAGAAAAAGGAACAAAAAAAAAAGAGCTTACATAGAATTTAGGAAAAATAAGGCAGCACAGTCAAAGCTATCGCCAGTTGCCATACAACTCCAGAGAGCATCCTCTTACTGGCTGCAGTACACACCTGGAGTTCTGTCATGGTGTGACACTGTTCAATAAATAACAAAATACAGAGAACATTTCCCTTCCTTCTTAAGCATATCAATTCTTTTCTTAGCTATGAATTCTCGATTTACTAGACAAAAACCCTAAGATCATAGATACAATACTCTTAATAAAAAGGCTAACAAATTTTAAACTAATTTTCATTTTTAATTTCAATCAGTCTTTCTGTCAACAGTCTGTGACCTAAGTCCCAATAATAAAACACCTGAAACAATCATGCCTTTACAAAAATACAAATACCAGACCAAAAATCCATACAAATTATGAGAACAGTCCCAAAGCAAACCATGACATTACCTGTTTCTGGGGTTGTGAAAAGGCTTCTTTTCCTATAGCATGAAGAATAACATGATGCTGACCTTCCAAAATAAGCTGCTTATTGTCTTCTACAACATATGCCTATAAAATAAAAGTACACTTTACTGTGTGGCAGTAACTTCAAAAAAACCACACAATGTTTGATGGGAGGTAGAAATATGGCTAATACCAACTATCAAGACTCATAACTGTCTACATCTCCAAACTATTCAAGCAATCACCTGTCCCGAAAATCTGTCTTGCCTCAAAATAACACTGATATGTAAGAGAGACACATCTTGAAACCTTTTCTAATATACTCCAGAGCTCCTAAGGAACTACTTAAAGAGCCCAGCAAATTGCCTCAGCAGAAAAATCTTCTACCTTCAAGCACCAGCATCATATATGAGCACAATTTTGTGTTCCAGCTGCTCACTTCCGATCCAGCTCCCTGCTTATAGCCTAAGAAAGCAGCAGAGGATGGCCCAAGTCCGTGGAACCCTGCACCCTTGTGGAAACCTGGAAGATGCTCCTGGCTCCTGGCATTGGAACGGCTCAGCCCCAGCCATTGTAGCCATTTGGAGAGTGGACCAGCAGATGGAAGATCTTTCTCTGTGTCTCCTTCTCTTTGTAAATCTGCCTTTCAAATGAATGAATGAATAAATAAATAAATTCTTAAAAAAACACTTACTTAAAAAGAATGATGTTGCCAGCCATGGAATAGCAGTCACAAATATTAAGAGTCCATTATGCATTTATTTAATGCATGGTGGTTTACATTAAGGTGTACTGGTACTGAGTCTGAAAATGAGACCTCCTTGATTCTAAACCTCAAGAGTATTTTATTTTAAGCTAATAATGTGTAGCTCATCTTATTAGCACAACACCTTCTATAATAAAGTTATCAAATTATTTAAGCAATACTTCATATGAAATTCACACAAACCCATTTTACTTTAAATGCAAACCCAATCGCCTACCAAACTTAAAAGTCCCATCCTTCACCCTTCCCCACCACCCTGGGTAGGGAACAGCATTACTGCACAACAGGTTAAGCTGCTGCCTGCTATGCAGGCCTCTTACATGGGTGCCCTGTTGGAATTCTGGTTCCTTCATTGCACATTCAGGTCCCTGCTAATGTGACTGGGAAAGCAGTGGAAGATCTGGATGGAGTTCCAGCCTTTGGTCTGGCCCATCGTCCAGTGGCCAGTTAGGAAGTGAACCAGTAGACAGAAAACCACAGCCTGGTCTGTAATCTCCTTTTCTTTACTTTTCAAGTAAATAAATAAATACTTTTTTTGATACAAAGATTTATCTGAAAACTCACTGCTTAATACAAAGAATACTCTGGAACAGCTGAATCAATTCAAAATATGTGCAATGATCATTTACTTTAAGTTTGTTTCTACAATGGCTCTTACATCAGACAACACAAACTTATAACATGATCACATAATTCAAGTGTTTTTGAACAAGATACTGAATTCCAGTATAGAATCATGTTTTGGTAGATAATACATGTACATGACATAAAAAAGCTACAATGCAAAGAAAGGAAAAAGGCTATATTCAATACAAAAAGTCATCTGATATTAAAAACAACATAAAATAAGAAACCAGAATCTTTAAGTGGAAAAAAAAACAATAGTAGTACACATTTATTTTTGAGCTGAACAATCAAGCACCTGTGAGATCTATTTAGTAATGCATACCTTCCACAATACTATAATATTCAGATCCACCTCACTGCACTTTTGAATCAACCTCACAGCATCCTCTGCTGGTCGTTTTTCTGTATGTACAGACAACTGGGCTTGTGGCTTCTTCAAGTCTGAAGATAAACTTCTGTAAAAGAAGTCTGCACATGGACTTGCTGAACTTACTATCTGTTGAAAGAAAGTAACTTAATAGTTAATAATCAACATTAGATAAGTCCTATCAAGCACTGCTTTGTATTACATAGATTTAAATCTCAAATATATCCTGCCACAATTTATATTTCTATAAGTAAATTACCAAAAGTATTTAATGACAAACATGACAAAAATACAATCTTCATATAATTTAGTACTCTTGTTGATATATCTAGAAATTTTAAAAAATCTTGAAGGGATAAGCAAAACAGGTAACTGAAGTCCTGAAAGCTAAATTCAACTGCTCAAAAGTCATTCATGTCTGGGAATCACTGTGTTTTTGGAGTTTGGCCATATTTCTGAACAGCTGCTTCCTCAAATGGTGAACTGATAATCCTAACAGTCAAATGGAAGTAACAAAAGATGTACAGAAGTATAAGGATGGTTCTACTTATCAAGAAGAGCACAGAGCACCAGTGTGCAATTAATATGGAACTTTACACAAGACATTCAGGATTTTTCCAGGCAACTTGCCGAAGAACCTCTTTAGATTATTGCGAGACTTGTTAAAAAATGTGTAACTTTCATCTCTACCCAAGGCATAACGACCTGGAGTTTTAGAAGTAAGGGGCAAAACCTGTGTTTTCATAACATCCATATCAAGATGTAAGTTCTTGATACTGAAAATTAAACTAGGATTTACAGGCTAATACCCCAGTAAAGAACCTCAAGTTCAATCCCAGCTAAGCTAAATCAGAATACCCAGTGATTTGACTGTACAATTTTTGAGAGTTGGAAAACATTGCTGTAGGTGACTCCTGGACAAGTTTATTATTTAGGTCTCAGAAACACCAAAATTATCAAAGTTAACAGCTAAATGTTTACTGTGGTCACTGAACTAGAAGGAAATGTTCCCTTACACAATTCTTTTTAATTTCAAGAATAATACTTTTGTCACATGATAGACTCAATGTTAATATTAAATAATTAAATATTTAAAGCTTTTTACAAGATGTAAGTAGTAGATTGCAAACTCAACAAAGATTAGAAGATATTCATCCTTTGGTTGAAGATTACAAAAGCTGCAGTTTTCCAAAAACAATCACAGTCCAAAACAACTTGGAAATAAATCAAGCACTAGTGTGCTATCTTGCATACCTGCTCATTTCCAAAGATGATATCTGCAAAGGTATATTTTTCTGAAGACTCTGTATTAGCTAAAAAAACAGGGAAGAACAAACTAATGATACCACTGACACAACATACAAAAAAGATCAGTTAAGAAAGTGTGAAAGTAAAATGAATTTACCTTCTTTTTCCTTACATCTTACTGCTTTAAAGCAAAACTTTCCTTTCTCCCTACTGGCAAGTCTGGCATCTAGGAAAAAAAAAAAAGAGAATTTCAAAACTGTTTCTCAGTTTATGGCCTGGTGAAATCTAACCCATTATTAATATTTCTCTGCTCAAGCTGAAAAATAATTTGCTAATTATAAATAATGCTTAATGAGAAACATTTTTACTTTCAGCAATGAAATAAATAAAGCTTACAACCTCTTAAAAGTTTTCTCAAGATCCTCATACATGTTTGCACATGCATGCATTCATGAGGATACTTGAAAAAGTCATGAAAAAATGGAATGAAAAGATGTTGCTTTGGGCACAAAAATTTCAAATTCATGGTATGTGGAGTCTTCAAAAACCTCGTAAAAATTTGGATTATGAAAAATCGGCATGAATTCCAAAAATTTTTGCACCAAATAAACTTATCTTTTGGGTCCATTTTTCCACAATTTTTGATAACCTTAGTGTCTGTGTGACATTCCTGATACAAATGAAGTTTGAAAGAAACTGGGAGGTGAAGCCCATTCTACCTCTCCAGCATTTGTTTTCCCTTTAGAATTTTTTGAATAGGTATATCGTATACCAATATTTTCATACGCACATTCTTTGCCCCTGTGCATTTTACTTCTATTGCATTTCCCACACACTGCATTTATCATTTTTAAACACAAGTCTGAACTTTTGCACAATTTACATTAAAGCTATACTAAACTTTTCTCTGTAAGTATACAATCTGTAATAAAGTTCAGTGATTATATAAATCTTCTCATATTTTGAGTTAATTCCTTTTTTTAAATTCCAAAACTAAGGATTAACATGAGGCTCAGGGTTTAAACATTTTTATGGCTTTGGAAATATATCACCCAGTTCTTTTCCAATAAGAGCAAATACAGTTTTGCCAGCTACACCTAATCTTCCAATTGCTGCTACCAAGGTGTACATTAGCAGGGCACAGGGCCAGGAATCAAACCCAGACAAGTGACTATTAGACATGCGCATCCCAAGCAGAGTCTGGACTACTAGGCCAAATGTCCACCACAGAAAAACTCTATGTTGATCACAGAACTCCCTGATTTCACAAATAAAGAAACAAAAGAAGAAATGTTCAAGGAAATAAAGATATGGGAAATACTGGATCAAGATAGGTGATTGAATTTACAATCACATAAAACAATGAAAACATAACATACCAATGAACCTATGATACATGACACTAAAACCAAGTAATGATGTCAAATTGATCATAAAAGAGAAAAGGACACAAACCTTTGTTTTCAGAGAGATTTACAGATTTATATAATTTCCAGTGTTTGCTGCTACTCGATACTTGTACTACATGGAATTCCTTAACACCTGCTTCACTCTGTAAAAAAGAGGAGTTATACAGAATTTAAGAGCAGTGAATTAGAAAATTCCAATTAAAACAACATTGCTATCAAAGCTATATCAGTTAACCTAATAAGAAATTTAGATTTTGAAAAAAAGTAACAATACATATTTCGGGAAGTTTGGGTAATTTAAATCTCTCTAGACAATCTTAAAAGAGAGAAATCAACATTTTATGTAAGAAGCATTTTCCTCCTCATTTAAGGGGCTATCAAAGAGCAACATGGGGTAGGGTAAGAAGGTTTGGAAATGCAATAGCAGACCCTGGGCCATTCCTGAGTCTACAACTCAGTCTGCACCTCCCGCCTGGTAGCACAACCCCAAGTATTTGAGCCATCACCTGCAGCCACCCAGGGTGTGCAGTAACAGGAAGTCAGGATTGGGAAGGGAGCAAGGACAATACGAAATGTGGGCATCCCCAATGGCCAATTAACTGTACACCAACTGCTGCTTCTGAAATCTCATTTAAATACTACCATATGGAGCTATTTATTCTAACAATATGCCTAATACTTTATAGAAATCTCATTTAGATTGAATTATTACCATATGGAGCTATGTATCGTAAGAATATGTCTAATACTATGTACTATATTAATACTATCAGATTATTTTACTTGAAGAGAATCTGAAAAATAAAATTACAAAAAGTAATGGAGAATTAAGATGGTTTTACATTGTTTCAGTTTTATTCTCTTGTAAAGGAAAAAAAACTGCTGAAAACAAAGGAAACACTTCAGACATAATTAAAAGCCAACTTACAGTATTGGTATTTTCCACATCCACAAAGACAAGCATATTGCCTCCGCTGCCTTCTTCATCCTCAAGAGAATTACTTCTGCAGACAGTGGCTCGTACAGTCAAAGATCGGCTGGTACAAATTACTGCAGTGTGTCTCAATATTCTGTGACTAAAAAAGGAAAAGAAAAACAAATTTAATCTAAGACACTTCCCCTATTTTCTGATTCTCTAATTTCAAATAAAGATTTGAAAAACATGGATAAATGCAGTGAGTATTTGGCTTAGCAGTTAGATACAGATTAGAATGCCAGCATACTGCTTAGCACAGCCTGAAATTTCTGATTCCCAGCTTGGATTCCCAAATACACCTTCCTAAAGATGTAGATCCTGGGAAGCAACAAGCTAATGTACTTGGTCTCCTGCCTCCTCTTGAGAAGAGGTGAACTGACTTCCTGGTTCCTGACTTGAACCCAGCCCAGTGTCAGCAACTGCAGGCATTTGGGGAGTGAACCAGTGGATGAGAGTGCTATCTGCCTCTAAAATTAGAAACAAAAACCACATAATAAGATAAAATGAGGCAGTAACCCAATTTTTGTTTTATTCCTTCTTGTCTGCTTGAAGGGCAAATGTTCAGACACGTCCACCACTCCTAGAATGCCCACTACTCTATTGCTTATGCTAAATTCTGAAAATGTTCACTCTCCTTGGAGGAAACTCACTTTACAGTTACCACAGGCCACTCAGCTTTCCCAGACTGGGCCAGACGACTTCCCCTATCAAAGTTAACAGAATTAACATTTATTGAATATCTAAAGTGGATTCAGTACTGTAAAATAGTCTCTTATTTTGGCCTCACAATAAGGTTTGGAAGATATTTTATTTGGATAATCTGTTAAATAAACTAACTGGAGGACAATTACTACTAATTCTCTAAAATTCACAACAATGCTGTCACAAACTATTCTGCTGTACAACACATAGGCAACAGATCCCGAGCAAGGCAGGTCGATTTTGTCAGTGAGCAACCAGCGTAACACAGCAAAGCTCTGCAAATGTATACTTTTTTTTCGTATATTCTCAGGGAAGGGAAAATGTAAGGGGAAAGGAAATGTATATTAATTTTCTTTATAAAAGATTGAATATAAACAGCTTGTCTTTAGTTACACAAATGATATTGTTTTAATATATGGCTCATGTTAATGTCATCATCACATAATGACTTAGGTCATAATACTGCTACTTACAATTTATAGCTATATTTGGGACAACCAGATTTGCATAATTTGGAAAGAGTAATTTCTTACCACACAATTATAGGCATTAGTAAATATTAGAACGTTTACTTGAAGATATATATATATATATATATACTGAACACAAAGGTTAAATCAAAACTGTTTTATGACACTTACCGTATTTTAGGCTGCCTTGCAACATTTTGATAGTAAAACAAAAAGTTAATTTCATGAACACCTTCCTCATCTGGCCCACGTAACCACATTGGCAGCTGGACTGAAGCTCCAGGCAGAAGAACGGCATTGGGAAGGGGAACAGGAATCACCTCTGGCTGGCTTCCTGTGCCATTGCCAAAGTCTACAGAAGAAGCTGATGAAATGAGTGCTGGGCACACACAGGAAGAATCTGTCACAACAGTCTTGTAAGCACTACAGTTTTCGGAAGCGGAGGGACTTAGTGGTGTTAGAACAGCAGTATTACCACCAAAGGTGAAGAACTCTGGACGTTTAGACACAACCTTCAAGCCAGTCAGAGGGCATTTGCTGACATTAACAAACTCTACATATGCTTTTCGGATTTCCCCACATAGGAGCCCTGTAGGAAAATGTATAAAGAACACCTGCATTGGAGGGAAAAAATATTATTATATTGTCTGTCAAAATTTCTGAACCTCTGATGACTAACATGTTAAGATACTATATTTCTTCACTGAAGGTTTACACATATTTCATTCATTGTGCATATAGCATTAACAACTCCATTTCAGAAAAGATGAGACAAGGAGAAAAAATCTGGCACTTAGCTTTGAAATTGTGAACTGAAGGGGAAAATGTCAATGACACAAGGCCTAACACTAAAACATACACTACTTTGTAGATTATAGACAAGAATTAAACATGTTCTATGAATAGTTATCAGTCTTACAACCTTCATCAGTGTCAATTTTTTTAATTTATTTATTATTTTTAATTCATTAATTACATTGTATTATGTGACACAGTTTCATAGGTACTTGGATTCTCCCCACCCCTCCCCAAACCCTCCCACCATGGTGTGTTGCATAACCACAGTTCAAGTTCAGTTGAGATTCCCTCATTGCAAGCATATACCAAACATAGAGTCCAGCATCTTATTGTCCAGTCAAGTTCAACGGCTTCTTAGGTATACCCTCTCTGGTCTGAAGACAGAGCCAGCAGAGTATCATCCCAGTCAATTGAAAGCTCCAACATACCATCAGCAAAAATTTACATCATTATGGAATTAATTGACATAGTAATGAGTAACCAATATGGTAAAAGTAAATGCGAGTTCTTAACCACCTTCTGTGACCACCTCATTGACATTTTAATTTTAGTTTATACACAACATATAACATACCTAACATAACATGTTATACATAACATCATATCATCTTAAATTAAGGCAAACATGCGGTATTTAACCTTTTTGGATTGGCTCATTTCCCTTAGCATTATGGTTTCCAGTTTGGCCCATTTGCATCAGTGTCAATTTAAGAAATGACTCAACTATCAATTTTTGCACCATTACACTGAAAAGACACACCATGGCTATTAAAGGAGAAGACTGTGCAGATTCATGACTCCACTAGAATTTGAAAATCCAAAGAGCTCTAACCCATTTTTGGCTTTTACCAAGTCACATAAGGGCCGATTTTGACCCAACTGAGATTTTTAATAATCTTTCCCAATTACTCTAAAATTCAGATCACACAAGAGATAATAATGTTTCACTGCCGAGTACTGCCACAAATCATCAGGGATTAAATTAACATTTCACACACAATTGCAAAAATTGTGTTTCACAACTGACTTGTAACACTTGGTTTCAGGCAAAAAAAATTGAGGACTAGCACTAAACAAGAAATCAGGACTAGCCAGGTTACCCAAGTGACATATTTAAAAGATCCCTGAAGGTCTGGCAATGTGGCACAATTAAGCTGCTACCTGAGATACCGAAGACCCATCTGAGTGCCAGTTTGAGTTCAAACTGCTCCATTTCTAATCCAGCTGCCTACCAACATGCCTGAGTAGAACATGGCCCAAGTTTTTGGGCCCCTACCATGCACAGGGACACCTGAATCAAGCGGAAACTATATTGCATGGGTTTTGATGTTTTATGTTAGTTTCATCTCTTCAAAACACTTTCTTCTAATTAAATTCTTCAATGACTCACAGATCATACAGTAGCATTATTTTCTGCAAGAAGGTTTTTGATTTTCATTTCTTCAGCTACATGTCAGTCATTTAGTAGCATGTTATTTAATTTCATGGTGTTGTTAATCCCTTTTTCTCCCTGATGTTGATTTTGTTTTGTGGCTTTTCATTTCAGGGGATGTATAGTAGCTGTGTAATGGAGACTGTCATATCTAGTAACATGTTATTTTACTTCATGGTATTGTAAATTTCTATTTTTCTTCCTGTTGTTGATTTTGTAATATGACTTTTCATTTCAGGGGATGTACAGTAGCTGTGAAATGGAGACTAACGTATGCAGATGTGAGGATGTAGTGTGCTATGCATTTCTGCTTCCAGACAAAGATGGACTTACAATGAAACTGTTTACTATATCTTGACAATAGGATGCTGGATTCTCTGCCATTGTCCATGCCCGCAATGATAGATATATGGCTGTGTATGAAGAACTATACTTTAGTAATGATATAGAGGAACTAGGTGGGGGGGAGGGTGGGAATTGGGGAGGGGATAAGGGAAATACCAGGAGCCTATGGAACTGTATCATAAAACAATAATAATAATAATAATAATAATAAAGTTTGTTATAAAAAAATTCTATTTTGGGGTAGCTGTTGCAGTGCAGTAGCCTGATTCACTGATTCCAACACATGAATCCTATATCAGAGGGCCAGTTTGAGTCCTAGCTATTTCACTTCCAGTCCATTTCCTGCTAAGGTTTTTGAGAAGGCAGCAGATTAATGACCCACGTGCCTGAGTCCCTGCCAGTCACATGGGAATCGCAGAAGGAGTTCATGTCTCTTGGCATTTTTCTGGTCCAGCCACAGCCATTGTGGCTAGAGTTAACAAGTGGATGGAAGATCTTTACCACTCTGCCTTTCAAGTAAATGAAAAGCAAACGTTTTTACTGAATAATTTGGTGTGCTCTACTGATTTATCTTTACAATTCTGATGATAGGGATTGGAAAAACCTTCCATTTTGCAAATAGGCTCTCATAGACTGCTACATATCCAATTCCGAACAAAACATTTATTAGTGACTTCCAGACAATATTGGTGACTAGTCTTCAAATAACATTTCAACTCCACTTCAGTCTTTCAAATCCTAGCAACAGCAATGCAATCCTAAGCAAAATCAATATTGTGAGAATATGACAAGCCTAGATAAAAGATACAGAATGAGAAAAAAATTCAGACTGTGAAAGTCTCCTGACCTGCCATGCTAAAAATAAAATGATAAACCAAGAGGATGTGAGGATACAATTTAGTATGCATTTCTGCTTCCAAAGATGGACTTACAATGAAACTGTATACTATATCTAAACAATAGGATGCTGGACTCTTTGCCATTGTCCATGCCCGCAATGATGGACATGTGACTGTGTATGAAGAACTATACTTTAGTAATGACATAGAAGAACTATGTGGGGGGTGGGAGGAATTGGGACTGGGTTAAGGGAAATATCAGGGGCCTATGAAACTGTATCATAAAAATAAATACATAAATAAATCCTGGTTCATACAAAAAGAAAAATCTCTACATATTCAGAGATACCAAATCAAGGCTGACACTGTGATGCAAAGAGTTAACCTGCCACATGCAATGCTGGCATCTCCTAGTGGTACTGGTTCAAGTTTCAGCTGCTCCACTTCTGATCCAGTTCCCTGCTAACGTGCCTGGCAACGCAGCAGACAGACAGACACCTGAAGCCATGTACAAGACCCAGATTAGGCTCCTGGATTCTTACTGTTCTAGACATTTGGGGAATGAACCAAAGAATGAAAGATCAATCTTTAGTCTCTCTCTCTTTCTCATTTTACCTTTCAAAAAAATGTTTACAAAAGTAAAAAAAAAGAAAAAAAAAACATACACACAAAATCTACAAAGAGTCTATTCAAAAACAGAGAGACAGACACTAAACCAGTCAGAATAAGCACAAAATTCTTATATATCAGAAACTGGCACTCAGGTCCTTCTCTACCTCGCTTATCTGCCCTATAAGAACACTTTACACAACAGAATTCAGTGGAGCACAATGTGCATAGCTCAGTAACATCTTTTGCTCAGCAAATACACACCACCTGTTTTCTTGAGGGATCTGACCTGCAAGTATCATTATAGGTTGTTAAAATCATCCAATAGCTAAAAAAGGAAATAGTACTCAATTCCTAGAGTTTTAACAAGCAAGCATATGAACATACAGAGGCAGAATATCATACGGAGAAAAAAATAAACACTTTTCAACTAACTATCAAAAACGATAAAAACGGGCCTGGTGTGGTACCCTAGTAGCTAAAGTCCAAGTCCTCCCCTTACATACACCGGGAGCCCATATAGGCACCAGTTCTAATCCCGGAAGCCCTGCTTCCCTTCCAGCTCCCTGCTTGTGGCCTGGGAAAGCAGTCGAGGACAACCCAAAGCCTCGGGACCCTGCACCTGCGTGGGAGACCCAGAAGAAGCTCCAGTCTCCTGGCTTTGGATCAGTGCAGCACCGGCCGTTGCAGCCGCTTTGGGTCTCTCCTCTTCTCTGTATATCTGACTTTCCAATAAAAATAAATTAATCTTAAAAAAAAAAAAGAAAAAAGAAAGAAAGTAATGGGGTAGGACCAATGTAAGAACTCATATACTTTGATAATGCTTATAATTTTTATAAGCATTTATATGTTTTAAAAATTATGATAAAACGAGATGCTGATTTTACTAATAACCACCATTTCTCTGATTTCCATTAAGATATTCAGAGTTAAACTTTAGTGTGTATGTAACTTAATGCAAATTGTTACGACTGTCTCATTTTTCTGAGTCTCTATTAAACACTAGTTTATTTATTTTTTTTAAAGATTTATTTTTATTTTAATTGGAAACGCAGATATACAGAGAAAAGGAGAGACAGAGAGAAAGATCTTCCGTCCGATGATTCACTCCCCAAGTGACCACAACTGCCGGTGCTGCGCCGATCTGGAGTCAGGAGCCAGGAACCTCCTCCAGGTCTCCCACGTGGGCACAGAGTCCCAAAGCTTTGGGCCGTACTCGACTGTCTTCCCAGGCCACAAGCAGGGAGCTGGATGGGAAGTGGAGCTGCCAGGATTAGAACCGGCGCCCATATCGGAGCCCGGCGCATTCAAGGCAAGGACTCCAGCTGCCAGGCCACTGTGCTGGGCCCTAAACACTAGTTTAAGAAAAATATATGGTTCAATATAATATGAACAGTCTTAAACTCTAATATTAACTGATTCAAAATACCATATTTAAGTCCATGAAACTTGAAAAATCAAAATACCTCCAACAGTGGCATTTCTTCAGTGATTATGGGATCTAGACGTCGATCAGGCCCGTATTTAATAGATGTTTTTTCTTCTTTTGTGTTGTTAAGTCGAGGGCCTTGAATTTCTAAGTCCTGTCTCCCTCGGACTGACATACTCAAGGAATATTTTCCTAAAATGAAAAACAACCAATGCCCTAAAATAACTTGATATGTTAACAGACAACAATTCAGCTTAAATACATAAATTCTGCTTTACAGAATTTCTGGGAAAAATCTAGACAAACACTAGTAAGAATAAGCAAAAACTTAAGTGATAATAATTCCATGTTTATTTAAGTTGCAGAGAGACTACACATCACTAAGTAGGAACTCTATTGAAGCCTGTATCTAATCATAATACAGACTAATGAGACCTGAAAGAACCACTATCTGGACACAGACCAGAGAGATACATATTATCAAAGGAAACAAAACTCAAACTACTAAATAGGTAAACTTTCCATTTTTACTCACATTCACATATATACACAAGTGTGAATCATTTTTGGATTACAAATAATTACATCCTCTAAAGAGACTCAACAAAGAACATTTACTATTATAGGTAGTTGTCTCCAGATTAAGATTTTTTAATGCGTATATATTTTCCCCAAAGGCTTCCTTCCACTCAGTGCTTATGCACATGAATAGCTAACACATGCGACTATCTTTCCAGAAAGACAACTCAAAATCTTTGATGTGAAGGTCATGGTGAAGGTTAAAGATCATATAATAAACCACTTCCTCAACTTCTTCTGATCAAAATCCCTACTAGCATTCTACATGATAATGAATTACCCTCCCCCCAAAAAACCACAAAAACTGCATATGATTTTCAGTTAATTCAGGGTCTTCTTACACTAATGTTATACAGTAACATACAAGGCATAATATTCATGCACAATTAATTGCTTTCTCTAGACAATCTTAATTCCACAGTACTAGATGGATGATCTAATTAAATATAAATAAATAAATGAGGAGCATCAGAATGCTTAGCAGCGTGCACAAGTGTGTATACATAGGTTCTACATCCGAGTGGCCAGGACTGAGTCCCACCTCCACTTCCCACTCAACCTCCTGCTAATATGTCCAGGAGGCAGCAGCTGAGGGTCCAAGACTCGAGTTTCTGACACTCTGTGGGAGATCCAGGGATGGAACTCCTGGCTCCTGGGCACCAGGCTGGCTCAGTCCAGGGGTTGTAGGCATTTGGAGAGTGAAACAGCAGTTTCAACACGATCTCTATGGCTTTCTCTCCCATATCTCCCTCTCACCTCCCAGATCCTCTGTCACTAAGCCTTTCAAACACATAAATAAAACTTAAAAAGAAGTTCTTAATATGCAGGTATTCTTCTTTAAAAATATACCTTTATAAGTAAACTATCTCTGGGATTCATCAACCAAATAATTACAACATAGTAGTATAATGCAAATTACCATGCTCAGAATTTTTTGTTTATAATCTTTTCATTCTTACACATTCATTTCACTTTAAAAGAATTTATTCTGTGAAAACAACTAGAAATATTTAATTAAAGATTCACGAATACATTTTTCAACTATTCTAGAAAACAGGTCAATGTAAGCAATCAGCTTTGTTGCTCATTTCATGTCTGTCAATGACTAGTCAGTTACCTTAACATGCTACAAAATAAGACCCATCTAATAAAATTAAAGACTGAAAATAAGTGGTTACTGTTCAACTCCCTCCCTGGCATCTGGTCAACCTACGCCTGAAATAACTACATACAGCAAATACATGGAAATATTTGATCTGAAAGGTTCTCTTGAATATTTTTTTTAAAATACACTGTTACATACATAAATAAATATTTTCTAATTTCAGAAATGTGTAAAATATTCCATCTAGAGCATCAAGAATATCAGCTTCAGATGAAATCCCTATAGTATTTACATATTTGATAATGGAACTGAAAGTGTCTAGCATTCAATGATGTGGGAAACACTGATCTTAAGTTTATTGCATGAAAATAGCAAAGAAATCAAATATGTACAAGACTTTTTATTTTGACAGTAGACATCTCAACTGATGGCTAGAATTTATTAAATTTGGACCACTAATCTTACAGAAAATACAAAAAATATGTATCCGAAGGAAATAGAGCTATTTTTTTTTTATTTTTTATTTTTTTTAAGATTTATTATTATTGGAAAGCCGGATATACAGAGAGGAGGAGAGACAGAGAGGAAGATCTTCCATCCGATGATTCACTCCCCAAGTGAGCCGCAATGGGCCGGTGCACGCCGATCTGAAGCCGGGAACCAGGAATCTCTTCCGGGTCTCGCATGCGGGTGCAGGGTCCCAAAGCTTTGGGCCGTCCTCGACTGCTTTCCCAGGCCACAAGCAGGGAGCTGGATGGGAAGTGGAGCTGCCGGGATTAGAACCGGCATCCATATGGGAACCCGGCGTGTTCAAGGCGAGGACTTTAGCCGCTAGGCCACGCCGCCGGGCCCAAAGCTGTTTATTTTTACAGGTATGGCAGAGGTTAAAATAATCTCAGTTGGGCTGGCCTTGTGGCATAGTGGGTAAAGCTGCAGCCTGGAGGCCAGCTACACACCATAGCACATAAGCCTCCATTTGCGGTGCCTGTTCTAGTCCTGGCTGTTCCACTTGGAATCCAGCTCCTTGCTCATCTGCCTGGGAGAATGGTGCCAGACAGCCCAAGACCTTGGGTCCCTGTACCTACTTGGGAGATCTGAAGGAAACTTCAGGCTCAAGTCTTTGAATCATCCCAGCTCTGGCCACTGTTACCATTTGGGAGTGAACCAATGGATGGAGGATCTCTCTGTCACTTCTCCCTCCCTCTAAGTAAATTTACCTTTCAAATTAGATAGATAGGGCTCGGCAGCGTGGCCTAGTGGCTAAGGTCCTCGCCTTGATCCCATATGGCCGCTGGTTCTAATCCCGGCAGCTCCACTTCCTCTCTATCTCTCTTCCTCTCAGTATATCTGACTTTGTAATTAAAATAAAATAAATTAAAAAAAATTAGATAGATAAATCTTGGGAAGAAAGAAAGAAAGAGAGAGAGAGAGAGAGGGAGGGAGGGAGGGAAAGAAAGAAAGGAAGAAAGGAAGGAAGGAAGGAAGGACGAACGAACGAACGAACAGCTGCAGCCTGCAAATGCCAGGGCACCAGTCCATGTTCTAGCTGTTCCACTTGTGATCCAGCTCCCTGTTAGTCCAAGTGCGTGGGTTCCTCTTACCCACATGGGAGCCCTAGAAGAAGCTCCTGGCTTCTAACTTTGGCCTGGGCCATCATTGGCCATTGTGGCCGCCTGAGGAATGAACCAGCAGATGGAAGGATCTTTCTCACTCTATGTAGCTCTGATTTTCAAATAAATAAGTGAATCATTTTATAAAATCTAAATTAATTATCTTATGGCATAATGCCTTTACCTAGATTCATTTAAATCTATTTTGTCATTTAACTATCAGAAAGCAATTCACATATTAATTCTCTAATTTTATAGCAATGCTATAGCATTACCTGTGTGACATCCAGGAAGAGCAGCAGTGCCATCTACTGACAGAGAGCCCTGAATAGTGCCAAGATTATAAACAATTCCCAGAATATGCAGCTCCCCTATGTGATGGGGAAAGAGCTTTAATCTTGCCTGTGGAGATAGTTAAAGTCATCTTTATTATGATTTTATATATCTTCAATAGCATTATATGCAAA
The DNA here is from genome assembly GCF_030435755.1 of Ochotona princeps. NCBI lineage: Eukaryota > Metazoa > Chordata > Mammalia > Lagomorpha > Ochotonidae > Ochotona > Ochotona princeps. The sequence goes on along the minus strand of NC_080849.1, from coordinate 32,744,706 downwards.
TTCTGTAATGTTATAGAAATATAAACATTCTGAAATGTCAATTTTTCATGATGAAAAGCATCTTTTTCAACAGAAAATCTCTAAAAGATCTTCATAAAGTAAATCAATACTTAAACTTTTTGGTTTTTAACAGGATATAAGATAGAATGATTAAGCAATTACCACTTTAGATTCTTCGCAATTAATTAAAAATTCTGAAATAACTTCCGTTTCAATAATTTCAGGATAACTTGTAACCTGAAAAATAAATAAGTTTTTTTAATAAAATATACATTCTAGTAATAAAATATCAGATTACTAACACTCCTATAGAACAATATTACTTACAAAGAATAACATCAACAACGTAACTTAGCAATTATTAGATTGTTACTATACTTAGAGAAAAGCCATACTGTGGTATGCACTTGACATGCTTCTATTTTGTTCAGCCAAACTCGGCTGAGAAGTGATCTATTCAAAGATATAGCCACACAGAATACAAGATCCCCAAGAAAAAGTTCAGCTGCTTAAAGCCAGCAATTCAAAAGAAAAAACAAAAAAATCACTTAATTTAATGTTTATTGTAAGCAAATTTCTCTACATTTTGTTCCAACTACGCTCTTGTTTTGCAATTTGGTAAACTTACACAGAGTAAAGATGACAGCAGCTTAGACGTGATGCAGAAGAAATAGGGGGTAACAAAAACAGTGAAAGGAGAAAGGCCTGTTTCCTCCAACCAGTGCCATTTAAAAATCACTATAATCTCTGGCTAAGTAGTAAAGTAGACTTACAGGCACTTGTGGAAGGTAAAACTCTTCAAAAACACTATTTTTTTTTTACCATGAAATTAGTTACTTGACACAAGAGATAAAAATTAAATCTCCTTAAACCCCAGTTCAGCACCTTAGTCCATCACCAGTAGAACTTCATAAAAGAAAATTTGAAGCTTACAGGAAAATTACATTTATACTAAGGAAATTTCATAAAATCACACAAAAATTTTCATTGTGTAGTATCAAGCCTCCTCTAAAACACTCAAGTTTGCTAGGAATCAATGAAACGCATGGGTCAGCATAGTATCATACAGGTTAGGCAGCTGGTTTCTCATATGTGTACTGGTTCAAGCACTGGCTGCTCCAGTTCCGATCCAGCTCTCTGGTAATGCACCTGGGAAAGTAGTATAAAATGACAAGTACTTTGGTACCTGCACCCACTTGGGCCTAGATGAAACTGTTGGCTCCTGAATCCTGGCTTCAGCCTGGCCCAGTCCCGGCCATTCCAATCATTTGGGGAATGAACCAGCAAGATCTATCTCTCTAACTCTGCCTTTTATATAAATGAAACTCTTTTTAAAAAATGAAATAGGGGCCTGATAGTGTGGCCTAGCAGCTAAAGTCCTCGCCTTGAATGTGCCGGGATCCCATATGGATGCCAGTTCTAATCCCGGCAGTTCCACTTCCCATCCAGCTCCCTGCTTGTGCCCTGAGAAAGCAGTCGAAGATGGCCCAAGGCTTTGGGACCCTGCACCTGTGTGGGAGACCTAGAGCAAGTTCCTGGCTCCTGGCTTCAGATTGGCATAGCACTGGTCGTTGCGGCTCACTTGGGAAGTGAATCGTCGGACAGAAGATCTTCCTCTCTGTCTATCCTCTTCTCTGTATATCTGACTTTGTAATAAAAACATATAAATCTTTAAAAAAAAAAAAAAAAAGAAAGAAAATGAAACAGAAAATAGGACAAAGATAGTTTTTGCTGACCAAATCAACAAAGCTTTTATAAATAATAATGCTTCTTGTCACAAAGATAATCAACACCTCATGCTGCTGCTAAGAAGCTTGCTCATCTTAGTATTTGTGAAATCGTGTCAAAGTACCGACTTCCTAGGTCTTTCTAATTTCATGTCTCAAAATATTCCCTTCAGAAATATTCTGAAGGATATCTACCACAGAACTGTGACAGTAAACAAACTAAACCTTCTAAAACAACTACCAATGACCACAGAATAGCTTAGGAATCATCAAAATGATGGAATATTAAAAATGAAATGAAATGTTGACAAATTTTATTCAGAAAATACATAAAACCCAATGCAAAAAGCAACATATATAATATGAAAGAACATAAAATATAAGAGCGTATCAAGAAGTTAAAAGGTAACTAATTTATTGTAAAAACATTTAAATACATGCATAGACCTTTCATAATACATAGTCTCCGTGAACTTGTTGGAAAGCCCCCCAATAAATGAGGGAAAACCTTATAAAGGTCAATGATTAGAAAGACAAAGAGCAAATGTTATAAAGATTACTTCTAAATATTAGGAAAACAATTTCATACCATATGCATTTCTATCTTCTCAATTTTCAACAATACACAATTTTTAAAAACCAAAATAAGCAAAAAATAAGAATTAGTTACAGCTCACTGGATAGAACTTGAAATGGTACAATAGCATCTCTCCGACTATAACTGAAACATGCTTATTACAAATACCTTTTAATAACTTACTAGGTCTTTAACTTCCTTATCCTTTCCATTCAAATCTTTAGGATGAAACTTCCAGAGTAACGACAAATCAGTCAACAAAAGTGGAACCTTCAAAGGATTTCTAAAAGCCACTTCTACTGTAATTGGTTCTATAAAATAAAGACCTAAATTAGTAATTTTAATAAACCTCACATCTTACCCTAAGCTTCGATTCTCTAAATAAACTTCGTTTTGACAGTTTTGTGTTCTTGCATAGACTACCTTTTACTAGCTTCTAAAATATTCATTTACCCAGGATTTCATTTTAAAATCACCTTCTCTGCATTTCCCCAATTTCTTCCTACTAAAGAATGTCGTTCCTTCATGTATATTCAAACATCACATTGACTATGCAAATACATGACTTACAGTGTGGTTATACCCTAATAAATCTACAAACTGAAAATGCCCTCAATCGGAATTTACCTTCAGTATACCTAAAGTACCAAACATCACAGCTTACTGCAGACTGCCTTAGGCAGACACAAAACGGCTCTTTTGTAGCGCTAGCCTAGGGAAAAACCAAACTACAGCAGTTTCTACCGATGTGTACTTTTCTTTAACTTTCCACAAGCTACCACCAATGAATACTTCATAAAGTGAGTCAGAGAGCTGAAAAAATATAGCTGCCACAACATTTCTATTTCTTTACTCCAGTGTCAAGGGTAGATAACAGTCCAGTTTTCCCATGAAAATGTTGCTTTCCTCTTTGTAATGAAGGTGTATGATGGGGACAAGGGATTCCGTAATTGCAATAGAATCTCCACCATTTGACTTTCTAAATGCAGCTCGGTAAGTCACACACTTCTAATTTACCTTTACAGTACAGCCTCTAGTAGATGGTATACACTGCAAATTAAATTAAATAGGCCCTCAATTAAAAAAAATTAAAAACTCATTTATATCACCTTCAACAACAGCAAGCGGAAATCTTGAATTATCTGAAAAGCTGTTCAAACAATATTGTGTGGGATGGAAATTGGAGGGAATTATTCCTTTGTTAACCACAGCCACAACTTGCTCCTCAAGTTCCTGCCACTGCTGAGAGGATTCAGAGTCATATTCTTGATCAAGACTTACATGAGTAGCTGCTTGCTTTTCACCTAAGAAAACAATGCACATTTGTTAATATCTGCACTTTAAATAAAAATACTTTATAAAAAACTGAAGTTGCCAATTCATATACACCTTGTTTTTCCAATTCTTTTTTTCCTTCTATTTCCAATTCTATGAGTGAAAATGACGTTTATATTAACCCTAGCAAAGCTGCATCTTATTTTAGAATATTGGTGTTTTTTCTGATTTTGAAAGAATTTTCTCTAGCTTTCACAAGTAATTTTTAATAAATTATTTCAAATATTTACAGAAAATGCATGAGGAATGACAGAAGAAATAGCATATTGAGCTTTTTAAAATTCCAACTTTTAAAAAAGATTTTTAAATTTGGTAAGCAGAGTGACAGGAATGCAGAGGAAGAGAGAAAGAGAGCGAGCCTTCTGCTTCCAAATGGCAGTCAACTGTTAGGGGCTGGGCACGATGAAACCATGAGCTTGAACTTCATCCCAGTGACCCATGGAGATGGAAGGGCTGGAGCATTCGAACCATGGTCCATGGCCTTCCCTAGGACATTAGCAGGCAGTTGCTAGATGAAAGGGGAGCAGCTAGGATTCAAAACACTGCTCTAAGCGATGCTGACATTACAGGCAGTTTACGCAGCATCACAATGCTAGCCTCCCAAAGGCCAGCCTCTGCCACGCAGTCCTGACAACGTTTTCACAAAGGGAGGTTACAGAGCTGATGTTCTCCGCAACTCTCACCAGTCCCTTTACTCTTCCCCACCTCAATGGTTCCACTTCTGCCCGAGCCTTTCTGAAGCTAAAGTGAATCATTTTCATTCCATGCTATTTTTATCACACTTGAATAGTACAGACACAATGCAACAGAATTAGCTTAAATGTTTGAAATTAACACTGTAATTGAGTATTTTTCACTTAACACTATACTATGGCAATTATCCAAAATGAAACAATCAGAATTATCCTGCAGCATGGATCATTATACGAACAAAACAAGACATATCAAAATCTACCAATTCACTATCAGAAATTTTGTATTTTTTATATTAAGAAACATTCTGCTATACACACTATGATTTTTTTTTTAAAGATTTATTTATTTTTATTACAAAGTCAGATATACAGAGAGGAGAGACAGAGAGAAAGATCTTTCGCCCGATGATTCACTCCCCTAGTGAGCCACAACAGCCGGTGCTATGCCAATCAGGAGCCAGGAGCCAGGAACCTCCTCCGGGTCTCCCACACAGGTGCCGGGTTCCAAGGCATTGGGCCCTCCTCGACTGCTTTCCCAGGCCACAAGCAGGGAGCTGGATGGGAAGTGGAGCTGCCGGGATTAGAACTGGCATCCATATGGGATCCCGGCACGTTCAAGGCGAGGACTTTAGCCGCTAGGCCATGCCTCCGGGCCCCACACTATGATTTTTAGAAAGCAAATTTACCTCTCAAAAATTACAGTTTATCTCAGCACAAATCAAGGGTCTTAACATATTTATAATTCTAACCCCACAGTACCATTCTAGCGCTCATGCCTGAAGAAAAATCATATTAGAAAAAAGCCTTAAAATAGCTAAATGTTCTCTGCTTCTGTATAGATTTGAAAATTTACACAATAAAACATTACTCATGACACAGAAAGATTTTGAAAGAATGTCATTTTACATACGATTTTACGTAAGCAAAATGATGGAGGGGAGAGATGTCCCCTTGGGACGCTCATATCCCACATCAGAGTGACTGGATTCCAGCCCCAGCTCTGCTCCATTTCCAACTTCCCACTAATGTACACTACGGGAGGTCACTGTGACAGTTAAAAAGGCCTTGGGCTCCTGTCACTAACACGGAAGAACTTGAGTCTGCCCCAGTGTCCAGCTGTTGTAGGCATCTAGGACACAAACCCATGTAAACCAACAATCACTATCTCCTTCTGTTGCTTTCTTTCAGACTGTCTTCCAAAGTAAATTTTGAAACAACAGAAATAGTCTAATAGGGGACAGCGTGATGGTTCAATTAGCTACTCCTCTGCCTGCAAGTGCCCACAAAGGAGACCTGGAAGAAGCTCCTGGCTCCCAGCTTCAAATCAGCTCAGCGACGGTCCTTGTGACCATTTGGAGAATAAGCCAGAGCATGGAAGATTTGTTTCTCTGACTTTCAAATAAAAATAAACAAATTCCAAAAAAAAAAAAAAAAAAGGAAGCAATCTGAAAAAGTAAGGAATGTTAAACTGTAAGTATCTAATGGTGTATCATGAGAAAAGCTGACATAATTACAACTGTTCTCAATGTTTTTGTGAAGGAAGAACCACCAAAGAGTAGCTACCTTAAGCTAGCAGGACAATCCATGAAACAGTACAGTTTTTTATTTTCCTGTAATCAACTACACATTATTTTTTTTTAACAAGGTGAAATGAAGGAAAAAACCCATTTTTTTTCAAGTTATTCTTAGGTCAACGGGACAAGCAAAACTATACTAACCATCAGCTGGTCGTCTATCATGTCCAAAGAAAACACGTGTTGCTGAACTGTTAATGTATGGTAAAGGAAGCTGTGGTAAAGGACCATCTGGTGAGAGCTGACTCACGTTCTGGGAGAAATAAAAAAGAAAAAAGGTACTAAAAAAACCCGACATTTTCTTCATGTATGTTTCCTCAGTTAAAAATACATTCAAGGTATTAAAGATCTGTTAAGCAAGAATATTAGGCATATAGTTTTAATTATTAAATCAGAGTCACAAAATTTTATAACTGAGAACTTTAGATATCATTTACTCTGCCTCAACGTTCTGCAGCTGGTTAGTTCTCTTTCGATATAGAACATTCGAATGTTATGTGGTATGTCTTGTATTTCCTATGCATCAGTATAGGATGCTACCTGCCAAGCACCTAACCTGATACAAGTCTAACATCTACCTGCATGATATATCACAACCACAACTTTCAATATTCTCCTTAAATAATTTTTTAACCTCCTGTCTCAGTAAAATATTCTTTCTTCCTATTACTCTAGGCTATAACGTATTTTCCACAGACCCACATCTTTTCATCTTTCCTCAGGAAAACAAAGGTACTATGTTCACAAAGGATGATAAAAGGATCTACTTTAATTGTAAAATCAGTTGTGAGCCTATAAAAATACAAAGTATAAACAGTTCAGAAAGCTTCTGGTACCTTTTTCCTTTTTTAAATAACAGCCACAAATCACGTTTATAAAAATGCTAAAAATTGTCCCGTAAATAAAAAATTGAGGAGGCGGCAATTTAACCCAGCTCTGTGACCAAGAGGCCTGGATTTATTATGACAGTTAAACATATTCTAATACAAACACTTGAATAGATTTTGAAGAGACACTAGCAAGTATGCTTCTTTTTCTGAAAATAACCACTTGAACACAATATCAGTATCTATTCCTGAAAATAAGTACTCACCTTATAAACATAAAGGTATTCTCTGAGGAAGGCCCCCTGTTGGGCAGCAGACTGTTTACTTTCATTGATTAAAATATGCCTAAATGCAGAGACAGCATTGTCCAGCTGCCTAAGCGTGTAAGACTGGCGTCCAATAGTGAAATTAATGTGATCTTCTGCAAGAGACCATCCTTTCCCTTTGTAAACTTGCATGGCTTGACAATAGCAACGTAAAGCATGCTTTTTCTGTAACAAAATAAATGAAACAAAGTATTTTAGTGCAAATTTTCATAAAACAAAATAAACAATCAAGTAAATGCTTTTTCATCTAATAGAGAATTCAGAGGAAAAAGAAATTTAACATTTTGGTAATCTCTTTTTCATTAACTGTGGATAACACTCTAGGGATTAAGTTTGTGTATGTTCACAGTAAAGGAAAGAAGAGAAAATGAGGAGAAAGGAAGATCACTCTATTGGGGCACCCATCCATGATTTCTGTGAGCAGTAGCTGAAAGGTGAACTTCAGAAGCAAAAGTTTACCTCTTGACTTCACCCACCTTGAATTCTTTTTAGGGGAATGCAAACTAATAATATTCAGCATCTAAATTTGCAACATGATTTCACTAATACTATGATTAAAACACATTCTCACATTGTACCAAGAGGCAAACTGTTCTCAAATAACATTTTCCTTCAAGTAAAACAATATTTATATCACAATATTTATCCCTTTGTTTTCAAAGACTCTCACTGAATTTATGTGGTGACATATGCCATATGCCAATTTGCATCATTGTAAGTAAACCTTAATTTTTTCCTATTAAAAATTCACCTACTGGGCCCGGCATGATAGTGTAATGGCTGAAGTCCTCTCCTTCAACGCACCAGGATCCCATATTGGCATCAGTTCTAATTCTGGCGGCCCCACTTCCTATCTTTGATTGTAGCCTAGGAAAGCAGTTGAGGATAGCCAAAAGCTTTGGGACCCTGCACTCCTGTGGGAGACCCAGAAAAGGCTCCTGGCTCCTGGCTTCAGATCTGTGCAGCTCCAGCCGCTGCAATTGCTGGGAAGTAAACCATCAGACGGAAGATCTTATTCTCCGTCTCTCCTCCTCTCTGTATATGTCTTTCCAATAAAAATAAATCAATCTTTAAAAAAATTCACATACTGGCTCAGCCTCGGTGACCTCCGCCTGTCTATCCCCCACAACTCAATAACCAGCACTGTGACCACAAAGAGGTTATACCTCACACAACTCTGATATAGTAGCGAGCTAGCACCATGTCTCAGTGAGTACTGCCCACCAAGACACCACAGGCTTCTCTGGAGTCAAACGGGCTGCCACCATGGCTTTCTATCCAGGGTGCTGTCTCCCAGTACCAATATCCCAGTGTTCACTGTACTTCCTACAGAACTGATGACATCACTATATTAAAACCAATGTGCTATACAGAACTCACTGAGAACGGAAAACTGCATGGAACGCCAAAGCCTTCTGAGTCCTGGAATAAAACTACAAAACTTCTTTCAGCAATAAATTCACTTTGTCATCCCTACTTAACCAATGAAAAACCTGGGACATGCTGAAGAAGGCTCCATTTGAAAGGATCAATAATTTCAGGAAAGGCCCTTCAGAACATTACACAGTTGAAGCTGATGTTCAATGCCAAAAATCTCCAATGAGTGAAAATTAATCCCAAAGAAACAATTCAAAGAAAACCACAACTGCAGTCTGAAAACCAAGAGGTTGTAAAGCAAGCAAAACCTTCTGTGTTCCACAGTTAAGTGTGGTAAGTCAGGAAAGCAACAGCTGTGAAAAACTGCCTGGGAGCTACCAGTGCAGCAGCATATGCAGCCACGAATCAGAATTAGAAGCTTGGTTGTTGGATTGTAACTCTTGAATATTTTAAGGGTTTGATTTTTTTATGAGCGTTAAAAAAGTTTTATTTGAAAGACAGACATAGGAAGAAAGACAGAAAATTTTATCTGCTGCTTCACTCCACAAAAGGCAGCGATGGCCAGAGGCAAGCTGATCCCGAACCGGGAGCCAGGAGACAGCTCACAATCTCCCACACAGGTGCAGGGGCACAAGGCATCTGAGCCATCTAAACAGAGGGCTGGACTGAAATTAGAGCACCTAGGATTTGAACTGGTGCCCTTACAAGTTGCCAGGGGCCAAAGGCGAAAGCTACACCTACTACCCCACATGGCACCAGCTCCTATATTCATTTTATACATCTGCATGGAGCTGAACAGAAATATGCACCGTATGCTAAAACTGCGTGCATGAATATATCGTGTAACAAATGTTCTTATGCTTGCTTGGTAGTGACACTGTCAGCTCTAACAATTTCCTCTGGCCCAATGCTACATTCCATCATGATTATGAAGAGAGAACAAGTGTTACTTATCACTGCCACCCCCTGAACTCAGACAATCTCCATCTTCAAAATAGAATTTCATGTGCCACAAAGAGGTTTTTTTCCCTTACTAACCCCTACTTCAGAGTAAGTTTCTGCACAGACCACTGCTCTTGAAGTAGGACGTTATAAATTTTGTATCATGCACAAAGTTGTCTTGGTGAGTTTTTATAATTTTTATTGGAAACTCAGATATACAGAGAGGAGGAGAGACAGAGAGAAAGATATTCTATCCACCAATTCATTCCCCAAATGGCTGCAACAGCTGGTGCTGAGCTGATTTGAAGCCAGGAGCCAGGAGCCTCTTCCAGTCTCTCACATGGATGCAGAGTCCCAAGGCCTTGGGCCATCCACAACTGCTTTCCCAGTCCACAAGCAGGAAGCTGGATGGGAAACGGGGCTGCCAGGATTAGAACCAGTGCCAATATGGGATCCTGGTGCGTTCAAGTTGAGGACTTTAGCTGCTTTTTATTGGGAAGGCAGATTTACAGAGAGGAGACAGAGAAAATCTTCCATTCCACTGGTTCATTCTCCAGCTGGCCATAACAAGAGGAGCTGAGCTGATCCAAAGCCAGGAGCTAGGAGCTTCTTCCATGTCTCCCATGTGTATGCAAAGTCCCAAAGCTTTAGGCCATTCTCTGCTACTTTCCCAGGAAACTAGAATGGAGCAGCTAGGACACGAACCTGCACCCATATGGGTTGTCAGCACTTGAAGTGAAAGATTAGCATACTGAGTCATAGTGATAGCCCCTACTTGTTACATTTCTTACCTAGTGAAGCATTAAACCTTTTTACTGGAATGTACAGTGAAACTGTCATCTCAAAAACCAACCAGAAAGAAGAAGAGGAACAAGGAGGGAATCAATACTGATATATTCTTTATTTGTTTCTAATAAGTATGCTGAATCTGTTAGAAATCAATTATACAAATTCCAAAACAAATTTTTTTAAAAGTTAAATGAAAGGCATGTGGAAAAAGCAGTGATGGTAGACAGAGCAAAGAAGGAAGCACACCTTGTGGACTTGATTCTAGAGCAGGTCAATGTCCACAGCCCTTCTATTCTGCATGTTACAGTTCTGTGACAAAGTCCAGCTCTGCTTAATCCTATCACCTGCTGCCAAGCCCTGAGTGTTTATTAAGAAAATTGCTGCTACTTTTTTCCCTTCCTCTTCGGTAGTCATTTTCTTTGATCATAAGGTAATACTACATTATATTTTTAACTAGTAATTGAAATTTAACTGACATAGCAAAAAAATTCCTACACTGATTTGTACCTTTTTAAAATATATCTAACATTTTCTTAAAATAATTGTTATTTCTTGAGAAAAAAAGAATTGTAATTGCTATATGGCATCAGTAAAGAAAAACAGTCTTTAAAAACTGGCACAAATAACTGAATACAATTAAGTGTTAGATTCAAGTGCATTTATTAAGATTTCCTAGAAAAGTACCTAAGGATATTTAAAAGAGCTAACAAGAATTAAGAACAGAAAGATTATCCAAGTTATACTGTATACACTGCATGCATTTTTAAATGACTTCAAACTTTAATAATGCCAGTTCCATATTGTTTTTAATTTTATTTATTTTCATCTACTTGAAAGCCAGAGTGATGAGGACAGAGCACAAGACAGATTGTTCATCCACTCACTGTCTCACTCCCCAGACGCTTTCAATAACTTTTTTTTGGAAAGATATGCCTTAATTTTTATTTCTGTAGATGATATACACAATAGGTATATTATAAATCTGATATAATATTTAATTTTTTCCAATACAGTTCTAAACATTTATTTTTATTGCAAAGTGAGATATATACAGAGAGGAGGAGAGACAGAAATATCTCCATCCGATGATTCACTCCCCAAGTGAGCATAACGGCCAGTGCTACACCAATCCGAAGCCAGGAACCCAGATCCTCTCCTTCCGGGTCTCCCATGCAGGTGCAGGGTTCCAAAGCTTTGGGCAGTCCTCGACTGCTTTCCCAGGCCACAAGCAGGGAGCTGGGTGGGGAAGTGGGGCTGCCAGGATTAGAACCAGTGCCCATAAGGGATCCCTGAGCGCGCAAGGCGAGGACTTTAGCCACTAGGCCACGGTGCTGGGCCCTCCAATACACTTTTTTTTTTTCGTTTTATGGCACAGTTTCATAGGCTCTGGGATTCCTTCAATCCTTCCAAAAAGCTCTCCCCCCATGTTGGATTCCTCCACATTGTTATAGTAGAACAGTTCATATCCAGTCATAATTCCTTCATTGCGGGCATGGACCATGCATAGACCATGCATAGAGTCCAGCATCTTATTGTCCAGATAAATTCAACAGTTTCATTGGGAGATCATCCCTGGTCTGAAAGTAGAGCTGGCAGAATATCATTCCCTCCAATGAAAAGCCACAAAACAATTTCAACAACAATTTACAACATTACGAGGTTAATTAACATGTCAATACCATGTCAATAACACTTTCAATAGTCATAGCTGAACCAGGCTGAAGCCAGGATCTAGAACTCCAACCAGGTTTCCTTCGTGGTGGCAGTGGCCAATCACTTGGGCCATTGTTCATGGACTCCCAGGATACATTTTCAGGAAGCTAGATTGGAAGTACAGGAGCTAAGACTCAAATCCACACTGCTTTACCAGATAAAGGTATTGCAAGCAGAAATTTAACATTCTCTGCCATCATGGCTTCCCATGGGTCTCCTTTTTAATTATGATATTTCAGTTTCAATGATATTATAATTCTTAAAAATGATACCATTCGCAAAAGTGGACAAAGATATGGAGAAAATAAATTATTTTTAGTATTACAGTGAATCATTATTAATGGGGCATATAAGTAAAAGATACATATTAATACACTTTGTTACTTTTTCAATATTCAACTTAAAGCAGAGATAAATAGTAATACAGTATGTTTCATTTCATTTGTACACACTGTGGAGGGAAGGACTGTGAAAAAGACGTTACGATTTTCAATATTTTTCCTCTTTAAAGGCTGAGAAATTTTAACTATCAATCATTGTAAAAATAGTTTATATGAATATTTTAAAGTTTTCAAATTTAATCTAAAGCAAATCGCACATTTTTTTACTCTCCACAGATTCTAAAAGCAGAGGAATTCAATCCTAAAGTGGTTAAAAATCACAGTATTTTTACATGAAATTGAGGGGAATTTTTAAACATTTTTGTTTCAGGATAACCTTAAAAGAATATACATTTGGGCTCGGCAGCGTGGCCTAGTGGCTAAGGTCCTCGCCTTGATCCCGTATGGCTGCTGGTTCTAATCCCGGCAGCTCCACTTCCTCTCTGTCTCTCCTCCTCTCAATATATCTGACTTTGTAATAAAAATAAAATAAATCTTAAAAAAAAAAAAAAAAATATATACATTTAAAACACTGGTATGTGCTGGTTAGTGCAGACCATCAAGATGCACTAACATATTAATGAAAATTTGCATTAACTGAATTTTAAGTATCCGTAGACTCCACACTGCTAAATTAAAAGCTCCTTCAGAGGCAAGACCAACTTGATTCTGTCTGTGTGTGCTCAGTTTTCCTTGTGCAGCCTTGGAGCCATACTTAGGTGACTACTCAGATCAAATTCCTGTCTAAATCCACAGCAAACCACAATCTCAATGCTCAACTCTGCTCCAGCTCCAACAAAGGGTTATAAGGACCACTGGGGTGGAGATACCTCTAAATCAGGAAGGATCCCTTCACCCTAATTGCTTTCAGAGGCAGGAGCATGAAGGCCTCAACACATTTAGTATTAAATGAACACCATTATAAAACTCTAAGAAACAACAGATTAGAGCTTAAGTGAAGATAACCTCTAATTTATATTGGAATGTATAGAGTTTATATGACCCTTCATACATAGTTTGGTTTAAATTTAACAAAATTATAAATTCCATAAAGTTTGTAATAATAATTCATAATTTAAAAATACATAAAAACTAAAGCTTAGAAGTCAGGTTTCTATTTGAGCAAAGTTAGGTTGCAAATAGATGACCAAAATTAAGGTTTGGATTTGTTCAAATTTTACGCCTGTAACGTACTGGCTCAGAACACAATTGATTCAGTTTTTTAGGACTGATGTTACATATTTGAAAAATGACCAAGGACACACTTTATAAAATTAGTTTATAAATTTAGTCTTTCATTAAAAAAAAAAATACACTCACCTGTCCTGCTTTACTAAACCGATGACCTGCCAATATCATATGAAATGCATACTTTCTAACCATTGGACTCTTCATGTTTATAAAGCAATGCGCTGCCTGCTCCAAAAGAAGTGCACTTCGAAGATCAGAATCCTACGGAATTTATAAAAGAAAACAAGGTTTCACAAAATCGAAAATAAAAAAGTAATTGGTGACAAAACATTTACTTTCTTCACACACACACACACACACCCATACTTACACTTGATCTTAGCCAAAAGGTAACATAAAGCATTTCAATGTATTAACTTAGGAGGGCAAAGACAGGGACAATCGTCATTCTTCCAAAACACACAAACTTTCAAAAACGACTTCAAAGTATCCTCTACCATGTAACGTTCAGCTTTTTATGAAAGAAATGTCTGGTTATGCATGAAAAATATAAATCTCTGAAGAACAGCAATTCTTCTTGAAAAGGCCAAAAAAATTGTAAAAGCATTTAAAAACCTGGAATTTAATATACACCAATGAAATGCAAAATAGGAAAGAAATTATACAGAAAAAAAATTATTTCTTCTGCAATTTTATCTGTGACATCTCATATTTCTACCCACACAAGAATAAAGGATCAAATTGAATTCTGAAATAACCTAATCTACTACTTTACTCTCTGTAAAGTTTTACTGTGTTTAAGGGAATCCTCATTTTTTCCTCTAATTCAGGAGGTCAAAACCACTTTTTCATAAAAATGTTTAGAACGTTTCCCTTTCAGTGATTGGTTTTGACTGAGCAACTAAGATATGAGTAAACAGAACAACTCCAATCCATTTCACTTGACCCTTACGACCAAGCATCTAAAAAAACTACATATTTATATTGTCATGTTAAAACCACCTTTCAATTTAAAGTCATCACTTTACAAACAACTGAGAAAGTACTGAAGGTTGTTGATTAAGTATCAACAACATTCTCACCAAAACTTTCTCTAGGTTTTCAGCTACTCTTGAGCTGAACCTAACATGCCCTTCCATGTGTTCTGCTGCCATTATTTTCCCCAGGGAAAGTTGCAAACAGAAAACATTGACTTTAAATGCAATAGTTTGAGCAAACTACAGTTAAATAGAATTATGTCATTTAAAAGCTTAAACATCTTTGAGGAAACCATTTAAAGAGCACTTATTAAGTGGTGGTTACTATCACCTTAATTCTCTCATGCCAAAAAGAAACCTAAGTGATCAGATTTCTGTAGTAATAGTGTAAAAGCAAAAAAAAAAAAAAAAAAAATCAATAGCATATAATTAACGAGTAATTCTTAGCCAAGAGGACATAGAAAAATTACCTAGGGGATTTTCAGAGCTTATGTTTATTATACAGGAAATGTATTTCTTTTAAAGCTTTACATCTTTTTTTTTTAAAGAATAAATGAAGCAAAAGCAAGTCTTTGAAAAAGATAACTATTATTTCCAGCTTGATGTTTCACATGCTATTTCTCTTTCTCCTCCTCTCACTCCAGCTCTGTGTGTGTTGTGAACATACAGAGGACTATATATTTAATATACATGCCTTTTTAAAAATACAGTATTTTTTTTCACACATGAGCGGTACCAAAGTATCTTGCTTTGTTCACATAATACCATGGGTTTCTTTGAAGATGTCTATAGTCTTGATTTCTTATAAAGTTCCACTGCATTCCAGCATAAATGTTCTATAACTTATTAATACAACCCTCGGTTTACTGCCAAGCTGATCCAAAGCCAGGAGTCAGGAGCCTCCTCTGGGTCCTCCACATAGGTACAGTCGCAAGAATCTGGGCAATCCTCTACTACCTTCCCAGGCCACAAGCAGGGAGCATGATGGGAAGTGGGGCAGCCAGGACATGTGATGCTGGCACCTGCTTGGAGGTGGAGAATTAAACAGTTGAGCCATTGTGCGAGTACCAGCAATGGATCTTTCATGTACTGGAAACTTAATCACACTGTAACAGTGTTAGGAAGTAGGATCAAGTAAGAGACTGGCTCTACCCTCATGAATGGATTAATGTCTTGAACAGGAAGGGGTTATTTATCATAAAAGGGTTTTTAAAAAAAAGTCAGTTTCACTCTATATTGTTCTCCTGTTCTCTTGTCCATCTATCACCCTCAGAACCATAGATTAACACGAAGTTAGGCCTTCAGACTGTGAGCCCAATAAACTTCTACTCTTTAAAGTTTTCCAGGTGCCAGCTTAGAAGGCTAATCCTCCACCTGTGGCAATAACATTCCATATGAGTTCTGGCTGTTCTGCTACCCGATCCAGCTTCCTGCCTGTGGCCTGCGAAAGCAGAGGAGGATGGCCCAAAGCCTTGGGTCCCTGCAACCACATAGGAGACCAGGAAGAAGCTTTTAGCTCCTGTCTTAGCACCTACTCAGCCGTGGCCAATGCGGTCATTTGGAAAGTGACCCAGCAGAAAAAAAAATCTCTGTCTTTCCTGCTCTCTCTGTAATTTTGAATTTCAAGTTAAAATACACAATAAATCTGTCCCCAGCATGATGGCTCAGTGGCTAAAATCCTCGCCTTGCCGAGCCAGGATCTCATATGAGTGTCAGTCTGTGTTGGCTATTCCAGTTTACAGCCAGCTCCCTGCTTGTGGTCTGGGAAAGCAGTAGAACAAGACCCAAAGTCTTGGGACCCTGCACCAGCAGGGGAGATCTGGTAAAACTCCTGGCTCCTGGCTTTGGATTGGCTTAGCTCTGGCCATCATGGCTATTTGGGTACTGAACCAGTGGACAGAAGATCTTTCTGCCTCTCCTTCCTATAAATCTGCCTTTCCAAAAAAAAAAATCTCTAAAAATTAAAAATGATAAATATTTAAAGTTATCAAGTTAATCCCATTCCATTACAGCAACACAAAATACAGAACTCAATTATCATTTCTGTAAAAAACTGTTGATAAAGGCAATTATAGATACTAAAATTAGTTTCAAATGAAAGCCTCATGATTTTAAGATTTTTTTGTGTATATGATTGTTAATTTAACCGGAAAAGTATTATCAGATGAACAATTTCTTATAGGAATAACTGCTCCCAAATTGAAATAACATAAAAAATTGCTATTGATACCCATGAACACTGATTTGTCATATCTTATTTATAATTAGACATAAAGCCTTATGAATTAAAAATAAGTACTTAACACAAACATGTAAAGTAGGATTAAATCTTTTTTTAAAAAAAGATTTATTTATTTTTATTGCAAAGTCAGATATACAGAGAGGAGGAGAGACAGAGAGGAAGAGCTTCCATCTGAAGATTCACTCCCCAAGTGAGCCACAACGGCTGGTGCTGCACTGATCCAAAGCCAGGAGTCAGGAACGTCTTTCCGGGTCTCCCAGGCAGGTGCAGGGTCCCATGGCTTTGGGCTGTCCTCGACTGCTTTCCCAGGCCACAAGCAGGGAGCTGGACAGGAAGTGGAGCCGCCAGGATCAGAACTGACACCCACATGGGATCCTGGGCATTCAAGGCGAGCACTACAGCCGCTAGGCCACCGCACCAGGCCCAGACTAAATCTTTAGAATCAAATTCATACATAATTCCCTATGGGATAAGAAATGTGACATGTCTAATTAAGCTAGGTTTGCGCTGTCATTCTGACAGCACGAAAGATTCACTTGTCAATAAACTGGCAGTCCCAAAAATGAAGTCAAAATATTTCTTTTCACCCTTATCTAATAGATATCTTTTGCTGCAATTTGTGGTACCGACAAAAATCTAGGAAACACAATTCCTGAGTGTCAAAGCACGTAACTCAGCTCTCTAATCTCAAGTCCAGTATACTTTCCGGATCGTACACGCCTTTGTATTTTACAAAATACTAACAAATTACTGGTTAAAACTTAACATAATTATAAGTGCCCGCATTTTTTAGAGGCATTGGTTCAATTCCTAGATGCTCGACTTCCAATCCATCTCCCTGCTTATGAGCTGGGAAGACAACAAAGGATGACTCAACTCCTTAAGCCTTCACACCCACTTGGGAGACCCAGAAAAATGCTCCTGGCTCCCACCTTTGGATTGTTTCTCTAGCTGTTGAAGGCATTTGGGGAGTGAGCCAGTAGAAGGAAGAACGTTCTCTCTCTTCTCTCTGTAAAATCTGCTTTTCAAGTACAAAAAAATAAATGTTTAAAGAAAAAAAATCCACACATATTACTTTTAGGAGTCTTTGCTCTCAAGTTATATTGCAAGAAAAATCTGAATAGTGTAGCAAAAAAGAACACTGATAACAATAATTTCTAGGCAAACGCATGACCATGTGGCCCAAACTTCCACCCAAGGCAGTAAAGACTGTGATACATTTTCTATTCCTTCATGACAAAATGAACTGTCCAGATTTCAGAAATAAGAGTGAAAAAGAACCAAAAACAATGACACCAAGTGGTAAGGTTAGAATGCCAACAGAAAATACCTACTCTAAAATTAAATTCACATGAGACAGAATGGCAGATTTAAGCATTTAAGCCAAAAATATAAAAGAAATTTTAGTCTCGCTCTTGAACTATAATTTTTCACACTTAACTGATAACTCCCAAATTGAAAAACACAGCAACATACTGAAACTCAAAATCAGATTATTTATTATAACAGAGAACACCAGCACACTGAGCAGCCTATATTCAGCTATACCAAATAGTTCATAGCTATACTGTATCTGCTCACATTTGTCAGTCAGTATCCACACAAGACCAATTAAACAATCTTTAGTCACCTATAAATCTGATTATACTTTACAAAAGGTTTTTTGGAGCAATTTAACAACCATTAGTAGAGCCATCTACCATGGGCCACATCCAGTGTTAAATAATAAAGTATAAAAATAAGACAACATGGTCCCCTGCTTTCAAAGAGCTAATAGCTTAAACATAATCTCCCAATACAATATAACAAGTCAGGTTTTACCACACTGCATGAGAAAGCACAACACATATATGTAGGATGATGCAGAGAAGAAAAGATCATCTGAAGCACATGACTACTAAGTAACAGGACTAATAAATTAGAGGAATCAAAAGGACAAAGTGCATGGTTCAGGAGAAAGACATTAAAGACATTAAGTAACAGGAATTTCTAAAAGCAGAGAAAAAATGCTAATAGGGAAGGAGAATACAAGAGCATCTTAAGCAATCTCTGTCTTGAACAAATGAAGAACTACTAGTGATAATATATTTTTAAAATATCACTATATCAGGTATGGAATTTTCAGGTTTCTGCTACGTTAATTTAAGGAGGATGAGAAGAATGGAAAATAGAATATGACAGAGTATTAAGATGCGGTTTTGGATGCCCATACCCCAAAATAGAATGCCTGGAATAAAAGTTTTATCTTGGCTCCTGCTAATGCAAACCTTCTGGAGGCAGCAGGTGACAAAGTAGTTAGGTCCATGCTACCCACAAGGCAGAACTGAACTGAGTTCAGCATACCCCACTTCCAGTATTATAGGAATGCGGGGAATAAACTACAAGATGGGAGATAGTTATTGCTCTCTGCTTTTCAAACAATAAAATGAAAATTCAAAATATAAAGATGCCCTGAGAACACCGTCCAAAGATAAAGCTCATTTATTACATATTTAAAATTAAAAATTCAAATATGTCTGTAATAAATGTCTCTGAACAAAAATTCAGGTCCGGGCCTTGGGGTTGGGGGCAGCTTGCAGCTCCCCGCTGTGTGGCGGCTGTGGGGGGTGCCCATTCTGGGCCGGACCCAAGGCTGGGAACTCAGGCCAAAGCCACTACCGAAAGGCAGTGACTGAGTCATTGGCTTGGGAGGCCAGTGCACCAAATGCTGCTAGGCGCTTCCTGCTGGCTGCTCAACAGTGAGCTCTGGAGTTTTTAGGATATGAAATTGCTACCTAGAGACACCCATGAATAAGGCCAGTTTTAGTGTGAGAGATGAACTCTGGGTGATTTCCAATAACAGGCTCATGAAACTTCCAGGCAAGCATGGGGACTGAGACCTGAGAGTTTGGAGGGGAGTGTCCATAAGATCTATTTGGGCCTGACTGAATCACCAGCCAAATTAGCAATCCTGAGATGGGCTGTTAGCATAGACCATCACTGACTGCCACACACCAGTCCACACCAAAGCTATGGATGGGGGACTGTCTGGCAGGGCTAGGTACCATTACTTGACTGGGTGGTGGAATAGTGGACTGGTCTCATTTGGCAGGGTCAAGACACTAACCAGCATGCGAGAGAATTTGGTCTGGGTGCAAACTCTGTGGGGGAAGTGTGGGCCCAATCCTGCGGAAATACAAGTCCCACAGGTTAGCTCGCGAGCTGGGGTGGCGATGGGCTAAGTTAGGAGTGACCATGGCACCTGCCATCACTTACGGGAAAAGGAACCGATGGCAATCCAGGCAGGTCAAGGCAGCACCACCCGAAGGTGCATTCTAAATAGAATGTGGGGTGGGCCTAGCTGCAACTGGAAGGGAGTGGACGGGCAGGGCCAAGCAAACTTCAACTCACAAAAAAAGAATAGAAATCAGGATGGAGCACATGTCATTCCAACCTAGGCTCTTACACCAACTGATCTGCATAAGGCAGGGATACTATGCCACAGCATCGAAGGCAAAGGCTGAGACAGGTGAGGGGCTAAGCAAACTGCGTCAGAGCACCCACTGGCACGTGCGCAATCTAGGGCTGGGAATAGACTCGGTTGGGGAGCTGTGAGAGTACACCCTTGCTGGGTTGGGATTCCCACAGGAGGGTGTGGGGGCTGGAGCAGAGGCTGTGTTCTGGTCTGGATATGGTTGCAATCTCCCTAGGCACAAATGTGGACTGCAGCTGGGCGCACCAAGCTTGGCTAGATGCCTTTACCATCTGGTGCTCTAGAGAACCTGGGTAGATGTAGGACGGACTAGGCTGGGTCTCTGCCCCTACTGAGCCATGTGTGAGCAGTTTCTGGGTATGGACAAGCCTTGGCTGGTGTGAAACAGCCAACACCAAGAACTGGAATGGACCGAAGGCCAGCAAGGAGGGCTGGCTCAAAGAACCACCAGTACGCGCAAAACCTGGCATAGGGAGAGGTTCTGAAGGAGGAGCTTGCGAAACTCCTCCGCTGGAACACAGCCCCTACAGGTGAGCACAACAACCACATCATGGAGCAACCCAGACCAGGCGAGAGGAAGATAGTCACCATCATACATATGGAATAGGTGGGGGGCAGACCAGGCTGAACCAGTTCACATCACCCGCTGGCAAATCTGAGCACCAGCATAGAGTGTGGGTCAGGCCAGTTTCAGTCACAACACATACCAGTGCACATTAAGGAATGCCAAGGTAAGGTGAGCCGTACCAGATGTGGTTGCAGCGCCCAAACAGCACACAAGCACCTGGGGGGAGGAGGCAAAGCTGGCAGCGGAATGTGGGCTCACCTGCTGGACAGATACTTCCACTGGAGAGCATGAGTTGGGATAGGGGCAGACCAGACCAGGTAGGGCTACAACACCTGTGAGCCTCATGTCAGCTAGATTGGGGAAGGGCCAGATTGGGCTGACCGTTCCTACTGGTGCAAGCAAAAATGAGAATGGGTGAGGGCTGGTTGCGCTTTGCCACATTATCAGCTGGCAGAGACTGGCACTGGGGGCTAATTCTGTTAAGTTAAATGCCAGAACCACCTGGAGAGTACACAATTCAGAAGTTGGAGTGGCCTAGTAGGGAGATAGTGGGCACCTCCCTCATGGGTAACCACTCCCACTGGAGAGCACGAACACCAGGACAGGGGCAGGGGTGGCCAGACAGAAAGGCACCTGCCAGTAAGTGTGTGGCCTGGATAGTAGGTTGGTTGGGTTGAGCTAGGCTTCAATGCCCACTGACAAGTACCAGAGCTAAATGGGATGTGGGACAGACTGAACAAGCCTGCAGTACATACTGGCATGCATGGGTACCAGGGTAGGGAGCAGGCCTGGTGGGGTTATGGGGAGTCACCCTCACTAGGCTGCAGCTCCCACTGGTTTGCGTGAGGACCGAGTATGAAGTAGGTAGGATCGAGCTGGACTACAACACCCATTGGTTCAAGTGGATGACAGGGCTGGAAACAGAACTGACCCAGCAATTGCAACGACCAGCATGTGCATAAGCTGATTGGTGTGACAGACTGTGCCAGACCCTGTACTGGCAAACTCACACAAGAATCAGGTTTGGGATCATCTCAGATGAAGTTTCTTTGGAGATCCCTCCAACTGAACTGCTGATCTCAGAACCCCACCATGAAGAGACTATGTTAGCCAGTGGACTCTGAATAGGTTTCATCGTGATTAGAACAGCGAGATTGGCAGCAATTCAGACCTGTTGAACTATCAAAACTGCTTGAGCAGGACCCTCAGAGCGTGCCTCACGTTGGGAACCTGGGATGGGTGGGAGGCTGGGTGGGGCTTTTCCCTTTGTTTCTCCCCGACCACAGATACAGGGAAAAAATGATGATATTAGTGTGGAAACAATGGTCTTACCCACTTTCCTGTAGCCCTTGACCCTTTGTACCCTAATCAACTAAGTAAGATCATTTAAAAAATTAATTTAAAAATAAATAAATAAAAATAAAAATTCATACATATGTTTAGAGAATGTATAAAATGTAGTGCTCAAAATCTAAAATTCCAAGACAACTTACCACTTAAAAGGCAAATAAAAGAAATATTTAATTTTGTTACTTTGTTATTGAATATCATCTAAAAATCGGATCTTGGTGAATGGAGCTTGGTTTAGTGACTAAGACCTTTGTGCATCACATGGGAGGACCTGGATACCATCCCCTACTTGAGCTTCTGACTCCACATCCCACTAGTGTTGACTCTTGTCAGGAAGTGGTCCTGGAGTGAGAACTTGGGCTCCCACGATCTACGAGGGAAACCTGGACTGCGCTCACTAAACCACTGCAGGCACAGGAGAGTGAATCGGCAGGTAGGAGCTCACTCACTCTCTCCTCTCTATCTATATATGTTATATAGATCTATATGTTTTCAAGCATAACTCTAATAGAACTACCATTATGCTTTATAGGCTTATAGTCAATGCAAATCAAAAATGTCTTACAAAATCTTCCACAGAAACAATAAAAACATAATAATAAGAGGATTACTTTTTCTTCCTTCTGAAACAGCCATGATGTCCTGATAATCTTACCAACTATTAACAAAGTTCATACCAATTTAAAATCAGATTAAAAATTCCTCAGAGATAACTTCTTACGTCAGAAACGCTGCACATGCATATCATCTGATACTGTTTTGCACAGGACAGAACACACCATACCAAATACAAGTCATGCCAGATACAAGTTTGTGTTTAATAACAAAATATAGATTTAAAATATGTAAGTAATGTCAGTTGATAAAAATTACATTTAAAAATAACTCAGCAAGTAACAAAAATATCCACACTGTAAATTACCAGAGATTTCTCCTAATTTTGTTTGTCTACCCTCTTAAAAACAAAGATATACTTTTATAATAATGCACAATGCCCATGAACACAGACATCCCGCGGCTTCAGTACCTCGCTAGTCAACCGTATTAGGAGAGCTGCAGCCTCTGAATACTTGCTTTGACTTTTTAGAATTTCAGCACTAAGCAAGACACATCTTTCAGCCAATGCCATATTCCTAAAGAAAAAAGAAAAATGTGGTCAACATTAGCGCACCTTCGCACATCAAAAGTTGGCAACATTTCAAATATAGTTTACAAAACAGTCTACGTCCTTCATTTCCACTTACCAAAGAGATTAAAAAGGAAATCCTCAAAGAATCTTCAAAGAATTTTCATAACTCATCAAAGCATTTTATCATTAAACAATGTTGTAGTAAGAATACAAAGCTTTCTTTATGCAAAATACTAGAACTCAACTAGTATCTTAAATCAGCAGCTAATTACCATAGATAGCTTTGAAATGAAAGAAATATAAAGATTTCACTCAGGTTTTTCTCCTGCCCCATTTCAAATTCTGGTCATGTGTGCTTCATTTTGCTGGCTACTTTGGCGATGTTGACACATGCTGAAACATGGGACTGTCTCAGCTGGAAATGACTTACAGCCAATGGTGCCTGACTTTTGATTCTAATTTTTTGTGGGGAGTAAAGCTATATAATTTTTCTTCATAGACCACCACACATTAGAAATCTAAAATAACATAATCTGTTCTTGAACAGGAACAAAACCACTTTTTATAACTCTTGCATCAGAATATCACTTCACCTTAAAATTACAACCAAAGCTAACTATGTTTTGAATTCATTGTGAACGATGTTTTAAAAACACAGTTAACTACTCTAAAAAATGACCATGGTGAGGGTACACATCCGCCCTAGTTATTGCCAATATTACATATCAATGAGTGCCTGGGTTTAATACCTGGCTCCTGAATTTGGAAAACAGCAATAATGGCTCAAATAATTTTATTCTCATTCTCTACACTAAAGATATTAATTGAATTCCTGGCTCCACCGAGGACCTAGACCCAGTCCCAGCTCTTGCAGGCATTTAGGGGTGTAAACCAGCAGAAAGGAGCACTATCTTATTAGCCATTTAAAAGCTACTACATACATGGGCTAGTGCGGAAGTGCGGCAGTGGCTTAATAAGCTAATCAGTTATTAGCAAGTGCCAACATCCGTATGGGTGCAGGTTTGTGTACTGGCTACTCCGCTTCTGATCTAGCTTCCTGCTTTCAGCCTGGGAAAGCAGCAGAGGATGGTCCAAATCCTTGGCGTCCTGCACCCATGTGGGAGACCTAGAAGAAGCTCCTGGCTCTCAGCTTCAGACTGGCTCAACTCAGGCTGTTGTGGCCATTTGGGGAGTGAAAACAGCAGACGAAAGACCTTTCTCTGTCTCTCCTCCTTGCTAACTCTTTCAAGTAAAAATAAACAAATCATAAAAAAACAAGAGTCAATGTGTTAGGAGAATAGAGAAGAACCAAAAACAAAACAAAACAAAAAGCTGCAAGAGTGTCACAAAGTTTCTACAAATCATGCTTTTCCTTAGAATCATAGCCGTCAACCATACAGATAGATGTTTTTAATTAAACATTCATCAATTTTCATATATTTGAAAGGAAGAGTGACAAAGAAATAGAACAAAAGAAATCTTCCAGCTGCTCGTTCACTCCTCGAGTGCACACAACATCCAGGTGTCCCACACGGTGGCAGGGCCCAAGCACCTGAGCCATCACCTGCTGCTTCAAGGATGCGTTAGAGGGACACTACACCAGAAGCACAAGAGCTGGACTCAAACTGGAACTCCAACATGTAATGTGGGTGTCCCAAGCAGCTTAACATATTACACACAATCCTCCCTCCCCCACTGCCTAAGACACTTTGAATTATCAATATAAAAGATCAATTCCTATTTACTAGCACTTACTCGAATAGGCTGGTCTAAGAGATAATTTTTTTAAATTAAGTATATTACTATTTGTGTCAGACAAAATAGAAAAACTGAAGATACAAGTTTCATCCTAAGATAATTCCAGTCTTAAAAGCATAAACTCATACAACTAAAAAATGGAGAATGGCATTCCACTAAGAGGGCATGTAAAAAAAAAAAAGGTTTTCTATATTTTTGAGAAAACTTAGACTTTAATATTTCTGAGTCAGGGTACTTAACATTGGCATGTACGTACACCTAAACTTGGCTCATACTACAGTAACTTGATTTAGAGCTTATGGTATGAAAAACAAAAACCACATCTACTTAATATCAAATTCGGCTGTAAATGGATAAAATGTGTCAGTCACTTACTTGCAGATATCCCTGTACGTCTGAATTGCTGTATCCATATAATGGGCAGGGTATGGCCTGGGTGCTCCTGGTTGGAGGAAAGCTGACACTGCTGCCATTTCCTAAGGGAATAAACATAACGTATACTTGTGCAAAAGGAGAAGTCATCTTGTAGCATTTAACAAGCCTAAAAATTAAAGTAAAATTTACTGGAGTTTCTTATTGTAATCACATATGTAATACCTAGAGCCAAATGCAGACGTTAAAAAACTAGGCATATATGCTTGTCTTCTTAAAATTCTCTAGTCAGATTCCGAAGTTTTGAATTCAGAATTTTTTTTTTAAGATTTTGTTTTTATTTAAAGCAGAGTTACAGAGAAGGACAAACAAAAAAAGAGGTCTTCCATCTGTTGATTCACCCCCTAAATGGCCATAAGAGCTGGAGATGGGCCCATTCAGCTTCTTCTAGGTCTCCCATATGGGTGCAGGAACCCAACTTGAGCCATCCTCTGCTGCTGTCCTAAATCTTAAGCAGGGAGTTGGACTGGAAGCAGAGCAGCCAGAAAGGAATTGGTGCCCATATGGGATGCTGATGCCACAGGCAAGGACTTTGCCTACTAGGTCATAGTGGCAAGTCCTCTTGTTCAGTATGTAAATGAGATTTCTAAAACTCAGTAAGTGGGTCCGGTATATACCAAATGGGGATAGTATGAGATTTTTGAGATACCACCTCTTTATTCTTCCCTAACCCTTAAGGAGTTTAATAGAC
The DNA here is from genome assembly GCF_030435755.1 of Ochotona princeps. Lineage (NCBI taxonomy): Eukaryota > Metazoa > Chordata > Mammalia > Lagomorpha > Ochotonidae > Ochotona > Ochotona princeps. The sequence continues at coordinate 32,718,634 of NC_080849.1, read as the reverse complement.
TAAGCATAAGATTACACCAGAGAGCAAACTAAAATGTATCTTGGGAGTGGATGGTTTGCCTCGTGGTTAAGACACCTGCATCCCATACTGCAGTACCTGGATTTGATTCACAGCTCTGGTTCATGAGTCCAGCTTCCTGTTAATGCAAATCCCAGGACTCAGAGTGATGGCTGAATTAATTGGGTTTCTGCCATTCATGTGTGAGACCTGGACTGTGTTTCAGTTCCCAGCTTTGGCTCCAGCTGAACTCTTGGTATCTGGGAGTGAACCAGCAGATGGGATTTCTTCTTCTGTGTCTATCAGTGTCTCTCTGCACTGTGGTATAGCACGTAAAGCTGCCACTGGCAATGCTGGCATCCCATGGAAGGGCCAATCATCTCTCAGCTGCTCCATTTCCAATCCAGTTCCCTGCTAACGGCCAGGGGAAAGCAGCAGATGAAGGCCTGAGTGTTCAGGTTCCTATCATCCATGGGACAGACCAGGAAAAGCTCTAGGCTTTGACGCGGGCCGGGCCCAGCCTGGCTGCTATGACCATCTGGGGATGAAAGACCTTTGCTTCAATATCTCTCTCCCTCTAATTTTCAAATAAGGAAATCTTAAAAAATAATAATAAAAAGTACATTTCTTTCAATTTTGGCACCAAAAATATGAAAACTGAGTCAAAATAGCTTGCATTATCAATATACTTTGCAAATTATACTGTAGTTTATATCTTATACAAAACATACCAGGAATTATTTCTAAGACCTATTATTAACAAAGTTTCTGGATCTTACTTCATTTTTAAAAAAACACATTATGTTACTAATACCCAGGACTTTAATTAATATTTCAAATAATACAAAAAACTATAAAGGACTCAGAAACGAAGGTTAAAATGTATATTTGGTTGTTCTTAGTAAAATATCCTACTATATCCATCTTTCACCCTTAACCAAACTAAATATTAATAAAAGTTCAGCTAAAATTAAAAGCTCAGCTGAAAACCTTCACAAGTTGGAACAGAGAACACTAATTCTATAACCTACATTTAAGAGCAATAAATTTATTTCAATGGTTTTTAAACCAGGGAGGGAAAAGTAAACAAGTTAATTTTCTAAAAGCTGAGATATGATTAAAACTCTTAGCAAATTACACATTCCATGACAACAAGAACCATAACCTTTATGAATACCTGTGTGCTGCCAGGGTTCAGTAGTACCTGCTTTAAACTTTACTGACTGAATAAAAATAGATTCAAACCCAAGTGACAAAACTGTACATAGTGAAAACATTTCTAAGTTTGTTTACATTTTAACTACTACATACGAAAACTTTATATTGCACAAAAACATTTAATATCTATTAAACATATGGCACACTATATTGTACATTTACTATATTCTGAGCTATGTATACTGCATGCGTGTACATATGTATGTACATACATATATACAAGAAGTACTATATGGCCCAAATTCTAAGTAATTTTCCATTTTTTCTGCAGTTAATATGAAATCGATATACAGCAAACAAAACCAGCAAAACCTCCACAGATAAGTGATGACATTCAGAACCATCACCCCAACTTACTAAATCATCTTTAAAAATCAAACATTGGGCCTGGCGTGGGAGCCTAGTAGCTAAAGTCTTCACCTTGCATGCACTGGGATCCCATATGGACACCAGTCCTAATCCTGGCAGCTCCACTTCCCATCCAGCTCCCTGTTTGTGGCCTGGGAAAGCAGTTGAGGACGGCCCAAAGCCTTGGGACCTTGTACTTGAGTGGGAGACTAAGAAGAGGATCAAGACTCCTGGTTTCATGTCGGCTCAGCTCTGGGCATTGCAACCACTTGGGGAGTGAAAGAATGGACAAAAGACCTTTCCTCTCCTCTCCTCTCCTCTCCTCTCCTCTCCTCTCCTCTCCTCTCCTCTCCTCTGTATATCTGACTTTGTAATAAAAATAAATCTTGAAAAAAAAATCAACCATTATTTCTCATATTCAACAATAATGGACTGATAAACTGAAAAATTTCTGTATATCCTTCAGTTACTTAGGATATGTAAAACTGCAAAAAAAAAATCTGTTCAAGAATTTCTACTACTGATTTTGCTGAATTTTGTTTGTGTGTAATTACCATAACTAATTATCCTCTACAATTTTCATATAAAAAGGGCACACAGCATAGTCCCTCCTACTACAATTTTTTCCTTACTGACTAGCTATTATGTAAATGGAAAATAAATCATATTACTTTAAATGAAATCTGTATTCATTTATACACAATTTTCTTCAGCAAGAATTTCAAAAGATGAGAGCAGTTAAGGCACCACATAGCACGGCCACAGAGTGTCTGGCTCAATTCCCAGCTACTTTACTCCTAATCCACTTTCCTACTAATGTACAACCAAGGACACAGCAGATAACGGCTCAAGTACTTGAGTCCCTGATCCCCGTGTAGGAGACCTAGACTGCATGCTAGGCTACTGCCTTTTGCCAAAGCCAGTCCTGGTTCTTGTAGTCATTCGGGGAATGAATCAGAGGATGGAAGATAGCTCTCCATCTGTTTGTCTGTCTTTCAAACTATTAAAAAAAAAAAAAAAGACCCAGGACCTTTGCCTTGTGGCTTAAGCCCTCACCTTGCAAGCACCAGGATCCCATATGGGTGCTGGTTCTTGTTCTGACTGCTCTGCTTCCCATCCAGTTCCCTGCTTGTGGCCTGGGAAAGCAGCAGAGGACAGCTAGAGTACTGGGGCCCTGCACCTGTCTGGAAGACCCAGACAAAGCTCCTGGCTCCTGACTTTGGATCTGCTCAGCTCCAGCCACTGCAGCCACTTGGAGAGTGAAGCAACAGACAAAAGACTTTTCTCTCTGTGTCTCCTCCTCCCTATAAATCTCTTTTCAATAAAAATAAACAAATCTTTGAAAACCATGGTTTCATGAATTTTTGTATCTCCTGAAGTAACTTCCAGTCCTGCTAAGCTGTCTAGATTACATAGCTCATATAGGTAGCATTTAATGCTTCTGTTCGTACTCAGCTTATACAGATGAATTAGCTTCAACAAGACTGCTTCTACCTATTTTCCTCAGAGGTCTATTATTCTAAGTCAGCTTCTATAGACAATGATTACACAGATCATTACAGCAAATACACCTTTATTTTGCAGAACTAAACCATTTTCTCTGATACATGGGGTACCCTCTACCTAAACAGCTTAAATATGGTAATCAGAAGGAATTTTAAAACACCAAAGCTTTGAGTACCCGACAATAAGAGAACTTTGCCATACCTCAACAAAATTGTTACTTACAAATAAACATTCAACTTGTAGGACATGGCATAAATTTTATAATTATAAACTTTTAGCACGCTTTTGAAGTATTAACATTAGAAAACTATAATAAATTATTACAAAACATTTAACCAAAAGAAAAAAAGAACACATATTTTTCAAACATTTCTACTTATGAATACAACATATATATCTAGAAAGAAAGCTTTTATATTTAAAAAATTACAAAAATAAAAATATTAATATAATTTTGCCATTTTATCTTTACACCTTTAAGTTATTCATTTTATGGAAATTCTTTCATTTAAAACTGGTGATAAATCTCAACTTTATTTTAATGTATAATATCTTGAAATCCATGCATAGTATTTAAAATATCCATTCACCACAAACTTTCTGAAGACTCACTGAATAAAACGTATCTCAAAATTCTTTCACCAAATAAACTTACCTTCTAATTTCAATTTACACAAACTTTTTGAAGTAATTTTGTATATAAAATGATACAGTAACTGCAAAGTAGCTGCCAATTATTAAGCCAGTGTCTACATAATTACCACTGAAGTATTTAGACCTCTTCACTTTTGTTCTCCACACTTTTATTGATAAGCTTATGCTTTTTTAAAAAAAAGATTAAGCAATGTTAATTCTGTTCTTCTAGAACATATAGAGCTAGTTAGATTTATATCTGTGACAATTTTTCAAAAACACTGAAAAGGCCATATAGTCACAAGTATAGGAAAAAAAATTCTAAAACATCTGGGGTTGTACATCAGTTACAAAATCATACTGGTGACAGCTTAATCTATACACATGTAAATATGCTAAGCATTTCACATATCTGATACCTCATTTACTTCTATGTCATTAAGACTCATATCCTATCACTGACAAAACTAAAGTTTAGGGATATTAAATAACTTGCCTAAGACAACTGTGCTACACAACAGCATGTGTTGTTGACCATCATATAGTTTTACATCAAGCATCTTATTGAAAGCAACTTATAAAAAATAGCAAACTTTACATTTTGAATTTAAAAATCAAAACTAAATTTTAAAAGCAATATAAAAATTAGAGGGCACCAATCAAAACTAAGAAATCAGCCTTTGGCGCACAGCTATTTAGTGCAATGCTTACAACCTGCTTCCCCTATCAGAGTGACACTCAAGTCTTCACACTCCTGATTCCAGCTCCCAGCTAACGTACCTCCTGGGAGGGAGCGGTAACAGCTTAGGCAACTGGGTCCCTGTCACCAACATGGGAGATCTGGAGTGAGTTCCCAATTCCCGGGCACATGAGGGATAAACCAGCAGGTAAAAGCTCTCTCTCTGCATCTCAAACTTAAAAAAAATCTTCAAAAACTCAGACTTCCTATTTGATTAACTTTAAATACACTAGTTTGAAGGAAATTCATCAAATCTGCATAAATAAATTCAAAACTCTATAGAACATTGTATGCTCTTTTAGTATAACTTTATTCTAGGGTTGCTGATTGCCTATAGGATAAATTCCTAAACTATTAGCAAAAATTTAAAGAATTTTAATTAAGGATTATCAAAAATAAAGAATTTTAGTACTGCAGAATACCAACCAAGGCACCAGCTGCATAAAGCATTGCTTGATCATTAAGAAAATCCTTTTTTGCAGTATGATAGCAACTGTAAGCCAAATCATAATGCTGCACCAAAAAACATAAATCAGCCATCTTCCTGATTTGAAGCTCTGGTGCTTCTGGTGGATACCTGTAAATACAGAATAAAGAAAATAATTTAAAGGAGCCAGCACTGTGGTGAGTTAAGCTGCCACCCGAGATGCTAGCATTCCACATGGGAATGCAAGGTCAAGTTGTGGCTGTTCCATTTTCAATCCAACTCCTTGATAGTACACTTGGGAAAGCCTAAGTACTTGGGCTCCTGCCACCCATGTGCAAAACCTAGATAAAGTTCCAGGCTCCTAGTTTCTGCAGCCACTGGAGTGAACCAGCAGATGGAGGAGTTCTCTCTCTCTCTCACTTCACTCTGCCTTGAAATCCAAGTAATCCTTAAAAAAGTATAGTTCATGACTTTCTAAACCACTAAATATAAAATGCATAATAAGCTGCTCAATTGTCCAGAAAATGATCACAACTAATTCTGTTTTACAAGAATTCTACCTTCAAGAACAGAGTGATTTTTCAAAGCTATTTGGAAACAGAGGAAGTAATTTTACTTAAAACCCTAGAACTTTTAGATAGCAAACATTTTCTGTGTGATAAATCATGAAGTAAACAGTAGCTAATTCCAGGCAATACACCTTTATATATTTTATGTACACCCAGGAGAAAAAACTAAAATTCAGACAATTATTTTACTTCTCCTTAAAGTAGGATTTTAAAACAAAATCTGTTAAATATATGCCCATCTAGAAACAGAGTCTACTAATTTATATATATATGTTATTAATGAATACCTAATCTAACTATATTTTACCTATAAATAAAGGAAAGAGATTCAAAGGGAAGTGAGTTCCCTAGGTATCATGTTTATTTTTAATGTCTTCAATAATTAAAATATTACTTTAAAATATTAATAAATAACAAACACTGTTCTTACATGACCTTTGAACACTACAAAACAATGAAAATAAAAAGATTTTTTTTCTTTGCAGGTTATCACATGGTCAAAATTGGAACTAAAAATTAGAACTAGACATTGGAGAAATAAAAAAATTTTACTCACAATAATCCAGATGTATTTTTTAGCTCATTGATGCTCTTTTCTGGAACTTTACTTCCACTAAACCATTTTTTAGTTGCAGAAAAGAGAGATCGACTCAAACCTTTTCTTGATATTAGCTAAGAAAAAGATAAAATACATTGATAAAAGTGAAGAACTTTTCTTATATAAAAAAGTGTTACTATAAAACTCTAACAATGAACACATACTCATTTTAATTGCAAAACCAAAGAAAACTTTAATATGGGGGAAAAATTAGTGAAAATAAGTAAACCTCTGGAGTTGAACAGAATTTCATTATTGGTGGTAATTGCAATAAGTCAATATTAACCTGTGTTCTAATAAAAACAACAAAACTACAAATACTTTAAATTATGCTATACCTTTCTCTTTTTTTTCAAATTTTTACTTGAGTAGCAGATTGAGGGATGCATGAACAGTGATAAAGAGCTCCTATCTGTTGGTTCACTCCCCAAATGTCCACAATACACTGGGT